>NC_087343.1:158265000-158890000 GCF_030014295.1 Loxodonta africana | reverse complement strand
GCACTACTATATCAGACAGTGTTCTGCTCCTATTCATAAGGTTTTCACTGGCTAGTTCTTTTCAGAAGTAGACTGCTGGGTCTTTCTTCCCAGTCTGTCTTACACTGGAAGCTCAGCAGAAACCTGTCCACCATGGGTGACCCTACTGAGCACTGGTGGTATAACTTCCAGCATCACACCAATGCACATACCCGCAGTATGACAAACTGACAGACACATGAGGGAAGAGGTAGGTAGCGGCTGGATTATATGAAGGCCTGATAGGCTATTGATGGGATCGTCATTTTGCTATTAACAGTAAGGAGAAAGCCACTGAAGAGATTTAAGCTGTGGAGTAATAATATCTGATTTGCATTTCTAAAAGATCTCCTTGGTTATAATTTTCTATTGCAATATGCAGTAGCCTGGGTGAGAGATGATGTTGGCTTTGGACTGGAAATGGCTGTGGAGATGGGGTAAAGCAACTGCATATGACAGATATGTAGGAAGTGATGTTGACAGGACTTGGCCACTAAATAGATGTAGTCGGTGAGAGAGAGGGAAGTATCAAAAATGACTTCAAAGCTCTTCGTATAATATATAAAAGGAGGAGGGCAAAGCAGATATGGGTAAATGTACTAATTTATTTCCTGGCCAATAGGAAGATGTCATCACTTAGCCCTAACTCATAGTGAGCAAATCGATTCCTGCTTTTGATGACTTTAGAAGTCTAGCTTACTCAAGGAAAGGGGAAACCTAAGAGTAGGAGAGCTGAGGAATGAATAGCAACTTTGATTATTCTGGAGGCCCTCAGTGGCACAATTAGGCAAGTGCTTGACAACTAACCTGAAAGGCTGGCAGTTTAAACCCATGCAGAGGTGCCTTGGAAAAAAAGCCTGGCAGTTTGCTTCCAAAAGGTCACAGTCTTGAGAACTCTATCGAGTGCAGTTCTACTCTTCACACATGGAGTTGCCGTGAGTCGGAATTGATTTGATGGCAATTTTTTTTTTTTAATTATTCTAAATGTCAATCATGCTGTCCTTGGGGCCAAATTATTTCCTAATATTTTCTACTATTTGTAGTTAAGTTGGCTGCATGTTATTAGTATCCCCCCGTGCATGTATGACCGGCCTTTACCAAACCATCCTTTAATCATCTGTTTATTTGCTAGTCTTTTGCTCATAAACCAACTGACAGTTGGTTTGTTCCTTGAATGTAGAAACTGTCTTCATTTTAGCATTCTCATAAATCATGTCACCCTTATTTGGTAACTGCACCTTGATTTTCCTTTGGGAACCACGCCTCCTCTCCTCTGAGCTCATGAGGGCCTGAAAATCCCCGTTCCTCTTTCTCCATGGCCATGCCATTTTGATTATTATAAAAGATCCTTCAACCCCATGTACCACTGTAAACTCAGTGAAGGCAGAGATATCTCCTTTTGGCTTCAAACCTGTACAACTAACCACCTATTGGGTATTTCCATGTAGTTGTCTCTCAGGATTTCTGGCTCACAAGTGCCATTCCAACCTATTACTCTTATTGGCTTTCCATTTCAATCAATGGTGGCACCAGTTACTCAGCTTCTCAGGATAGTAATATAGGATATCTCCTTGACTCTTCCTTTCCCTCTTCCTCTATATCCCATCCATTGGCAAGTTGTCAGTCTTATAGCTAAACTATATCTCAAAACTACCCACCAGCCACATTGGCTTTCTATAGTTGTTAGATCATCCCAAATTCTTTTCATACCAGGGCCTTTACTCTTGAAGATACCACTACCCCGATGATATTCTTAGGCTCTTTCTTTAGCTAGCTCCTCATATTTCAGTTCTTACCGTAAATGCCACTCTCCCTAGGGCCTATCCCAGACTACACTTCTGAGTCAGCATTTCTTCTCACTCCCAGTAAGTTTAATCTCTTCATCTTCTTTATAGAACTTATCTCAAACTGGCATTTTAAATTTTTATTAATTTGCTTGATTTTTTATTTTCTGTGTGTCCCAGTAGAATATAAGCTTGTGAAAAGCATGTTCTTTATTTGTTTAAGTTGTCCTTTTGTATTGCCATACATAATGCAGTACCTGGCACAGAATATTTGCTCAATATGTCAAATGAGTGGACAAGTGAGCACACAGTGATATGAAAAGGATACCTAGAAATTCAGATAATCTCCTCCAACCACCTCTCTCATTGCTTAGCTGTACACCATTGGTCAAGTCACTGAACTTCTCTGGTTTTACTCTTCTAACCTGTCAAAAAATGGGGAGGGGTAACTGTAACCACTTTGCCCTCCTCAACCAACAGAATCACAAAATCTTTTTTTTTTAATCGTGCTTTCTTATTTTCTTGTGAGTTTATAATTCTAGTCAGTTTCTCATACAAAAAATTACACACACATTGTTATGTGACCCTAGTGGCTCTCCCTATAAAGTGACAGCACACTCCTCCTCTCCACCGTGTATTTTCCGTGCCCATTCAACCAGTTCCTGTTCCCCTCTGCCTTCTTATCTCGTCTCTGCACAGGAGCTGCCCACATAGTCTCATGTATCTATTTGAGCCAAGAAGCACGCTCCTCACCAGTAACATTTTGTGTCCTATAGTCCAATCTAATCTTTGTCTAAAGAGTTGGCTTTGGGAATGGTTTTAGTTTTCAGCAAACAAAGAGTCCAGGGACAATGTCCTCCAGTCTCAGTCAGACCATTAAGCCTGGGCTTTAGAATTTAAGGTCTGCATCCCACTTTTCTCCTGCTTTATCAGGAATTCTCTGTTGTGTTCCTTGTCAGGGTAGTCATTGGTGGTAGCCAGGTGCCATCTAGTTCTTCTGGCCTTAGGCTGATGAAGTCTCCGGTTTATGTGGCCCTTTCTTTCTCTTGGGCTCATATTTTCCTTGTGTTTTTGGTGTTTTTCATTCTCTTTTGCTCCAGGTGTGTTGAGACAAATTGATGCATCTTAGATGCCTGCTTGCTAGCTTTTAAGACCCCAGATGTCACTCACCAAAGTAGGATGCAGCATGTTTTCTTAATACACTTTGCTATGCCAATTAACCTAGAAGTCCCCTGAAACCATGGTCACCAGGCCCCTGCCCCTGCTACTCTGTCCCTCAAAGTGTTTCGTTGTATTCAAGAAACTTTTTAGCTCTTGGTTTGGTCCAGTTGTGCTGACTTTTCCTGTATTATGTGTTGTCCTTACCTTCACCTAAGATAATTCTTGTCTACTATCTAGTTAGTGAATACCTCTCTTTTCTCTTTCCATCCTTGTAACCATCAAAGAATGTTTTGTTTTGTGTTTAAACCTTTTCTTGAGTCTTATAATAGTAGTCTCATACAATATTTGTCCTTTTATGACTGACTAATTTCACTCAGCATAATGCCTTCCGGATTCAGGATCACAAACTCTTTAGTTTGAAGGAGAAGTGGCAGTGCACATATCCAGGGAAGGTCATTAATTCACAACCCATGACTCAGGAGGCAGGCATTCAGAATTCTGAAACAATGGCAAAAATGGCAGTGTGGGAACCAAACATGAGCCCACTTGTAACATTAGAGAGTAATTAGTGCCACACGGAGTGAAACATTATCTAAATTTGTTTCAGAAATACACTCAACCATGGTGAATTCTCTTTAAGCATTGAAAAGAATGTTCAGAAATCCAGTGGCCATGCTAATGTCTACCACTTGAATCCAGGGTTCACTGTTCAGGGTCTTTTCACTCAACATAACTTTTTGCCCAACAAAATTTAATCCTTGGGCTGAATAATTACATGTAAATGCTGCTGGGTTGTTAGTCTGAAGGGGCCAATTTTCTGGCCATTTGCCGCCATCTGAAATGCCAGATTTATTACACAGAGGGCATGGTGATACATACAACAGCCTCTCCAAATAGGATATGAGAGGCACTAATCAGCACTGTGCTGCAAATGGTGAAGGCAGTAAGATATTGCTTTAGTTAATGTTGTTGTTAGATGTAGAGCTAGTTCCAACTCATAATGACCCTATGTAAAACAGAATGAAACACTGCCCAGTCTTCTGTCATCCTCACAACCAATGCTATGTTTGAGCCCATTGTTGCAGCCACTGTGTCAAATCATTTCATCAAGGGTCTTCCTCTTTTTTTTGCTGACCCTCTACTCTACCAAGGATGACATCCTTCTCCAGGGACTGGTTCCTTCCTGATAACATGTCCAAAGTACGTGAGATGAAGTCTCTCCATCCTTGCTCCTAAGGAGCATTCTGGCTGTACTTCTCCAAGACAGATTTATTTTTCTGGCAATCCATGGTATATTCAATATTCATCATCAACTCCATAATTCAAAGTCATCAATTCTTCTTCAGTCTTCCTTATTCGCTGTCGAGCTTTCACATGCATATGAAAATGTCATGGCTTGGGTCAGGCATAGCTTAGTTTCCAAGGTGACATCTTTGCCTTTTAATACTTTAAAGAGGAATTTTGCAACAGATTTGCCCAATACGCTACACTGTGGATTTCTTGACTGCCACCTCCAAGAGTCTTGATTGTGAACCACAGTAAAATGAAATCCTTTACAACTTCAGTCTTTTCTCCTTTATCATGATATTGCTTATTGGTCCAGCTGTGAGGATTTTTGTTTTCTTTACGTTGAGGTGTAATCCATACTAGAAGCTGTGGTCTTTGATTTTCATCAGTAAGTGCTTCAAGTCCTCTTCACTTTCAGCAAGCAAGATTGTGTCATCTGCACATCACAGTTTGTTAATGAGTCTTCCTCTAATCCTGATGCCCCATTTCTTCATATAGCCCAGCTTCTTGGATTATTTGCTCAGCATAGAGACTGAATAGGTGTGGTGAAAGAATACTACTCTGCAGGCAGAGGCAAGGTGGTGGAATAGACAGATGCTTCCTGCAAATGCTTTTTACAACAAAGGCCTGAGAAAACAAGTATATTTATGACAAGCTAGGAGCCCTGAACATCATAAAGGCAAGCTTAGAAAATGAACTGAGGGGCGGGGGAGGAAGAGACGGTTAAGAAGCGGAGAGGAGTTACTGGACCTGAATCACAGGGAGCCCTCAGGCACCATTCCTGGGAGCAGCAGCAGTGGTCTGGTACTAGCGTTCCACCGCAGTTTCCTCAGGGAGAAGCAGCCAGCCACACAGCCTACTCACGTCTCCTGAACCAGAGAAGAACGGCACTGTCCACAAAAGCTAAGTACTTGTGTATATTTTACCGTGCCCCCCACCCTAAGCTGGCTTTGGGAGAATAGGCCCTTGTTGGCAGACTCCAACTGTTTCAGCTATGCAGCAGAGAAGTGGGTGATTGATGTTTGACATTGCTTTGCCTATTGAACAGGGTCCTCACCTACCCACATCAGGGGCCTAAGGACAGGTAGCCCCACACAGGTCACCCAGCTATCCGTAACAGGGGTCCAAGGATAACTGGTACCTCCCAGTCCTTACAGCCAAAAACATTGGGTGCCCATGGTCCATCTGCACAGCCAACCCACCTGATGCTCTAGGGAACAGGGAAACACTTTCCTCAGAGACACGTGAGGGATGATTCTCAGCCCCCTGCCTTGTTCAGAGTGTGACCCCCTGCTACAACCAGATACTGGTAACTACACAAATCACCCCTGCCCCTCTAAGACTGTAGGACAGAGCCTGTACCACACACTTGATGATCAGCTACCTGGACACCTGAGCTGAATTCATACAAGAAAAGTGAATGGACTCCTAGACTGATATACCCGATAACAGTTCTAGCCATCTGGGGACAGAACTTCAGAGCTCCAAAGGCAAAAATAATCAAGCTAGCTCACTCAAGCAACCCATTTGGGCATATCAAAACAAAACAAAGCAAGAAGCTACAACACAGTAAGCAAACATAAAATAAACTAATATAATAACTTATAGATGGCTCGGAGACAAGTCAATATCAAGTCACATAAAGAAACAGATGATAATCACCTAAACAACCTCTCAAAACAAAGAATCAAAGGATCTTCTAGATGACAGTGCCTCCCTAGAATTACCAGAGGCAGAATACAAAAGATTAATATACAGAACCCTTTAAGACATCAGGAAGGAAATGAGGCAATATGCAGAACAAGCCAAGGAACACACAGATAAATCATCTGAAGAAATTAAAAAGATTATTCAGGAACATAATGAAAAATTTAATAAGCTGGAAAAATCCATAGACAGCAATCAGAAATTCAGAAGATTAACAATAAAATTACAGAAGTAGACAACTCAATAGAAAGTCAAAGAAGCAGATTTGAGTAACTGGAAGGCAGAATTTCTGAACTTGAAGATAAAGCACTTGGCACTAATATATTTGAAGAAAAATCAGATAAAAGAATTAAAAAAAATGAAGAAACCTTAAAAATCATGTGGGACTCTATCAAGAGAAATAACCTACAAGTGATTGGAGTACCAGAACAGGGACAGATAACAGAAAATAAAGAGAAAATTGTTGGCAGAAAACTTCCCTGATATTGTGAAAGATGAGGAGGTATTTATCCAAGATGCTCATCGAACTCCACATACGGTAGATCTTAAAACTTGTCAAAACCAAAGATAAAGAGAGAATTTTGAGAGCAGATAAGGATAAACTAAAAGTCACCTACAAAGGAGAGCCAATAAGATTAAGTTTGGACTACTGGGCCGAACCCATGCAGGCAAGAAGGCATGGGATGACTTATATGAAAAATTGAAGGAAAAAAAATTGCCAACCAGAATTATATATCCATCAAAAGTGTCTCGCAAATATGAAGGTGAAATTAGGACATTTCCAGATAAACAGACGTTTAGGGAATTCATAAAAACTGAATCAAAACTGCAAGAAATACTAAAGGGAGTTCTTTGGTTAGAAAATCAATAATATCAGGTGCCAGCCCAAGATAAGAACACTGGGCAGAGCAATCAGAAGTCAACCCAGACAGGGAACTTAAAAAACATAAATCAAGATTTTAAAAAAAAAAAAAGCTCATAACAGGGTAACAGTGATAAAAGAAGACAACATGAAAACAATAAAAAGGGACTAAGAACTGTAGTCATGGATCTTCCATATGGACAGGAAGATGAGGCGATACAAATAAAAATTAGGCTTAAATTCAGAAAAATAGAGGTAAATAGTAAGGTATTTACTATAGAAAGTAAATCAAAATCAAATACAAGAAAAAAATAGAGACTCTGCAGAAACAAAATCAACAACAACGAATACGAGGAAAGGACAATATATAATCTACTCACCACATAAAATTAAGTGGGTAAAAGAAACTGTCAATAACACACAAAAAAAGGCATCAAAACAATAGCACTAAATTCATACCTATGCATAATTACGCTGAATGGAAGTGGACTAAATTTACCAATAAAGAGACAGAGAGTGGCAGAATGGATTAAAAAACACGATCTGTCTATATACAGCCTATACACACCTTAGAGTTAGAGACATAAACAAACTAAAACTCAAAGGATGGAAAAAAAAATATATCAAGCAAACAACAATCAGAAAAGAGTAGGAGTGGCAATATTAATTTCTGACAAAATAGACTTTAAGTTAAATCCTTCATAAAAGATAAGGAAGGACACTATATAATGATTAAAGGGGCAATATACCAAGAAGATATAACCATATTAAAGATTTATGCACCCAATGACAGGGCTGCAAGATACATCAAACAAACTCTATCAGCATTGAAAAGTGAGATAGACAGCTCCACAATAATAGTAGGAGACATCAACACACCACTTTTGGTGAAGGATAGGACATCCAGAGAGCAGCTCAACAAAGACCCAGAAGATCTAAATGCCACAATCAACCAACTTAACCTCATAGACATATACAGAACTCTCCACCCAACAGCAATCAAGTGTACTTTCTTTTCTAGTGCACATGGAACATTCTCTAGAATAGAACATATATTAGGGAATAAAGCAAGCCTTAGCAGAATCCAAAACATTGAAATATTACAAAGCATCTTCTCTGACCATAAGGCCATAAAAGTGAAAATCAATAAGAGAAAAAGCAGGGAAAAGAAATCAAACACTTGGAAACTGAACAATACCCTGCTCAACAAAGACTGGATTATAAAAGACATTAAGAATGGAATAAAGAAATTCAGAGAATCCAATGAGAATGAAAACACTTCATATCAGAATCTTTGGGACACAGCAAAAGTAGTGCTCAGAGGTCAATTTATATCAACGAATGCACATATCCAAAAAGAAGAGAGGGCCAAAATAAAAGAATTATCCCTACAACTTGAACAAATAGAAAGAGAGCAACAAAAGTAACCCTCAGGCACCAGAAAAAAAAACAAATAATAAAAATTAGAGCAGAACTAAATGAAATAGAAAACAGAAAAAAAATTGAAAGAATTAACAAGACCAAAAGCTGGTTCTTTGAAAAAAATCAACAAAATTGATAAACCACTGGCCAAACTGACAAAAGAAAAACAGTAGAGGAAGCAAATAACCCAAAGAAGAAATGAGTTATATGATATTACAACAGACCCAACTGAAAGTAAAAGATCCTTATCAGATTACTATGAAAAACTGCACTCAAACAAATTTGAAAACCTAGAAGAAATGGATGAATTCCTAGAAACACACTACCTATCTGAACTAACACAAACAGAGGTAGAATAACTAAATAGACCTATAACAAAAGAAGAGATTGAAAAGGTAATCAAAAAACTCCCAACAACAACAACAACAAAAAAGCCCTGGCCGTGAAGGCTGGACTGCAGAGTTCTACCAAACTTTCAGAGAACTAAAGGTATTTCAGAGCATAGAAAAGGACAGAATACTCCCAAACTCATTCTGTGAAGCCACCATATCCCTGATACCAAAATCAGGTAAAGACACCACAAAAGAAGAAAATTAAAAACCTATATCCCTCACGAACTTAGATGTAAAAATCTTCAGCAAAATTCTAGCCAATACAATTGAACAACATATCAAAAAAAATAACTCACTATGAACAAGTGGGATTCACACCAGGTACACAGGGATGGTTCAACATTAGAAAAACAATTAATGTAATCCATCATATAAATAAAACAAAAGACAAGAATCACATGATTTTAACAATTGACACAGAAAAGGCAATTGACAAAGTTCAACACTCATTCATGATAAAAACTCTCAGCAAAATAGGAATAGAAGGAAAATTCTTCCACGTAATAAAGGGCATTTATACAAAGCCTATACCCAACATCATCCTAAATGGAAAGAGCCTGAAAGCATTCCCCTTGAGAATGTGAACCAGACAAGGATGCCCTTTATCACCATTCTTATTCAACATTTTGCTGGAGGTCCTAGCCAGAGCAATTACGCAAGATAAAGAAATAAACGGGATCCAGATTGGCAAGGAAGAAGTAAAAGTATCTCTATTTGCAGATGACATGATCTTATACACAAAAACCCCTAAGGAACCCTGCAGAAAACCACTGAAACTAATAGAAGAGTTCAGCAGAGTATCGGGATACAAAATAAACATACAAAAATCAGTTGGATTCCTCTACACCAACAAAAAGAACATCGAAATGGAAATCACCGAATCAGAACCATTTACAGTAGCCCATAGAGTTTGCAAGGAGTGCCTGGCAGATCTGAACTGCTGACCTTTGGGTTAGCAGCCGTAGCACTTAACCACTACGCCACCAGGGTTTCCTAGACCAGGCCAGTGAGGCTCAATTCCGGTAAATACGGGAAGAGATGTTGGAAAAGAGATTTTTGCAGGGTATAAAACATGATGCAGAGCAGAGAGGGTGCCACCAAGTCTTAATGACATCTTTCGAGCCCATGAATCCAGCTTGCTGGCTCTGCTCCTGGATGCTTCATTGGGCTCCTCCTCTGTGTCAAAAAGCCAAAAAAACCCAAACCCATTTCAGTCTAGTTGATTCTGACTCATAGCAACTCTATTGGACATAGTAGAACTGCCCCATAGGGTTTCCAAGGAGTAGCTAGCAGATTCGAACTGGCAATTTTTGGTTAGGAGCCAAGCTCTTAACCACTTTGCCACCAGAGCTGCCAGGCACAAGTAAAACCATTAAGGATTCATCTTTGTGTAAGGCAGATTAGTTTACTCTTATGGAACTCATATTTTAATTATATAAGCCAATAAATTCCCAGTTTAAGTTTTCATTATTTGTGGTCTCCTGATCCTGAAAGCCCAGGATTTTGTTTTTGCATATTGTTTCTCACTTTCATCACTGCTAGTTTGAAACAGGAGGGAAGGTTTTCCCTATCACCTCCCCCTCAAATCATAAAAAGTAATCACAGCTAAGATTCTGATATGTATCAAGATATAACATGTTAACAATCAACACTCAATAAAATCATGCTATTGAAAAGACTTGGGTGCTTCACAAAAGAGGATATCTAAATATCCAGTGAACATATGGCTAGGTGCTCTAGTGCAAACTGAGACCACAATGAGATATTGCCATACCTCTAACAGAATGGTTAAAATGAAAAAAAGACCAATACTAGGTGTTGGGGAGGATGTTCTGGTGGGAACAATTTAGCATATAGCAGGTGCTAAATAAATGGTATTAAAGTGGTTATAAGTCATTGTTTTTGGTCACTCAATATCTAAACTCCTTTTATTGGGAACTCTACTTCCTTATGAGCCACAGCTCATATTAGACTGTACTTAGTTAGGGCTTGCGCATCTGGCCTTACCAACTGGATGCACCTGACACAGACTTTTAGTCTGAAACATGTAATGGCATACTAACTTTGCAGACTTCTTTTTGAAGAGAGTGGTACTAGTGATGGCAGCTGCATCTGATTATCTCAGAGTCAGCAGGGGCAGTGATGGTTTTAGCAGCAACATCCAAAGCCCTGTCTCAGAGATGCTAATAGTACAAACTGCAGAGTCCACTTGGCAGTGGAGACTGTGTGCCTTCATCAGACCATCCCTGATAAAAAGAGATTTTAGGAATCATTCCTGGCTGTGTAGCTTCAAGTCTGGGTCTCTGGACTTCCTAGGTATTATGGAAACTACTCAATATACATTAAGTACTTTTTTTTTTTTTGCTTAGTCAGATTTCATTTAGCTTCCTTACAATCAAGATATGACTGATACCGTAGTTATGATGATAGTTTCGATGATGATGATGGCAGTGATTAGTCCTGTGCCATAGGGGGAAAAAAAAATCAATCACTCAAGTAGTAGTATGAAGAGTAGATAGAAGGTTGAGATTTAAAGTCGAAATTGGTATGGGGCTAATCACAATAAGAGTAATGTGGGCTGGTAGGAGATGGCAAGAGATGATATGTACTGGTAATAAGGCACTGGCAAGGTAGATGGATAGAAAGGAATATATTCAAGAGAGATATTGAAGATGAGATTACACGATTGTTTCTTCAGCCATGGGATCATTCACAGGATAGATATATTGACCTTATATGCTAATGTTACTCATGCAATCAGAGATATTTGGGCTGCAGGGAGTAAAACTCAGTTGTACACCATTTAAACTGGGTCAAAGGATACAAAGGATAAAGTTCAAGATTGAGTTCCCCCATCTACAGTAGGGGTGAGTCAGTCTACCCCACTTTGACCTTTCCAGCAGGTGAGCCAGACATTTCTCCAGGTTCCCCTTATGCTGGTGAGAACCAAGAATTTTGCAAGCTGTAAATATGAAAGAAAAGCGCTCATGAATAAGTAATGGACACTACTCATCACAATTTTATTTGGTGCTTTCTCAAATGTCCCCATTGCTGGAAAGCCAGCCTAATGAGACACTTGTGACCACTGAGGTAGTACAGTTCAGATAGCGTAATCACTTTTATTGAGATGTATCTTTTTTCCCCTTAAATTCATTAAAAGTTTCTGAGACAAATAAATAAAACATAATTGATACAGATCCAGTCTGCTTTCCTTCCATAGATCATTAAGAAGTTGTAATTGCTTCCCAACCCCCAAGAAGCTCTCGTCTCTAAGAATAAAGTGTTAGTGTGCGACTGCCTGGCAATTTTATTATTCTGAGGAATTAATTTACTCTAATTAGTTTTAAGCCCATTAACAGAACTAGAAAGCTGAGCAAGGGAAGGGAGTTCTGAAAACAATGTTTTCCTCAGACAGTTGTAAGAACATTCTATGTGCTTAACAATTTGGCCACTGAAAATCGAACCTTGTTAAAAAACCAAACAAAACACATATAAATCAAGATATAACTAGTATGAGTCCTAAAAGGCGCATTAGCTCTTATTCTATTTTCTGAAAATAACAAATCAACTACATTTTTTTCCTTCCCAGGGGAAGTCTCCAAATTGAGCTGTAAGGGACCCCTGAATCTGGGTAATGACTGATATCCAGGCCCACGAAGTGCTGGCTTTACTCAGGCAAAATAGGTACCTGCTTAGGATGATTCAAACAGTGGTGAGAAGGCTTTTTTCCTCTAAAGTAACTGTCAGGGGACAGCCCCAGCAAGGAAAGACCCTCACTGTGCATTCTGGCAGGGGGCAAATGGTGAATTGACACATAGCCCTTTCCAGATTCATGTGTTTATTCAGGGAAACTTACTGACACAGGCAAGCAGCTGCTCTCAAGTGGCGGCTACCTGGAGTGGATCTGCAACCACCTAGCAAGGGACAGAAGCTTATATACCATTCCAGCTGGGACTAAGGCTCATTGTTTTTCTCCCACTTCCTTGGGCAGTCAGTATTCCCAAGGACTTCACGTCCAGGCTCAGATGTTCTCCTTCCTGTTCTTAAGGCATTCCTCGACCTTGGCTGCTGGCCCAGTCATGTCACTCCTGGCGTTGTACCTTAGCCTGAGTCCATCCTGAATTCATCCCCAGCATGCTTCGGGGAAGAGCAAAGCTGATTCCATTAGGAAGGGATGCATATAGCTGAATGGTATTACCCTACAGTGGCTTTCCCATCATGAATCACCATGGTTGGGATCCCACCATGACCAAGAGTGATATTTTTGAGTTCCTTTTTCCAGATCTTCTCTTGAAAGGTCCATTCACCCAAGAGAGGGAACTCATTACCCTAATTCTCATAGAAGGGCTAACACAACTTAGTGCTCAGCCGTAGGGTCATTTTGAAGAATGCAGGCTAGTTTGCTAGGATAGAGATGTCTCTGGAAGGTCCAGTTGCCCCTGAGTTGACTCTGACTCATGGTGACCCTATGTTTGTCAGAGTGGAACCATGCTTTATAGGGTTTCCAGTGGCTGATTTTTTGGAAGTAGATGGTCAGAACTTTCTTCCCAATAGCCTCTGGGTGGACTCCGACTTCCAACCTTTCTGTTAGCAGTGGAGAGCGTTCCAGGGGCTCGCTCTGGAAGACACAGACGTGGTATTTGCATTAAGGTAAACAGGGAGAAAATGGTGGAGGCCAACGAGTTCAGACTCAGTTTCACAGGCAATGGAGAGAATTTGGAGTTTTTGAGGAGAAGAGTGATAGAATCAGAGCTATGCAACTTGATGGCATGTGAAGGATGGGTTTGAAGAGAAAAGACTGGAGGATTGACAGCCAGGTAGTTGATCCAGTTAAGAAATACTGAAGGCCGGAAAGCAAGGCAGTAGAAATGGAAAGTAGGGGTAGGTTTTGGAAAAGTTTCTGGGATGGAATGAAAAGAATTTAGTGAGGGATAGGGCATAGTTAAGGAGTAATGGCTAAGGGCTCTGCTGCTGACTGAAAAGTTGGAGGTTCAAACTCATCCAGTGGCTCCATGGAAGGAAGACTTGGGGATCTGCTTCCATAAAGATTACAGCCTAGAAAATCCTATGTGGCAGTTCTTCTCTGCCACATGGGGTTGCAGTGAGTCAGAATTGACTTGATCCAGTAAGGAGATAGTGAGGTCAGCAACTGAGATAGCGAGGACACCAAAAAAGAGCACATTATCTGGGTCTGAGAAATTGGATTAGGTTTTAGACAAAGCGGCTAATGCTGATTTTAAATATGATTAACTTCTGGGGAGGAATATCTGAATTTCCTGTAAAGCGGAGGTTGGCCAAACTAAGATATGTATAGGAGTGGGGTAGGTAAATAAATAAATGAAGATGGCTGAGATTTGGGGTCATCAAGCTTAGAGAACATGCTCGATGTAACGATAACGGGGCAGCTACCACCTACCTCCTGCAGATTGCGGTTGTGCAAGAATGGGGGCCAGAATTGCCAAATCATCCAATTGCTGAAGAGAAACCAGAAATTAGAGACATTTTATAAACTCCTTTGATTTTTAAATGTTGGCAACTAATTCAATTCTTTCTTTCTTGAATTTTGAGCAAGTCTTTATCAGGCAGGTCTGCAGGGCAGCCGAGGTTCCACCAGTTTGAGATCCAATGAACTAACGAGACTTATTATGAAATTTGTGCAGAAGGGAGAGGCACAGCTAAAGAAGTATCAATGGAGAAGTATTTTTGACTAGCTGTAATTTTGCCCTACCTCCCTTCTGTCTGTTCGTCATACTGTACGTCTTGCTTGTTGCTGTGATGCTAGAAGCTATGCTACTGATATTTCAAATACTATCAGAGTCACCTGTGGTGAACAGGTTTCAATGGAGCTTCCAGACTAGGAAGAAAGGCCCCGCAATTTACTTCTTTTGAAAATTAGCCAATGAAAACCTTATGGGTCACAACAGAATGTTGTTCGATTTGCTTGCTTTGGACACATCATCATGAGGGATCAATCGCTGGTGGAGGACATACATATTTGGTGAAGGAGAGAGCCAGCAAGGGTGAGGGAGACCCTTGGTGAGATAGATTGGCATAATAGCTGCAGTGATGGACTCGAACATGCCAGTGATCCTGAGGATGATGCAGAATTGGGCACCAGAACAGTTTCAATGCAACAGAATGTTCTGTTCTGTTGTACATAGTTTCACCATGAGTCAGAGTTGACTCGATGACAGCTATCTATTTGCCTACCTACCTGCCTGCCTATCTATCACCTATCATCTACCTATCGTCTATCTATCTGTCTATCATCTATCATCTCTCTCTCTCTACCTATCTATACTTCTATCAGTCTCTAATTTTCTTGTACTGTGCTAGATTTTGTGTGAGAAATAAGCTACAGCTGCTGCCCACAAAAAGCTGACAGATTGGTTGGGAATACCAGAGAAAAACAGCACACAATGTGTTTAAGGGCTATGGCTAATAAGATTTCAAGATAGTGAGAGATCAGCATGGAATGGGTGAGTTAGGGAGACTCTATGAAAAGCTCTGGGTATCAAATAGGAGAGGGGGAGCTTTAAAGAGGAGGCAGAGGGTGCACAAAGAGCTGGAGAATTCTCTCCAAATTCCATTTCCAAGTCAAAAACTGCAATTCAACAGGTTTTTGGGATTTCTCCTGGCAGGCAGGCAAGGGTTTCTGAGGGCAGGTGCAAATGAGCAAATTACAAGTGGGGCCTGGTTCCACACTAAGGATCACTAACAGGTCCGTTTGGACTATATTTTTTATTTTAAAATGTTTTCCCCTTCTGATTGCTAGGCTTTTGGCATCTAGCTTCAGAATGAAAAATAAATAAATAAGTAAATAAAATCCTGACAGCTTACTTTAGGAGAGGGCACGCCTTTGTAAAATAGTGAGATAACCCCTGCAGCATCTTGTCCAGGGCTGGTTTCCTTAGGATTGCCTAAGGAGTGTGAAGAGAGGTTAGCAGAACAGTGAGATTCTCAGGCCAGGAGAGGGCTGTACGGAAGTGGGATTTGTCATGTTCTTTATAACTGGGCTTTGCGGATGCTGCAGAATGTCAAATAGAATTTTCCCTGATAATACTCTCTGAATTTACTTATTGACTTCTTGTCTTTCTTTCTCTTTTCTTTGTTATTATTTTTTTTTCTTTCAAAACTCTGACATTTGAGGACAGATTTATTTGTCGGAGATAAAGAAAATAGTGTCTTTGCACTGAGTTGGTATCAATCATTTTATTTAAATGAGCTTTTTAGTGATAGACAGAATCAATTTGTGAACCACATTTGATTACCTCAGTTCAATTACTGTGGAAGCTGCTCCCGGGCACAGGTGAGAAGAAATGAGAATATATTTTTGCATTTCTCCTTTTGCGCTGGAGAACATGAGAATGTAACAACCTCACAGGAAACAGCATGACATCTGTCTGGCTGTTTAGCTTTGGGGATGAATTGCTCTTGGGGTAGGAAGCACTTTCAGCGTTAAGATGCTCTGTTTTCCATAAATAGGTAGAGATTTGCATGTCCTGCCTTTTCAACCAATTTCCATTGTGTTTGGATGAAAATATCAGACCACATTTCTCTGACAACAGCATGAGTTCTCACATCTTATGCAACTGTGAGATTACTGGGTTCTTATCTCTGAAAAAATGGGAGTGGGAGAGAGTGGACTGATTTCCCTGGGACTCTCAGCTGCATGGAAAGGGTCCCTGGGTGGTGCAAAAAGTTTGCCCTCAGCTACTAACGAAAAGGTTGATGGTTCAAATTCACCCGGTGGCCTTGTGGAAGGAAGGCCTGGTGATCTACTTCAGTAAGATTACAGCCATCGCCAACCCTGTGGGGTACAAATTTACTCTGACACACATGTAGGCATCATGAATTGGAGTTGGTTCAATAGCAGCAGGGTTTTTTTTTTTTTTTGGTTCTTTAGCTGCGTGTAGAGTCATACAGTAGCTTGAACCCAGGGTTCTTATAGGAGTCCAAGAGATACTGTCTTCTCCATTGTAGTGGGGACTATTTTGATTGTGTACAGCCAACAGATACTTGAGAGAGTAGTTAAAAGTCTCACTTCAGAGAAGGCTAAAATACTAATGACATTTAATCACTTGTTGACCTTGAAAACTCAGATTTCACACTTTCTTTGGGTATTAGCATGAATTCTTTCTTTTCAATTTCCTCTTTTGAAGGATTCTGTTTCTTCCTTCAATGATAAAGCAACCAAGCACTGGAGCAATCGCAGGATTATTCCTTTGGGTTAACATAAACAGCTCATGTCATACAAATCAGAAAACAGTGCAGTTATATGCATGCCTCGATTTACAAATAACAGATGAAAGCCATCTCTTATCTCGATGAAATGAAATTTTCTTTCCTCTTTCTTTCTTCAAGCACCAGCCAGGATTGCTCTCTTGATATAGCGACTGAGATATCCAAGTCAGAGAGCATTAGCCATTGGCTGGTGTGTGGTTGAGAAGAATTCACATTTGAATTTATCAAGCATACTTATTACGTGCAAGACATTGAGCTCTGTGACTGTGGTGCAAAGATGAAAAGAATACATTCTTGACCTCAAGAATCTAATATAATAGAGGGATAGACACCGACCTAGGAGATTTCAATACGACGTGGTAAGCTAGAAGCCATGAAATGCTGGGGGTCCTTAACACAGCCTGAGGATCTAGGGAAGGCATCCTGCAGAAAACGACATCTGACCTGAGTCTTGAAGAAACAGGAAAAAGTAACCAGAAAACAATTGGGAAGAAAGAGGGAACATCAGTGATCAAATGACAGCTGATGGTTAGCATCCGTTGAGTGCTTTCCCTATGTCAGCTTCTGTGCGATACACATGTTTCTTCACAGAATCCTCACTACAATCCTGTAAGCTAGGTACCCTCAAGTCTATTTTATAGATGAAAAAAACCAAGGCTTAGAGAAGCGAATTAACTTGGCCAAGGTAGCTACTCTCTGAGAAAGATAGACTTCAAATCTAAGACCTGACTCCAAAACTTAACTACTTACTCTTTGTAGTACATTGCCTCTCTGGCCCACAAGAATAAATTGGTGTGATTGTTTATAACAAAAAGAAAAACCAGAGAGTCCCTTATGTGAAATGTGTATGTGCCCATTTGGCAAAGGGTGAGGAAGAGAACAGAAAGTTTAAAGTAGAATATTAGGAGGTCATTGACAATTGAAAGTCAGAAACTAGGCAGCAGAAGTTGTAAATGATAAAGTAAGCTAAAGAGAATTGATTTTGTACAATGCTTAAAGTATATCAAACACATTACCAGTTGTGAATAGTCTTGTGTCTGTAGGGTCAATCTTGACGTTACACCACTCTCCTCCTCACTGGCTAAGGTCTAGCCACATTAGCCTTCCCTTTTTATTCCTCAAAAACAAACTTGCTTCCACTTCAGGGTCTTGGTACTCCTTGTTCCCTATGCCTAGAAAGTTCTTCCTCTAGTTCTTCTCTTTTCCATTCCTCAGGAATCAGCTCAAGTGTTTCCTCCTCAAAGAGACACCCTTTGACTGCCCAACTTAATGAGTCCAATCATTCTTTATCAAATTTCCCTATTTTGTTTTCCCATAGCATTTCTCTGTCTGAAATACTATATTTATATGTTTGAGTATTGTCCAACTCTCTCTACTGAGACGTAAGTTCTATGAGAGTGAAGAATTTATCTTGTTCACTCTTGTGTTCTCAGCTCTTAAAATAGTGCTTAAACCAAACCAAAACCTGTTGCTGGTCGAGTCGAGTCTGACTCATAGCAACCCTACAGGACAGAACAGAACTCCCCCACAGGGTTTCCAAAGCTGTAATCTTTATGGAAGCAGACGGCCCATCTTTCTCCCCCAGAGCAGCTGGTGGGTTTGAACCACTTTTTTAATTAGCAGCCAAGTACTTAACCACTGTGCCACCATGGCTCCTTAAAAATAGTGCTTAGCCCATGTATTTGTTGAGTGAGTGCATTTGAAGGCTAAAGTAACTTTGTGAAGTAGAACTGACATTTGTTTTTAATCTTCATTTTGCAGAAAATGAAATGGGGCTGTTCGCGGTAAAATAAGGTATTTAAAGTCAAAAAATGAATGAGTGGAAGCGTCAGGAATTGAACTTGAGTCTCCTTTCATCACTGCTTGCCCTGTCAGCCAACTCAGAAAGATATTTGCTGGTATCCTGTTTTCCTTCCCTTATGACTCTCATATTTGGGAATGGGTTTTCCTTTGATTTTTATGGAGGTTTCCCTTTCTAAGCTACAGATGTTAGACTGACCAGGTAGAAGTGGTGTGGAGGGGTAGACCCTAAGGTAAAAGACCTGGGTTTTGGCTGCTATCCTTCCACTACTTCCTGGATGGACCTTGGGCCCATCATATCTCCTGTGTGGTTCTGTTAAGTAAGAGGGATGGACTCAGTGATCTGTGAGCCAATGATTCCTACATGGTTGTTTCAGTATAAGGCTGATAATGCTGGGATTGGATGGTATGTATGTGTGTGTTTATAGGAGGCAACATCAGAAACTAGTGATACTATTTTCTGCTTTGGTAAAGCCACAACATATAGTGCTGTGAGTACATTTGTAGCAAGTGCACTGCTCATTTTAAAGGCTTAGTGAATATTTGTGGACTGAAAGATGGAACAAATAAAGACAATAGGTCATACTTTCCTGCTGTGTTTCTTAGTATCAGTTTATTTTTCTATTTACGAGTAACAGATGCTAATTTTAGCTAAAGGGATTTTGGGGAAAGTTTTCATGAGCCTGTAGAATTCAAAGTGTGCTGGAGGATCAGGCATGAAGATGAGGAGTTACCAAGAACAGTAGGAGAGGGCTTGGGAAGAGAAAGTATGACAATGGTTCTATAGCAAGGACAATCTAGCCAAGACAATCTCTACAGCCATGTCCTCTTCTGAGTTTGAAATATCCAACTGGTACCCCTTCTCCTTACCTATGGAGGAGTCAGCATCCTGGGTGAGGGATTCTGTAGCAACCAGGGGCAAGTAAGGAAAAAGAAAGTTCTAGTTATTTTAACAGAGAGACTTTAATGTAGGGAATTAGTTAAATAGAAGTTGGAGGATTGCAACACCGAAAAATGAACACTGAGGCAACACAAATATAATAACTGTGGGAAATAGCTACCACTACAAAGGGAAGAAATTGGTATTATCGGTAATCTAGAAGCTTGGAGAAGAAGCTCAGACCTTTGAGGAAAGGGCACCGACCAACCTCTCCTGGTGTCACAAAAGTCGGAGAAGGTCCCCTGCAATGCTGGGGCTCAAACCTAGGAAGTACTTCCTGGCTGGTACCTCTGAGGGAATGAGATGAGGTTGGTTCTAGGTCTATGGAAAAAAGCTTGAAAAAAACCGGTTGCTGTTGGCATGAACTGCTGTTGCCAGGTGAAGAGCTGCGTCTGGGTGCTGCTGTAAGGAACTGCAAGCAAATGGGGAGGATGGAGTCCCTTCTCTCCTTCTCCTGCCTTCTAGCTTCCCTTTTTGATAGAACCTATCAGTCTACAGAGCCCCACTCTATCAGTACAATGCTGGGTAGAAAAGGTGAGGTTGGAGCTGAGAAATAATAGATATTAAAAGCATTGTGCTGAATCAAGTAAGTCAGTCAGAAAAAGATAAAAATTGTATGATCTCCCTTACGTGACATGTCTAGAATAGGCAAATGCATAGAGACCAAAGTTTATTAGTGATTGTGGGTGGGGTAGGCCAGGAGGTGTCATTGTTTAGAAAGCCCTGAATATATTTATGGTGATGGAAAATTTGGCAACAGATGCTGGTGATGATTGCACAACACGATTAATGTAATCAGTGTCACTGAATTGTACATGTAAAAAACGTTGAATTGGTGAATGTTGTGTTATAAACCAAAAAAAAAAAACCTAACCCACTGCCATTGAGTCAATTCCAACTCCTAGAAACCCTGGTGGTATAGTGGGTAAAGGCTACGGCTGCTAACCAAAAGGTTGGCAGTTCGAATCTGCCAGGTGCTCCTTGGAAACTCTATGGGGCAGTTCTACTCTGTCCTATAGGTTCACTCTGAGTCATTGTGTTAAAAATATTGAAAAAAAAAAAAAGCTGTAGAACCCCTCACTGGCAGAACTTAGGTCAGATGTTCAGCTCCTTTTTATACTGGAGCAGGGATAGGTGGGCTCTGGCCATTTTCTTCTGAAGTTGAAAATGGTCACCTTGAATTGTTTCCCCAATGCTACACTCCACGGGGGATAACTAGCTCTCCATGTGGAAATACAGGGGATAGCAGACACAGGGAATGGATGCTGGGGAGGCAAAATGTCAAATGTCTACTGTGGCCTCTTAGTAAGGGATGCGTTGGTGGAATGCTGAGTGTTGGCATCGTGTTCCCTTCTATACAAATATGTGGAGTTGACCCTTCTTGGCCTTTTACAGTGTTAAAGCTGGTTATTTATGTCAGGCTACAAATTGCCAATGGTCTGTTTTGATGGGGATTATTAATCCCCCACTTTGAACTTTAATTGGGGCCAAATTAAAAAAAAAAAATTGAGATTATTTTTCTCCATGGTCTGGAGTTTTATATGGGGGCACTTAGAACCTGTTTATCTCAGCAAGCAGAGAGACAGTTGCTTACAGCTTCAAAACAGAAAGCCCTAAACAGCTTGGTGTTTGTTTTGTAAGTCCTTATCACACCCAAATTATTGTTCGTTGAAGGAGGGAGGCAAACAGCTTATAGCAATGTCCCCCATCTCCCTCAATTTCTCTATTTTATGCCTAAAGAGATACACACAAATATGTAATAGATCTGCCTTTGGAGGAATTCAATGCATGGTAATTAGTCCACCGGCAGCTTTGAGTTTCTTGAAATTAAGAACATTGCTTCTTTTCTGAAACGCAAGTTACTTGTAGGTACTTTATTCCTTTTATTCGGGTTTTCTAAACCAACTTGAGCTCATTTCTTAGGTAAGCTTTTCCATTTATGTTTTATGCTGCTTGACTCAGACAACTTAGAAGGGGCAGTTCCTTAAAATTAAAAGCTCTTGTGGATTTCTTCGAGGGTGGTTACAAAGAATTATTGACTAAACTTGGAGAGCCAAATGGAAGGTCAATTGTCAATCTTGCATGAAAATTTATTTCTGTAAAATACTAAAAAATAAAAATAAGATTTCCAACAGTGAAATTCATTTCCTCCCCAGAAGTAAACTTACTAAAATACAATTTAGTCTCATCCTTATTAATTTTCCCCAGGTTCATATATATGTGGTCGGTTGGTTGGCTGGATGCTAACTGGCTTAGGATGGCCTCACTCACATGTCTAGAGGTTGGCTGATAGTTGGGTGTTGTGCCTTAGCTCTCCTTCACATGGCCTTTCATCCTCCAGCAGGCTAGCCCAGACTTGTGTATCTGGTGGTGGCAGAATTCCAAGACACAGAATGAAAGCACACAAGACCTAGGTCTAGGCTTAAAACTGGCACGTTGTCCCTTGCTCCACATTCTACTAGTCAAATCAAGTCACAAAGCCTGTCTAGATTCAAAGAATGGGGAAATAGCCTCCATTTTTTTTTTCCTTCCCATTTATATCATTTTTAGAGTACAATTCAGTGACATTAATTACATTCACTGTATTATTTAATCATCACCATTACGTATTTTCAAACAGCCACTGTTTGCCTTGACTATTGCAATAGCCTCCTATTCTGTCTCTCCTCTCCCACTCTGGCCTCTTCTATTAATTTTTTCACAGCCGTCAGAGTGATCTTTTAAATATGGAAGTCATTTTACGTCAGTCCTCTGCTTAAGACCCTCCAAGAAAATATCTCACTGAAAATAAAAGCCTATGTCTTACCAAGGGCTTATAAGGCCTTATATGATCTGTTCCTGGTTGCCCTTTACCTTTGTTTCTTACTCCCCTCCTGCTCTTGTTCACTCAGCTCCAACCACACCAACCCCCTTAATGCTCCTAGAAAACACCAACATGTACCTGCCTCATGGCCTTTAGTTTTGTTCTTTCTTCTGCCTGTAATACTCTTCCCTCTGATATCTGCATATCTTGCTCCTTTATTTCTTTCAAGTCTCACCTTTTTACAACTGAAGACTTCTAAAGTCTGTATTTAAATAGCACCCCCTAGAACTTCTTACAGAGCCCTGGTGGCACAATGGTTAAATACTCGGCTGCTGACTGAAAGGTCAGCAGTTTGAACCCACCAGCCACTCTGCAGGAGAAAAAACCTGGTGGTCTGCTCCCATAAAGATTTTAGCCTAGAAAACCCTATGAGTGGGGGCCTGGGGGGCAGTTCTACTCTGTCCTATAGGGTCAATAAACTTGATGGCACACAACAACAACAGAATTCGTTATTCCTCTCACCTTATTTTTCTCCTTAGCCCTTCCAACTTTTGACATATTTTATACTTATCATTGGGAAAATCTGCTGCAAAAGACTAAGGTGCATCTGACCCAAGCCATGGTGTTTTCAATTGCCTAATTAGCATACAAAAGCTGGACAATGGATAAGGAAGACCAAAGAAAAGCTGACATCTTTGAATTATGGTGTTGGCGAAGAATATTGAATATACCATGGACTGCCAGAAGAATGAACAAGTCTGTTTTGAAAGAAGTACAGCCAGAATACTCCTTAGAGGTAAAGATGGTGAGACTTCATCTCACATACTTAGGACAAGTTATCAGGAGGGACCAGTCCCTGGAGAAGGACAGTATGCTTGGTAAAGTAGAGGACAGCGAAAGAGAGGAAGATCCTCAATGAGGTGGATTGACGTAGTGGCTGCAACAATGGGCTCAAACATAGCAATGATTGTGAGGATGGTACAGGACCTGGCAATGTTTCCTTCTGCTATACATAAGGTCATTATGAGTCAGAACTGACTTGACAGCACCTAAAAACAACCACAACATATTTACCAGTTATTTATTTTATATTGTCTGATTCTTCCTATTAGAATGTAAGTTTCAGGGAGGCATGGATTTTTATTTTTTTTCTTTTGTGGCTTGCTGTAATTCCAGAGCCTAGAACAGTTTAGAAATATTTTCTAAATCAATGAATAAACTGAGTTGGAGAGTCTTACAATGGGTGAGAAATGGAATGAGATAATCTATATATAAAAAAAAATCTATAAGGTCACAGCAATTCAAAATAGACTATAATGCTGATGGGAGTGGGAATTGAATTGTTCTTGAGCAAGTTCTATTTGAGATCCACTGGCATCTAATATCACTATTGTCTCTTTCAATATGTTTCCCCCTCTACTGCCTAAACTAATGATTAACCCCCCAACAATTTTTCATCTCCCCTCTTTTCCTAGTTAACACGCTCACCTTCTTTAGATCTAAGCTTAACTGTTCCACCCTTGAACTTTCTGCCCAATCTCTTTACATTATCCATTAGCACAACTCACCATTCCCTTATTACTTGTATCACAACACTAATTGTACATTTATTGGTACAATAATTTTTTGTAGCTTTCTTCCCATTAGACTGTAAGAGAATGGCATGAAATATGGCTGGCTCTGCTCATCAGTAAACTACAGAGTCTAGCACTGGGCCTGGTACACAGAGGCACTCAACATTTATTGAGCACTGAATAGGAGATTGAAAAAGTGCATCTCTTATGCAGATAGTACTGATCACTGTTCTGCACTCCTCTCCCACCCCTAGTTAATTCTAAGGGGGATATTTAAAAATAGATACCATCTTTTAAATCCTTTTTTAGGTTCTATTCTTAAAAAAAAAGTTAAGGTTGGGATACAGGGTTAGGGGCAGGGGAAAATCTTAAATTTGATTAATAAAAGGACTGTGTCTCAGGGGCCTTTTGAAAACACATTATAAAACTTTATAAAGAAAGAAAAGAGGCCCTGGATAAGCAAAGCATTATTGAATAAAAAGAACAAAGTAGGAGGTCTCACACTACCTGATCTTAGAACCTACTGTACAGCAATGGTAGTCAAAACAGCCTGGTACTGGTACAATAACAGACATACAGATTAATGGAACTGAGTCAAGAACCCAGGTGTAAATCTATCTACCTTGGGTCAGCTGATCTTTAACAAAGGACCAAAGTCCATTAAATGGGGAAGAAACAGTCTACTTAATGAATTATGTTGGCAAAATTGGATGCCCATCTTAAAGAAAGAAAAAAAAAAGGACCCATACCTATACACAGAAACTAACTCAAAGTGGATCAAAGGCCTAAATACAAAGCCTAAAATGATAAAGATCATGAAAGAAAAAATAGGGATAATGCTAGGGGCCCCTAATACTTTGCAAAAATACAATACAAACCATAACTAACAATGCATAAACACCAGAAGATAAACTGGATAACTGGGAGCTCCTAAAAATTAAACACTTCTGCTCATCAAAAAACTTCACCAAAAGAGTAAAAAGAGAGCCTCAGACTAGGAAAAAAATTTTGGCTACTACATATCCAACAAGAATCTAATCTCTAAAATTTACAGGCTACTTCAGTACATCAACAACAAAAAGATAAATAATCCAATTAGAAAATAGGCAAAGGATATGAATAGACTCTTCACCACAGAAGATGTTCAGGCGTCTTAACAGGAACATGAGAAAATACTTGTGATCGTTAGCTATTGGAGAAATGCAAATCGAAACTACAGTGAGATACCATCTCACCCCAACACTATTGGCACTAATCAAAAAGCCAGAAAATAACAAATGTAGGAGAGGATGCAGGCAGATTAGAACTCTAATGCCATGGTGGTAAGAATGTAAAATGGTACGACCACTATGGAAAATGATATGACACCACCTTACCCACCACCTTAAAAAGCTAGAAATAGAAATAACCATATGACCCAGTAATCCCACTCCTAGGACTATATCCTGGAGAACTAAGAGCAGTATTACTCACAATAGCAAAAAGATAGAAATAACCTAAGTGCCCATCAACAGATGAATGGATAAACAAATTATGGTATGTACACACAATGGATTACTATGCAATGATAAAGAACAATGTGTAAAACATCCCACAACATGAAGGAACCTGGAGGATATTATGCTGAGTGAAATAAGTCCATCATAAAAGGAGACCACTGTTATAAAGACTCAAGAAAAGGCTTACATTCAGAAAAAAATAATCTTTGGTGGTTATGAGGGAGGTGGGGATGGGGGCGGGAAATAACTAGATAGTAAACAAGTGTTAACTTTGATAAAGGAAAAGACAACACACAATGTAGCGGAAGTCAGCACAATTGGACCATGCCAAAGCCATAGAAGTTTCCTAGACACATCCAAACACCTTGAGGCAAAAGATTACTGGGGATTAGGGCTGGGGATCATGGTCTCGAGGGACATGTAGGTCAGATGGCATAATGTAGTTCATAAAGAAAATATTCTACATCCTACTTAGGTGAGTAACATCTAGAGTCTTAAAAGCTTGCGAGCGGCCATCTAAGATATATCGATTGATTCCATCCTGTCCAGAGCAAAGAAGAATGAAGAAAACCAAAGACACAAGGAAAATACTAGTCCAAGGGACTAATGGACCACATGAACCACAGTCTCCGCTAGCCTGAGCCCTCTCTGACAAGGGATCACAATAGAGTGTCCCGGACAGAGTGAGAGAAAAATGCAGAGCAAAATTTAAATTCACAAAAAAAGACCAGACTTACTGGTCTGACAGAGACTGGAGGAACTCCTGAGACAATGGCCCCCATACACCTTGCTAACTCAGAACTGAAGCCACTCCTAAAGTCCACCTTTCAACCAAATATTAGACAGGCCTATGCAACAAACAATATCACACATGAAGAATGTGCTTCTTAGTTCAATCGAATATAAGAGATCAAATGGGCAACGCTTGCGCCAAAGCAAAGACGAGAAGGGACAGGAAAACCAGATAAATGGACACAGGGAACCTGGGGTGGAAAGGGGGAGAGTGCTGACACGTTATGGGGATTGCAACCAATGGCACAAAACAATTTGTGTATAAATTTTTGAATGAGAAACTGATTTGCAATGTAAACTTACACCTAAAACAGAATTTAAAAAACAAAACAACTCACAGCCATACCTCTGTCCTCCTCTTGGTGTTCACCCCTGGGGCCTGTTTTTGAGGCTGTCTAACACCAGGGTTTAGGAATTTTCTTGCAAGACAGTGTCACAGAGAAGCTCCAATGTTGGCAAACTCTTCCTGGGAAGCCATGTCATCTGTTAACACCACAGGAGCAATTAGACTTATTTAACAAAAACAATTGTGTTTGTAATGTAGCTTGAAAGAATCCATGGGGTACATCAAAATTGATTTTAATGTAAGTCAGAGCTGTCCTGTACCTAGTCCAATTATGATGGGTAGGCAAACGAATTCAGTTACCAAGTGATTTGGCTAAGGAAGAAAAAAATTAAGCCTCAGCAGTACGTAAACTGGTTGTCTTTGGAAGCTGGCAGGTATGGGATCCTATGAGACCACCTCGGCCAGAGTCTGGGAGCTCTGAAAGTGATGGAAATGCCAAATATACCCCTTTCCTCGTCAATCTTCTCTTTCCACGTATTCTTTTCCTTTCAAGGCAAGATAGTGAGTGGACTTAAAGAGCTCTGGAGTCAACAGAACTGAGTTCACATTCCAACTTTGCCACTTACTAGCTGTATGGCAAGTGACTTCACCTCTCTAAGCCTTTGTTTCCTTATCTGTAAAATAGCAATAAAAATAAAAGCCACAAAGGATTATTCAAGAGTTAAAATAAATAATGGATGTAGATGGCTTAGCAATGTTCCTGGCACGTAGAAAATGCATCCTAAATGTTCAGTATGGTCATTATCTGGAATGTTCGCATATTACACGTGACAAAGAAATGGATAACACAGATCCTTCCTCATAGTCGGAGCCTCCTGCCCATCCCTGCACCCACCCCCCGCCCCAGAAGTCAGATTCAGATTCTGCAGCTATTGAGGCATTCTATTCATATTAGAGGGCTTGCCATTTAAGATGTGGCTAAGTCAGTTTTACTTGGAGAACTCTTCTCCACCCCTCTCTATTCCCTGCCTTTTTCTCACCAAAATGAAAATTTCATGTCTGAAGGAAATGTCAGTTATTTTTATATTGATCTTGAGAGACAACTCATTTCTGTTTTAGAGGGCATGGACGTTTGAGCTGGACATCACTGAGAAACACAAGGACCATGGAAACAGCCCTGCAGGCAAACCATGGGATGGCTTTAAAGATGGATTTTATTTCTCTCCTCTCATGTGTCAGCTCTCCAGGATCTGACTGAGGCCTCTTCTTTTCCCAGTGGGATGTTTGGGGAAAACAATCAGCACATTTAATTCAGAGAGGGAAGGAAGGAGAAGTGGGTGGGACTTCAGCCCAGCTCCAGGTAAAGTAGTAATAATGACCTTGGGGTTCCCAGGTGCCTTGTGGTTGCTTCTGTTTCTGGTCTCCAGGAGAAAGCTAGGCAGAAGGTGGGTGGCAGAGTGGGTTTTTAACTTTTGCTAAATTAATGCTGAGAATAAATTGACAGCTGCAAAAATCTCAAGCAAAATAGAATTAGCATGACTCACAAGTCTAACAGATCAGAGATTTGGGTACATTGTGTAGTCATCCTTTCATTCATGAAATCAATAAATATTTATTGAAGGCCTACTCACACTCTTCTAGACAGCTGGAAGTACTGCAAATAACAAGACTGACAATGGAGAAGAGAGAGACAATAAATAAAGAGGGTAACTGCAAAGCCTGAGGGGTTCTATTACAGAGGAAGTACTTGGGTGGCACAAATTGTTAAAGCATTTGGCTGCAAACTGAAAGGTAGGAGGTTTGAGTACATTCAGAGGCACCATGGAAGAAAGGCCTAGTAATCTATTTTGGAAAAACCTGCCGTTGAAAATGCTACGGAGCACAGTTCTGCTCTGACACACTTGGGGTCACCATGAGTCAAAGTCAACTGTATGGCGATTTTTTTTTTCTATTACAGTGAAATGCTGGGTGATGGGACAGATTTTAGGTAGGCATGTGGGGCTACTTTCTTTCTTTATTGTGTTTTAAGTGAAAGTTTATAGTTCAAGTTAGTTTCTCATACAAAAATTTATACACACGTTGTTAATGTGACCCTAGTTGCTTTCCCTATAATACGACAGCACACTCCTTTCCTCTTCAGATTTCCTGTGTCCATTCAGCAAGCTCCTGTCCCCTTTTGCCTTCTCATCTCGTCTCTGGAAGGGAGCTGCCCATTTAGTCTCATGTATCTACTGAAGCTCTCTCGTTTTATATCTTATAGTCCGGCCTAATCTTTGAAGAGTTGGCTTCAGGAGTGGTTTCAGTTCTGGGCTAACAGACAGTCTGGGGGCCATGTCTTCCGTGGTCCCTCTAGTCTCAGACCATTAAGTCTGGTCTTTTTACTAGAATTTGATTTCTGCACCCCACTTTTCTCCTGCTCTGTCAGGGACTCTCTGTTGTGTTCCCTGTCAGGGTGGTCATTGGTGGTAGCTGGGCACCATCTAGTTCTTCTGGTCTCAGGCTGATGGAGTCTCTAGTTTATGTGGCCCTTTCTGTCTCTTGGGCTCATATTTTCCTTGTGTCCTTGGTGTTCTTCATTCTCCTTTGCTCCAGGTGGGTTGGGACCAATTGATGCATCTTAGATGGCCGCTCACTAGTTTTTAGGCCCTAGAAGCCACTCACCAAATGGGGGGCTACTTTCAATATGGTGGTCATGGAAGGCCTTCACCTTTGGCTATTTCAAAAGCAGCCAAGTAAATGTAAAGCCTACACTTTGTTCTCACTTTGCATCTACAGGAGCCATCTTGGGCAACCCTGAAAGGCTCTGCAGAGCAGTGTATAGTACCACGGTTTATGATGCCATGGTGAATGATGCCACTTTATCCAATACCATTGTGTATATAACACAGTGTGTAGACTGTGATTGTTAAGGTTGTGTGCCAACTTGGCTGGGCCATGAGTCTCAGTGGTTTGGCAGTTATGATATAGTTTGGTAGTTGAATAATAATGTAATCACTTCCATGATGAGATCTCATATAATGTGATTGCCTCCATAATGAGGTCTTCTGTGAGTAACCAATTAATAGAAAGGGAATTTCCTTGGGGGTGTAGTCTGCATCCAATATAGGCGGATTTTCTGGCAAGGCTCTTGGGCTTTTGTTCACTCTGTATCCTGCAGCTGCCTTTTGTCCATCTGACCTCCTGTTCTTGGGACTTGGGATTCCTCAAACTCTGTAGTATTTGAGCCAGAGGCCTGTCGTCTGACCTGCTGATCTTAGATTCGTCAGCCCCTGTGGCTGCATGAGTCAGGAGAAGCCTTCAGGCTGACCCACAGACTTGGGACTTTCTAGCCTTTACAGCCATGTGAACCATTTCCTTGATATAAATTTCTCTTAGACGCTTCCCTGGTTTTGCTTCTCTAGAGAACCCAGCCTAAGACAAATATCAACAGGTATAATGTTGTTGTTGTTGTTGTTGTTAGACACAGTTGAGTCTGCTCTGACTTATAGTGACTTTATGGATGACAAAAAAAAATGTTTCCTAGTCCTACACCACATTACAATTGCTGTTATGTTTGAGTCCACTATATAATACTGTATTAATTATCAAATGTTTCTATAACAGAAATACCACAAGTGGATAGCTTTAACAAAGAGAAATTTATTCTCTTATAGTCTAGGGGGCTAGAAGTATGAATTCAGGATGCCAGTTCCAGGGGAAGGTTTTTTTTCTCTGTCAGCTCTGGGAGAAGGTTCTTGTCATCAGTGTTGCCCTGATCTAGGAGCGTCTCAGAGAAGGAACCCCAGGTCCAAAGAACGCACTCTGCTCCCACACGGTTTTCTTAGTGGTAGAAGATCCCCCCACCCCTGTCTCTCTGCTACCTTCTCTCTTTTATATTTTGAAAGAGATTGACTTAAGACACAACCTAATCTTGTAGACGAAGTCCTGTCTCATTAACATAATTGCCTCTATTTCTGCGTCATTAACATTATAGAGGTAGGACTTACAACAGGTAGGAAAATCACATCAAATGACAATGGTGAGCAATCACACAATACTGGGAATCATGGTCTAGCCAAGCTGACACATATTTTGGAGGATAAAATTCAATCCATGGCAAATACCATAGTGTATAGTACCATGAGACAGAGCATCTCTTTGCCCCTCCTGCTTTCAGGTCCCTCTACTCCTCGTCTTGCTTCACATCTACTAGATTTCTCACTTAAACTGGAGCATAGACAGTCAAAACCACAACTTTGTGCCCATTGCCAGACTAAAAATACCTTCCATTCAATATCACAGTTAAACCTCACAACAACCTTGTGAAATAGGTTTTTACACTGTGTCACAATTGTTTATTTGTCTGTCTGTTACTAGGTGTGCTACTTGAGGGCAGGAACATATTTGCTTCATCTTGGTGACTACTTTGCTTGCGCACTGCTGGGCACACATTAAATATTTCTGGAATGGATAAATGCACATGCCCAATGCCACACAGCAGGGGAGGAAGAAAAGCTGATATGGAAATCCCTATATGTTTGATCTCAGATCTATTCCTCTGGTTTTCCTTCAACGGACAGCTCCCTACAGCTGGTGCATGAGTTAATGGAGGCACACAGGGTGTGGGAAGAAGAGAATAAGCCATTTTTCTTGCATAAGCTAAAGCTTCCATAAATCATACATTTTCACTGTTCTGTGTTTGCTCTATTACTCAGAGCGAATGAATCTACTACTCAGTAGTGGTAGAGGATGGTGCAGGGAACGTTAGATTTAATTTACCCTGCCAGCATTAGGACATCACAGAAGTCATAGGTGCCATTGCTGATATTTAATCCCCTTGGATCAGGGTGGCTGCCATCTACAAATGAGACAGGTTGGTATACACATTTCTCTCAGTGTTAGTGTTGTGGCAGTTTAAAGACCAACCTTGTTTCCAGAAAAGATCCACTGTGCTAATAAAAAGGGCCTGGATTGATTTGGCTTTCCTGGGAGCTAACATTGACTGTTAAAATGATGCAGTCTCTTGAAAAGTTTCTTTTTAGGGTGAGGCAATATAACATCAAATATAGGTTTTGGGTCTGACAGGTCTGCATTTGAATCCTGGACCCCCACTCATCATGTAAATGACACTGGTAATGTACCCAGCCTTGGTAGGATTTGGTTTCCTGGTCTGTAAAACAGGAATCATAATACTTATGTCATGGGCAAGTTGAGAGGGTTAAATGAAATGAGCATGGAAAGGATTCAGCACAGTGCCTGGTACATAGCAAACCCAATTTAAAGCTTTTTTACTTCTCCGCACTAGTTGCAAGTGAAGACGCTTTGTGTCTGGGCAAGAGAATTGGGTATGGCTGCAATGAGCGTGGGCATTCCCACTCCAGTCCTTTGTGCATGGGAAGAAGGATAGGGCAAGAATAAGGGGAGTCCCAGCCAAGACCCCTTCCTCAGACCTGTCACTGTGCATGGGTGTAGCAGGCACCAAGGATTTGCTCCTTTCTGCTCCACTTTGAAGGAGCCCTGGTGGCACAGTGGTTAAGAGTTCAGCTGCTAACCAAAAGGTCAGCAGTTTGAATCCACCAGCTGCTCCTTGGATACTCTATGGGGCAGTTCTACCCTGTTCTATATGGTCACTATGAGTCAGAATCAACTTGACAGCAGCAGGTTTTTTTTTTTTTCAGTCCACTTTCAAAGAATCCCTGGGTGGTGCAAATGGTTAAGTGCTCAACTACTAGCCAAAAGGTTGGCTGTTCAAACCCACCCAGAGGTGCCTTGGAAAACAGGCCCAGTGATTTGCCTCTGAAAAAGCACAGCCTTGAAAACCCTGTAGAGCTGTTCTACTCTACACATATGGGGTCACCATGAGTTGGAATCAACTTGACAACAACGGTAACAGTCCACATTCAAAGCTGTGAGCTTTTCCTTATAACTGGAGTGAAAATGGAGGACACTCTAGATGTACCTTAGGAGAGTTTGGCTCTCCAGTGACTCCTCACAGTGTTAGGATCTTCTGAGGCTTCTTCTAATTTTAGTTCCCTGGGAAAGCTCTGCCTTTCAGGGGGAGAGTTTTATAGTAGGAAGAGCATGCACAGGCCTGGGGGCACAAGGAGTTAGGTTCAAATTCCAGTTCAGCCACTTAATCCCTAGGTGATTGTTAGGGAGTCTGCCTCTGGATTCCAATTTCCTCTTTGCTAGAATGGTCAAAACTAACCATACTTCACGGGACAGTTCTAAGGATTGAATGGGTGAATGTCTGTCCAGGGCCTGTCACATTGCCCATGATTAATAAGTGATTATCATCAGTACTGTGGCCCATGTTCCTAAGGGACCTCAGCCAATTGTTCTCACCAATGGTTAAGGGAGATTTGGAGACTGGTCCTCTAGGTGAAAGAACCATACCACCACCACTATCTTAAATTGCTTCCCTGGCATCAATGAATGTAGAAAAATTAACAACAACAACAAAATCAAGAGATTCCAAATCACCCCTCTTTTGATATATCACACATGGGATTGACCGTTTGTTTCTGGGTAGCCCAGTGTGGTCATTTTGAACTCTTTTATTGTTCATTCACATGTCCTAGAAAAGACTTATCTCCAAGAGGCTTGGATCAAACATCTGGTATCCACCAGGCTCTTCTACCTCCTCCTTCTCTCACCTTTATCAACACCAGCAGGCATCTGACACTCAGTGCCTAGCCATACAAGTCTACATGTCAGACACCATGTTAAGCCCTTTACATTCAGTATTGCATTAATACTTCCAATAGACCCATCAGGTTGTTGTTGTTGTTTGGTGCCATTGAGTCAGTTCTGACTCATAGTGACCCTATGTACAACAGAATGAAACACTGCCCAGTCCTGTGCCTTACTCCTAATCATTATGCTTAAGCTCATTGTTGCAGCCACTGAGTCAATTCGTCTCATTGAGAATCTTCCTCTTTTTTGCTGACCCTCTACCAAGCATGATGTTCTTCTCCAAGAACTGGTTCCACTTGATAATATGTCCAAAATATGTGAGACGAAGTCTCCCCATCCTTGCTTCTAAGGAGCATTCTGGCTGTACTTCTTCCAAGACAGATTGTTCATTCTTCTGGTAGTCCATGGTATGTTCAATATTCTTCACCAACACCATAATTCAAAGGCATCAATTCTTTCTTTGGTCTTCCTTATTCATTGCCTAACTTTCAGATGCATATAAGGCAATTGAAAACACCTTGGCTTGGGTCAGGTGCATGTTAGTCCTTAAAGTGTCACTATTATTATCACCATTGTGCAGATGAAGAAACTGAGGTTTAGAGAGGTTCAGCAATTTTCTGAGGTCATACAGTCAGTAAAAATTGAAACAGGAAATATAATAATTAGATAGGGGGCACAGTTACAGATACTTCCTAGATATAACTAAATACCTTATACAGTTAGTTTACTGGGTTTGAAGGCTTAGCACCATAGTCTCATGGGGTAACTAAATTAGCATAACATAGTTCACAAAGTTTATGTTCTACATTCTAGTTTGGTGAGTAGGGTCTTAAAAATTTGTGAGCAGCCATCCAAGATACAACTATTGGTCTCTACACATTTGGAGCAAAAGAGAAAAAAGGAAATCGAAGACTCAAAGAAGAGACTACTAATACCCTACACAAACCAGGCCTCATCTATCGTCTACCCTGAGACCAGAAGAATAAGATGATGCCCGGTTGCCACTACCAGCCATTATGACCAGGGGCACATCAGATGGACCCTGACAGAATGGGAGAAAATGTAGAAAAAAATTCAAATTCTTGCAAAAGACCAGACCTACTGGACCTGTAGAGACTGGAGGAACCCCTAGGACTATAGCCCTGAGATATCCTTTAAACTCTGAACTGAACCCACTCTAAAAGGTCACCTTTTGTCTAAATAACAGATTGGCTCATAAAATCAATAATATCACCTATAAGTACTGTGCTTCAAAAACAAAAACAAAAAACACTATATGAGACCAAATGGTCGACATTTACCCTAAAGCAAAGATGAGAGGGCAAGAGGGGGCAGGGAAGCTAGATTAATGGAATTGGAACAACCAGAACAGAAATAATGAGAATGTTGACATACTGTGAAAAATTTAACTGATGTCACTGAACAATGTGTAGAGAAATTGTTAAATGGACTTGTAATATGCTGTGTAAACTTTCACCAAAAACACAATAAAATATTATTTAAAAAAAAAATCGGAACAGGAATTAAAACACAGAATTCTGCTCTAAAGCACACATTTTGCTGTACATATTTTAACTGTCTTTCTTGATTTTCTTGCATTTGATTAAAACCAAGTATAAAGTATCTTCTGGCATAAATTCAGATTTTTTTTTGCCTAAAACCCAAGAGTACATATTCAGAGATGTTGCTGTCATTGCTAGGTGCCATCGAGTCTATTTCGACTCATAATGATTCATGTGACAGAGTAGAACTGCCCCATAGGGTTTTCTAAGCTGTAATCTTTATGGGAACAGATCCAGTCTGTCTCCCGTGGAGCCACTGGATGAGCTTAAAACCCCAACCTTTGAGTTAGCAGCTGGGCACTTAACTGTTACGCCACCAGGGCTCCTTATTCAGAGACAGCCTGCTGTTGTTGAGCTAATTCCAACTCATAGTGACCCTATAGGACAGAGTAGAACTGCCCCATAGTGTTTCCAAGGAGTGGCTGGTAGGTTTAAACTATCGAACTTTCAGTTAGCAGCTAAGATTTTAACCACTGGGCCACCAAGGCTCAGAAATATTCAGGGATAGTCAATTCTAAATATTTTCAGAAGTTCCTGCTCACCTTTGTAGTAGGAGTGCTTAAGTACCTCTGCTCAGGACAAAACTTACTGAGCCTTGATGAATTTACATAGGCCACCACAGAATATGTAGCTTCGTTTCTCTTTGTCCCACTCACAGGAATGTCAGTTTTGCTAGGAACACCTGAGAGAAAGCCTGTGCATCCTTGGGAAAGCCACTTTACCTGTCTGAGACTGTTTGACTCTAATTATAATGTAGATGACTATATGTGTCCCATCTGCCTCACAGGGTTATCTGATAAAGGTGATAAATAGCATAGACATGGTCCCTGCCTCATATAGAAAAATAGATAACTAAACAATCTTACAACTAATTAATTATAGTAGAACGGTTATTTTGAAGGAATAGAATAGAGTGGTGAGTAAAGACTTTTCCAAATAATACTTTAAGGATAAGTGGGCTTTAAAAAACCAAACCCACTGCTGTTGAGTCAGTTCTGACTCAGCGACCCTATAGGACAGAGTAGAGCTGCCCCATAGCGTTTCCAAGGCTGTAAATCTTTATGGAAGCAGACTGCCACATCTTTCTCCCACGGAGCAAGCTGATGGGTTTAACAGCCTACTGTTCAGTTAGCAGCCAAGTGCTTCAATGACTACATCACTAGGACTCCTTTTAAGTAGGCATTAGTCATAAAAATAACATTCAAGGTAGAGGAAAGAGTTTGTTTTCTCATCTGTAGTGGGAGTAATAGCACTATCCTACATTATTAAAGTTAACAGAGTGTCTTGGATTTATTGTTTGGGAAACGACAGCTAAATTCAAATGCTCAAATAAGAACAAAAACAAAAATTTGCTACATGAGATAAGTGTATACATCAAGTCCCTAGTCTCATAATTTCATTTGACCAAATTACTGTCCCGTCTGCAATATGGATGAGCTAAGAAAGAGGCCAGAGGATATAGGTGGGTTAGGAGGACAAGGGTGAGTCCCCAAGCTTAGCGGTGCATTCTACTGGGACAGTGAGAGATGGGGGAGACAGGGGAGCTCATAAATAATATTGAAGAGAAAATATACCTCATCGGGCCACTGTGGGAATTAAATGAATTTCAAAGTCCCAAGAACAGTTTTGGGACATTAATTGAAAGTTATTATTGCTATTTTTGTTTTAAAACCAGATTCATAGATGATTCTATGAGAATACTGCAGAGGGAACCCCCAGATTCACCTCAGGGAAAATTCCACACCCTGTTTAATCATTGCCAAGGGTAGGAGTCCAAAAGAACCAAACCTGTATTCTGGAACTTTCCAAGTCTCAGTTCAAAAGGTTACATCATTTACATCTTTGAAATTCCAAATGTATGATTCTAAGTTTCTAATTCCTGGCTTTATCCCTTCCAGTGGGAGACAGGTACTGCATGGATAATTAGGAAGTCACTTTCCGTAACCTCTGTTCTCCTGGTTCTTAGCAGGGGAATCAGGGAGGGAGGCTGTCTGGTGGTTAGATTGCTGATACTGGTGAGGTCATGGTAGGCACCCTTTGCTTTCTCCTTTTCCATTATTGGGGAAAATGGCACAGGGCATGGATACATTAGGCCCCTCCTGGCTCTGGTGTTTTCTGCAACTAAACCACGAATGGATACTTTTAAACCCTGTCCCAGGCCATGGTTGATGGTAAAGTAATGAGTTTGAATACTTCCAATGTCTCGTCCTTTGGAGAGAAAGGCTTGGATAACATGTCTTCTCTTTATGCCTTGGATGGTCCAAAGAAACAAAACCAGACATCTTCCTTCTCGCACTAGGGGATGAAACCGTGTGTGTGAGAAGAGTGAAAAATGCCTGTTATTTTCTACAGACTAGAGAATGATATACGTTCCTGAAGGTAACCTACTACCTCAAAATTAGTCATTCGATACCGTGTTCCCTCTGCTACTTGAAGTGCCTCATTTTAAAAATGTTAGGGTTTTTTTTTTTTTTTCCCTCTCACTTAACTGTGGGAACATTAAATGCACAACTTTATCAAAATGACATAAGATATATGTTTCCGCCAAAAGCGACAGGAGAGGATTAACAATTCAAATGGGAATGGAGAAAAGTTCCTCTCAAAAGAAGGGAAGAGGGAAAGTTTGATTGGGGATCCTGTTCTCTCCTCAGCCTGATGCACGTTATTACACATTCACAGTCCCTGAGGTCCTGGCAGAGGAAATTTTATTTTACGAGAGGAAAGAGTTTTATTTTATATTATTTTGTTCTGTTTCATTGAGATCAGGACTAGCTGTACACTTTTATAGAGTGTAAACTGTATACAGATATTTCAAAATAATTCTTGCTTGCCTAATGACTGATGTCTGAATTTGATGCGAGCTTTTTTTTTTTTTTTAATACTTGCAGCCATTAGCAGACCCAATAAAAGGCCAGAAAGCCACCTTTGAATGGAAACAGGAAAAGGAAGGAGAGTGTGGTGCCCTAGGAGATAAAGGGGCTAGGTGGGGAAAGAATTACTCTGTGGAGTTAGTTGTGGCACAAAAGAAATAGAATTCTATATATAGATGACAAGTGTTTTCCTCACCATTTGATTGATGGAAGGATGTGTTCATAATAGATTCAACTGAGAACTTTTTGGGTAACAGCTTTGCCTCGGCCTTAAGAGCATATAATTTTGAAACAACTTAGATATAATTTTAGCGGGATATAGAAATGAATATTTTGATTTATCAAAATAATTTTCTGATATATAATTTACATATTGATTTATTTTCTTCTCCCTCCCTTCTTCTTAACGAGGAGTGCCTTTGACATTGGTTCTTCCATGTCTCATCTAATCAATCCAGTCATAGGGCATGAGATTATGGCCAAGACATTGGCATCTACATGGAGGGAGGGCTCCACAGAAACCCTTCTACGTAATGGCTCAGATGGTTCTAGGGGGAAAAGTCAGAAGAAAAGACAGAAATTTTGATTTCCAGCCAGTAGGAGCTTTTTGTTCCTTTGAGAAAAGGAGTGATTCTGGATATAGCCTGGTGTTGGTTTCTTTGATTAGCCCTCCACCTTCCCAATCTCAGGAATTGCTAATTCCCTTCTTGCTCAGTGAATCCCAACTGTGCTATCTCTAGAATTCATCGAGTGTTTTCTTCACTCAAGGCTTTTGTACGGGAACTTCTTTCTATAAGACCTTTTCATGACTAGTTTCTTCTTGAAGTTCAGGACTGAGTTCAAATGTCACCTCCTGAGAAAGGAATTCCTTCATTGAGATATCTAAAAAGTCAAACACCCCTCACTAACCCAACTTACTCTCTACCAGATTCATCTATTTTAATTCCTTCTTAGTTTTCATCACATTCGGAGAGGACCATGTTCATTTGTTTATTTGATGATTATTTGTCTCTCCCGACTTGAATACGTGCTCCAGAAGAATAGGAACGTTGTGCATTGGTATATTCCCAACACCTAGAAGACTGCTGGGCGTATACCAGGAACAGAATAAGTATATATTGCATTAATGAATAAACCAAGAGCCTTTTGGATTACAATTTAAAAATCTCTGCGTTAGAAGGGATGAAATGGCCCTGTCTCAATGGGGTTTCCCTGAAAGCAGAGTCTGGGCAAAGACCTATTTGCGGATAGTGTATTTAGGAATGTACTTCTAGGGATCAGGCATGAGGGACAGGGGAAGGAAAGGAGGGAAGGTGGGAAAGCCACTAAAAGGTATATTATTGCTTTAAACATTACTAAAAACAACTGGTAATTGATTCCAAGGGAACATCTGAGGAGCTTGATGAAAAGCATCTCAAAAGTGTTATTCAAAGAAAGACGGGGGAAATCATGATACATTGGCAAGCACTGCTTGTTCATTGGTCAGCCTTTGCCTCATGGGCATTAACTCTTCTGCTCTTTTGGTTTGCATGTAGGTAAGTGTCCAGTGGTTCCCTGTGGGATGCCCATGACTGAAAAGGGGAGGGGGCAGTACTGACTGAGGTGAGCACTACCAGTTTATACTGTTTGAAACTGGTTGAAACCAGCATGGGACTGGTCAATGCAGCCATGGCTGGAATTAAAGGTAAAGACTAGAGGATTTAAAATAATTACTGGGACGGGCCCTAAAGTCATTTAGGGCTCTAGTTCCTTTTGGAAGTAATTAACTTGTTAAATTCTGTATTTCACCCATCATCATCGCATGCTGTCTCATTTCTCATTTTTACTCACTTAAAAATGAGACAGTATGCAATGATGATGGGTAAAATATAGATGGATTAGGCTTGATGTGTTTGTTTTTCAGGTTGATTTCCTAATACTCACTTTCTACCACATCTCCATTTCATGCTTTTGAGCCAGTCTTTCTGTTTTAGCTTTCTTATAACATGGAAACTCACCTCCCTCTTCTCTAATCACATTAGCCAATTGCACAGATAATTCATGACTCTGAACCTATTTCTGGGCACTGTAAGGAGCCCTGGTGGTGCAGTGATTAAAATGCTCAACAGCTGTCATGGATTGAATCGTGTCCCCCAAATATACATGTCAGCTTGGTTGGGCCATGGTTCCTAATATTGTGTGGTTGTCCTCCATTTTGTGATTGTAATTTTATGTTAAAGAGGATTAGGGTGGGATTGTAATACCCTTACTAAGGTCACACCTCTGATGCAATGTAAAGGGAGTTTCCCTAGAGTTTGGCCTTCACCACCTTTTATTTTACAAGAGATAAAAGGAAAGGGAAGCAAACAGAGAGTGGGGACCTCATACTATCAAGAAAGAAGCACCAGGAGAAAAGTGCTTCCTTTGGACCTAGGGTTCCTCCATGGAGAAGCCCCTAGTCTGGGGGAAGATTGACGAGAAAGACCTTCCTCCAGAGCCATCAGAGAAAGAAAGCCTTCCCCTGGAGGTGATGCCCTGAATTTGGACTTTCAGCCTACTAGGCTGTGAGAGAATAAATTTCTCTTTGTTAAAGCCATCCGCTTATAGTATTTCTGTTACAGCAGCAGTAGATGACAAAGACAACTGATAACTGAAAGATCAGCGGTTTGAAACCACCAGCAGCTTCTCAGAAGAAAGATGTGGTATCAATGTGCTTTAATGATTTACAGCCTTGGAAATCCAATGGGGTTGCTCTGAGTTGAAATCAACTTGACGGCAGTGAGTTCGTTTGTTTGTTTGTTTTGGTGGCAGATCCCAGGATCCAGGCAGATAATTTCCTAAAAGCTGCCACCAAAGTGCAGGTGGGTATCTTGTCTCTTTCTCTTCCCATCTTCTCTTCTGGTGTCCCTGTAGAGCTTTGTGAACAACTAGTCAGCTATCAGAATAGAGTCTTTTGTGGAAGAGTTTGCAGAAGCAGTGTCAAAACAGGTGTGGGTCCTACAATCTGGAGGGAGCTAGAAATTGCAAGGATGCAGGATGCAATATGTTTTGACATCGTAGTTTGTTGAGTAAAGGTATTTTTTTTTTTTCCCCTAACTAGATACATGACAAATGAGATAGCTTCTTTCTTCTGGTCCCAAGGTGGGCAATATGATAACCATTTCTTGACACCAAGCAACAAGCTATTTCTTCTGGTGTGTGTTTTGTCAAAATATGTCTCCCTGGAAGATACTCCTGAGTCTCATTTTTATTTTCAGAGTATTTTTTGCTAATATCCCTAATTCTACTTGAAATGTCTGCATTCATCTGGGGGCTTTAGAACTATGTGAGAGGGAAAATGGATGCTTTATGGTTCTTCCCAGTTGGGTTTGTGGACCTGAGATCCAGTAATATCCCCTGTTCTCCACTCAAAACCTCCATTACAGCCGTTATAGGATAGGGTCTGACTAATTTGTCTGGGGATGCTTTGGATGGAGGAATGAGTATTAAGGAAAGCAGTGAACTATAGTTCCAGGTTTTCCCCAGTGCCTTCAGGGCAACATCCAGATATTTTTCCGCATATAAGTCCTTTCATTTCTAACTTTTATTTACCTGTTTAGTCTTATCTTTCAGTATTCCTTATCTTGTACTCTAACTTTTTGCCAGGAAACTTGGAGTTTCTCAAATTCCCCATATTCTCTCTTACTCAGAACATTTTTTTATGTAACTAGAACTCTCTTCTCCTCTTCACCTGGGTTACTTCATCCTATCCCCTACCCATGATATTGAGTCTTTGATCTGATTTCTCGTGTGTACCTTGCTTCCTTATCTTTTGTACTTTCTTTGTTTCAAGCGAATGTCTCAAGAAGCTTTACCTTGAGAGGGGTGTTTTAACCACCTGCTTGGAAATTAGAGTCAAGTGTAAAAGAGGTCCCTGGCTTTTTATTTACTACAAAATATTTAAATAATGAAAGTGTCATATTTGGTCTAGTTCGAAGGCCAGCAAACTTTTTTTGTAAAGGGCCACATAGCAAATATTTTAGGTCTTGTGGGTCACATACTGTTGCTGCCACATATTCATGTTTGTTTGTTTTTTTTTACCCCCCCTTTAAAAGAATACAAAAACCATTCTTAGCTTGTAGGCTGTGGGTTGAGTTTGGTCAACAGGCTGTAGTTTGCTGACCCCAGGAACTCTAGTTAGATGTATTGTAGATAATAAAACATCAAAATATTGTCAAGCCTCCCATGAGGCTGTGAAGGACAAATAGCTGTGCTGAACAATGGAACTGTTATTTTCAGGCTCAATTATCCCATCTCGTCTGAGAATGTTCCAGTAGCTTGCTGGGGGATGTTGATTGTTATCATGGTGGTGGAGGAAATTGGAAGACAGTGTGTTTAATTTTACATAAAATTTTGTAAAAGATTTCTCTTTCAAACCAGTCTTGAGAGATCGCATAGAATATACCTATAATGTTGGCGCGTAGCACATGGTCAATATACCTAAGTAGGTTTCCCTTTGCCAGAGTGGTTTCTTTGTTTTGCTTTCTTACTCTTGGCCCCAAGACCACAACTATTACAGCAAGTGGGGAAGAGGAAGTGATTAGCAGCCCTGAAGGTGGTAATGAAGACAATTTTAGGTAGGATTATGGTAAAGATGATGAGCTAGTCAGGGAACATCAGCACCAGAGGGAACTTAATGACCATGTGGGTGGAGAAAATGAGGCTCAAGTTTTGAGATGAGTACCTGGCTGAGCTGGAGCTGGAGCCCAAGCTCCATAACTCCCAGCACTGAATTCTTTACACCTCACGGTGATGTCTCCCCTGGTGGTTTTAAGTAGTTTAAGCAGTTACAGTCCAGTTGACACCTATTCATAGTGACCCCATGTGTGTCAGAGTAGAACTGTGCTCTGGAGGGTTTTCAATGGCTGAGTTTTTAGAAGTGGATCACCAGGCCATTCTTCTGAGGTGCCTCTGGGTGGACTTGAATCTGCAACTTTTTGGTTAGCAGCCAAGTGCATTAACCATTTGCATCACCCAGGACTCCTTAAATAATACAAGCCTGTTGCCGTAGAGTCAATTCTGACTCATAGTGACCCTGTAGGACAGAGTAGAACTGCCCCATAGAGCTTCCAAGGAATGCCTGGTGGTTTCAAACTGCTGGGCTTTTGGTTAGCAGCCATAGCACTTAACCACTATGCCACCAGGGTTTCTGCTGAGGAACTTTTAATGCATGCCTGCAAATTTCTTGTCTAGTTCACCAACAAATGCAATGCTTATGATTGTGTCTCATCCACGGCATTCTCTCCATGGCAAGCTTAACCCATAGTCAGGCTCATTTCTTCCTGCATGGAGGCGCTCTGCCAACACTAGTCCTGGCAGAATGGACCTATAAAACTTTGCCAAGTTATATGTCCCTTGAGAAGACTGACAGTTGAGCCATAGTTCTGAAGTCAAAAGATTTACAGATTGCTCCTCATGGTGTTGGCCTTCTGTCTGAACATGCTGTTCTACCGTATTGTGCCTCAATTCATAATGTTACCCTCCATAACACACTCATTTAAGCAAGGCCAGCGTCTGATTGTATGATGGATTATCCCAGATTCACACTGCTGTACACATGAACCTGGCATATTAGCAGTAATCAAATAACTGAGGCTGCTCTTGGTGAGAAGTTTGCTGCTTCTCCAGATAGAGTAGCAAGATGCAATGTGGAGAGAGGGAGGGAAGCAGGAGATTAAAGCTCTCAGCTAGGCAAATGAATCTTTTATACAGAGGCAAAGTATTTGGAGGTAAAATATAATCAGATGATGTGACTAATCAATGTGGATCTATGCCATCAGCTGCATCAAGGTGGGGGACAAGCTGGACAAGGTGTTCTTGTCAGAGGAATACTGGGATGTTGTGCTGAGGAGAACATTCCTATGCTTTTCTTACAGGATGGTGTTACATGGTTGGCTATAGGACACGAAGGTTTTTTTTTTTTTTTTAATTAAATTTTGTAAAAGATGATAGGACGTCTATTTTTGGTATGTGTGCTAAAATTGACTACAATTAGAGAACAAGTTATGACTCTGTTTTCAGGGTGTCTTACATCCTCTACAATCCCACTGTAATATTTATTTAAATGTCTCCATCATGCACACTTCCTCTGTGTCTAGGCCTTGATTCAGTCTGTTATATGGATCTGTAACGTTTCTCCCTGCTATTAATCTGGCTAACTCCTCCTAATCCTGTATGCCTCAGTTGATGTATCACTTCGTTAAGGAACTTTCTCTGATCTTCCAAAATAGCATTAGGTATCCTTTCTAGGTACTCCCACTCTCCTTACCTCCATCAGAGCTCTTATCACATTGCACTGGGGACACTTCTTTACTTGCCTACTTTCCTAACTAAACTTTGAAAGCAGACGTGTCTCGATTTTTCATGGCTATATCTTGGCATTGAGCATAGCACCTAGCACACAGTACCATAACTAAACCAAGCCAGCTGCTGTCAAGTTGACTCCAAGTCATTGCAACCCCACATGTGCAGAGTAGAACTGCACGCCACAGGGTTTTCAAGGCTGTGACCTTTTAGAAGCAGGCTGCCAAGCCTTTCTTCCAAGGCACCTTTGGGTGGGTTCAAACTGCCAACTTTTTTTTTACTGGCTGAGCGTCTAACTGTTTGTGCCACTTAGGGACTCCCAGCATATAGTAGGTACTCAATAAGTAGTTTGTAAGTATTTGAATAAACCACATAACCTCTTCTTACACTCAATTAGTATTGTTTGCTAGAGGTATTTTAAGCAAGTATCTGTCATTTTGTCTAACGTGAGTTTCTGATTTTCCTATACCACCTCAGTCCCTCCCCTGGACTACTGAGAATTTAAGTTTCAGAGACTAAGTGAGCAACCCAACTTTCATTCCAAATAACTGTATCCTCAGTTTTTTCAAGTTTGTATGCCAGGCTGCCAAAAGAGATTGTTAGAACAACACCCACGAGGTTTAATTTCAATTCATTTGCACTGTGTGATATGTATACTGTATTTTATGTTAAATAGAGTTGTTATCACTTACTTGAGCTCCTTGGAAGGAAGATGCTCCCTACATGCAAAGCCCAGAATAGTAGAATTTACTTTTTAATACATTGCTTTACCCCTTTAGTAAAAACTCTCTGGGGATCAGCGCAACCTGAGGCATGAACTGGTATTGATATTTAGGCTTTCTTAGGTGCTGCAGGGCAAAGATATTTAGTGCCTCTCTGTCAGGTGATGAGCTGCCTCATCACCCATTCCAGACACACAGAAGCAATTAAATTAACATCTTTCACAAACCCCTCTAAGACCACTTGTTTGTATTTTCCTGCTGTCTAGCATCTTGTGTAACAGCCACATGCTCTGATGGATAAGTGAGTAAGTCGTTATCGGGGCAGATCTGCCTGGTTCTTTGCTAAGAGCAGTAGGGGAGGCAGATAAAAAACAGAGCATGGTTCTTAGCCATGGGGAAGTTCTAACTTAGCTGGGGAGATAAGGGATGAAATAATCAGCAAGTAGCGCAGGGTAGAATGTGATGTAGGATATTCATTCAGCAGATATTATTAAGAATCTATTATGTTCCAGACAATGTAGTAAGAGCTAGAGCTATAGCGGTAAACAAGATAAAGCCCTTAACTTCACAGAGTTTATATTATTATTTTTTCTTTTTTTTATTCTACTTTCGATGAAGGTTTACGGAACAAACTAGTTTCTCACTGAACAGTTAGTACACATATCGTTTTCGCATTGGCTAACAACCCCTCAACGTATCAATGCTCTCCCTTCTCAAACTTGGGTTCTCTATTACCAGCTTTCCTGTCCCCTCCTGCCTTCTAGTCCTTGCTGCAGGGTTGGTGTGCCCCTTTAGTCTCGTTTTGTTTTACGGACCTGTCCGTTCTCTGGCTGAAGAGTGAACGTAAGGAGTGATCTCATTACTGAGCTGAAAGGATGTCTGGGGGCCATAGTCTCAGGGCCTCTCAAGACTTTGTCAGGCCAGCAAGTCTGGTCTTTCTTTTTGAGTTAGAATTTTGTTCTACATTTTTCTTTAGCTCTGTCTGGGACCCTCTACTGTGATCTCTGTCATAGCAGTCAGTGGTTGTACCTGGGCACCATCTAGTTGTACTGAGCTCAGTCTGGTAGAGACTGTGGTAGATGTGGTCACGGAGCTTATATTATAATAGAGAAAACCAGAAAATAAATAAATAAACATATATATTAAAAAGATCATTTCAGAGAGTGTTAAATGCTAAAAACAAACAACAAACAAGCAAAAACTACTTGCTGTAGCGTCGACTCTGACTCTTGGCAACTCCACGTGTGTCAGAGTAGAACTGTGCTCCATAGGGTCTTCGAAGGCTTATCTCTCAGAAGTAGGTCACAAGGCCTTTCTTCAAGGGAGTTGAATCACCAAACTTTTGGTTAACAGTTGGACGTTTAATTGTTTGCACCACCCAGGGACTCCATTGTAAAAGTTAAGAGGAAAATAAAACAGGGCAACATGATAGCTGTTGGTGGGAGGTGGTGGTGGAGGATGGGAGGAGTGCTCTTTAGAGCTGGCAGTCTAGGGTAGACTTGCCAAGAAGTGATATTTGTACTATGCCCTGAATCACAAGAAGACATGCACATGGAGAGTTAGAGGAACAGATTTCAGACAAAGGGAACAGTAAGGGCCAATCCTTGAGGCAGAAATGAGTTTGGCTGATTTGAAAATCAGAAAAATGGCCAATGTATCAAGAGAGCACAGCAAGGGAGGAGGAGTGGTATAGTACAATGTCCGAGTGTGGGTAGAACCTACAGTGCGCACAGTGCAGACTGCATAAGCTGTCAGAGTTTAGAGACATAATCTTCACATGAGCTGGATCGATTATGAAAGACATTATGATGGTGATGGAGACTAAAATGAGGCCTTTTAAAAGGGATCCAATTAATAGAAGAGGGAAAAAGAAAAGCATTAAAGGGCAAGGGAATATCATAATCAAATGCCTAGAGATCTGTTGGTTTTGTTATCTACAGTGTTTCCATATTTTCACTTGGTGTTTGCTGGACTAGGACTAAATTATTTCAGGTTTGCTCAAACAGGGATAGATTATATATTTATTGATTTTTTAAAATACTTAAATGTCAGTTTATTTTTAATTTTTGAGGAGGTAATACTAGGGTTATACAATAGCCCCAACAATGGACTGTAACATACCAACAGTCATGAAGATGGCACAGAACCAGGCAACATTTCCTTCTGTTATACATAAGGTCACTGTGAATTAGAACCAACTGGATGGCAACTAACAACAACAACAACAATAATATTAGGGTGCTGTCCTTAGGTGATGCAAATGGTTAACAGATGCAGCTACCAATCAAAAGGTTGGTGGCTCAAAATGCATACAGAGTTGCTTGGAAGATAGGTCTGGTAACCTACTTCTGAAAAATCAGTCATTGAAAATCCTATGGAGCACAGTTCTACTCCGACTCACATGGGGTCTCCATGAGCCAGGCTTGAGGACAATTATTTAAACTCTTTGGTGACCCTATTATTTTCTGCTTTGATTTTTTTTTGATGTCACGTGTTTTTATTAATGGAAGTATGCTGAGTCATGAGGTATGTTTAAAATTGATCAGTAATATGGATTTTGAGGAATATTATCTGGGACTACATGACTACCACTGAACTTTTTGCGTTCTCAAGCCTGCTGATTGATGGGCGAACGTGAAACTTGGTTACTGAAAATATGATGGAATGCCTTCCATTAGGTTACACGGGTAACCTCTGGTTATCCAAATTTAAGACTCAGAAAATCAAAACCAAGTGCAGTACAACCCCATTGCCTTTGAGTCAATTCTGACTCATAGCGACCCTATAGGACAGAGTAGAACTGCCCCATATGGTTTCCAAGGAGTGCCTGGTGGATTCGAACTGCCGACCTTTTGGTTAGCAGCTGTAGCTCTTAACCACTATGCAACCAGGGTTTCCCCAAGTCCACTAGGGCTCCCTAACTATCACACAGGAAACCATAAATGTGCTTATGAGGCTTATCTCAGGATACAAAAGCCAAAAGAGACAATTTTTTTTTTTTCAGTCACACTTCCTGGTTGCACTACCTTACTTGCAAGTCTCATACTCCAGGTATTTTGCTTCAACTATCATTTCTTTTACATTTCGCCATTATGCAAGTCCCCACTGAAGGGCAACAAATACTTTCAGTGGGAAAAGGATACTCCCAAAGAACTCCAGAGGCACAAAAAGTGGTTGGGATGCTGTATGTTCATGGATCACCAAAGAATCTTAAATACTAGGGTGTAAAATTCCAGATGGAAAAGGTACACTGTGAAAAGTCTTCTTTTTTTCACCCAACTCCTCTGCATTCAACTTCCCACCCTGGGAGTAATTAGCACCAAGTAATGCTGCTTTTTGTAATGTTTCTTCCACCCTCATCCTTTATTTCTTAAGCCTCATCTTCTGATTTTTCTTAACTGTTTACAATTTTATTTTACCTGTGTGTTAATGGTAAACCTCCTTAAAATATTTTTGTTTGTGGATTTCTTTTTCATTTCTTTTGTTTTTGTAGATTTTGTTTTTATCGAGACTTTATCTTTTTCTTCTCTATTTTGATGAGCAGGTTTGTTAACTTTCTTTGTGGTTACCTTGAAATTTACCCTTGTCTTCCTAGGTTTGAACCAGTCTATTATTACTTGATATCACCTTGCCTTCCTCTCCATTAGAAAGTTCTATATCTATACCATTTATTCCCTCTTTTATTGTTCTGACGTTGTTGTCATTTACAGATTAACCTCTCTGGCTCCCTGTTGCAATTGTTGCGGTTGTGGATAGTCCTTGAGAGTTCATTTCCTAGGTTGGTATCTGGCTGGTACAATCTTGGCTCCTGGATTCGGGCTGTGGTCTGATGTTGTTTGTTCTCAGACCAAAGGACTCCCTTTAATAATTTTTGTAAGTTTAGTTTGGTTTTTACATATTACCTTAATTTCTGTTTATCTGGAAATGTCCTAATTTCACCATCATATTTGAACGAAAGTTTTGCAGGATATATTATTCTTAGTTGGCAATTTTTTCCTTTCAAGGTTTTATATATGTCATCCCACTGCTTTCTTGCCTGCATGGTTTCTGCCAAGTAATCAGAGCTTAGTCTGATTGTTTTTCCTCTGTATGTGGCTTTTTGTTTTTCTTGAGGTGCTCATAGGATTTTTTCTTTGTCTTTGGTTTTAATGAGTGTGATTATGATATGCCATAGTGTTTTTCTTTTGGGGTCTATCCTGCATAGGTTTTGTTGAGCTTCTTGGATGGTCAGCTTTTCATCATTCATGATATTAAGGAAGTTTTCTGTCAGCAATTCTTCAATGATCTTCTCTGTTTTTTCACCCTGTTCTACAACTCTGATCACTTGCAAATTTTTGCTTTTGATTGTATCCTACATAATTCTCAGGGTTTCTTCATTTTTCTTTGTTCTGATTTTTCCTCAAACAGGGTTATATCCAAGTGTTTGTCTTCAATTTCACTGATTCTGCCTTCTATCATTTCAAACCTGCTGCTCAGCCCTTCTCTGACACTGTCCATTTCTGAAATCTTTTTGTTTATCTTTTGGATTTCTAATTGTTGTTTTTGTATGATTTCTAGTTGCAAGCTTATTTTGGCATTTTGTTCCTGTATTACTTTCCTGACTTGTTCCATTTTTTGGTCTGTATTTTCAACAAATTTGTCTGTCTTTTCCATAAATTTGTCTATTTTTTCCTCATTTTTGTCTGCTTTTTGCATCAACTCTTGGATTGCTCTGAATATTAGAGATTTGAATTCCCTGTCAGGTAGTTCTAGTGCCTTTTCTTCTACTGGAAAGTCATCTGGTGTTTTATTTTGGATGCCTACTGGAATCATCCTGTCCTTTTTTAAAAAATGTTTTGGTATTGTCTGCTGTCTTTGGGACATTCAGCAGTTATTTTCTTCATTTCTTGATTGTAGATTTGTTTGTTTCATCCTGCTTTTTTGTTTTATTTGGTTATGTCTGAGCAGGTGGGCTGTGCGTTCTTTGTTGTTTGTTCATTTGTGGTCACAATACTTTTCACCTCCTTGTCCAATAGGCAGGGCCAATCAGCTATGGTGTAGCAGGGCAGGTCCAGCTGAAGGGGAGGCGCTGGGATGAGTTGTTTGTGGCACGTATTAGGGCTGAAAAGGTGGGCCAGGAATCAGTGCTGGGCAGGTTCCAGTAGGGCGTGCCTGTGCTGCTCAGGGGTAAGATGTTCAGTGCATGATAAAGGTAGGCAGGAAAGAGGAGGGAGGTTGTGATGTGTGGAGCTAATAGTGTTACGGGAAAGAGGAGAGAAAGGAGAGAGAAAAAGGACTTAAAAACAAGCAAGTAAAGAAAAAAAGAAAAAAGAGTGCTAAGGGAGCTTGCTGTTCGAGTGGAGGGAAAAGAAACTGAGAAAGGAAGAAAAGCAAAAAATGAAAATAAATAAATAAAAAGAAAGAAAAAGAGAAACAGAAAGAAAAAAAAAAACTAGATAAAAATTTGGAAAAGAAAAAAAGAAAAGCCCCCAGGAGTCCTGGAGTCCCACTGGTGGAGCTACTAAGACCAGGGAAGTGCCTCCCAGGCTGTACGGCATAGCCTGGCTAAAGGGGGTATAGATGTCACACAGCACCAGGTATTCAGGAGATGGGAAAAGAAGGTAAGTGTAGAGAGATAAGAACTGAGAAATAAGGAAAGACAGAAAGGTAAAAAGAGAGAGAAAAGAAAGAAAAAAAGAAGTGTTCTCAGGGATCCCACCTATGCGCGGCTATGCAGATTGGCGGAGTGGCTCCTAAACCATGAAGTATAGCCTGGCTAGAAGTGGCTCCCAAGCTGCAAAAAGAAAAAGAAAACAAATGAAACAAAACAAAAAAGAACAAAACAAAACAAGACAAAAAAAAAAAAGCCCCAGGGATCCCACCAGTGTGTTGTCACGGGCTGGGGGATTGGTTTCCCAGTCAAGCGTGGCTTCACAGCCTTTCAAGAAGCAAAGATGGCACAGGGAGCCAGGTGTTCCAGAGGAAGGAGGCGGAGGTGCTCGGAAGCACAGAAGAAACCATAAGAGACAGAAAGAACCAACACCTGCTCAGGAGCCTGGGCAGTGTTGGCAGGGTGAATGCAAGCAGCCTAAGGCCAAAGAAGTTGCCTCCTGGCCAAGAGACTGCGGCTGGTGGGAGGTAGAGGAGGCCAAAGGGGGGTGGAAGAAGGGGAAGTTAGGAAAGAGTTAGGACACAGCGTGCTCTGCCTACTGCTGGGAACTTTGTGAAGCTGCTTTCCCGTACTCCCTGTCTGCCGATCTCCAAAGTGGGTAGGGAGAACCCAAGCGTCATGCTCTGTCTCCTGCTGGGAATTCCACAAAGCTGCTTTCCCTTGCTCCCTGTCTGCTGATCCCCAACAGGAGTCCAAGATGGTGGGCCCGTTCTGCATTAGCTATGGGGCTCTCTGCAGGTATTGTTACCAGAATAACGGTCTTGCCTCTCACTGGTCAAGAATGAGCATGTAAGGCATATAGAGTTTTTCCACACGAGCAAAACTTTATTGAAGAGGCTTGCAAGTGGAGACGAGGAGGACCTAAGCAATGCATACCCCCGTCTCTCAGAACAAAAGATTGCCTGGGCTTTTAAAAATTCTTGGATGGGAAAAGATTCATGTTTATTCACGGGCATAGGTGGGGTTTTCCGGCAAGTAGCCCATTTTGGGTGGGGATAGGTTAACTAAGGTGCACACGCAGCAGCTTTCTAAGATGGCTCCTGTCCCGGAGGCCTCTGGGATTTGTAGCAGGACTTATTATGGGGTGTTGCACCTGTGCAGTCTGTTACTCCCTGAGTTCGATACCCCGGCTGCTACTGCAGCTGCTCACTGCCCCTGGTGGAAGGTCACAAAGAGGTCACAGGTGGATGCTCTGTGCGTGTTCCTGAGGCTGGTTTTATCCAGCTGCTTCTGAAAGACAACTTTAAAGAAGTTTGCGGGCTATATTCTGATACCCTGCCCCATTGTTTTGGGGAGTGGCTTTGTTTCTGTGCCCTGTGCATTTCCTGTACTTTGCAGATTTGGGGGGCCTTCTGTTCCCTGTCTTAATGCCCCCGAGAGACTTCAGACCCATAAATCTTTATGGGAATGTGAATGGAGGTCTCTGCTTCTGTAACTTCTTCATGCTGGAACAGGGTATTGTTCCTTTCTAACCACGTAGAAGTCTCTCGCTACCTAATCTAAGTTAGTGTGTACCATCGGGGCCTCTTCTTGGGGATTCATTTGGTAGTCGTGCATGGCCAGGAGCTTGGGCTGAAATTGTTGTAATCTGGCAGATACTAACTTTCTTTTCATACATTTAGACAATAGTCCTAGGAGGGTGTCCCTGACATAGAGTGTGGCATTGTGAAAGACTTACTATTTTCCATAATACACAGTCACGTATAATACTGTCTCATCATTCTTCATCTATCTTGTCTCATCATAAGAAAAATCCCTTCTTTTCCTTTAGCGCATGCACCAGGGCAGTTAGTTCAGCTTTTTGGGCTGATGTTCCTGGTGGTAAAGTTCTTGCCTCAATAACACCAGTCTGGCTGATGATTGCATAAAACGGCAGCAGGGTTCAAAGTTTGGCACACTTTTAAGTTTAACTCTGAGGTATCTAGAAGGAAAGCCCAAAAAGGATAGAAACCAAGTAATAGAGGGGAGTGCTTCCTGCACTGCCCACCAAATATCTTGGCCTCCCCCTCTTTTGTTTCTCAATCTCATACTGTTTTTTTTTTTTTTTTTTTTTTACATTCTCTGGCCTACTTCACAGGAAAGGGGAAAAGTAAAGTTTTTTACCTTAGGCTTTCTGTCAACCCCAATGATTGTATAGTCATGACTGGAGAGTGGGCCTGGATTTTGGGTTAAAACAGAGAAGGCAGCTTTTGTGTCTAGCAAAAATTCAGTCTCCTTACCTCCCACATTGAGAGTAACCCAAGGCTCTGCTGCAGAAATAGCAATACTTTTCTGTCCAGGAGCTGAGTGGACCTCTGGGCCTCGTCAGTAGGGCCCCTCTTCCTCCTCCTCTGAGAAGGACATCGGGCGCTGTGGGCCTGCCTAGATTGGCCTCCGGGGGAAGTCAACTGGGCGCCCTGTTTTAAGATACTGGAGATACTCTGCTTTCCAATGCCCTCTCTTTTTTTGCAATACCCACACTGGTCAGGGTCTATACTCACCAGTCAATGAGGAAATTCTTGTGGAGGTCTTGGTCTTTAGGATACTGTAGGGTTACCTCGAGGTGGGCCCTGAAGTGTTACTGCCTCTTCACTGTATCCTCTGCTGCCAGGTCTCTGTTGTTAAAGACCTTAAAGGCTTCCTCAGCAGTCATGAGAGTGGTGTCTGGGGTCCTGCCTCTATATTTGCAGCTTCCTTTTAATAACTGTTGCAGACTGGATAATAAAATGCATAGCTAGTAAAGTGTTTCCTTCCAGGCTCTCAGGGTCAGTATTAGTATATTTCCTAAAAGCCTTGGTTAGGCTGATGAGAAAGACTGCTGGGTTCTCCTCTGCTGTCTGAGTAACTTCTCTGACTTTGTCATAGTTAACAGGCTTAGTGATGCACTTTTGAATCCCCTCTAATACACAACTAGATGTTTGGCTTTTTCTGATCCCGCATTTGTATTGTAAACCCAATCTGGCTCTGCATCAGGGACTGCTTCCTCTCTCCGTCTGAGAATAACATGTGTCCGTTGTGGGCAGTTAGCATCGTCTACCTGTTCTCTAGCCTTACCTAGGATCCCAGTCTTCTCATCTGTACTACAACAGTGAGTTAAAATGACCATTACATCTCCCCAGGTCAAATTCAAATTTAAGCTGCATTTCATGAATTCATCCTTAAACCTCTCAAGATCTTCTGACACACTCCCAAACTTTTCTTTGCCTTGACTTAAGTCTGAGACTGAAAATGACACATGAACCTGGGTTATGCCCCTAGTTCCATAGTGGTTGATACATTTCTTTGTAATGATTTTTCTAATTCAACTATACCATAAGTAGGAATTTAAGTTACCAACCATACCCTGAGTGTTAGACCAATGGGCTTTCTTCTGACTCTCGTTTTACAGTGGGTAACAAATTTAACATTTCCTTTCTAATATTTACTATGAATATCTAAAGATAATCCTAAAGTTCTCAAAGTATACTGTCCACACATCTATCAGGAATCTAAACAAGAAATTGTCCACGTAAATTCACTATCAGTTGAAAACAGATCATTTAAACTAGTATAAAAAAAAAAAACTTTTTTTTTTTTAGTATAGGTAGATATATTACATAAAAACATATCTAGAAGGAACACATAAAGTTTGTGTAGAGAAAACAGAAAATATAAAAAAACTTACATGTGACAAACAAGTTTCTATTAAAGAATACATGATTAGCAAGACAATGCAGTATGGACTTCCTTTACTGGAGGTTTCCAGTTAATTTGTCTAAAACATACTACGCGTTCTTCCTGAGGGCAAGCTGTCCCTCTTTGTTTCACCTATTAACAGTCATGGATCACTTACTCAGAAGCAGAAGTGGAACCGAAGACAAAATGGAGTCTGAGCCATGAGGTCAATCTCCTCTATAAAATAGAAACACTAACAAATAATGTTAGGCCAATTTTCTGACATAACCAATGAAACCATGACTCTAAGGTCTTTGAAACAAGGAAACAAATCTCATTAGGTGTTTGTTTATGCATAAACAGCACCACTAACCGCTTTTCATGCACTTCAGCAGAAACGGCATTCTCTAAGACTTTAGGTTGTGTATTAGCATAAATTTAGAAAGTAGGACCTTAAAGCATTTCTTATTTCCAGAAAGAAAGACCTTAAAACATCAGCAATATTTCTGCATAAAACTCATAGTATCATTTTGTTTACTCAGCCTTATGTAGTTAACGTCTGCTCCATGTGAGACTTGATCAACCGCAATCTGTGAACCCATCAGCTTCTGCATAAGAGTTCTGGAAATCTTGATTGAGTCTAGTCACAGTCCCTTACATAGGTCCAATATAGTCCATCTTTTTTGTTGAGATATTCTGGTCAACTGTTTTCAGAAAATCAGCAAAGTAAAAACTTGTCTGTAGATGACAAAACTTAATATGGTCATGATTAATTTATAAACATAATATTTTTTAAAAATAATTTTCATTGTGCTTTAAGTGAAAGTTTACAAATCAAATCAGTCTGTCACATATAAGCTTATATACACCTTACTCCATACTCCCACTTACTCTCCCCCTAATGAGTCAGCCCACTCCCCCAGTCCAGTCTCTCCTTTTGTGACTGTTTTGCCAGTTTCTAACCCTCTCTACCCTCCCATCTCCCCTCCAGACAGGAGATGCCAACACAGTCTCAAGTGTCCGCCTGATACAAGTAGCTCACTCTTCATCAGCATCTCTCTCCAACCCATTGTCCAGTCCCTTCCATGTCTGATGAATTGTCTTTGGGAATGGTTCCTGTCCTGAGCCAACAGAAGGTTTGGAGACCATGACAGCCGAGATTCTTCTAGTCTCAGTCAGACCATTAAGTCTGGTCTTTTTACGAGAATTTGGGGTCTGCATCCCACTATTCTCCTGCTCCCTCAGGGGTTCTCTGTTGTGTTCCCTGTCAGGGCAGTCATTGGTTGTGGCCAGGCACCATCTAGTTCTTCTGGTCTCAGGTTGATGTAAGTCTCTGGTTCATGTGGCCCTTTCTGTCTCTTGGGCTCAAAGTTATCGTGTGACCTTGGTGATCTTCATTCTCCTTTGATCCAGGTGGGTTGAGACCAATTGATGCATCTTAGAAGGTCGCTTGTTAGCATTTAAGACCCCAGACGCCACACTTCAAAGTGGGGGGGCAGAATGTTTTCATAATAGAATTATTTTGCCAATTGACTTAGAAGTTCCCTTAAGCCATAGTTCCCAAACCCCCGCCCTTGCTCCGCTGACCTTCTAAGCATTCAGTTTATCCTGGAAACTTCTTTGCTTTTGGTCCAGTCCAGCTGAGCTGACCTTCTCTGTACTGAGTATTGTCCTTCCCTTCACCTAAAGTAGTTCTTATCTACTAACTAATCAGTAAATAACCCTCTCTCACCCTCTCTCCCTCCCCCCTCCCCATAACCACAAAAGTATGTGTTCTTCTCAGTTTATACTATTTCTCAAGATCTTATAATAGTGGTCTTATACAATATTTGTCCTTTTGCCTCTGATTGATTTCACTCAGCATAATGCCTTCCAGGTTCCTCCATGTTATGAAATGTTTCACAGATTCGTCACTGTTCTTTATCGATGCGTAGTATTCCATTGTGTGAATATACCACAATTTATTTACCCATTCATCCATTGATGGACACCTTGGTTGCTTCCATCTTTTTGCTATTGTAAACAGAGCTGCAATAAACATGGGTGTGCATACATCTGTTTGTGTAAAGGCTCTTATTTCTCTAGGGTATATTCCTAGGAGTGGGATTTTCTATTTCTAACTTTTTAAGAAAACACCAGATAGATTTCCAAAGTGGTTGTACCATTTTACATTCCCACCAGCAGTGTATAAGAGTTCCAATCTCTCCACAGCCTCTCCAACATTTATTATTTTGTGTTTTTTGGATTAATGCCAGCCTTGTTGGAGTGAGATGGAATCTCATTGTAGTTTTAATTTGCATTTCTCTAACGGCTAATGATCGAGAGCATTTTCTCATGTATCTGCTAGCTGCCTGAATATCTTCTTTAGTGAAGTGCGTGTTCATATCGTTTGTCCACTTCTTGATTGGGTTGTTTGTCTTTTTGTGGTTGAGTTTTAACAGAATCATATAGATTTTAGAGATCAGTCACTGGTCGGAGATGTCATAGCTGAAAATTCTTTCCCAATCTGTAGGTGGTCTTTTTACTCTTTTGGTGAAGTCTTTAGATGAGCATAGGTGTTTGATTTTTAGGAGCTCCCAGTTATCTGGTTTCTCTTCGTCATTTTTGGTAATGTTTTATATTCTATTTATGCCTTGCATTAGGGCTGCTAATGTTGTCCCTATTTTTTCTTCCATGATCTTTATCGTTTTAGTCTTTATGTTCAGGTCCTTGATCCACTTGGAGTTAGTTTTTGTGCATGGTGTGAGATATGGGTCCTGTTTCATTTTTTGCAAATGGATATCCAGTTATGCCAGCACCATTTGTTAAAAAGACTATCTTTTCCCCAATTAACTGACACTGGGCCTTTGTCAAATATCAGCTGCTCATATGTGGATGGATTTATATCTGGGTTCTCAGTTGTGTTCCATTGGCCTATGTGCCTGTTGTTGTACCAGTACCATGCTGTTTTGACTACTGTGGCTGTATAATATGTTCTAAAATCAGGTAGAGTGAGGTCTCCCACTTTGTTCTTCTTTTTCAGTAATGCTTTACTTATCCAGGGCTTCTTTCCCTTCCATATGAAGTTGGCGATTTGTTTCTCCATCACATTAAAAAACGTCATTGGAATTTGGATCGGAAGTGCATTGTATGTATAGATGGCTTTTGGTAGAGTAGACATTTTTACTATGTTAAGTCTTCCTATCCATGAGCAAGCTATGTTTTTCCACTTAAGTAGGTCCTTTTTAGTTTCTTGCAGTAGTACTTTGTAGTTTTCTTTGTATAAGTCTTTTACATCTTTGGTAAGATTTATTCCTAAGTATTTTATCTTCTTGGGGGCTACTGTGAATGGTATTGATTTGGTAATTTCCTCTTTGATGTTCTTTTTGTTGATGTAGAGGAATCCAAGTGATTTTTGTATGTTTATCTTCTAACCTGAGACTCTGCCAAACTCTTCCCTATTAGTTTTGGTAGTTCTCTGGAGGATTCCTTAGGGTATAAACATAATTCTTAATGGTGAAAAAATAATAACCATTAACCATATTTTTAAAGAACCTCAGATGTAACATATAATAATCCTGAGACACAACGCCATACAGTCAGGATATACCAAGAACATACCAAGATTATCAAGTCTCTAAATACCTGTAGCTATATGCATTTGCTGCCTAATATTAGGAAGAAAGACAAGAGGAAATACTAACATATAAATGTTAACCCAAAGAAAAAGAATCAGACACTTCTAATGATTTTAACAACATGTTCTATGTAATTTATCACACGTTAAATAAACTTTTTTAGTACTTTTTTTTTTTTTTTTACAAAAGGTTTCGTGGCTTTCAAACTTGTCAGGAGTTTATCATAAGTTACCAAGAAACAATACGTTAGTTATTTTACCCAAAAATCTTCAAATAATAACCTTAGGTTTCTAAAGCCATGTGGCTTGGTTTTTGACTCAGGAATCTTATTCTAATGACAGACTAAACCTTTGCCTTTGAAGCAGATTACACAAAGAAGAGATTAACTCTTTAACTCAATAATCAAGAAAATTTGGTTATTTTAACAGGGAGAAACCTAATTCTTTGCTTTATATGCTGTTTGACATCAAAGCTCTTAACAATCTCATAAACTATTAATCTTTAGTCAGATAAAACTTTTGAACATAACAAGTAAGTTTATTTTTGATAAACCTCTTAGACATTGTCTTTGTTGCGTAGCTTATAGTACAACCCTTTAAAATGGTAAAAATGAACTCACTCATTAGTTGGCTCAAATATACACGTATATGTATCCTTTTTCTTGTGGTATAAAAAGCAGAAAAGTATATAAGATGAATATCTATTAACTCGATTTAACATTAATAAGCTACCTAAAAGTTCTTAAAAATTATTTTAAGCCTGTATATCATAAAATATAACTAACTAAAATAAAGTTTTTTTAAATATCCCAAATTTTTATTTGACTTTTACTATTTCTCATATTTTTTCAGTCTAATTTTATCAACTGGCTTTGGAAATCACAAAGTCTCTGTTCAACTGACTAATTCATTGATATGAATATAACCCTAAGTCTCTGGCTACTGTTGGAAACATTTCTCCAGGTCACTTCAAGTGTGTCTCATTGTGATTTCTATTTGACCTTGGTGGCTGAGGGCTGGGGGCTGAGGAGGCCTGATCTTGCCCCACCCTTACTTACCTTTTAACTCAGGGTAGAAGACAAGATTATCCCATCCTGATTCATTTACATACAGAGGCATTTGAAAGGCTATCTACCCAGTAAATACCAAAGCTCTTTAGCAATTTTGTAAATGAATCTAATTCTTAGCTAGGGAGACTGGGGGCTGGAGGGAGTCATCCCAATTCATTTACATATGTTTAAGTGCACCTAGACATTTTGAAAGGCAAAGGATAACAATTTTTTCTCTTTTCCTGTTCTGGAACTGCTACTTTTCCTTTAAGACAAAATTATCTTTTTTCTCTAAAGCATCTACAGCAAGAGATGACAAGTTGCTCAGTAAACAGCCCAATCAATAAATCCTCAGGAGTCTCTGTAAGTATGTTCTAATTTAATCTGAATTTCTTTTCACCAATTAATTTCGATGCAACACACACAAATTACACATAAGACACAGACAGAGGCGACTGAGATAACCTTGTAGTCTCAATCTCCCAGACAGCCCTGGTCACACGTAAGAAAAACAACAGAGAGCGCTCGGACTGGATAAGTCAGAAAGGGAAAGGGGGCACAAGGATGATAGTAGTGAAGTCTAACACATTACTGGAAACCCTGGTGGCATAGTGGTTAAGTACTATGGCTTCTAACCAAAGGGTTGGCAGTCCAAATCTGCCAGGCACTCCTTGGAAACTCTATGGGGCACTTCTACTCTGTCCTATAGCGTCACTATGAGTCGGAATTGACTTGATAGCACTGGGTAAGACATCACTAGGAATATCTGAATCTCCACTTTCATCTTTCAGATACCTCTTATTTCTAATACCAAGCCAAGAGGCTTCAACCTCTCAGTCTAAACAGAGACCTCTACATCTATTCCCCCAGAAACAGGGTGCACCATCTAGAGACAGACAATATCCAGACACAAAAAAAGGTGGCTGAAAAAAGTGGCTGGCCAAAAGGCCAACTTGAAAGGAAAGGAAAGAGGTAGAAAAGGGATGGGCTGCAGTTCCCGCCAAAGAGTGTGCTACCAGCAGACCAGAAATTTCCTACTCCCTGGGGTCAAAAAGAAGGCATCCTTTGGTCCCTAGAGTCAGAAGACCTGTTGTACTGGGGACCCTCCATGGGAGGTGTCCCTTGGTCCCTAGGGTCTGAAAAATCCATTGCACTGGGGAACTCTCTGTAGACCTTTCAGTAGAAATTCTGGTGTGGAGCCCCTAGTCCCTGAGGTTTAAGAAGGCATCTCTTGGTCCCTATGGTTAGAAAAACCTGTCGCACTGGGGACCCTCCATAAGGAGTCCCTTGGTCCCTAGGGTCAGAAAAATCTGCCGCACTGGGCACCCGTCCCCCTTCACTAGTGACTCTGGCCACCATGGTATGAGACATCCGTCCATGGGGGACTCCTAGGTGGCCTTACCCGGGTGAGTGACTCCAGTCCGCCACTTGGATTTCTATTGAGTCCTTGTTATTTCTCTTCACGTTTCTGAAGAAAAACAGACAGAAAAACAGAACGTTTGCTTGGCGGGAAAATGAAACTAAGGTCGGGCCATGAGGAGTAAGGGGAAGAAGTCCTTACCTGGCAGAGAAAAGTGAAAATAAATCAGTCTCGGCAGCTGCTTTGTGCATCCACTGGGGTCAGGCAATTCTCATCTCCACACTACCTTGAGTCTGAGAACGGGACACAAAGGATCCCCTGGATTCCTGGCTGGCTTGCCAAATTGTTACCGGAATAAGGTTCTTGCCTTTCACTGGTCAAGAATGAGCACGTAAGGCACGTAGTTTTCCACATGAGCAAAGCTTTATTGAAGAGGCTTGCAAGCAGAGACGAGGAGAGCCTAAGCAATGAATACCCCTGTCTCTCAGAACAAAAGACTGGCCTGGGTTTTTAAAAGTTCTTGGGTGGGAGAAGATTCATGTTTATTTACAGGCATAGGTGGGGTTTTCTGGCAAGTAACCTATTTTGGGTGGGGATAGGTTAACTAAGGTGCGCACGCAGCAGCTTTCTAAGATGGCTCCTGTCCCGGAGGCCTCTGCGATTCGTAGCCGGACTTATTATGGAGTGTCACTCCTGTGCAGTCTCTCACTCCCTGAGTTTGATTCCCCGGCTGCTGCTACAGCCCCTCAATGCTCCTGGTAAAAGGTCTCATAGAGGTCACAGGTAGATGTTCTGTGCATGTCCCTGAGGCTGGTTTTATCCAGCTGCTTCTGAAAGACAACTTTAAAGAAGTTTGCGGGCTGTTTTCTGATACCCTGTCCCATTGTTCTGGGGAATGACTTTGTTTTTGTGCCCTGTGCATTTCCTGTACTTTGCAGATTTGGGGGGCCCTCTGTACCCTGTCTTATGGGTGCTATATAAATATTTATTGATTATTGTTAATTCATGTAAAATGGTTTTTGGTGACTATGAATTATCAAACTAAGTCACTGATGTTTAGCAGTTGCAGAGAGCTTATCACTCAGAATGAAGTGGCTTGCTGAGTTTAATTAGAGAAACAGACCAGAAATTCAGTTTTGCTTGGGCTACTCCCAGGAGAACCAGCATTATAAAGTGCTATAGAACAAGCAATCCCCTGAAATAAAACATTTTGATTCCAGAGATAGAGGCTTCTCTATTAAAATGACCATGTTGTTCTCAGGGAACTTCTAGCTCAATTGGCATACAGAGTTTACAAAGAATATATTCTACATTCTACGTTGTTGAGTAGTGTCTGGCGTCTTAAAAGCCTGTGAGTGGCCATCTAGGATACTCCACTGGTCTCACGCCTTTGGGAGCAAGGAAGAATGAGGAAAACTAAAGATCTAAGGGAAAGATTAGTCCAAAGGACTAATGGACCACATCTACCACAGCCTCCACCAGGCTGAGTCCAGTACAACTAGATGGTGCCCAGCTACGACTATTGACTGCTCTGACAGGGATCACAATAGGGGGTCCCAGATAGAGGTGGAGAAAAATGTAGAACAAAATTCCAGCTCAAAAGGAAAGACCAGACTTGCTGGCCTGACAGAGACTGGAGAAACCCGGAGAGTATGGCCCCCAGACACACTGTCAGCTCAGTAATGAGGACACTCCTGGAGTTCACCCTTCAGCCAAAGATTGAACAGTCACAAGGAACAAAACAAGACTAAAGGGGCACACCAGTCCTGAGGCAGGGAATGGAAAGTAGGAAGGAACAGGACAGCTGGTAATAGGGAACCCAGGGATGAGAAGAGAAAGTGTTGACATGGTGTGGTGTTGTTAGCCAATGTCAAACAACGATGTGTATACTGTTTGATGAGAATCTAGTTTGTTCTGTACACCTTCATCTAAAGTTCAATAAAAATAAATAAATAAATAAAATGACCATGTTGTTGTCAGTTGCCACCAAGTCAGTTCCGACTCATATTGACCCTGTGTCCAACAGAACGAAACACTGCCCAGTCCTGCACTATCCTCAAAATCATTGCTATGTTTGGGCTTATTGTTGCAGCCACTGTGTCAATCCATCTCGTTGAAGGTCTTTCTCTTTTTCACTGACCCTCTTCTCTAGGGACCTGTCGCTCCTGATAACATGTCCAAAGTGCATGAGACGAAGTGTCACCATCCTCACTTTCCAGGAGTGTTTTGGCTGTACTTCAGGACAGATTTGTTTGTTCTTCTGGCAGACCATGGTATATTCAATGTCCTTCACCAATACCATAATTTTAAGGCATCAATTCTTCTTCAGTCTTCCTTATTCATTGTCCAGCTTTTGCATGCATACAAAGCTATTGAAAACACATCTTGGGTCAGGCACACCTTAGTCTTCAAGATGTCATCTTTTCTTTTTAACACTTTAAAGAGGTCTTTTGCAGCAGATTTGCCCAATGCAATGCTTCTTTTGATTGCTTGACTGCCGCTTCCATGGGAGTTGATTGTTGATCTAAGTAAAATGAAATGCTTGGCAACTTCAATCTTTTCTCCATTTATTATGATGTTGGTTATTGGCCCAGATGTGAGGATTTTTGTTTTCTTTATGTTAGGATGTAGTCTATACTAAAGGCTGTGGTCTTTTTTTTTTTTTTAATTATTGTACTTTAGATGAAGGCTTACAGAAAAAACTAGATTCTCATTAAAAAAATTAGTACACATAATGTTTTGTGACATTGGTTACCAACATGTCAATACTCTGCCTTCTTGACTTTGAGTTCCCTTTTACCAGCTTTCCTGTCCCCTCCTGCCTTCTAGTCCTTGCCCCTGGGCTGGTGTGCCCCTTTAGTCTTGTTTTGTTTTATGGGCCTGTCTAAGTAAGCTTTGGCTGAAGGGTGAACCTCAGGACTGACTTCATTACTGAGCTAAAAGGGTGTTTGGGGGCCATATTCTCAGGGTTTCTCCAGTCTCTGTCAGGCCAGTAAGTCGGTCTTTTTTTTTTTTTTTAGTTAGAATTTTGTTCTACATTTTTCTCCAGCTCTGTCCAAGACCCTCTATTGTGCTCCCTGTCAGAGCAGAAGTCTGTGTTCTTTGATTTTCATCAGTAAGTGCTTCAAATCCTCTTCACTTTCAGCAAGCAAGGTTGTGTCAGCTGCATATTGCAGGTTGTTAATGAAGCTTCCTCCAATCCTGACGCTCCATTCTTCTTCATTTAGTCCAGCTTCTTGGATTATTTGCTCAGCATACAGATTGACTAAGTATGGTGAAAGAATACAACCCTGACCCACAATTTTCCTGATTATTACCCAACCACTCAGTACCCCCTAGTTCCGTTTGAATGACTGCTCTTGATATACGTACAGGTTCCTCATGAGCACAATGAAGTGTTCTGGAATTCACATTCTTTGTCACATTGTCTATAATTTGTTATGATACACATAGTGGAATGGCTTTTCATAGACAATAAAACACAGGTAAACAACTTTCTAGTACTCTGCTTTCAGCCAAGATCCCATCTGGCATCAGCAATGCTATCACTAGGTTCATGTCGGAATCTGGCTTGAATTCCTGACCGTTTGGTGTTAATGTACTGCTCCGACCATTTTTTAAATTATCTTCAGCAAATTTTAATTGTGTGTGATATTAATGATATTGTTCGATAATTTCTGCATTCTGTTGGATCACCTTTCTTTGGAATGGGCACAAATTATGGATCTCTTCCAGTTGGATGACCTAATAGCTATCTTCCAAATTACTTGGCATAGATGAGTGAGCACCCCCAGTGCTGCATCCCTTTGTTGAAACATTTCAATTGGTATTCGTCACTTCTTGGGTCCTTGTTTTTTTGCCAATGCCTTAAGTGCACCTTGAACTTCTTCCTTCAATACTATCTTTTCTTGGTCATATGCTACCTCCTGAAATGTTTGAATGTTGACCAATTTTTTAATTTTTTATAGTGATTCTGTGTATTCCTTCTATCTTCTTTTGATATGCTCTGTGTCATTTAGTATTTTCCCCCCAAGAATCCTTCAATATTGCAACTTAAGGCTTGAATTTTTTCTTCAGTTCATTCAGCTTGAGAAATGCGGAACATGTTCTTCCTTTTTGGTTTTCTAACTCCAAGTCTTTGCACATTTCATTGTAAATCTTTGTCTTTCTGAGCTGTCCTTTGAAATTTTCTGCTCAGCTCTTTTCCTTCATCATTTTTTCCTTTCACTTTAGCTACTCTATGTTCAAGAGCAAGTTCCAGAGTCTCTTCTGACATCCATTTTGGTCCTTCCTTTCTCTCCTGTTTTTTTAATGACCTCTTTCTTTCTTCATGTATTATGTCCTTGTGGCATTTCACAACTTGTCTGGTCTTTGTCATTAGTGCTCAAATCATCAAATCTATTCTTGAGATACTCTCTAAGTTCAGGTGGGATATACTAAAGGTCGTACTTTGGTTCTTGTGGACTGGTTCTAATTTTCTTCAGCTTCAACTGGAACTTGCATATAAGCGATTGATGGTCTGTTCCATAGTCAGCCCCTGACCGTCTTCTGAGTGATGATATTGAGTTTCTCCACTGTCTGTTTCCACAAATGGAGCCGACTTGACTCCTGCGTATTTCATTTGGTGAGATCCACGTGTATAGTGACAGTTCAGTTAGAAATAGCATTGTAGTGCTTCACATAAAATGTAAGAAACTTGAAATGATATTGTTCCTTTTGTCTCTCTCCTTTGTCCTATTGCTGTAATATATTTTACATTTACAGACATTATAAACACCACAATATGATGTTATATTTTTCACTTTAAGCAATCATTTGTTATTTAAACAAATTAAAAGAATGAAAGTAGTCTTATACTTATCCACATATTAACTATTTCTGTTGCTCTTCATTCCTTCTCGAGATTTGAGTTTCTATCTGGTTTTATTTTCTTTGAACTGAAAGAACATCATATAGCATTTTTCATAGTGCAGATCTGCTGGTAATACATACTTGCAGCTTTTGTATATCTGAAAATGTCTATGTTTCTTTCACCTTTAGTTTTCAAAATGAAATCTGTGAAAGATAATTTTGCTAACAATAGAATTCTGAGTTGATATTTATTTAATATTTACACTTGCACTTTAAAGATCATTTCATTGTCCTCTGGCCTCCATTGTTTCTGATGAGCAGTTAGCTGTCATCTTTTGTTGTCTTGTATGTAAGATGTCATTTTTCTCTGTATTCTTTCAAATTTTCTTTTTACCTTTTTCAGAAAATTGCCTATGCAGTATTTAATGTGTGCTGAGCATTTAGAATGGCTAAATTGACACTTTCACCAAGTCATTAATGTATCATTTTTTTATTTTGTCTTGTTCTCATTTTTATTTTGTTCTGGAACTCCAATTATATGCATATTAAGCTTCTTGATGTTGTTGACACAGGTCATTGAAGCTCTGTTAATTGTTTATTATTTTTTTTTAATGTTTTTCTATCTATTCTTCAGCTTGAATTTTTTTTTATGGATCTGTCTTCAAGCTAACCAATTTTTTCTCCTGCCATCTTCACTTCGTTGATAATCTACCAGTAACTTTTTAATTTTGGATATTGTATTTTAAGTTTTAGGATTTCTATTTTGTTCTTTCTTTAAGGTTTCTATTATTCTCCTGAGATTCTATATTTATTCGTCTGTCTTCATTACAGCTATTTCTTCCCTTTTAAGTTCTTCAATATATTTAAAATTCTTTTTATGCCAAATTCAGCAACCAAGTAAGAGATTGAATATACAAAAGGACAATGGCCAGGCCATATATAAAAATAGAACTCTGACCCACAACCTGTAGCAATCAGCCCAGGAAATTAAGCTACTGTATAGCAAAAGTGCGGAAAGTCAAACCACTATCTGCAGCAACCAGTCTAGGAAGCCAAACAAAAACCACTGTACCAATAGCTCAAACATTCAGGATTTGATTAATAACTGACAGCTTCTCTAAATTTTGTCCCCACTCTCAACATAGGACCAACTGGAGAAAGCCAAATATTCTTGCCTAAACAATCTCATAGGATGCCCCGTATCTAGTTGTACCACCTCCAGCTTCCCCATGCCAGTAGCCTCCAATCAGGGTATACCAGAACATCTCCCTCTTTTCAGCTATAGAGCTTTCTCACTTCTCCGCCTGCCTTTGAGTCTCTGCCAAATGCAAGTGATGGTAGCTGACTCCCTTGCTATAAAAAAAAGCTCAGAATTAATAGCCTTTGTTTTTTTCTTATTTGGATATTTTTTATTTATTTCCACAATTATGGTAGTGGTTACCCCAAGATACAGTCTGCACTGCCCATCAGTACAGACCCTAGCTTTAAACTAGGTGTGGTATCCACAGATTTTCCCTTGCCTTGTTGCCCACACAACACTAATACTGTAAGTCAACACTGAGTCCAAAGTCCAGCTCTCCTTGTCTTGAGTTCCTTTGCTATTTATTCTCACTTTGATACCCGGGTTTTGTTATTGGTTCCCATTTATTTGGCATCCTTGGTAGAATCAGGACATTCCTTTTGCTGTCTTTTGTGTTACTGTTTTGGGTTGTGCTGTCTAAAAGGGTTTTTTTTTTTTTTTTGTCTTAAGAAGAAAAGTCATACAGTAGAACACAGGCATAGGCCATATAAGTCTGTTATTTGAGCCAGCCTCACAGGCCTATGAGTTTGTGGTTCTCACCAGACCAGTGTCCACTTGGACAAACTTTTTTCGGGTCACCAATAAAACCATATGAGGTTCTCTTTCATCTCAATTCTTTTGTCCTGAGAGCTTAGCTTCGACCCAGAGAGAGTATTCTTTCTGGTTTTCCATTTGCTGGGTGTTGCAGATGGTCAGATCTACTTTTGGAGGTGGCCGATAACCAGGTTACTGGACTGAGACACAAGGTGCATAAACATTACATTTCTACTGACCGTTGCCAGCTCTCATGGGGTCATTTAAGTCTAAATCCTTTCCTTTTCCAGGAAAAGTTCTGCTTCTTACATATACCAAAAACCAAACCCACTGCCGCCGAGTTGATTCCGACTCATAGTGACCCTATAGGACAGAGTAGAACTGCCCCATAGAGTTTGGCAGATTTGAACTGCTGATCTCTTGGTTAGCAGCTGTAGCACTTAAACACTACGCCACCAGGGTTTCCTTTTTATATGTACTGTCATTAAAATCCTAATTCTTGTGCCCTTATTTCTAAATGGAAACCCTAGTGGCGTAATGGTTAAGTGCTACGACTGCTGACCAAAGGGTCAGCAGTTCGAATCCACCAGGCGCTCCTTGGAAACTCTGTGGGGCAGTTCTACACTGTCCTATAGGGTTGCTATGAGTTGGAATCTACTCGACAGCACTGGGTTTGGTTTTTGGTTTTGATTATTTCTAAATGCCATAAATTCATCGAGGATGATTCAGGCCTTCAGTGGTTACTCTGGCGGGCATTTGACTTGGACAAAAAATTTCATTAGAGAGATGCCTTAGAAAAGAAAGGGAATAAGATTTTCAAGCCCAATGGGCAGCATTTTTTTTTTATTGGTATGCAGAGGCCTCCAAAAATGAAATTCTGAATAAAAATAATTGCTTCACTAAAAGATTCTTTGGCCAAAGCTATTTAGCAATTATGCGAACAACAAACTAGACTCATTTCCCTAGCAAATTCTCTCTCCTTCTGCACCTCCATTGACTGCTCTATCTTCTTTCTCTTGCTTCCTACCTGTTACTTTTTATTGACAGCCCTCCTAAAACTCCAAAATGACAGTTGCCTCTAAAATACAACCCCCTTATGAGTCAGGTATAGAGGCAATAGTAGAATTTAAACCTCAGATATGTACTGTCTCAGATGTCAGCCATCAAGAATGAGATCATTCTTGGTTATTTAGGCATGCTACCTGGGAGAATTACTGACTTATTGTTTATACAAAAAAATCAGAGCAGTATTCCCATTGATGGGAATCATACGGATAGAAAAGATTGTAAGAAACGTATCATTGACTCTAGCAGAAGTTATTAATGATACTACCTCTGCCCTAGATGAAATATAGATCAGTCTTAGTTCATTGGTATGAGTAGTAGTGGATAGTCATGTTGCTCTAGATTTCTTGTTGGTTAGTCATGGTGATATCTGTGCCATCATTAGTATTTTGTTGTACTTGGATCAGTGAAACAGGCAAGGTGGAACAGCCTACACATTGCCTTAAGGAAAAAGCTATTTGACTCTCTAAGGTTGATCCTCAGGGCCTATGGGATTTGTTCTCTTGGCCTGTGTTGGGAATTGATGTTTCTCATTCCAAAGCATCTTACAAGGACTAGGAAATGTTATTGCTTTTTGTCAAAGGATCATGATGTTGGACTATTGCACGCTATCCAGAATCTTAAATGCTTCTACACGGCCACTCTGTCATCAGATGGTTGCCATGACTATACAAAAACAAAAACGTTCAAAAGAACATTTGTTGGCTAGGAAGGAAACAGATTAGGCTTTGAGCAGAGAAGATCTTGATCTCTAGCTTTGCATGAATTGGTCAATCTCTTGCAAGTGAGGAAATGACCAAAAGAAGCAACTGAGAGACTGAATAAACAGACAACGGCCAGACCACATATAAAAATTGAAATCTGACCTACAACCTGCATCAACCAGCCCAGAAAGTTTAAATACTATGTATAGCCACCAGTCCAGGAAGTCAAACAACTATCTACAGCCACTAGTATAAGAAGCCGAACAAAAATCCATGTAACAATAGGCCCCAAATAGTCAGGCCTTGGTTAATAACTGACAACTTCCCTAATTTTTGCCCTTCCTTCCAATGTAGGACCAACCAGAAAAAGTTGAATATGTTTCTCTAACTAATCATGTAAGATGTCCCACTTCCAGTTAGCCTGCATCCAGCTTCCGCATGCCACCAGGCTCCAATAGGGACATACTTGAAGACTTCCCTATTTTATGCTATAACACTTTTCCACTCTTTTCCTGCCTTTGAATCTCTGCCAAACACAAGTGATAGTGGCTCACTCCCTTGCTATAGCAAGCTCTGAATAGTCTTTGTTTTTTCTCATTATATACCACTAACCTCAGTGTCTATTTCTATGAATTTATCTCTTGACTATACATCCCAAGTTTCTGTTTCTTCAGATGTCTAGTAATTTTAGTGGGTACTTTGGATGATATCTTACAGACATCTAGATGGAGACTCTACATTATACAGAGTGTTGAGTCTTTTTTTTTTTTTTTTCTAGTAGGCTGACCATCTTGAATTTGTGGTTTCTTGGTTTTACTCTCTTATGGTGTGTTTTTTTGTTTTGTTCCTAAGAAAATTTTGTGATTCTGGGCCATAGTCTTTATTCCTGAGGCATGGCTCTTCTGGAGTTTCAATGGAAATTCTGAGGTGTTTACCAAGGCTAACTTGTCAGAGCTCAATTCTTTATCACTCGTGGTGAGTAGCAGCTAAAATAGCTCCTGAATTTTTTTTTCAGTTATCTAACTGTTGCTTTCCACTGAGCTTCTTGTCTCACCCACACACATAAAGTGCAGATGTCACCCAAGGATTAAATGGATGTTTATCAGCAGGTCGTGGGGCATCCCACTCTGTGGCATTCTTCCCTCCAGGGTTTCTCTCCTCATTTTCCGGCATCTCTGAAAGCCAGGAACTTTCTTCTCTAGCACCTCAGTTCAAAAAGACAGCATATTTATGCTTGAATTTTAGATATTTTGATGGGGATTGTCCTCCACAGAATAGGTGTACAAACATAGATTTCACCCTGTTTGGTTCCAGTCACTCAAAGGCTGAATCAACTTCAGTTTCTGTCTGCTTTTGATCACTCTTTAGTGTCTCTAAATTGCTGGGGTTTTCTTTTCTTTTTATTAATTACTCCAGAGTTTATAGTTCTTAAATTTGAAAGGGTCAGTCCTCTGCAAAATATACGCCTATTGCTAGAATCAGAATTTCTAGTGTATTATTTTAAAAAAAAGTAACATATATTCTACAGTGTATTTGAAGTTAGCATTTCATATTATGTACTTTTTGCTGCTCCAGTTATTGATATAAATATTCAGTGTGTTTCAAATCACTGAATGATTTATTTTATGTTACGCATTTGACACTTGTCAAGCCCCTATGTTGCAGATGGCAATGTTTTAGGCATTTGTGAAGGGACAAAAAAAAAAAAAATCAGTAAAACTCAGTCACAACCATCAAGGACCTTATTATATTCATTCATTCATTCATTTAACTAATACTTATTTAACGCCAAGTAAAAAAAAAAAAGTTTTTTTTTTTTTTTTATGTTGGAGCAGGGAGCCCTGGTGATGCAGTGGTTAAGAGCTTGGCTGCTAACCAAAGAGTTGCCAGGTTGAATCTACCAGCTGCTCCTTGGAAACCCTATGGAGCAGTTCTACTCTACCCTATAGGGTCACTATGAGTCAGGATTGACTCAACAGCAGCCAGTTTGTATCGAGGCAGTGTTTCCATGTGTTGTACATAGGGTTGCTCTGAGTTAGAACTGACTCGACAACACTTAACAACAACAACATAGTGAGGGTTGCTATGAGTTGGAATTGACTCGATGGCAATGGGTTTGGGGTTCGGTTTAGTTTATAGTGAGGAAAGCCAGAAATGATTACTGCTCTAAAAGTTTGTTAAAGTCTAATGAGAGAAGCAGAAATTAGTTAAATAACCACATCATGTGAAAAAAAGTGTGGAAATGGGGTAAAATGTAGTAAAATGCACTTCCTATTAGTGTATAAAATAGGAACTACTGATTTAGACTAAGGATCAGAGAAGACTTTGTTGAGAAAAATGACATTTGAGCTGAGACTATGAATAAGTTAGAAAAAGAGAGGGTCAGAAAGGTGGCCTTTATGTGAAAGGGAGCATCATGTACAAAGGCCCTGAGACCAGAAGTTAAATGAGCTTTGAGAAATATTCATGAAATAAAATAAACAGTTCTTAGTGATAGACTGAAGGTGAAGAGTGGAGGAGGGCAAGGGGAGGGTGAAGAATGATGTTCAGGGTTTGGACTTTCAGGGTGTTAAATGTGGTGTTATCTGTAGTGAGAGTGATAAGGAGTGTGGGAAGAGGACCAGATTGGAGGCTTAAAGGCATATGTTTGGTTTGGAGATAATGAATTTGAGGTGTCTTGAGGGTGCCAAAATAGAGACATTAACTAGGCAATTGGATATATAATTTTGGAGCTAGAAGTGGGCAATTTGGACATTCACCCTCTCTGTTCTTTTTGCCAACCAGCAAAGTTAGGAGCCATAGAAAACGCATTGCTCTTAAGTTGATCTTGGTTCATAAGGACCCTATAGAACGGAGTAGAACTGCCCCATAGGGTTTGCAAGGCTTTACATTTTTATGGAATCAGACTGTCACATCTTCCTCCCATGAAGCGGCTCGTGAATTTGAACTGCCGACTTTTTGATTAGCAGCCAACTGCTAACTAGGGCTCCTAACATTTTTATTATATACTTCATTTATCAGTCAATCAATTGAGATTTATTGAATTCTATTAGAATTCTAGGCATTGTATTAGTTGATGAGGATATAACTTTGAACCAGATAGACAAAATTACTGTCCACAGGGAGCCCACACTCCTGTTGGTGGAGATAAGCAACAAATATATAAACAGATATATGAATTATAAAATGTCAGACAGAAATTAGTGCTTTGAGGAAAGTGAAATTAGGGCATTGGGATATTGGATTAGGATGCATAACTTTATATGGAGTGGTCAGGGAAGGCTTTTTTAAAGAGTTGACATTTCACTTGAGACCTAAATAACAAGAAGTTACATGAAGACTTTGGGGGATAAAGCTAGAAACAAAAAACATCTAGAGAAAGTCCCTGAAGTGGAAAGGAACTAATGTTATCCCATATAGGTGAATTTTAGTCGATGAGAGTAAGAGTATTAGAGGCCTGATCATATATGGCCTTTTGGGTAAAATATCGCCGTCAGACCAGTTTACCAGATGATGGCTTTTGTAAGCCTTTGAACTCCTCATGTCCACTCCAACCAGCTAAATCAGGAAAAAAAAAAAAAATTCCATACGTTAAGGAATGTCAGAAAGATCACTTTTTGAGCCTTTCCTTGAGGTCGTATTAAATTCCATGCAGAGGAGCATCTATACGATCTCTCATGCTGTGTCATCCACATGCCATCATTTATTTGTGGAAAGAGGAGACAAAAGACTTGGTGGCTTTAAGCCTGGTATGCTACTGTATGGGACACATGCTTTGGTTTGTGAGGACATAGACAATTTTAACTAGAAGAGTCCAAGTATGTCAACAGCCTAAGAGCTGTAGGGATAAAAGATGAGGAAATAAATTACAGTGGAATATTTTGTTGTCCTGTATTGTTACGTGATATGATTTAAAGGAAGAATTGTCCTGCCAGGAGCTGTCAAAACCTCTCAGCAATGCTTGGTGACAACTGAAGTCCCCTGTTTCCTTCCAGACTACCATTTAGCTAATTTGAGGGCGACTTGAAAAATCACATATTTGTCAACTAAGCCGTATTGCAAATTCCTGTTATTTTCTGCCTCCACTCACGTTTTTCTGAGTGTCAGAATCTTCCACAATTGGCCCTTCTCGGAAGGTATAAATGTGCATGCAGATCACACCTGCAGACATGAATATTGAGCCATTAGTGTCTTTACAGGGACTCTCCAGGTTATTTATGTCCAGATTGTTCCTGGAAACAAGAATAAACTCTGAGGGAATTTGTGGATGGAGAACATCACAAAAACCTAGTCTAAAAATTGTGAAACGTATGTTCTCCCACAGTTCTCACAAAAATCCTTTTCTTCCCCTCCTGTCTCCAACATATCTACTTAAGTTAATTTAGGCAAAGTCTGCACAGGTAAATTGAAGTAGGGAGGTATGATAAATCATACAGATATTTTAGAAACAGAAAATAACTACTTAGGAAAAAAGATCCTCTTTGGCCTTTTTTTTTGGCCTGGATGTCTAGAGAGCCTTTTTATACCACTTACAGTCATCAGAGAACCACTTACTCATTTTCCATGTTGTCAGGCTAATTTTTTTGTCTGATATAGTTTGAGGATTGGGACACCTAGTCATATCATCTGCGCCGAATGGATTTTATAGATCCCAAAAAGTTAACACCAGAGAGACTCTGAAAGATCACCTTGTCCTGTAGTCTTATTTAGGCCCAAGTGGCTGAAACATTTGGTCAAGACCCCTTCGTCAGTTCATGGCAGAGTGAGACCTAGTATTTTTATCCCAGTGCTTTGTCCTCTATCCCAGACCAGAATAGCTCCATCAGATTTTTTTTATCTGGTGCAATATGACTTCAGTTATTCAGTTACGTCCTTGCTGCTGCATGGCTAAACCTGAATGCAACTGGAGCTCTGTGTGGCAGGTCCCAGGAGACAGTCGCCATGGAGTTGACTCCCTCTCATGGAGGCCCCTGGGCATCAGCATAGAGCTGTGCTCCATAGGGTTTCAGTGGCTGATTTTTCTCAAGTAGATCGCCAGGCCTTTCTTCCAAGGTACCTCTGAGTGGACTCAAACCTTCAACAGGTCTGTCAGTAGCCATACGCATTAACTGCTTGTACCACCAGGGACTCCGTGTGGCAGGTGCTTAGGCCAAAGTTAGGTTAAACTCTTCCTTCAGGGATTTCTCCTTAAATATGAATGAACGGACAGCTGGCTCCGTGTGTAAATTACCATCATGTGTAAAAGTCTCAACTCTGTTTTCTCCAGAAAGATAGCAAGAGATGGTCAATAACAATCCTTTCAGACTACTTTCTGTAGTTAATGATTTTATGTTTTGTTTTCTGTATTTGTTGACCACTGACAAGTTCTAGATTCATATTTCCTTTTGGTAGTTTTCAGAAATACTTATTTACAGGACTTTGGTTTTGGTGGTACAAACAGTTTGGGCTAGACTACTAACTTAAAGGTTGGCAGTTTGCACCCACCAGCAATGCCATAGAAGACAGACCTGGCAATCTGCTTCTGTAAAGATTATAGCTAAGAAAACCCCATGGAGCAGTTCTACTCTATAACACATGGGGTTGCCGTAAGTCAGAGTGGACTTGATGGGAATCGGTTTGGTTTACTTGGCTGTTTTTTTAGTTTGGTGGGGTGCAAAGGGTGGTGAGGGTATGCAGAGAATCAAAAAAATAGGCAAAGCTTTTAATGAATAGCAATTAATCTGTGTAAAATATTATATAATTCGGTCATATCTAAGTGTTGTCTGCATATGCTGTAAAATTCCAACTTCAGACAAATGCCCAAAAGCCTTAATTTTGCTCTCCAGGAGCCTTTAACTGCTAGCTTTTTTTTTTTGTTTTGACTGCGTGGTCGTCTAATCCACTGCTCCCTCCTTTGGTTTCATTCATTCTGTATTCACCAAATATTTATTGAATGCCTGCTGTGTATTTGGCACTATTTTATGGTCTGGGGATATAGCAGTAGATAAAACAAATTCCTTCCCTCAGGGAGCTTACATTCTAATGGGGGAACAGGAAATTACTACAGGAAACTAAAGCAGGAAAATACGATAAATTATTTAAAGGCAAACTAATTGGAGAAATACATAATTTATTTCAGTAAGTCTCCTGGTATGGAAGAGTTGTTTCGAGCGTGACAAATTACCCATTTGAAGAAACTGAAGTCCAATAGCTGTAACGCATCCCCTAGACACCAAAAATATCATCAAATCATCACTAGAATCCAGAAGCTTAAAGGAACCGTGGAAAGAGAAAGCATTGCTATTTGGGTATTGAGAGAATACTTCTCCCTACATTTATTTCAAGCCAAATAGTTTTCCTCCTAGTTTTGTTTACATTTGGTATTTGTATCAAGCTCGTATTTTCTTCTGATAACCCATTAACTTAAAAGTAGCTCTTAGGAAGCAAGAGTGACTTTTCCATCACTGAGTATCTGTTTCAAAGTCATTTAATCTTCCAAGGCGAATTTGTTGTGTGAAGTTTTATGCAGCCAACAACAATTTATTTGCAAATGTAGCAATAGCATACAATCAGCCAAACAAGATGGAGTTTTTTTCTCCAAATAATATTCTACTGAAAGTTTAAATGTTTCTAGTCTACGTTTCATTAGAATTTGAATAGATATGTGCAGCTACTCAAAATGTTCTCTGATAGTGAAATATTATTTGGGAGACAGAACCCTGTAAACATACTTCCTTTCAGAATATCAGCACACTCAAATGTCCTACTCAAGGCAAATATGATTTCGAATACAACGTGGCTTAAATGAAAGAGTTTAATTCAGGTTGGATTATAGTGCTCTGTACTGAAGAACGAATTCATTTAGCAAATATAAAGATGCTTGTGTATTCTCCTACTGTATTAAGAATTTCCTCTTTACTTGCTTTAACAGTGCTATTTAAAAGTTTAAGGGAAATATTTTAATGCTCTATGAGGGCATATTTTCTGTCACAATATTGGCACAATTAGCCGAAATGAGACTTAGGAATTTACCTACTAATTAGTCATAAGACTTAAGAGTTTTCCTGTTTTGCACAGCTGCTCCTTCAGTAGTTGCTGTGGGGCTGTATTTGATTTAGCTTGCTGTAGAATATAGAGAGGCTATAAAAAAAAAATTTTTTTTTTTTTTATCACAATAAGCCCATAACAAGTTAAAAAAAAAAAAAGGTAAGGAATGGCTTTCCTAATTTGGATATTAACACTTTTATTTTGTACATCAGTTTTTCAGGCTCCAGAACTTCAATGTGTATGTCTTATAGGTATTAACGATGATAACCAGTTATTAATGTTAGCCAGGGAATATATTCATTATTCTTTCTTAGGGTGGTGATATGTTTGCACTGACCAGCCACGTTCTCTGCTCTGCTTCTTAAGGCTGTCATGTTTGACTACAATCAAGAGTGTTGTTGTTAGGTGCCGTTGAGTCAGTTCCAGCTCATAAGGACCCTATGTACAACAGAATGAAACACTGCCCGGTCCTGTGCCATCCTCACAATTGGTGTTATGCTTGAGCCCATTGTTGCAGCCATAATGTCAATCCATCTTGTTGAGGGTCTTCCTCTTTTTCACTGACCCTCTGTTTTAGCAAGCATGATATCCTTCTCCAGGGACTGATCCCTCCTGATAATGTTCAAAGTATATGAGACATAGTCTCGCCATCCTTGCTTCTAAGGAGCATTCTAGTTGTACTTCTTCCAAGACAGATTTGTATGTTCTTTTGGCAGTCCATGGTATATTCAGTATTCTTCACCAACACCATAATTCAAAGGCGTCAATTCTTCTTAGGTCTTCCTTATGCATCGTCCAGCTTTCCCAGGCATATGAGGTGATTGAAAACACCATGGCTTGGGTCAGGCCCACCTTAGTCTTCAAGGAGACATCTTTGCTTTTTAACACTTTAAAGAGGCCTTTTACAGCAGATTTGCCCAATGTATTAATGTGTCATTTGATTTATTGACTGCTCCTTCGATGGGTGTTGGTTGTAGATCCAAGTAAAGTGAAATCCTTGACAACTTTAGTATTTTCTGTTTATCATGATGTTGCTTATTGGTCCAGTTATGAGGATTTTTGTTTTCCTTATGTTGAGGTGTAATCCTTACTGTAGGCTGTACTATTTGATCTTTATCAGTAAGTGCTTCAAGGCCTCTTCACTTTCAGTAAGCTTAATGCAAGTTGTGAATGTCTTCCTCCAATCCTCATGCCCGTTTCTTCTTCATATAGTCCAGTTTCTCGGATTATTTGTCAGCATATAGATTGAATAAGTACGGTGAAAGGATACAACCCTGACGCACACCTTTGCTGACTTTAAACCATGCAGTATCCTCTTGCTCTGTTCGAATGACTGTCTCTTGACCTATGTACAGGTTACTCATGAGCACAATTAAGTGCTCTGGAATTCCCATTCTGTGCAATGTTATCCATAAGTTCTTATGATCCACACAGTCAAATGCCTTTATATAGTCAATAAAACAAGGTAAACATCTTTCTGGCACTCTCTGCTTTCAGCCAAGATCCATCTGACATCAGCAATGATATCCCTCGGTCTATTTCCTCTTCTGAATCTAGCTCGTATTTCTGGCAGTTCCCTGTTGATGCTGCAGCTGCTTTTGGATGATCTTCAGCACAATTTTACTTGTGTGTGATATTAAGAATATTGTTCGATAATTCCCACATTTGGCTGAATCATGCTTCTTTGGAATAGGCATAAGTATGAATCTCTTCCAGTCTGTTGGCCAGGTAGCCATCGTCCAAATTTCTTGGCACAGATGAGTGAACACTTCCGGTGCTGCATCCGTTTGTTCAAACATCCCAATTTGGTATGCTGTCAATTCCTGGAGACTTGTTTTCTGCCAGTGTCTTCAGGGCAGCTTGGACCTCTTCCTTTAGTACCATCAGTTTCTGATCATATGATTGAATGTAGACCAGTTCTTTTTGGTATAGTGACTCTCTGTGTTCCTTCCATCTTCTTTTGATGTTTCCTGTGTCATTTAATATTTTCCCCCCTAGAATCCTTCAATATTGCAACTCGAGGCTTGAATTTTTTACTCAGTTCTTTCAGCTTGATAAATGCTGAGTGTGTTCTTCCCATTTGGTTTTCTAACTCCAGGTCTTTACACGTCATTACAGTACTTTACCTTGTCCTCTTGAGCCGCTCTTTGAAATCTTCTGTTCAGCTCTTTTTCTTCATCATTTCTTCCTTTCACTTTAGCTGCTCTATGTTTGAGATCCAGTTTCAGGGTCTCTTCTGACACCCATTTTGGTCTTTTTCTTTTTTTCCTCTTTTTAATGACCTCTTGCTTTCTTTATGTCTGATGTCCTTGATGTCACTCCACAACTTGTCTGGTTTTCAGTCATTAGTGTTTAGCATGTCAAATCTACTCTTGATATGGTCTCTAAACTCAGGTGGGGTATACTTAAGTTCATACTTTGGTTCTCTGGACTTGTTCTAATTTTCTCTTTAGCATCAACTTAAACTTGCATCAGAGCAATTGATGAGCTGTTCTATAGTCAGCCCCTGGCCTTGTTCTGACTGACGATATTGAGCTTTTCCATTGTCTCTTTCCACAGATGTAGTCGATTTGAAGGGTGTAGATCTTGTTTATTCAAAAATCTTATTGATTTCTATGGTGGAAAGAAGATCTCCAGCTTTGTTTGTTACAGGTCTGAATCCTAAAGATCTAAACGTAGAGGGAAAGAGATTGAGAAAATGTGACCCATGGTGTGGTATCAAAACAGATACAAGTAAATTCATCATATTTCTCAACCTCATGGATGCTGATTCTTGGCCATCGGGTGTGGTCCATATCTCTTAGAAAGATCTGTTTCTTTCATGCCACCATAATAGTGCATAAATGAGACCATCCCTCAAAAATTTTGCCTAAGATTTCATTACTGATTCATCATCAGAATAAGTGTGACTCTCTATTTTAATGATTTTCCTGGTGTCACAAATGTAGTTAGTAAGACTAAATTCATGACTCTCATTTTTCTCTCTGAGTCTGAGACCCTTGACCTGCAGTCATCGGCTTTCATTCTCATTTGTATAATTACAATATTTAATATTATTCATCATCTAATCATTTAGAAATATTTATGAAGTGTGTATTACATACCAGGCTCTGGGCCATGCTCCAAGGACACAAAAATGAGAAAAATCAGAAACTTGCTTTCAGGCATTCAGGAGAAACAGACAAGGAAGAGAATCATGTTGGTAATGTGTGATAGTGGTGTGAACGTGACGCTTCAGAAGTACAGGCAGAAATGCTTAACTATACTTGAAGATATCAAGGAAGTCTTTGCAGCTACATGAGCTGAAACTTCAAAGATCATGAATATGTCAGCTCCTGTGCATTCCACTTCCCCTAACCCATGTTTTTCTTATGAAAGGCTTCAGATATTCACCAATATTTTAACATATTATCTTTACTAGGAGGTAATTCCCAGCTTGGCTTTCCTTCCTTTCTTCATTTGACATATATTTATTAAGCACCTAAGATATACACAGCACTGTACTAGACACTGAGAATACAGTAATGAACAAGATGGATCCTGCTCTTGTGGAGCATATATTCTAGTGGGAAAGCCAGTCATAAAGATATCATGACCCATGTATTTATTTAATTATAATTGTGTTGAACGCCTGGCATGAGAGTTGCAAGCTGTCCTAAGTCCATGTAACAGGGGACCTGGCATAATTGGGGGTCAAGGAAGTTCCTGAGAAACTAAACTCTCAACCTGAAATCTGAAGCATAATTTGGAATTTGCCAGACAAGAAGTGGGAAGGAGGTCAAGGAGGACAATTGTTTTCCAGGCAGGGAGGCAACTTGGTTCAAGGCTCACAAAACAGAATGACGGCCAGCCAGTGGAGGCCAGAACTCAGACAAGAAGGTGAGGTGTGGATAGGAAGAATCCATAGGCAGGGCCACATCATGTGGAGCCTTGTGGGCCACTTTACAGGTATTGGACCAGGGGAAAAAGCTGAAGTTTTTAAGGATGGGGTGGAAGTAGCGGGGGGGGGGGAGCTCTGGTGATGCAGCAGTTAAGCACTCAGCTGCTAACTGAAAGGTCAGCAGTAAGCACCCACCAGCTGCTCTGTGGGAGAAAGATGTGCCAGTCTGCTTCCATGAGAGATTACAGCCTTGGAAACCCTATGGGGGCAGTTCTACTCTGTCCGATAGAGTGGACATTTGTATTAAGTACAAATGAAATCACGTGACTCGAAGTGTCATTGTAATTGGGTAATAATAACGGCTCTGACCAGAGTGCATTAAACCGTAAAACCCGTTGCCATCAAGTCGATTTCAACTCATAGCGACCCTATAGGACAGAGTAGAAGTGCCCCATAGAGTTTCCAAGGAGTGTTTGGTGGATTTCAACTGCCGACCTTTTGGTCAGCAGCCATAGCACTTAACCACTATGCCAGCAGAGCACACTAGAAAGTTCAAAAAGTAAATTAGCATTGAGTTTTAGCTTTGTAGGTATATTGATACATGTAAGGTTTTTTTGTTGTTATAACTAACTACTAAAACACCACACAAAAATTTTATAGACAGTCATTTTGGTGTCACCCCCCCTGACAGTGTCACCCGCTGTGGTCCACACCTTTAGTGATGCCACTGCAGGTCTGATTTGGTTTTTGGGAGTAGGGAGGACACAGAATGAAATCTCCAATCTTCATTTAAGAAAATCTCCCCCTGGCTGTTGTGTGAGGTCCCTGGGTGTTGCAAATGGTTTGCTTTTAGCTATTAACCAAAAGGTTGGCAGTTCAAATCCTCTCAGTGGCACCACAGAAGCAAAGCTTGGCGATCTGCTTCCATGAAGATTACAGCCAAGAAAACCCTGTGGAACAGTTTTACTCTGTAATACATGGGGTTGCCATGAATTGGAATCAACTCCATGACAACGGGTTTGGTTTTTGCTTTGGCTGTTGTGTGAAGATTTAATCAAAGGAAAATTCGTCTGGGGCCTTTTACATGCCAGTCTGTGTCCCTTAAGGGGTAGCGAATATACAATGAAATGGGTAAAGCCTCAACAGGGACCTGTCTCTTCAGCATCTGTCTCTTTCCAGCTGTTCTAAGGGACTCAACAGTCAGTAGAAGACCCCCATGGAGGCAGGCATCTTTGGGGAGCATCATGGAAATTGTGTTACTTGCTCATTGTTTTCACTCTGCCGCTCATTCTCCAGCATTGCTATTATCGTCTACTTTCATTTAGAAAGCACTTACAGCTGCTTTTATAACAGAGTAAAGGAAAATACCTCTATGTTCTTGCTTTGCCCTTTAAACAATTGCAAATGTAATATCTCCACTGCACATCCAGCCTCCAACATTGAAGACATTCTCTGGACAATGGATGCATTATTGGGCACTATGTAACTGAAGGCAGTATTTACACTGGACTGCCCAGCACTGCTTTCACTTCAGCTATTTTTACTGCCAAATGCAACTCTAAATTTTAGCTAAGGTATACACAAGGATGCAAATTTATCACACAGACTCTAATTATGGGAGAAGGGCTAACTTAAGCAAACAATTAGTTTCATCTTGATTACTGAAATAGTCTCCTAATTGGTGTTCTAGTTTCCACCTCCTCGGATGCATCCAACAAAATAGGCTAGACCAGCCATGGACAGAATTGTGAAGTTCAACAAATCAATGTGCCATTTCTGTATCTCCTTCCATTTCTCACTCCCTCCCAGGCAAAAATCCCTATGCACTTTCTATTGGGGATTCTAAAAGGATCTTCATTCCCTGGCAGCATGACATGTTCCCTTTCTTCTTTCTTCCCCCAAAACTTATTTGTCCTGTGTCTCATTCTCTCAACCTCTACATCTCACTAAGGTTAAAAAATGTGATTTTAACATAAAGTGTTCAGAGCTGATTTAATTAAAAATGCCACCCTCTCAGAAAACATTTGCATTTTTAATGTCAACTTTTAGCGTTTTAACACAGCCTTGAGTATTATGGGAATGTCAGATATTGGTGTTGAACATAAAGGAGACAACTTGAAATAGAAAAACTTTTCGCAAAGTCTCTCATATAAGAGCACCATCTAACATTTGGATACTGTTTTTAAGTTTACAAAGAGTTTTTACATCAGTATTTAATCCTTTTATCAACCTTGGAAAAGTGAGGACTAGGGTAAAATTATCTGCTTGTATTCCATCTACAGGACATAGCGTAGGACACTGATATTATTTCATCTTGTTGGAATTTAGACTGCCATAGGTATTATATTACAGGGTCGCTATAAGTTGGAATTGACTAGATGGCAATGGGTTTGTTTTAGATATTATGCGGTAAGAACATTATTTATTTATATGCCAGCTCTTAAAATAAGAAGACACATAAAATAAAATTAGTATAATAGGGTCATAAAAGGAAATTATGAGGTAGAAAAAAAAGTAAAGATGTTCTTATTCAAAAGATTAAAATTATGATCATGATTAAGTATTAAACTGAGTTATGGGCTTCCTGGAAGCCAAGTCAAAAAGGGAAATGTGATGATTACTTAGTCTTATAGTCAGGAAGGTATTCATAAGGAGTATCAACATTTTTTATTTTTATGGAGCTGAATTTTGAAAGGCTTTCTCATCAACATTTTATAGAATGAATACCAAATGGTGAAATGGGCAATTGCTTCAGTAACTGCAATTTTACAAAAACAAATTCAAATGGATCCCAAGCCTACCCATTCCGGGTTCCAGCTGAGGACATTTAAGGGTTTGTTCTTACATTATCTGGCAGGACTTTAGTCTTTTCTGTTTCTTGTATCACTATGGGAGAGCTTACCTGTATTTCTATGCTGGCTACGTTCTTGCCTCCCCCCTGTTCCTATCTATTTTTGTTCTTTCCCTCTTCTCTGTTGTCTGCTGCCACTCTGCTCATTACCTTAGAGATGCTAGGACTGACCCTGTGTGGGGTAGCCATGTGGTGGTGCCAACCTGCCTTTGACTCCAAAGTACCCTCAGGGGACCATTTCCCCGTTTAGTGCTGCTTAGAGTTCCTTGACATTGTCCTCTTTCGTTCCATTCCAGCCAGTACTTTCCTGTTCTTGTGGCTTGTTTATTGGTGAGGGAGGTCCCACAGGAGTGTGGCTGAACCCCTAGTGATACAATTCTTTCAGCTCTAGTTGTGTTTTCAAAAACTTCATAATCCCCTCTCCAACATCCTGGGCTTCATCTAGCTCAGCATGTCTGACTTCTTTCTCACTTATGACAGTTGTTCTCTCAGGAGTTCTATTTTATCTAATGCCTGCCTCACAGCCTATATATGTATAAAATTGAACCTCACTGTGAACATGCTTAAAGTTTGTTTCAGTGAGACTCCTTTGGACCAAGGAAAGCAGAATATTACGGATTGAATTGTGTCCCCCCAAAATATGTATTGTAATTCCTGTGTGGTGGTACGGTGGTTAAGTGTTTGGCTGCTAACCAACAGGTTCACAGTTTAAATTCACCAGCTGCTTCTTGGAGACCGTATGGAGCAGTTCTACTCTGTCCTATAGAATCACTATGAGGTAGAATCGACTCGATGACAATGAGTTTGGCTTTTCGGTTTGAGGAATGAATTATCGTTATTGTATTAGTGAGGCAAGATTAATGTAAGGTGTGTCTTTAGTCAATCTTTTTTGAGATATAAAAAGAGATTAAACAAGGAAGTGAGAGAAGCAGAGATGGAGAAAGAGAGCGAAACCACATGAAGATTGCCCAAGAGCAGAAGCTCAAAGGGACAAGGACCTTCCTCCAGAGTCAAGAGGAGAGAAAGCGTTCCCCTAGAGCCAGCACCCTGAATTCAACTTCTAGACTCCTAAACTGTGAGAAAACAAATTTCTGTTTGTTAAAACCACTCATTTGTGTTATTTCTGTTATAGGAACACTAGATAACTAAGACAAAATTTGGTACCAGAAGAGTGAGGTGGTGTTGTAACACTTACCTAAAATGTGGAAGTAGTTTTGGAACTTGGTAATGGGTAGAGGCTAGTAGAGTTTTAAGGTGTCTAACAGTAAAAAAAAAAACCTGGTGTCGTAGTGATTAAGTACTATGGTTGCTAACCAAAAGATTGTCAGTCTGAACCCACGAGGTGCTTTTTGGAAACTCTTTGCGGCAGTTCTACTCCTTCCTATAGGATTACAATGAGTCAGAATTGACTTGACGGCAATGGGTTTGGTTTTTGGTTATTTTATTAGTAAAAAGGAGCCCTGGTGGTGCAATGGTTAAGCCTTTGGCTGCTAACCAGAAGGTCGGGAGTTCAAATCCACCAGCCACTGCTTGGAAACCCTATGGGACAGTTCTACTCTGTCCTGTGGAGTCACTGTGATTTGGAATCTACTCAACGACAATAGGCTTGGGTAGGCAATAGTAAAAAGAATTGGCCAATGTTCAACAATTTCAGGAGGTAGCATAAAATCAAGAACCAATGGTATTGTTGAAGAAGAAATCCAAGCTTCACTGAAGGCATTGGCAAAAAACAAGGCTCCAGGAATTGACGGAATACCAATTGAGATGTTTGAACAAACAGATGCAGTGCTGGAAGCGCTCACTTGTCTATGCCAAGAAATTTGGGGGACAGCTACCTGGCCAACCGACTTGGAAGAGAGCCATATGCATGCACATTCCAATAAAGGTGATCCAGCAGAATGCAGATATTATCAAACAATATCATTAATACCACATGTAAGTGAAATTTTGCTGAAGATCATTCAAAAAGCGTTGCAGCAGTACATCGACAGCCACTCTATATAACTAAGACAAGCAGATCTGATTTGATAGCAGAGAGTGTTGTATGATTCCACATATCAGCATACCAGAGCCTCAGCTCAGAATTCAGATGGGATTTCATTGTAGGACAAAGCAGAAGTGAATTTCAGTATTCTATTACTTGTAGCAACCTCTGATAACAGTCTTTAAAGAGCAATTCTGCCAAGATTGTCCTTTGAGGCTAATGTGACATAACTGCATAGCCTTTGAGCTTTTTAACTGGATCCAAGGAATAGCTTTCAGCAGTGAGAGAACTGAATGTATAGTTCGGAATCCATGTGTACTTTTGTGACACTGGAAAAATCGATCCTGCATCTCATTTCCACCATGTGATCATAACTGATGTTGTGATACGTAAGGAAATCAAAGGAAACTTTTTTGTTGTCATTGAAATTCCTAGTGGTCATTTTCTTAAGAAATTCTAAACAGTGTCTCTGTTAATAGCCAATCTCATTTCCTGCAGCCCTGCTCCTGACTGAATATGGGGAGAGCATATACGAACGAGATCAGGGGAGATTAATGGAGGATGGCTGTGGTTCATTCTCAGTGGGCAGCTGTGATGGATTGAATGCCACTGGCTGTGTTGCACTAGGTTTTCTGGCAAATCCTGTTTCTGACAATACACTGTCCAGAGTATTGATTATACTAATCTGTGGTTGTAAATTCATGTCTGTAGTTAAGACTTGCAATAAGGCCCATTTGTCAAGCACAGGCTTAATCAAAGATTGTAATTGACATTAATGAGTCCTCAGTAAAAGAGCAGAGTAGGAGTAACAGTTGAAGATTGGCCCTGGTCAGTGCATCCATCAGTCATCACCATCTGGAATGGAAGCTGACAGCTGTTCAGAGAATTAGGGAAGTTACTGCTGGGATACTTCCCTTCTTGATGGGCAGGTGCCCACAGTTCTCATTATGAATTTTGTTTAGACTGAATGGATGACCTTTTTGGCAAGGCTCAATAAGTAATATCATCCCTTAATCTTCTCTTGTGGGAAATCCATTAAAAAGATCATCTTAAAACCCTGCAGAGAGGAAGCAGAGGCCCAGTTTAAACTCTATTCCAGAACTCAGAATTTGGTAATCATAATTTTTCCAGATGTTTTGCATGTGTATTTGGTAGGCCAAATCAAGACCCCTCTCTACTTCTCCATCAAGGACCAATGTCAGGAACATTGATGGGGCCATTTTTGTAGGCATGTGATTGGCCTTTCATGGGATGCCATCATTTGGGTACCATCTGTGTTTTCATTACATTACAGGAGTACCATTTCTCTTCTTCTTAGTCTTTCAACTTCTCTCCCTTTGGTCACACTTTCTGTCCATGAGCTAAAGTGGGCAAACACCTGTTTCTGCCTGGGAGAGGACTCAGTGGTAATTTTCTCTTTGGATCCCCTTTGATTTTTTTTTTTTTTGTTCCTCATACCATTAGTGAGAAACAACATAGTTGACCCTTCTCTCTGTCTGCAAAAGTCTCCATGCCTTGTCTCACCTTCTTTGAAAGGCCAGCAAGAATCATAATGAGGACTAGAGAAATCAAAACCCTAGACCTCAAGCTGCCACAAAAGGCATTTTCCCATCTTCATGTGGTCTAGGGTAGTGTACAAGGGTAAGGGGAACAGAATCCAAGAATACGGTCGGTAAACTTTTACTTTGTCTGGCCTTGTTTTTTTGCATGTATTCCCTTTGTGAACCTGTCCTTTTTTGTGCTCTGTTTATCTTTTAATCTTTATATTCTCAGCATTCTGGAATCTGCTACATGCATAAGGTTTCATTATGAATATTGGCTACATTCTAAGAACCTACCAGAAGTTCCCTGATTTCTTAATCCCCACTCCATTATGCTTCCTTAACTTTACATTTCTGAGGGATTATTACTTTTCACACTTATTATAATTTACTTCTCCTCTTGGAAATTATGTCTCTGTAAAAGATATGGTTTATAAGATTAAAACCTTTCCTTTTCCAGTTTTGAACAGACATTTATGGTTCTGATTGTGTCATTGCGAGAAAGCAGGAAACATCATAAATCCATATCTTCAAGAAGATCATATTTCATTGGCTGATATGAGCAATATCATTAGAAAATGTCATTCAATCATGCATTCTTTCATCCAACAATTGTTTAACATTTTCCATATGTGCCCAGCACTGTGCTGAGTACAGGTGATGCAATGGTAACAAAGACAGGCATTCTAAGTAAATGTTAAATAAATTATGCTGTATGCCAAGAAAGACAGTAAAATAGGCACAGTGCCTGCTCTCTTAAAGCTTAGAATTTCATACGGGTTACAGAGTAAATGATTGTATATTGACTTCTTAAGTGAGCTAAGTGTGTATATGAAGGCGTCTATACACTCAAATTGAACTGCTTTCTTGACTCACAGCCAAGTTAGTTAGGAAAAAGCATCTCCTCCTAGTCAAACCAGTATATGTAGAGCCGTAAGCTATTTCCATACACACGCAAACATACACACAAAACGTTGCTGTGTTTCAATGTTTAAAATGAGAGTATTTGACATACAGTATTTACATGTTATATTTTTAGAGTTACTAGTACTATTTCTATGGGGCCCTGGTGGCACAATGTTTCAGTGCTCAGCTACTAACTGAAAGGTTGGTGGTTTGAACCCACCCATAGGCTCTGGGGAAGAAAGACCTGGCAATCTGCTCCCATAAAGATTAATGCCTAGAAGACCCCATGGGACAGTTCTACAATGCCACATGGGGTCACTTAGAGTCAAAATCGACTTGTTGGCACTTAACGACTGTAACAGTAGTGTTTATAGTGCTAACAATAATTGCTACATTTGAGTGCATACTGTGTAGCATTGTGTTAGTTAGGTAATGTATGTACCATTTTATGTGAGTTTTATAACAATTCAGATTTTACAGATGAGGTTCTAAGGGGTTAAATAACGTATTCTCAGTAACACTGTTACTAAGTGACAGAACTTGGGTTCGAACCAAATACCGCCAAGCGCCAAAGCTTATGTTCTTTCTGCTATGCCATGCTTCTGGATTCCATTTTCTCTAAATATTGACAACCATCTTCTTGGTGGGATGTCTTGTTGGGCCCTTTGAGCATGAGTATGAGCGTATACACGATGTGCTACCTCTGACTTCCCATTGAAAACAGTAGCAAATTTCTAAGGTTCTCTTGTGTTCTAAACACATATGACTTGTTAAAAACATTAATTAATTGGAGACAATGTCATCAGCAGGGTTGCCTTATTATGGAAAGAAGTCAAATATAGCTCTCTCACTTAATCTATACAAATACACGCACACGTATGGAGAGAAAAAATTGTTAAAAATACTTGTAAATGCATTATTTAACATTTAATATTTCCATTCGCTAATTACATATGAGATTGTTGTAATGTGTTTGTTGCAAGGGTAGCTCAAAATCCATCCAATCGACACTGTGGTTAATCCCCTAGCTTCTTTTTTTCTCCCATCCTATTTTAAAGTTTCTCTCCTGTTTATGTGGACAGAACGGTGCTTGAAAATACAATTGAGGGATTTGTTTTTCTTTATAGAGAAAAATATCATTAAATTTTATTGCCATAACATACTATACAAAATCCCAACTAAGTAGCCCATCTTTAAAAAAATCACCCAATGATTATGAATCATGAATATTAAACACTGTGTTTAATAAAGAACCTCATTACGTACTAGCTAGTGGTTCTAGCCACTGAGCCAATTTCCAACCCATCATCAATTTTGTTTTGTCTTTAATATCATCAGCTGAGATACACTTCATTGTTAGGGCCAAGAAAAGGAATAACTTATTCAATCATTTGAGCAGCTCAAATGAACAATGTAGACATTGTGTGATAATTTCATTTGCCTGGTTGATTAGGCCTCACTAATTCCCCCAAAAAGTAACATAATGAAAAGTTCAAAAATGATCCATGATTTCATTAAGGGTTCTATAGATCTACTTATCCCTCTCTCTCTGGCATAACTTGGGTCAAGTTTACTTAGGAAATCTACCTGTATTAGCTAATATATGTGATGACTTTTTTATTGTAGTTGAAGTTTTGAAAGACTTATATGAAGTAATTCCTCACAGGAGCTGAGGCAGAAAGCAAGTAGGTATCGCTCTTGAGGGTGGAAAGCTGTATTCCTTTCTGCTAATTTAAGTAACAGAGATGGGCAGAGAAGACCTAATAAAATAGGAAAAACACAAATCTATGAAGGTAGGGAGATCCATTTTCAATGGGGAATCCTCTATTTTTCCCACCATCCACACATCTTTAGTACTGTCACCTCATGGTCTCTCCACCAGGAACACTTAAACTGAAAGTAAAATTGGGCACATTCAAAATAAAATATAAAAATATGATATGATAACGCCTCCAATTTGGGCCAAATCCAGTCTCACAGTGTGGAAAGCACAATGGACTAGGAATCTGACCCCTAGTTCAAAGGCTTCTTTCTGCCACATCCTAGCTATCGGATCTTGAGGAAAGTTGCTGAAAATCTTGGGACCTCTGTACTGTTATCTCTAAAAGTAAAATGATAGTTCTAGACTCAAAAGGCCATTGGGAAAATCAGGTGAGAGTGTCTGGAATGCACACTGAAACCACAAAATGCCGTCTGAATAAGATGGTTTATCGCGCCAAAGTCAGATTATTTGGCTGATTTTCCAGGGACTTTAGCTTCTAAGTTTCCTCCGTCCCTAACACTTAGGCAAGAGAAGGAAATGCAAATGCTTAATTAAAAAAAAAAAAAAAGGAAATAGTAAGACAATTCAGTAAAGTTGGTGAGAATCTAGAAGGCTGGAGAAGGATCTCAGAAAACCCTTCATGATCATGAATGAGGTGCTTTCCCCTTTCCCAGACAATCTGAGTGAATGAGACTTTGAGTTTGAAATCAGATGGACCTGAGTAGAAATCCTAGCTCTGTCACTCAGTAGCTGTGTATGCTTGGGAAAGTCACTTCATCTTTTGGCATCATGTCCTCTTCTGTAAATTGGGGTTAAATTGAATCTGCTCTCTATGTTGCAGTGAGGGTTAAGTCACGCAAATCATCCCAAATATTTACCACATTGACTGACCCATATCAAGTGCTCAATAATTGTTTGTTATGATCTTTTTTATGATCATTATAGGAGCCCCGATGGTGTAAAAGTTAAGCACGCAGCTGCTAACTGAAAGATTGGTGATTGGAAACCACCTAACAACTCCACTGGAGAAAAGACCTGGCGATCTGCTCCGGTGAAGATTACAGCCTAGAAAACCCTATAGGGCAGTTCTATTCTGTCATATGGAGTTGTATGAGTCTAAATCGACTTGTTGGCATCTAACAATAAGAATAATAATGATCATTATACAGGACCTGTCCTCTTCAGTTTCTCCTTGACGCATAATAGGAACTGAATACTTACTTACTGAATACATTTTGATGTTCATCCACAATAAATATTTACTGAGTGAATAAATGTATATCAGTAGCACTTACATTTAGGTTATGATTTGTCATACAGTATTCATTTCTGAAAATACATGAAAGAGACTAATTTACAGTTGGAATTATTATTTTTGATGCATTTACTTATCATAAAGAATCTCCTTCAAAAATAGCTATAGGTACCATGGATTTTCATCTTTAATCCATGATATTATATAATGCATAACAATAAAACTGGAGGAATTTCTTCTTACTTTCCCCACTTCTTTAATTGAGGGGGTATATTGGAGGTGGGAGATGTTATTTCTTTGTCCTTTAGGATTTGCTACATGACTATCTCTTCATCTTTTCAAAAAGCAATTATCCTTCCAGATATAGGATTTGCGACAAAGAATCAGATTGAATCTTATAATTGTGAGAGAGGTTTCCTCCTTTTTGTACCTAATGTTATGGTTTGAATTTTGCCCCCCCCCCCAAAAAAAAAGGTATATTGAAGTTCTAAACTCTGTTACCCGTTAATGTGATTTTGTTTGGAAATAGTCTTTGAAGATGTTATCAGTTAACGTACTATGAAGTTAGACTGGAGTAGAATGGGTCCTAATCCGGTACGTGTAGTGTCCTTATGAATGAAGAGAAGACACAAGGACAGAAAATGGCCATGTGAAGACAAAGGCAGAGGTTGGAGTGATCACAAACCAAGGAATAACAAGAATCAACACCATTATCAGAAGCTAAGAGAGAGGTAGGGAACAGATTCTTTTTCTGAGTCCTCAGAAGGAATCAACATGGCTGATACTATGATTTTGTACTTCTAGATTACAGGACTTCAAGAAAAATTTCTGTTCCAAAAAGCCACCCACTTTGTGGTACTTTGTTAGCACAACCCAAAGAAGCTAATATACCTAGGTTGGGAAGTATATTTGGGATTTGATTCTTGAATTTGGACTGTGGAGCTTGGTTCAAACAGCTGATCATGGATTCTAATGTCTAGGAAAGTATGGAGATTCTCAACCAATATCCATGGGTTTAAATTTGATTTCATTGATTTAGCACAGGTAGTACACTGTGTATCAATGGGAATACACTTTCTCAGCTCTGTTGAATTTCAGAAACCGTTGATCCAAAGACATACCTCATAGCACCTGTCAACTGATTTTATTGAAGAGGTTAGATTGAGAAAATGGATAGACATTTGTATTAACAGGAGAGAAAGTGTAAGTTCATATTAAATATGGAAGTTTATTTCTAACAACGCTATATTTAAAACCATTCTGTGTGCCATAATGGTCAAATCAGGTAAAACAAACAATCAAACTGTTTGGATTAGATTGATACAAGTCAACATTTCTAGGTTTTCCTTCCAGAAGTCTAATCATATATATCCCTTCCTCTTTATTGGTTAATTTGGAAAATAAAAAACAAAAACAAACAAAATACCAACGTGGCAGATGCTCCTGATTGCCTAACCAACAACTTTCTTCCCCCTTGCCTGCCTCCAGTTGTAGACACTCACTTCCTCTGCATTCCTTGTAGCAAAAACTGTGTCCATATTTCCAAATTATCATCAATAAAGTGTAAGAAGGAAGTCTGCTGATGGTTCCTGGGGGAAAAAAGTTACTTCCCTGATTTAAAAGTATAGGTATCTGATGCTGTTTTTTCTTCATGGAACTTGTGTGCAGTGGCCGCAGGTATAGCCTGTTCTTTAACCTTGATATGCCAAGTTGAAGAGAAATGTTGACATGCTAAGGGTGCTAAAACAGGGAGACAGAGAAAGAGCTCAGGTCCTTGATGACATAGTTAAACAACTGAACCAAGGCTAGGAATTGCCTTCCTTAACTTCATATCTTGTGAGGAAAATAGATTCACTTATTTAAGCCAAAATTAGTGAGATGTTCTGTTACACTTGGCCAAAAATATCAACAACTAGGTTTAGCAGGGAAGCCCTGGATGGATTTTAGGAAGCACCTGAATGTTATGGGAGAAGTCAACATTTGTTATTCTGTCCCTTGTTATTCTTAGAAAGGAACAGTTTGGTTGAGATGAGAAGTATATCAGGATGGGAATAAGAGAAGTATCATCCAGTGTCTAATTTCTGATTTTTATCTGGAAGTCAATCAACTAGGTCATGTTTATGATAGAGAGAAAAGATGTGTTAGGTATATTCCTTCTCTATTTCCTGAGGAAAACGTATCTTGAGATCATTAGCACTGCATAAAACTGTTTTTTTTTTTTTTTTTTTTTTAGTATTTACCTACTATAACTCCGTGAAAAAAGTTCCTTTGTTCCATGCATTCATTTAACATATCTATTTAGAATCAGCAAAACTAATACAGTTCTTCTTCTCATGGGGATTGCAGCTTATTGTGAGAGATGGACGTAATCTAATTAAAAAAATGAGTGTACTCATTAAGGTAATTGCTATGAAATAAAGGGACACAGTTATAAGAATACATACGATAAGGATACTTGGCCTTAAAGATGCTACATAGATAAATTCTTGTGAAAGTGACTCTTGAGTGATGAAGAATGAATAGGTATTTATTAACCATAGAAAGAAGGGAAGGACATTCCCAGAAGAAGAAACAGAGTGTACAAAGGACTTAAGGGAGGAGGTAGCATGATGAGTTTGAGTATCTCAAGGAAGATCACTGTGTTTGGAGTGCTGAGGATAAGGAAAAGTCTAGACAGGTAGGCAGATACTAGATTCTGTACGGCCTTGTTGTCCATGCTAAGATCTTTGGTCTTTATCCTAAGGCTATGAGACTATCAACAAAACATGAATACTTTTGTGTTTTGAAAGTATCAGTCTGATTGCAGCATAGAGAATGGATTAACAGATAGCCAGTCTGAATATGTTTAGATAATTAAGAGTTTATTGCATTAATTTGGTTAGGAGATAAAAGTAATTTTGGTATAGAGTGGGTCTGTTTGTAGTTGTTGTTATGCTATTGGTAGTGAGGAGAAATGGATGGATTTGAGAATTGTATTCAGGAGGAAAATGGACAGATTTAGTGCTAGTTAGGATATGAGTTGTGTAGAAAAGGTGGCTATCGAAGATGACTCCAAAGTTCCTTCTTGGCTTCCTACCTGCATGGGCCATGATAATATTCCCTCATACTAGGAACACAGGAAGAGAATCAGGATCAGAGAACAATATTATAAGTTTATTCAACTGATTGCTGACGAGTTTATATAAGTTTGGGAGGTGGTAAAATGTGATGGAAAAACTTTAATCAAATTCACTAATTTATTTATTATATTGACAACGTTTTTATACACCCTGTTTGTTGCCACTTAATTTTATGATGTCTTTGATCAGGAATTCCTTGCTGCCATGGAGAATCACAGAATAAATTGCCTGTTTATGGCATGTTAATGACTCCTAAGACCTTGATCTTTGGAGAATGTTTCTGCCTGCCTGTCTATACTATTTTTTAGCTAGAAACACACAATGACTCTGGCCTAGAATATGGGAGCCATTTGGGTCCAAATTATAAAGTTCTTTTTCCTGTTAGTTCTGCTAACAGGTGTCTTTTATTTTATGGGCTTTAATTTTTAGAAGTTTTAGATTTTCAGAAAAATTAGCAAGAAAGCACAAAGTGTTCTCATATACCCCTGTAAACAGTTTACCCTATTATTGAGATCTTATAGGGTACATTTGTTACAATTAATGAACCAATATTGATACATTATTATTAACTAAAGTCCATAATTTAATCAGATTTCCTTTTATCTAATGTTCTTTTCGGTCCCAGAATCCCATCCAGGATACCACATTACATTTAGTTGTCAGGTCTTCCTAGGCTTCTCTTGGCTGCGACAGTTTCTCAGACTTTCCTTTTTTTGATGACCGTAAGAGTTCTGAAGAATACCGGCCAGGTATATTGTAAGGTTCCCCTCTATTGGAATTTGTCTGATGTTTTTCTCATGATTAGATTGGGATTGCGGGCTTTTGGGAGAAAGATCACAGAGGTAAAATGCTGTTCTCATCACACAGTGTCAAAGATACATACTATCAACATGACTTACCACTGATCACCTGGCTGAGGTAGTATTTGGCAGGTTTTTCCATTTATAAAAAAACAAAACAAAACTATTTTTTCCCCATTTCTATACTGTACTGTTTCATAGGAAGTCACTAAGCGTAGCTCACATGTAAGGAGTTCGGAGTTATTTGGAATTCTTCTGTATAAGAGATTTGTCTTATTCATTCATTCGTTCATTTATGTCAATGAACTCTTAGATATTTATTCTATAGTTGAGTTAAAATCCAATGATATATATTACTGTGACTGTTAAGGTTGTGTGTCAATTTGGATGGGCCATGTTCTCAGTGGTTTGGCAGTTATGATGTAGTTTGGCAGTGGTGTGATGATGTGATCACTTCCATGATGAGAACTGATATAAATGTGATCACTTCCATGATGGGATCTGCTGTAAGTAGCCAATCAGTTGAAAGGGAGTTACCTTGGGGGTGTGGCCTTCATCCAATACAGGTGGACTCTCTGGCAAGGCTCACAGGCTTTTGCTCACTCTGGATCTTACAGCTGACTCCTGTTCATCTGACCTCTGGTTCTTGTGACTTGATCTAGCAGCTTACCCTCTCTCTGTCTTGCCTGCCAATCTTGGGATTCATTGGTCTTCTCGGACTCATCAGTCTTCACAGCCTGTGAGCAGGAGCCCTGCTATCAGACCTGCCAATCTTGAGTTCGCCAGCCCCTGTGGATATGTGAATCAGGAGATGCTTCTAGCCTGACTCACAGACTGGGGAAGTTCTAGCCTCCACAACTTCATGAGCCATTTCCTTGATATAAATCTCTTTCTGTATATATTTATACAGTTTACTGGTTTTGCTTCTCTAGAGAACCCAGCCTAAGACGGTTATTTATTTTGTTGCTCAAGTTGTTCCACTTTTGGCCATTGGGATCTCTATAACTTGGCTGCCCTGTTCCTCTGACATATCCCCACCTTTGTGCGTTTTTTTTTTCCCCCCACTTTCTTACTTTCTGATACTATAAGATGCTCCAGGTGCGTTGTGTATTTTCTGCCCCAGTCCTAGAATCATTCATTTCTCTAAGGAGCCCTGGATCTTTTTGTTTGAGAATGGTATTAGAAACCAAGATCTGGGTGCTATGTGTATTCATTTACTATTGTGGTGCCATTTCTTTTAGGCCCTCTCAGCTGAAGGAGCAGAGGAAAATATGTGTATCTAGTAGTCTATGTATCTATACATTTTTATAAATACTCTTTTATGTAATCATCTGTATGTATATTAAGTTAAACATAATTTCTTACTGATGTCTCTAACTCTAATCCATCACTACATGGGTTGTTCTAGCTTTCCCCCTTGCTTCTCTGTGAATTCCCACTCCAACAGTGAGAAATCTGGCTCCTGTCATCCACTGTCTATTTATTTAATTGTTCTACTTCAGTGCACATGAATGCTGTTGTGGTTGGTAGTTGCAGCAGAGTTGAGTCGAACTCATGGTGACCTGACACATAGCAGAGCAGAATTGTTATTGCCCCTCCTTCCTCACCGTGGACAACAAATTTAGATTCTTTTGTTAAAGTCTGCTTCCCTTTGTGGAATCCCCTGACCTCTTAAATGAGGTCATTTTTTTTCTAATTTGCATACATTAAGGTTCACTCTTTGTGTTGTGAAGTTCTATGGGTTTTGAAAAATGCATATTGCTGTGAGTCTTTCATTATAGTATCATTCGGAATAACTTCATGTTCTAAAAGTCCCTGAAAACAGGGGTGTTTCATTTACTCAAAACGAAGTGGAGGCTTATAGTAGGAGGCAGGAGCAAATGAATACTCAACTCAACGAACACACTGCTCTGAAGTTCCAAAAAGGAGCTCAGATAACTCAAACTAGAAAAAAAAAAAGCTCCATAAAAAATAGAATAGAGTAACTACCACAAACCCCTACCACCAATGTAAAATATTTGTACACTATCATGAAAATTGGTCCAAATTCCAAGAGGAAACCCAGGTTGATAACATCTATCTTCATGTGAACAAACAGCAGTTTTCAGGAAAGGTTTTTAACAGGCCGTATGAATGCTGCACTCTTAAGGACTATGGACAGGGGACTGCGGACTAGGGAAAAGCACTTCCCTTGAGCCTTATTCCCTCACCACAGAACAGTCAAAGAGGTGGCACTGAAAAGACCACGTGGCCGCAACACTTTTATTTTCCCCAACTGAGCTTCCTAAATTGGCGCAGCAGCCTGGAGGCCGGGCTTGGCAACTGAAACCTTGATTCAGCTTCTCCGGTACTGGGCAACATTGGCTGAGCAGAAATAAATCGGCACTAAGGTTTCTGAGATGTAGTACTCTATGTCCTGACCCCATGTCTACCCGGGGAGATCTGCTCTGGAAGCAGTAAGAAAGGCTTCTCTTTCCCTCATGAGAACAAACATTTCCCCTGTGGACACACACGCACACGCACACACACACATACACGGAAGCCTTAACTCTAAAAACTGGTGGGGGGTGGGGGGTGGGTGGGACGCTGTGATTGGATCTGCTCCGGAGATGGTGGATACATTTCTTTCTTCGGGTCAAGCAACATCTAAAACCATAATCCACAGATGGTCACAATAAATTTATTTGCTTTTCATTTCTTCTCTCTCAGCCCTAACACTGATATTCTCCCCTCCTGGCAGTTAGAGATAAGCATAAATCACAGATAGGAAATGCAAGTCTAGAGAAATTATCAATGATCTGAGACCCAAGTCAGCTTCTTTCTCCATTGACAGACTAATATCACCTGCCCAGAACTGGAGAGTAGAGTGTTCCCTTGCAAAGGGCCTGATGGGTTTGTCAATAATTTAGTCTGACAGTGTAGAAATAGCCAGACTCCAGGAAAAGAGGTCCAGGATTCTGATGCTCATTAAGCTATTATAGCCACTCTAAATCTTATTCTTAGCTGCTATTCGTTTTAAAGCCCCTAAAATGGAACAAGCCTGTTAGACTACCTTTAGTCAATAATCCCCTTCCCATTCTGAAACAATTTAGTGTGTTATCTCAGGCCAAGGATAAGAGACAGGGAGAGGCAGCATTTTCCTCAAATGATATTGCTAATGCAACTGGCAGTGTTAGTGAACCAGTTCCTCAAACCCTCTGTTGAGAAGAAGCTATAAGGGCTGTCAATCTTACATGGTTTATGCAAAAAAACAAAAACAAAAACAAAAACAAAAACACGGTTTAGCAACCAAAAAAAAAAAAAAAAAAAACCATGAGATTAAGATCACCAATCTCTCCCTGACTGTTTGCCATTCAAATGTAAACTCAATTTCCTCTGTTATCAGAGTCCTGAGATTTTAACTTGAGCTCTCGTGGAATCATGGATCTTAACACTGGAAAATAAATGTTAGTACTGAAGGGTTTCTAAGACTACCTAGTTCAATCTCTTTGTTTTGCAGATGAGTAAACAGAAGGTTTACTCAGAGAGGTTAAGTAATTTGCTATAGGTAACAGAGCTGATAAGGTGCAGATAGGAGACTAGAGTTGTGTTTTCAGGTTTTTACAGAAATCTTTCTCTGCTATGTCACCGTTTGCACAAGCCTAGGGTTTTTCTGGGTAGGTACTAATAGATTCCTGGCTACTCTAGGGTTTGCCATTTGCTTCTTTGTAGCTGAAACTCAGCCTATATTTCTGAAAAATATTTCTGAAAGTTAGGCTATAAATGCCTGCCCTCTCAGTGTGCTTGTAATACAGGTAAGAGGTCTGCGAAATGGCTGAACAAGTGTGTACGTATGTGTATGTGAGGTGGTGATGATCATTTTGCAGCTTCGTCAATTTCAAAGTATTCATATCTCATAAGTCAAATGCTCTAATAGCCCAGAATTCAGCAATTATTTTCTGATTATGTTAATATGATCTTTTCTCGAAGCACTTTGGTTGTTAAGATTGCAATCTGCTTACATGTGATGCTGAAATGAGAAGGTTATTATTAGCTTGGAATTAAGCAATGCCACCTAAAGGGAATTTTCTTTTACTTGGATATTATGAACTAAAATGTTAAGAAAGGCTTGGTGTGGGAGCTTAGACTTTTCTGTTTCTCTGCCATCTTCACTTTATTCTCAGTCCATCCCACCTTCCTTCAAGATTCCTAGAGAAGGTAGAATGCTGAGTTTGTGGGTTTCAAGAGCTTCATTCCACTTATGGGCCAGTGTGAGCCCTCTACTTCTAAGACCTGAGGTGCCTCAAAAATTAGTGTATGGTCACAAAAGTCACCAGACAAGGGTAACTCTCCCAGCATCCTGAGCTTCAGGAGAGGGACTGTGTTCATCTTTGTATCCCCAGGGCCGAGTGAGAAAACAATAAACAATTACAGAAATAAAAAAGTTGCTATTTCTATTTATATCCTTGCCTCCTATCTAAAACTGAAATTAATTTCAGATGGAAAATTTAAATATAAAGACAAAACATAGCAGCAAAGTGGTAGAAGAAAATATTGAATATTTATATAAACTTGAAGTAAGACCATAGGCAGAAACAAGTAAATGTTTCACAGGTTTGATCAAGTAAAATCAACAATTCTCATACCAAAAAAAGCTAATACAAACAAATCTTAATATTTTTGTATAAAATTGGAATTGAGATTTGGAACTTGCATAGCACAGGTAAATAATCTTTATGTATAAGTAACTCTTAAAAGTTAGTAAAAGCTGATGAATATCTCAATAGGAAAAAGTTAGATAAGGATACAAATAGCAATTCGTTAAAGAAGAAACGTATGTGGATAATAAACACGAACACATATTACATTTCTTAATAAATAAAACTGCATATCGAAGAACAATGAGGTACTTGTACTTATATCACTACAGATTTTAAGAATATAACCATTTCAGCATTGGCAGGGGTGTCACTGTCATGCAAAACAGGTAGAACTATGAATGGGTAAAGCTATTTTACACTATGTACTCAATACCTTAAAATTATGTTTGCCTTTTAATCTAGCAATTACGTACAGTTAAGAACTGATTGGAGGAGTATGCCAAGATATATATGTAGGGATGTCTACTAAAGAGTAGTTTATAATATAAAAAAAATTGGAAACAACCTAAATGTTCCAAAATGAGGTCCCCCCTGCCGATAAATTATGATACATCCATGTAATGGAATCTTATGCCACCATTCAGAATGAAGACATAAAATCATAATCATTCATATAGAAATATATTTATGATCTATTGTTGCATGCCTTAGTTACCTAGTGATTCTGTAACAAATACCACAAGTGGGTGGCTTTAACAAACAGAAATTTATTCTCTCACAGTCTAGGAGGCTAGAAGTCTGCAATTAGGTTGCCAGCTCCCAGGGAAGGCTTTCTCTCTCTGTCAGTTCTGGAGGAAGGTCCTTTTCATCAATATTCCCCTGGTCTAGGAGCTTCTTAGCACAGGGTCCCCAGATCCAAGTGATGTGCTCCACTCCTAGCTCTGATTTCTTGGTGGTAGGAGGTCCCTCTGTCTCTCTGCTTCATTCTCTCTTTTATATCTCAAAAGACATATACTCAAGATACAACCTAATCTTGTAGATCAAGCCCTACCTCATTAACATAACTGGCTCTAATCCTGCCTCATTAACATCATAGAGGTAGGATTTACAACACATAGGAAAATCACATCAGATGACAAAATGGTGGATGATCACACAATGGTGCAAATCACGGCCTAGGCAAGTTGACACACATTTTGGGAGGACACAATTCAATCCATAACACTGCATGAAAAAAACTTCCTATATATTTACATTATGATATGTACCTTAGGCTGGGTTCTCTAGAGAAGCAAAATCAGTAAAGTATATAAATACGTATATAGAGAGATTTATATCAAGGAAACGGCTCATACAATTTTAGAGGCTGGAACATCCCAAGTCCTTGGATCAGGAAAGAAGCTTCTGCTGATTCAGCTAGCCGCGCGGACTGGTGAACCCAAGATTGGCATGTCGGAGAGCAGGGCTCTTGCTCACAGGCTGTGAAGATCGAAGAATTCCAAGATTGGTGGATAAGCTAATACCTCAAGTTCCAAGAACTGGAGGTCAGATGAACAGAATGCTGCCACAGGATCCAGAGCGAGCAAAAGCTAGAATGTCTGCTTATATTTGGACGCAGGCCACACACCCAAGGAAATACCCCTTTAACTGATTGCCCACTCACAACAGATTCAATCATGGTAGTGATCACATATAAGTACTGAGAACCATGACCCAGCCAAGTTGACACACAATCTTAACCATCACAATATGTTAATTCAAAATGTCTCAAAGATATTACGCTAAATATACCAAAACATTGACAGTAGTTTTCTCTGGGTGGTGGCATTACTTACCAAAAAAACCAAACCAGTTGCTGTCAAGTTTATTCTGATTTAAGGCGATCTCATGTGTTAACAGAGTAGAACTGTGCCCCATAGGGTCTCTGAGATAAGGATTCCATACAAGTAGTTAATCTGGGTAACATCAGTAGGGGACTGGGGAAGTGAGACAGGAATGAAAAAAGAAAGCTACTAAAGAGTCTGTTATGAAGGAAGTTACTACTGTGAGCTAGTAGAGCTTAATCCTGCTAAGGAACTCAGGGAAACAATGAAGAGCAAGTACTTCAGAATTGCATAACCTAAGGGGTGACGTTGTCAAGGATTTCATTTTACTTGGATCCACAATCAATGCCCATAGAAGCAGCAGTCAAGAATTCAAAGAATGTATTGCGTTGGACAAATCTGCTGCAAAGGACCTTTTTAAAGTGTTAAAAAGCAAAGATGTCACCTTGAAGACTAAGGTTTGCCTGACCCAAGCCATGGCATTTTCAGTCACCTCATATGTGTGCAAAAGCTGGATGATGAATAAGGAAAACCAAAGAACTGATGGCTTTGGATTATGGTGTTGGCAAAGAATATTGAATACACCATGGATTGCCAGAAGAACAAACAAATCTGTTGTCTTAGGCTGAGTTTTCTAGAGAAGCAAAACCAGTAAAGGGCATGTGTGTGTGTATATATATATGTGTGTGTGTGTGTATACACACTCACCCAGTGCCGTCGAGTCAATTTTGATTATATATAATCAGCAAAATCCAAGATTGGCAGATAAGCTGATAGCTCAAGTCCCAAGAGCTAGAGGTTGGATGAACAGGAGACAGCTGCAGGATCCAGAACATCCGCTTATATTCAGATGCAGTCCACAACCTCATAGAAACTCCCTTTCAACTGATTGGCTACTCACGGCAGATTTGACCATGTTTATATTTGATCAAATATAAACACTGAGAATCATGGCCCAGCCAAGCTGACACACGATCTTAACCATCGCATCTGTCTTGGAAGATGTGCAGCCAGAATTCTCCTTAGAAGCGAGGATGGTGAGGCTTCATCTCACATACTTTGGACATGTTATCAGGAGGGACCAATCACTGGAGAAGGACATCATGCTTGGAAGAGCAGAGGGTCAGTGAAAAAGAGGAAGAGCCTCAACGAGATGGATTGACACAGTGGCTGCAATAATGAGCTCAAACATAGCAACAATTGTGTGAGTGGTGCAGTGTTTCATTCTGATGTACGTAGGGTCACTATGAATTGGGACTGTCAGGATGACATCTAACAACAACAACAACAACAGAAAGGGAGCTGGGATATTTATCCATCAACTTCTATGAATCATTGATGGAGGGCTGCTCCTGGGACAGGCACATTCTCTGGCACTTCTGGTCTTCTGTACCGCTAGGCAAAAAGATGCAAACACTCACAGTTGGTAATTTCCTGACATGCTTGGAGACAGTAAGAGCTGAGATCACATGAGCAGGACAGGCACAGCCTCTGCTCCAGTAGAACTGGAAATTTTCAAGTAATAGGTGAGCACACTTTGGGTCATAAAAGGAAAGACATTTGCACTGTCATATACATAATGGCTGACCTAGTCCCAAGACCTAGCAGGTCTTCTAATTTCCGTATGGGACTTTTTTCAGTGCCTGAAGACCTAGTCCATGCTTCTCATGGTCACTTCTAAGCATGACAGGTATCCATGCTCTAGCCATTCAAGTCAGGATGTGGGATGCTTGTGATCTTGTTCCTTCTGCCATCTACAGTCCCACCCCAAAACATGCCCTAGGCCAGTGGTTTTTAAATGGTTTTTAGCCATGCAGCTCTTATTTCTAATGAGCATTTATGAGGGTGACCAATACATAAAACATTAATATGGTGCTTCTCAGATTGAAAGAGAGGAAGGGGCTTTCTACCCTGTCATGTCAAAACCCTCTGGAGATATTCCAAGGAGTACCATTTGAAAAAATTCCCATTTTCCCTGTATTTTGGTTAGAGAGAAAAGGAAAACATATTCTAAGAAGTTTCAGGGCAACAGTGATTTTACAGCAGAAACTCATGCAGGAGGGGAAATGACTCTAAGTGCATGGGATGCCACTTGGAAAGTGACAGATTTTCTTGGAAAAACTGCCACCTCTTTGCTTTTCCTGCTAGTTATTCTTCTGTTAGATGGTCAACTGAAATGAATGTACCCAGACATTCCCAACAACTCCTATAGTTTTAGAAGGCTAAAAGGTAGTAACTGTTTTGAGAATGATCATCCTAATCTCAGATGGATTCCATACATCAAAAGTCAAGTTCACAATGGCTCATCACCGTGCCATTGTTTGCAAATAACCTTAATGTATTTTTAAAAGGACTTCCTTCTGGGTAATTTGTTTATCTTTTAGAATCAACAGTGCACAAGAGTGAGAAACAGCCCACAACTCCTGTGAAGGTCTTTGAACTGGGTAATCTACTATGGGATCGTTGTCTCTTTGTAACTCACTTTAAAAATGTTTTCTCCATCCATACTTTAGGGTGATGAGAAGGTTGCCAAGGACCAACTTGTATTTAAAACTTGTCAAGAATTGAGCTATCTTAATAATTTAAGCCATTCACTTTAAATATGTAGATAACTAAGGCTGAAACTAGTATCCACTTTAATCCCAAGTATTAAAGATTGATTTAATTAATTATTTAAATGACCTCTTTGATTCACATACACCGCTGTTAAAAGTGTGAGCATCAGGGCATAGTTGTTAAGTACACAGGCACTGGAGCCGGACCAGTGTGGATTCAAATCCCATGATCATGAATTAATAACTGTGTGACGTTGGGCAAATGTTACATCTATTTTGAGAATAATGCTCACTGTGATTGCTAATCAGATAGCATATGCTAGTATTGTGGCTGGCACATAGTAAAATGTTCAAAAAGCAGTAGTTAAAGTTCTTTACTTGGCAAATAAATACATGCCCAGATCTTGGAAAAAAATAATTTCTAGCTATGAAAACTGATGAGACATTAAATATCAAAGTTTCTTTGGCAATTTTTGTTTTTCAAATAGGTCAAATATTTTTAACTTGATAATAAGACAACCAGTGAGTTGACAAAACAACAAAAAAAAATTATACCTATTCAGAGGGGGTATATAAATGATGAGTTATATAGTTAGGTTGTGTGTGTGTGTGTGTGTGTGTGTGTGTGTGCACGTTTTAAGAAAGATCGCTATTTCTTGTCACAAGATCATTAAAAACATTGTGTTCCTACCGGTTATTACAAGGAAGTGTATGTGCAGATGGTCCAGGTGTCTGAACTACCAGTCAGAAGACAAACCATCACATCCAAGAAGTAAATAAGAAAGCATCTATGTCTGAAATCAAAATAGTGGAGCCAACCCATGAAAGAGGTATTTCATAGGGCAAACTAACACGAAAGCGTGAAACAGTATCAACAGGGACCAAAACCAGAGTACTGGCAACACATTTTTTTTTTTTCTGGTAACCATCTCTTAATATATTAATTTCAGACTTATATATACAGATACATATAAAATTTTGAATAAATAGGATCATATTACGTACATGTTTTTATTGAAGATTTTTTAAAACAGACTTTTTTCTTTTTTTTGAATTATAATTTAAATCAACTTTATTGTATTACATGGATACCTGGGATATTTCCAGTTTGGGTCTATTATGAATAAAACTGATATGAACATTTGTATACAAGGCTTTGTGTGAGTATGAGCTTTCATTTGCCTTGGATAAATACTTAGGAGAGGAATTGCTGGGTCATATGGTGTTTGTTTAACTTTAAAAGAAAACTGCCAAAATGTTTTTATATCACTTTACATTCCCACAAGCAATTCTTATTGGCCATTCATATATACATACACATATATGTACATATGCCATTTTTTTTTTTTGTTTAATATGTTTACCTCTTGCTGTCTTTTAAGGGATGATTTTCTTCTTATTAAGGCATAAGAGCGCTCTATGGTGGGCTCAAACTTGCAGGTAATCATGAGAATGATATAGGACTAGCAAACATTTTATTTGGAGTCAACTTGAAAGCAGCTAACTAAAAGTGCTCTATGTATTCTGAGCACTCTAGAATGTATTCTGAATACAAATCTTTCATCAGTATATGTATTGCAAATGTTTTCTTCTAGTCTTTGGCTTACATTTTTACTTTCTTACTAATTTTTTTTTTTTTGAGAAGCTTTAATTTGGATGATCCCCAATGTATCTTTTTTTTATGCTTAGTATAACTTTTTTTTTAATTGTACTTTAAATGAAGGTTTACAAAGCAAACAGCTTCTCATTAAACAATTAATACACATATTGTTTTGTGACATTGGTTGCCAACCCCACAACATGTCAGCACTCTCTCCTTCTCAACCTTAGTTTCCCCATTACCAGCTTTCCTGTCCCCTCCTGCCTTCTCGTCTTTGCCCCTGGACTGCTGTGCCCAGTTAGTCTTGTTTTGTCTTATGGGCTTGTCTAATCTTTGGCTGAAGGGCAAACCTCAGGAGTGACTTCTTAGGGTTTTCTTAGTCTCTGTCAGACCAGGAAGTCTGGTCTTTTTTTGTGTGTATGAGTTAGAATTTTGTTCTACATTTTACTCCAGCCCTGTTTGAGACCTCCTACTGTGATCCCTGTCAGAGCAGTTGGTAATGGTAGCCGGGCACCATCTAGTTGTGCCGGGTTCAGTCTGGTGGAGGCTGTGGTACTTGTGGTCCATTAGTCCTTTGGACTAATCTTTACCTTGTGTCTTTGGTTTTCTTCGTTCTTCCTTGCTCCGGATGGGGTGAGACCAGTGGAGCATCTTAGATGACTGCTCACACGCTTTTAAGTCCTCAGATGCTACCCAACAAAGTAAAGTGTAGAACATTTTCTTTTTTGATATTCAAATTACTTTTTTTTTTATTGTGCTTTAAGTGAAAGTTTACAAATCAGGTCAGTCTTTCACACAAAAATTTATGTACACCTTGCTATGTTCTCCTAGTTGCTCTTCCCCTAATGAGACAGCACACTCCTTCTTTCCACCCTGTATTCCCTGTGTTTGTTCAGCTAGCTACTGTCCCCTCTGCCTTCTCATCTCTCCTCCAGACAGGAGCTGCCCACATAGTTTCATGTGTCTACTTAAGCCAAGAAGCTCACTCCTCACCAGTATCATTTTCTGTCTTATAGTCCACTCTAATCCCTGTCTGAAGAGTTGTCTTTGGGAATGGTTCCTATCTTGGGCTAACAGAAGGCCTGGTGACCATGACCTCTGGGGTCCTTCTAGTCTCAGTCAGACCATTAAGCCTGGTCTTTTTATGAGAATTTGAGGTCTGCATCCCACTGTTCTCCTGCCCCATCAGGGTTTTTCTGCAGTGTTCCCTGTCAAGGCAGTCATCACTTGTAGCTGGGCACCATCTAGTTCTTCTGGTCTCAGGCTGGTGTAGTCTCTGATTTATGTGGCCCTTTCTGTCTCTTGGGCTCATAATTACCTTGTGTCTTTGGTGTTCTTCATTCTCCTTTGCTCCAGGTGGGTTGAGACCAATTGATGCGTCTTAGATGGCTGTTTGCTAGTGATGAAACTTTAAATAAAAAGACACAAGTAAGTTAAAAGCGAAGGGATGGAAAAATTACACCATGCTAAAATTAATAAAAATAAAGGTGAAATGGCTATATTAATATCAGACAAAGGGAATTGCAGAGTAAATAATATCACCAGGGGTAGTAAAGTTCATTTCATAATGACAATGTGGTTAATTCCTAAAAAGGACATAACAATTCCAATTTTTTTTCCCAGTCTGTAGGTAATCTTTTTATTCTTTTGGTGAAGTCTTTGGATGAGCATAAGTATTTGATTTTTAGGAGCTCCCAGTTACCTAGTTTCTCTTCTGATGTTTATGTGTTGTTAGTAATGCTTTGGAGAATGTTGAGTAAGAGTGGTGATAAAGAGCATCCTTGTCTGGTTCTCATTCTCAAGGGGAATGCTCTCCATTTAGGATGATGTTGGCTTTGTATAAATGCCCCTTATTATGCTGAGGAATTTTCCTTCTATTCCTATTTTGCTGAGACTTTTTATCATGAATGGGTGTTGGACTTTGTCAAATGCCTTTTCTGCATCAATTGATAAGATCATGTGGTTCTTGTGTTTTGTTTATTTAAATGATTGATTACATTAATTGTTTTTCTAATGTTGAACCATCCCTGCATACCTGGTATGAATCCCACTTGGTCATGGTGAATTATTTTTTTGATACTTTGTTGAATTCTATTGGCTAGAATTTTGTTGAGGATTGTTGCATCTAAGTTCATGAGAGATGTTGTTGTTGTTAGGTGCCATCAAGTCAGTTCCGACTCATAGAGACCCTATGCAAACAGAACGAAATACTGCCTGGTCCTGCACCATCCTTACAATCGTTATGCTTGAGCTCATTGTTGCAGCCACTGTGTCAATCCACCTCGTTGAGGGTCTTCCTTTTTTTCTGCTGACCCTGTACTCTGCCAAGCATGATGTCCTTCTCCAGGGACTGATCCCTCCTGACAACATGTCCAAAGTATGTAAGATGCAGTCCCGCCATCCTTGTCTCTAAGGAGCATTCTGGCCACACTTCTTCCAAGACAGATTTGTTCATTCTTTTGGCAGTCCATGGTATATTCAATATTCTTTGCCGATATCACAATTCAAAGGAATCAACTTTTCTTCGATCTTCCTTATTCAGTGTCCAGCTTTCACATGCATATGATGTGATTGAAAATACCATGGCTTGGTTCAGGCACACCTTAGTCTTCAGGGTGACATCTTTGCTCTTCAACACTTTAAAGAGGTCCTTTGCAGCAGATTTACCCAACACAATGAGTCTTTTGATTTCTTGACTGCTGCTTCCATGGCTGTTGATTATGAGAGATATAGGTCTGTAATTTTCTTTTTTTGTGGTGTCTTTACCTTTTTTTTTTTTTTTGGTGTCAAAGATATGCTGGCTCCGTACCTTTAGTAGTAGTGGTGTTAACTCTTCTCTGAAAGTTTGGTAGAATTCTCCAGTGAAGCTGTCAGGGCCGAAGCTTTTTTTTGTTGGGAGTTTTTTAAATTACTATTTCAGTCTCTTCTTTTGTTATGGGTTTACATAGTTGTTCTACCTCTCTTTGTGTTAGTTTAGGTAGGTAGTGTGTTTCTAGAAATTCGTCCATTTCTTCCAGGTTTTCATATTTGTTAGAGTATAATTTTTCATAGTAGTCTGATATGACTCTTTTGATTTCACTTGGGTCTGTTGTGATATCACCTAGCTCATTTCTTATTTGGATTATTTGCTTCCTCTCCTGTTTTTCTTTTGTCAGTTTGGCCAATGGTTTATTGATTTTTTAATTTTTTTCAAAGAACCAGCTTTTGGTCTTGGTAACTCTTTTAATTGTTTTTCTGTTTTCCATTTCATTTAATTCTGCTCTAATTTTTATTATTTGGTTTCTTCTGGTGCCTGAGGGTTTCTTTTGTTGCTCTCTTTCTATTTGTTCAAGTTGTAGGGATAATTCTTTGACTTTGGCCCTTTCTTCTTTTTGGATGTGTGTATATGTTGCAAATTGACCTCTGAGCACTGCCTTAGCTGTGTACCAAAGGTTCTGATAGAATGTGTTTTCATTCTTATTGGATGCTATGAATTTTTTTATTCCTTTCTTAATTTCTTGTATAACCCAGTTGTTTTTGAGCATGGTGTTGTTCAGTTTCCAAGTGTTTGATTTCTTTTCCCTGCTTTTTCTGTAATTAATTTCTACTTTTATGGCTTTATGGTTAGAGAAGATGCTTTGTAATATTTCATGTTTTGGATTCTGTTAAGGCTTTCTTTATGACCTAATGTGTGGTCTTTTCTTGAGAATGTTCCATGTGCTTTGGAAAAGAAAGTATACTTGGCTGCTGTTGGGTGGAGTGTAGAACATTTTCTTTATTAACTATGTTATGCCAATTGAGCTAGATGTTCTCTAAGACCATGGCCCCCTAGCTCTCAGTACAGTAATTTGGTCCCTCAGGGAGTTTGGATGTCTCTGTGGAGCTTCCGTGATCTTGCCTTTGTCAAGTTGTCCTGGCTTTTCCAGTAATGTGTACTGTTTTACCCTTCACCAAAGTTACTAATTACCTATTGTCTATTTAGTGTTTTCCCCTCCCCTCCCTCATAACCGTGAAAGATTGTTTCTTTTTGTGTGTAAATCTTTTCATTAGTTTTTATGGTATGGTCTCATACATTTATCCTTTTGTGACTGACTTGTTTTACTCAGCATAATGCCCTACAGAATCATCCATGATGTGAGGTGTTTTGCAGATTCTTCAGTAGTGTTCTTTATTGTTTCGTAGTACTCCATTGTGTGTATGTACCATAGTTTGTTTATTCATTCATCTGTTGATGGACACCTAGGTTGTTTCTATCTTTTTGCTATTGTGAACAATGCAGCAGCAAACATGGGTGTGCATATGTCTATTCATGTGATGGCTCTTATCTCTCTAGGATACATTCCTAGGAGTGGGATTGCTGGGTCATATGGCATTTCTATTTTTAGGCTTTTAAGAGTGCACTGTATAATTTTCCAAAATGGTTGTACCATTTTGCATTCCCATCAGCAGTGCATAAGAGTTCCAATCTCCTCACAGCCTCTCCAATATTTGTTATTTTCTGTTTTTTTTTTTTTTTTTTTTTGATTCATGCCAGCAATGTCGGAGTGAGATGGTATCTCACTGTTGTTTTGATTTGCATTTTTCTAATGGCTAGTCATTGTGAGCATTTCCTCATGTGTCTGTTAGCTGCATGAATTTCTTCTTTGGTGAAGTGTCTGTTCATATCCTTTGTCCATTATTTAATTGGATTATTTGCCTTTTTGATGTAGAGGTGTTGGATTTTCCCACAGATTTTAGACATTAGACCTTTGTTGGATTTGTCATAGCCAATTTTTTTTTCCCAGCCTGCAGTTTCTCTTTTTACTCTTTTTGTGAATTCTTTTGGTGAGCATAAGTATTTAATTTTTAGAAAGTCCCAGTTATCTAGCTTACCTTCTGGTGCTTGTGTGTTGTTAGTTATGGTTTGTGTCATGTTAATGCCATGAATTAGGGCCTCTAACATTGACCCTACTTTTTCTTCTGTAATCTTTATAGTTTTTGGTTTTTATTTAGTTCTTTGATCCATTTTGAATTAGTTTTTGTGTATGGTGTAAGGTATGGGTCCTCTTTTCTTTTTTTGCAGATGGACATCCAGTTCTGCCAGCACCATTTGTTGAAAAGACTGTCTTTTCACCATCTGATGGGGTTTGGGCCCTTGTTGAAGATCAGGTGATTGTAGGTGGGTGGATTTACATTTGAGTTCTCAATTCTGTTCCATTGATCAATGTGTCTGTCATTGTACCAGTACCAGGCTGTTCTGACTACCATTATGTTTAGTATATCTTATGTCTGCTCTAAGAGATCCTTACCTACCTCATCTTTATGAAGATTTTTGGCTATCTTTTCTTTTAGAAGTTTTATGTTGTAGTTTTTATGTTTAGGTCTATGGCCATTTTTGAGTAATTTTTCCCTATAGTATGTAGTAGCTGGAAACCCTGGTGGTGTAGTGGTTAAGTGCTACGGCCGCTAACCATAAGGGCTGGCAGTTCAAATCTGCCAGGCGCTCCTTGGAAACTCTACAGGGCAGTTCTACTTTGTCCTATAGGGTCGCTATGAGTTGGAATCGACTCGATGGCACTGGGTTTGGGTTTTTTTCTGGGTATGTAGTAGCTAATTGAGGTTAATTTTTTTTTTTTCATATGGATCTACAGTTGTTCCATCACTATTTGTTAAAAAGACAATTCTTGCCCCCATTGGTTTATTTTGACACTGTTGTAAAAAAAAAAATCAATTGACTATGTAGATATATGTGTATATATACATATGGATCTATTTCTGGACTCGCTATTCTATTTTGTTGATCTATGTCTGTACTTATTCTAATATGACATTGTTTTATTATGATAACTTTATAGCAATTCTTGAAGTAAAGTAGTATGAGTTTTTCAACAGATTTTTTTTTTCTAAAAGTATCTTGACTGTTCTAGGTCCTAGGCATTCTACATGAATTTTAGAATCATCGTATCTATTTCTGTAAAGAAGCTGGCTGGAATTTTAATTGGGATTTTGTTGAAACTATAGATCCAATTTGGAGGAGAGCTGATATCTTAATACTACCTTTGAATCATGTGCTTTCTGTTGTCCAATGTCTGTAAACACTTGTTTCATATATTTTGGTAGGTTTAGAAGAATTCCTGGGTGGTAAAAATGGTTAACATGCTTGGCTGATAACCAAAAGTCACCTCAGAAGAAAGACCTAGCAATCAATTTCTGAAAAATCAACCACTGAAAACTCAACGAAGCACAGTTCACCATGAGTTCGAGTTGACACCATGGGAGCTGGTTTTCGCTTAGTGTGGTACCTCATCATGGCCAGAGGGGAAGGCCAACAATTCTAATTTTAAACAGTTCCAAACACGCCACCGTCAGTGATTTTTCTCTAACTGAAATAAATGTTTGCCAGTTTTAGCTTTAGTACTCCTCCCCCACCTTTGGCATCGGGGAGTAGAAAAAACACCCAGAAAATCTAATTAGAGTAGACATTGAAAGTTCATCACTAAAGATGCAGGAAAAGCAAATGAAAGAGAATAAGGTCTAAAGACCAAAGTTTTAGTACTGGCTCCATTTCAAACTGGTATGGTCCTGCACAAGCTACTTAATTTCTTCCATATTTAAGTTCTCTATTAGAAAAACGGATCTAATCCCATTCTGTTTTTTTCAGCAGTGTTACTTTCAGTTCTCTGTAAAAGAATAAATGAATGTCAAAACACTGTAAACTCTAAGGTACTGAACATAACTAAGATTGTTTTGCCATTCTTTAATAAAATAAATTCCAGTCCTCTCAGACTACGCTTAATTTCTCTTCATGTCCCAAATTATCTGGATATTTGTCTTAAAGTTCTTTTATGACTATTTTTTTTTTAATTAGTTTGTAGTTAGTTTACAGTATGAGAAGAGGTCTTCTGAGCACTTAACTGGAAACACTCTCCAAAGCATTTGCCCTGTAGTGAAAATTTTCCTCTTTTTTATGGGATTATGCCTAAAAGGTAATATACTTTGGGCTTGTAGCAAACCAAGACAGCAATAGCAAGAAAACCGGTTTACTTTCATTTAGAGGGGAAAAGAATGATTTTAATTTTATAAGATTTTCCTTATTTGAAAATATTTTGCATGTTTTAAAGAATGTATAAAATTAAAGTTTTAAAAGATTATTGCTTATAAAAATAGTGTCCCAGTTGAATTTTTGATGGCAGAAATTGTTTTGGCTTTGGTCCTATCATCTCCAGGAGAACCGGACTCCAGGACTTTTCAGAAATGCTCACTCATGAATAAGAGCTAGCTTTGTTTTAGTAAATTAAAAAAAAAAAAAAAAAAAAAAAGTTGAATCTACAGATACTCAGCTTTCCCCACCTTCAAATTCTAGCTTCTTCTTGGCCTCAGTTACCTTATCTACAAAATGGGCTAATATGAGTACCAGTCTCACAGAGTTGATCTGGGGCTCAATGAGCTAAAAAATGTAAAGCACTTAGGACAGTGTCTGCTGTGTGGTAGTGAATTGCCATCAAGTTGATTCCCACTCATGGTGACCCCATGTGTTGTAGAGTAGAACTGGGCATCATAGGGTTTTCAATGGCTGATTTTGCAGAAGTAGATTGTCAGGCCTGTCTTCTGATGTGCCTCTGAGTGGGTTCAAACTGCCAGCCTTTTGGTTAGTAGTTAAGCATTTAACTGTTTGTGCCACTCCTGGCATGTGGTAAGTCCTCCATAAATGGTAGCTTTATAGTAAGCACCCAATAAACGTTATTACCAAAAGTCTCTCTTTGTCTTTCTTGGTCTATTCTTTTAGTATATGTGATATATTTATTATTTGACAAGAGTTATTCAAGTGTTTGAACTGGCTGGACAGGAATGCCAATACTCCCAAGTCAGTTTTACTTCAGAGCCAAGGAACTTCTGTAAATCATCACTGGAAACTCAAACACATCAGTTGCTTGGAAAATAGGTAAGTTATTGCGATTTACGATTTGGACCCTGGATCTTCGAATTGAAAGCTCCCTCTTTAAAAAAAAAAAAATAAAATTTTTTTTTTTTTTTTTCCAGCTTCTTTGTAAGTGGGAAAATAGAAATGCATGTGCATTTTTGGATGAGTCTTTTTCACCAGACCTTGGGCTGAGTCTGTGAAAAGAGAAGGCCAGGGTCTAGAGTGGGCCCCTAACACCTTATACATACACCCAGCAAGTCATAATTCTGAGTTGTAATTGCTTGCTTTTTAGGTCCTACTTAACTGCTAATTCTTTGTGGAAAGAGTAGGTTTGAGTCCTTAGCCCCTAGCAGTGGTTAAGCACTTCTCTGCTAACGGAAAGGTTGGTGGTTAGAATCCACCAGTAACTCCATAGGAGAAAGATGTGGAAGTCTGTGTTCCTAAAGATTATAGCCTTGTAAACCCTATGGAGCAGTTCTACTCTGTCCTGTGGGGTCACCATGATCAGAATCAACTCATTGGTGATGGGTTATTCAATCCCATGCTTTGTTGTAGAACCAAGTCCTTCAGTGTTTTGCGTGTGCTTTAGAGTCTTTGCTCCAAGGAGAGAGATGAGATCCATAGAGACCTAAGGAGAAGGAACATAATTTCATTATCTCTGTAATTTTCTTGGAAACTTCTACCCTCACCCTGTTTTGGCTTGAATTGTATCTTCCAAAAAGATATGCTGAAGTCCTAACTCCTAGTACCTGGGAAATGACCTAGTTTTTAAAATGTTATCAGTTAACATGAGGCCATATTGGTGTAGGGTAGTTCTTAATCCAACCTGAATGATCCTTGTAAAAGAAGGAGACAGAGGGACTGACAGAGAAAGGATGGCCATCTATAAGCCAAGAAATGCATGGGGCTAGCAGAAGCTGGGACAGACAAGAAAGGACTTTCCCCTATGACTTTGGAGGAAGCATGGTCTGGCTAACATGTTAACCTGGACTTATAGCCTTCAGAACCCTGAAGCAATAAAATTTCTATTCTTATATGTCACTCAGTGTCATGAATTGAATTGTGTCCTCCAAAGACACGTGTATCAATTTGGCTGGGCCATGATTCCTAGTATTGTGAGATTGTCCACCATCTTGTCTTCTGATATCATTTTCCTATGTGTTGTAAATTCTACCTCTATGATGTTAATGATGTGGGATAGGCAGCAGTTATGTTAATGAGGCAGGAATCAATCTACAAGATTGGATTGTGTCTTAAGCCAATCTCTTTTGAGATATAAAAGAGAGAAGTGAGAAGAGAGACAGGGGGATTTAATACCACCAAGAAAGTAGCACCAGAAGCAGAGGGCGTCCTTTGGACCCAGGGTTCCTGCATGGAGAAGCTCCTCCTCCATTGAAATATTGATGAGAAGGACCTTCCTTCAGGGCCAAAAGGGAGAGAAAGCCTTTCCCTGGAGCTGACATCCTGAATTTGACTCCTGGTCTATTAGAATGTGAGAAAATATTTTTTTCTTTGTTAAAGCCATCCACTTGTGGTATTTCTATTATAACAGCACTAGATAACTAAGACACCCAGTTTGGGGTATTTCGTTATATCAGCCCTAGACCACAAATTCACTCCTCTTTCTATATCTATTCTTCACATAGCAGCCAGGGTAATCTTTTAAAAATACAAGTCTGATCATACATTTTCCCTTCTTAAAACTCTTTAATGACTTCCCATTGGACCTGGAGCCAAATCCACACATCCATGGCATCTATGGCCTTCAGACTTTAACCTCTGCCAACCTTCCAGTTGTATTTAAATTCGCTTTGCCCCTCATTCCCTGTGCTTTAACCACTCTTCGCTTTCTTTCAGGTCCTCAACACATGCCCTTTCCAACCTTAAACCTTTTGCACGTATTTTTTCCTCTGCTGGTACTCTCTTATCTACTGGTTTTCACATGCCTTGATCTGTCTTGTTTTCAGATTCTCCCTAAGAACTACTTTAAAGGATACCAAAACCAATTGTTGAGTTGATTTCTACTCACAGATACCCCATGTGTGTCAGATTAGAAATACGTTACATAGAATTTTCAGTGGCTGAGTTTTTGGGAGTAGGTCACCAGGCCTGTCTTCAGAGGTAACTCTGGGTGGACTTGAACCACCACTCTTTTGATTAGCAGCTGAATTTATTAACTATTTGCACCACCCAGAGACTCCTCTAAAGGATAAACCTTCTTTTAACTGGTATCTCAACACCTGGTTTGTTTTTTTTTTTGGACTTATCACTATTTGTAATTACGCATTTATTAATGAGCTCTTTTTGGTTTATTTTATTGCTAACAGTACATAAGTTTTACTAAGTGTGGGTGATGTTTGTCTGACTATTATATTTCAAGTGCCAAGCACAGTGCTTGTTCCTAGTAAATATTTATTAAAATAATTATGCATTGGTTGAAAATCTTCAGATTTAATCTGCATCCTTTTTCTTCTCTTACTGGATTGGGAGATGGGCATTTAGAGGTGGCATAACACTATCATAAAAATGTTTCAGGGGATGTGATTATCTGCATGGACTCGCTATATTGAATGGGCTTCCCATTTTGTTTTAGCCAGGAGAGCATTGTATCTGCCCGGAAGGAATGCAACCATTCAAAAAAGAAGCTATAAAGAGGTAAGTTAGCCAGATTTTCATTGTGGAGAACTGAAGCCCTATTTCTGTGGGCCTCTGATAATTTCTTATGTGCGTGGAAAGGGAAGCCCAGTAACCAACTACAAAGTATTTGTGTAATGAAGTATAACCCACGAAGTGAGTGCTTACAAGTGGCTTGTAGAAGGGTAAGAACACTTAGCACCGTTCCGAGATAAAGTTTTTGATACTATGGACATTTTTGGCTACTTTCAAATCATTACAGTAACTCATAATAAAGGCCCAGAAGTTATTAATATTTATTCAAAGTGGAAAAATACAAGCAGAGAAATTAGGAAAAAAAACCTCTCCTCAGTAGTCTTCAAACCCTAATAGGATCTGCACTCAAACAAACAAACTAACAAAATCAAAATAGCTCTTTCTAGAAGAACACATACTTTTGTGGTTATGAAGGGGAGAGGGAGGGAGGGAGGGAGAGGGTTTTTTATTGATTAATCAGTAGATAAGAACTGCTTTGGGTGAAGGGAAAGACAACACTCAATACATGGAAGGTCAGCTCAATTGGACTGGACCAAAAGCAAAGAAGTTTCCGGGATAAAATGAATGCTTCAAAGGTCAGCGGAGCAGGGGCGAGGGTCTGGGGAACATGGTTTGAGGTGACTTCTAAGTCAATTGGCAAAATAATTCTATTATGAAAACATTCTGCATCCCACTTTGAAATGTGGCGTCTGGGGTCTTAAATGCTAACAAGCGGCCATCTAAGACTCATCAATTGGTCTCAACCCACCTGGAGCAAAGGAAAATGAAGAACACCAAGGTCACACGACAACTAAGAGCCCAAGAGACAGAAAGGGCCACATGAACCAGAGACCTACATCATCCTGAGACCAGAAGAACTAGTTGGTGCCCGGCCACAATCGATGACTGCCCTGACAGGGAGCACAACAGAGAACTCCTGAGGGAGCAGGAGATCAGTGGGATGCAGACCCCAAATTCTCATAAAAAGACCAGACTTAATGGTCTGACTGAGACTGGAGGAATCCCGGCGGCCATGCTCCCCAGACCTTCTGTTGGCACAGGACAGGAACCATCCCCGAAGACAACTCATCAGACATGAAAGGGACTGGTCAGCGGGGGGGAGAGAGATGCTGATGAAGAGTGAGCTAATTAAATCAGGTGGACACTTGAGAGTGTGTTGGCAACTCTTGTCTGGAGGGGGGATGGGAGGATAGAGAGAGAGGGAAGCTGGCAAAATTGTCACGAAAGGAGAGACTGAAAGGGCTGACTCAATAGGGGGAGAGCAAGTGGGAGTAGGGAGTAAGATGTATGTAAGCTTATATGTGACAGACTGATTGGATTTGTAAACGTTCACTTGAAGCTTAATTAAAGTTAATTAAAAAAAATAGCTCTTTCTGATACTTTTCTGTGCTGCCATAATGGTGCACATGTACAGCCTGGCTGGTGATCTTAAGAGCATCAATAATGCTGAGAAGAGAGGCAAATGCCAGGTTCTTATCAGGTGGTGTTCCAAAGTCATCATTCAGTTTCTAACTGTGATGATGAAGCATGGTTACATTGGCAATTTGAAATCATTGATGGCCACAGAGCTGGGAAAATTATTGTAAGCCTCACAGGCAGGTTAAACAAATATGGAGTGATCAGCCCTAGATTTGATGTGCAACTCAAAGATCTAGAAGAGTGACAGAATAACCTGCTCCTGACCCATCAGTTTGGTTGTGTTGTACTGACGACCTCAGCTGACATCATGGACCATGAGGAAGCAAGGTGAAAATACACAGGAGGAAAAATCCTGGGATTCTTTTTTCTAGGCATGCAATACACACATATAAATAAAATGGCTCAATGTAAAAAAAAAAATTGATGATAGCAAATCTCAACCTGAGTGTACATCTCCTGTTGAAAATGTAAAATCATGGTGCATTCTCCAACTTGAATTGGGCTGCCTGTGTCTCATGTCTTTATTACATAGGGTGATGCCTTCTAGATTGCATTTCTGTGTTTTAATTTACTTGCATTAGGAAAGGATGGCAGCACAAACCATCTCATGCCACAGAGAGCTCTTCTCAGCACAGAAGCAGTTTTGTATTTCTCCCCTTCAGACAAAAATTGGCAAATTACAGAATCTGAAAAACTTAGTTTTACCAAGGGGACAATTGCAAAGGTTTGATGAGTTTCAATCAATATCCAAATCTCAGTGCTTTCCCTTTCCTATTATGTCCAATGCAACAGAAGATGGTCCTTACAAACAAGTGAAGAGGGAACTAAAGCAGTTTAAGGGCTCTGTCAGTGGAATATCAAAATGTCTTTCTGTTCTCAAGCTGCTATTGTTAGGGGGAGATAAAAATTGTCTGAGCCCAGTATTTACATAGCACAAGCTGTGTCCTAAAATTTATTGGGACATATGTCTAGAGTCTGTCAGAACGTGGAACAGTCGATTTCAATTGGTTTCTATAACATATGCAGATACCCAAGAACAAGTTTAAAGGGAAAGTGGTATCTAAACTGGATTTTCTATAAATGGAACTCATGTTGCCTAGAAAACTCTGAATTCTCGTTAATGTGGAACTTCTCTTCCCCTTTAGTAACTTTGAAAATTAAAGTCTATATATGCAAGAGAATTTGAATGATTTTCTTAAATTAGCTAGTCACTGATAGGTCTCTTCCCAGTCAGTGTCAACTACATAGGGTCAATGTGTGACTACTTTGCCATCTTGACTACCTAAAAAGAGGTGATAATGGCATAGAGCTTGGGGAATGCAAGCAGGGGGAACTGCATTTAATCTCAATTCATAAACTAAATAGTTACTAAAGTTTGGCCATGAGCAATGTATTTAATCTCCCTTAGCATCATTTTTTTTGCAGCTGTAAAATGGGGCTATTAATATCTACTATGAATGAAGAAGACCAGAGAAGAATTGACGCCTTTGAATTGGCAAAGAATATTGAATATACCATGGGCTACCAGAAGAATGAACAAATCCATCTTGGAAGAAGTACAGCCAAAATGATCCTTAGAAGCAAGGATGGCTAGACTTTGTCTCATGTACTTTGGACACATTATCAGGAGGGATTAGTCCCTAGAGAAGGACATCATGCTTGGTAAAGTTGACAGTCAGCAAAAGAGAGGAAGATACTCAGTGAGACAGATTGACACAGCAGCTACAATGACGGGCTTAAGCATAACACCAATTGTGAGGATGATATAGGATTGGGCAGTGTTTCGTTGTGTTGTACATATGGTTGCTATGAGTCAGAGCTGATTCAACGGTACCTAACAATAGCAACAGCAATATCTACTTTTGGGGCTGAAGTGAGTATTAACCGAGATAATGCATAAAAGTGTTTAGCACAATGCTGGGAAGACAGGAAATGCTCAACAGATGGTAGATAATAATTTCAGTAATAATGACCCTGACTGCTTTAACTGAGTTAACCTTTTGAGTCAAGTCAAAATGTCCAATTGGATTATACATAGAAGTACATTCTTAAGACTAGAGAGAGAAGCAATAAACAAAAAGTCAACACATTTTTTCCCTTATTTTTTAGTCTTTCTGGATTATGGTACCAAACCAGTTGCTGTTGAGTCAATTCTGACTCTTGGGGATCCCGTGCATATCAGTGTAGAACTGTGCTCCATAGGGTTTTCAGTGACTGATGTCTCAGTAGGTCGCCAGTACTTTCTTCTGAAGTATCTCTGGGTGAATTCGAATATCAACCTTTTGGTTAGCAACCAAGCACGTTAGTTGTTTGCACCACCCAGGGACTTCCAGATTATGGTATAGTTATTCTAAATTATAATATCTCTTGTTTTCTATTTACAATGACAAAAAAGCAGAGTATATTTCCCCAACATTCCTCTTTTAGCAGCACTTATCTTTTTTTATAGCAATATAGGCAAAACAAGGTGGAGAACTGTCATTGTAATGAGTGCTGGGAAATGTGTATCCTTTAGCATGAGTTATCCAGGGGCCTCTCTATGCCAGCCTAGCTCTTAGGTTGTTGTTCAGCATTTCGCTTCTCTTGTCCATGTATACAAAGCTGTTGAGTCCTAATAGGTATTCTGGGGGTTTTGATATGTGGCAACTGCAGGCAGAAAATGCCAAGTGTAGGTAGTTTAATGAACACTCAGGAAAACTATTTCCCGGCTAAAAATACGATGAGACATTGTATCTTAAATCCAATACAGCATGTAACCAGAGTAAATGGAACAGAAGAATAAAATGCATTTTATTCAAAATGAACTGAGACTGCACATAAAAGAATCTTTTAAATATCTGAATGGTTAAAAATGGGTTATATTTTCCTTTGGGAAAGAACTAGTCAAAGGGATAGTGGTGATGAACTGAGCTCATTAAATTGGCTTTTGGTGGTGATGAAAATGGTATTGACAAAAAGGCGGTGGTATATATTTCACACACATTTAAAGGGGGGTAATGAACAGAAAGTACTGCTCTGGTAAAAAGTCAGGATGCTTTATATTCTGACACCTGGACTCTAGTGGGATGCTTACCATCCAGAGGAGAGCTCAGCTTCGAGAAACCAAAGTAATCTCATAAATAAATACCTTCAATCATTGGTGCCATTGATTTCCATCTTCATACAACTAGGCAATACTTGAGATGAGATTCAAGAATGGGAGGGGTGGACCCCTCTTGCTTCAGTTGACATTACTAGGGGAGTTCCAGTCCTTTTAGTCCAGTACCAAGGAATCCATGAGCATTGTCACAGAGTTCAGTGTGTGACATATGAAGGCATGTCATTAACCTCATACTTGGAAACCCTCCTTTTCCAAGAGTTTGCTATAGAACATATACTAAGGTAGACTGTTCTGTATGTATCCCAACTGACCTATCCCAATTGACCTGGACATGATAAAAAGTGCAAGAAACTTATGCCTTCATTAAAAAATTAAAATTCAGATCCTATGAGTTTTAATAAAGGAAGGAAATTCTCCTCTGTGGAGGAGGTAGCTGGAATGGACAACCATGGGCCAGTCACTGATATATGTTTTTCTTTGGTTTGTCTTCCTTAATATGGATATCACCACAATTTTGCCCTGAACGGAACACGAACACTGCTATAATGCTTCGACTAAACATAAAAATTATCTTTTCCTTGGTTCCCAGTAATCCAGTTGAGGTTTGAGTGGACCTCCAAATAAGACGGTACTAAAAGTTAGAGGATAATATGATACCTTATATAAGCACTGCTTCAGTTTCTTTATCTGTAAAGTAGAATAACATCACACCTACTTCATACAGTAGCTGAGTGTGTTCAATCTTTTAGAACAGTGCCTAACACTTAATAGGCTTTGAACAAATCTTAGTTATTATTATTATAGTGAGAACTATGAATCTAGAATTTTAATGAACTGTCTTTTTTTTTAGTCTCTTAGTCAAGATCTAAATAGGAGTACAGATATCACTTTAAGTATTATATAAGAGATGAAATTTAAAGCAGGTATTGAATATATCAGTGAGGATGTTGTTGTTATTAGCCCGGACTCATGGAGACCCCATGTGCAGAGGAATCAGACCGCCGTGATCCATACGACTTTCACTGGCTGGGTTTCAGAAATAGATTGCCAGACCTTTTCTCCTAGTCTTTTTTTTTTTTTTTTTTAGTCTGGAAACTGCTAAAATCTATTCAGCATCATAGCAACACGCAAGCCTCCACTGACAGACAGGCGGTGACTATGCGTGAGACACATTGGCTATGGATCGAATCTGGGTCTCCTGTGTGGTAGGTGAAAATTCTACCACTGAATAACCACTGCCCTCAAAGGATTTTGAGTTCAATTCTTAACTCTAATGCTACTGGGTTTGAGACAAAAATAAAAACTGGAATGCCTCCCCTCAAAGCATTAAAAAACAAATCTAAAATAGAACTTTTGAACAGCAATGTTGCTGCTGAAAGAAACGAGTCATGAACAATGAAATCAACTCTCTTCGAAGAAGTAAGTAAATAACATTAAACGAGGATAGATTGTTATTTCCAATAAAAATATCTAACTGAAATGATTGCTGGAACAAAAACAAAAAAGAAAAGTAAAAGAAAAAGCAAACTTCAGGACATTCAGGTAAATTAACCATGAACAGGAAAAAAATTGAAGAGAGTAAAACTAAAATGTTCATAATTTTTCATTTTATTTAAAAAAGGAACTGGAAATTTTTCTTCCTGATTAGATGCATCCGTATACATAAGTACAGATTTAAGAATGATTATAGAGTATATTAAGACACAGTCATAAACATCCAAATTTATTTGTCTTTTGAAATCAAAGAAAACAAACCATAAGCCATACAATAAAAATTAGAATGAAAAAAGAAGACAACAGAGAAGAATAAAATTCAGACCCAGACAATAAGATAAGAAATGGTAAAGGATGACTAAAAAATAATATGAGTTATAAATTTCTCTAATTAAAAGTTAGAATAAAAAAAACTTTGAATAAAAAGCAAACCATATTGTTAATATTCTAGGTGTACGATAATATCATGTGGGAAATTTTTCCTTGATTGTGGTGATTATGGGTGATGTTTAATATTTTCTGCAACTTACTTTGAAATGACACAGAAAAAATTTTGTTAATAATTGTTGAATCTAGATAGTAGATGTAAGAGAATTTGTTATATTACTCTTTATACTCCTCTGAAATTTTGAAAATTTCAATAATAAAAATTTGGAAAAATAAATTAGAAAAATATCTCACCAAAACTCATTGAAACTCTATCATTACATTCTCAAAAAATTTCCACACTATTATTAATGTTGTAGTTGACAACACTGTATTCCTAGATTGAATAAATAATTGTATGATGTCTCCAGCAGATGAAAAGCAGATTTTGCTTTTTCTTCTTTTCCCTCATACAAGATAGAAAAATAGACACCACTTGTTCATTTAGATTTATTGTATCACAGGTAATCAAAGCAAATTTAATAATGCTACTTGTATGAGACACACAAAGTGACAGAGAGTATTAGGATAAACATAAAAGGCTAGGCAGATTAGTAGCATGTACTTCAATCCTGTGAAAGACATGGGGATTAGGAGTCAAATGCAGGCTCCTGTCCCAGCACTATTGCTTAGTCAAGATTATCCTTGGTCAAGTCACTTACCAGCTCTGTGTCTCTGTTTCCTCATCCATGAAAAGGATCTTTTGGTCCTGCCTATTTCAAATGTTTGCACATCCACAAAATAATTAAAATGCTTTGGTAAACTACAATGCTATACAGAGTAATAGAATTACTTATGGCCAGTGTGTTAAAATCCGACCATTGGAAAATAGATGCTTGGAAATGGCCAGCAGAAGAGTCTAGAGCACTATTAGCTCTTGATGTTCACCCATCCCCCTACCTGCTTAAACATCGGGGTTACCCCAGAGAATTTCTCTGAGGATCTTTCAATTTTATTTCTTTATGACATTATACCATACCTTGGTACTTAGAGAAATAACTTGACATTTCTCTGTTTTTAAATCATGAAAGTAGCCAAGTAACACAATGCTGCAACATTTTGTGGGGGGAGAGGATTGGAGAGAAACAAGATAAACATTCCTCAAAGTACTCAGACTGTTGCCTAGCCACAGAATCAAGTCACTTTTCATGGAAGTGAAAATATATCCTCTGTGTTGCCGTTCCAAACAAGCCCACCTTCCAAACTCTTTCTCTCCAAGGCTGCCTCATTGAATCCCACATTAGCCATTATAATTTGGCAGGACAGAACAAAGAGGTTATTGTCTGAGAACAAGTGCAGAAGAAAATTTTGCCAAATTGTGCATTCAAAGGTGAGTAGGTTTTCACAAATGGAGCATTAATCACAAATTTCTGACACTATCAATTATGGCAACAGATCAAGAATAAACCCAAGAATGAGAAGAGCCCTTTCATCCCTTCTCAAATTAAGACTACAAACATACCGTAAATGCAAAGAAGATCTTCAACAATAAAAGATTCATATATATTTTAGAGTGTGGAGCCAAGATGGGGGACTAGTCAGAGGTACCAAGCCATCCCTCTGCAACAAAGATCCAAAAAACCAAGTGGAACAGATACAGACATCAATCCTGGAACCTTGCACTTTAAGTGAAGATATAAAGTATTAGTTTGGAAACAACTGAGAAGAAGAAACTGATCAAAAACAGCACATAAGGAGAGATACAGAGTAGAGGTTCCCTGCTGACTGGCATGACACAGTGCAGCCATCTTGAGATAAAGCTAAAAACTTTGCACAAAGAGCACAGAAAAGCACCTTCATGGAACTGCCAATAGAAGGTAGAGGAATGGCATGCACACACTCAGAGCAAAGTAAGGTCCCATTTGCTGGCTGCAGCTCAAGGAAGTGCCCAGGCACTCTCACATGGTAACCAGAGGAGCATGCTTCTACAACCCCCCCTTTCTGGTGAGTAGTGGCAAGAACCCCCCCATCCCAGCAGCCCCAGCTACTGGGGAACACAGTACAAACATCCCTATATTTCTCCCTCATCTAGACCCATCTGTCCCCAACTTGACCCTCCCCCGACTCTCTCTTCCTGCCAGTCACACTTCACTGCACTGCAGCCAATTGACCTGGCTCTGCACACTTCCCTCTGTGCTGGCCAGTCTGGTTGTATCACAATGGAGCAACCTGGTCCCACATCCCTCCACCTCCTGCAGGCTCCATACCACTGTAGGCTGGATGACACAGTCCCAAGCCTATGCCCCCTCCCTCCCTGCCAGCTCTGCCCCTCTGCTCTGCAGCCGGGTGACTGACTCATGTTCTCTCCCTCCCTGCCAGCTCTGTACAGCTGTGCCACAGCCGGGCTACCCAGTCTTGCACCTCCTCTCTCACCACTGGCTCTACCCTGCTGCCCTACAGCCAAGTGCCCTAGCCCATGCTCCTCCCTCCCTGCTTGCTCCACCCCGTTGCCCCACAGCTGAGCATGCTAGCCCATGCATCTCTCTTCCCTCCAGCTCTATCTCATTGTGCTGCAGCCAGGTGACCCAGACCCATGCCTCCTCCCTCCCCACTGGTTTTGACCTGCTGTGCCATAGCTGGCCAACCTGGCCTGGTGCACCTCCCAACTCACTGCCCCACAGTTGAGCGACCTGACCCCATGCCCCTCCCTTTTCACCAGCTCTGTCTTACTGAGCCACAGCTGAGCATCCTGGACAATGCACCTCCTCCCTCCCTGCTGGCTCTGCTCTGCTGCACCATAGCTGAATGGCCGAGCCCTGCACCCCTTCCAGCTCCACCCTGCTGTGCCACAGCTGAGCAACCCTGCCCTGCATCTATCCCTTCTCACTGACCCTATACAGTTGCCCCACAACAGAGTGTCCTGGCCCTGTGCCCACCCTACCCACCAGCCCTGCCCTGCTGTATAATAGCTGAGTGACCTGCCCTGCCCATCCAAAACAAGGTGTGAGAGCTATCATGCCCCCACACATGAGCAGGCAACAAATCCAACCTAGCCCACCCACCCAGACATTAAAAAAAAAAAAGCAGGATGAAACAAACAAACATATAATCAATAAATAAAGAAAATAATACTTGAATGTCTTGGAGACAGCAGACAATATCAAAAAATACAAAAAAGCAGAACAAGATGGCTCCAACAAGTGACCAAAATAATCAGATGACCTCCCAGTAGAAGAAAAGGGAGTGGAACTACCTGATATGGAATTCAAAAGACTAATATTTAGGGCTGTCAAAGAGATTAGGAGAGAGATCAAGGAAAATATAAACCAAGACAAAGAAAAAAATAGACAAAATCATGGAAAACATGGACAAAACGAAAGAAAACATAACCAAAATCAAGGAAAACACAAAGAAACTGAAGAATTTGGGAAAATGATACAAGAACAAAACATCAAAATAAACAATTAGAAATCATTAAGAAAAAAAAAAAAAAAACAGCAAATAGAAATCCAAAAGATAATCAACAAAATTTCAGAAATGGAAAACTAAATAGATGGTATTAGAAGGAAATTTGAAACAATAGAAGACAGAATCGGTGAGATTGACGAGCAGTCCATGGACACCACTTTGATTGAGGAAAAATCAGAGAAAAGAATGAACAAAAATGAGGAAAACCTAAGAATTATGTGGGACAAAGAAGGGCAGAAATTTGTGCATGATCAGAGTTCCAGAACAGAGGGGAGAAAATGGAAAACATAGAGAGGGTTGTTGAAGATTTGTTGGCAGAAAACTTCCACAATATTATAGAAGAAGAATAGCTGACCAGCCAAGAAGCTGTACAAACCCCATATACAAACCTCAATGAAAGAAAGTCACCAAAACATATCATAATCACACTTGCCAAAACCAAAGAAAAGGAAAGAATCCTGAGAGCAGCTCAAGAAAAAAGGAAAGTTACTTACAAAGGGGAAACAATAAGACTAAGCTCTGATTACTGGACAGAAACAATGCAGATGAGAAGGCAATGAGATGAAATATATAAAACCTTGAACAACAGCAACAACAAAAAAAACTGCCAACCAAGAATACCATATCCTACAAAACACTCTCTCATATTTGATGATGATATTAGGACGTTTCCAGATAAACAGGAATTAAGAAGAATGGGCCAAAATCAAAACATTTTCCCTACAGCATGAACAAATAGAACAGCAAAAGAAGCCCACAGTCATCAGAAATAAAGATCAGAGGAGAAGTAAATGAAATAGAGGACAGAAAAACAATAGAATCAACAAAACCAAAAGTTGATTCTTTGAAAAAATCAACAAAATAGACAAACAACTGATCGAACTGGGAGAAGAAAAACAGGAGAGAAAGCAAATAACCCAAATAAGAAATTAGATGGGGGACATTAAAACAGACTTAACTGAAATAAAAGTATCATAGCAAAGTACTAGGAAAACTGTGTTCCAACAAATTTGAAAACCTAGAGGAAATAGACAAATTTCTAAAAGCACAATACCTGCGTGAACTAACACAAACTGAGGTAGAAAAATTGAACAGACCCATAAACTGAACAGACCCATAACAAGAGGAGAAATTGAAAATGTCATAAAAAATATCCCAGCAACAACAACAAAAAACCCCTGGCCCAGATGGCTTCATTGGAGAATTCTACCAAACATTCAGAGAAGAGCTCACACCAGCACTGCTCAAACTATTTCAGAGCATAGAAAAGGAAGAGATACTCCTGAATCCATTGTATGAAGCTAGCACACCCCTGATACCAAAGCCAGGCAAAGATACCACAAAGAAATAATATTACAGACCAATATTTCTCATGAATATAGCTGACAAATTCTCAACAAAATTCTAACCAAAGAATTCAGGATCATATCAAAAAATAATACACCAAGACCAAGTGGGATTCATACCAGGTATCCACCACATAAAACAGAACAAAAGAAAAGAATCAGAAGATAATCTCGATCGATACAGAAAAGGCATTTGATAAACTCCAACACCCACTCCTGATAGAAACTCTCAATAAAATAGGAATAGAAGGAAAATTTCATAACATAATAAAAGGCGTCTATACAAAAGCAGGAAACCCTGGTGGTGTAGTGGTTAAGTGCTACGGCTGCTAACCAAAGGGTCAGCAGTTTGAATCCAGCAGGCGCTCCTTGGAAACTCTATGGGGCAGTTCTACTTTGTCCTATAGGGTCGCTATGAGTCGGAATCGACTGGATGGCACTGGGTTTGGTTTTTTGGTTTATACAAAAGCAACAGCCAACATTATTCTCAACGAAGAGAGGCAGAAAGCATTCCCCAGAGAGTGGGAACAAAACAAGGATGCCCTTTATCATCACTCCTATTTAACGTTGTGCTGGAAGTCCTTGCTAGAGCAATAAGGCAAGAAAAAGAAATAAAAGGCATCCAAATTGATAAGAAGTAAAACTATCTCTAGTTGCAGACAATATGATACTATACATAGAAAACCCTGAAGATTCCACAAGAAAACTACTGGAACTAATAGATTCAGCAGAGTAGCAGGATACATGATCAACATACAGAAATCATTTGGATTCCTATACACCAAACCGCCCCCCTCCAAAAAAAACCCAAATCTATTGCCTCTGAGTCAATTCTGACTCATAGTGACCCTATAAGACAGTAGAACTGCCTCATAGAGTTTCTAAGGAGTGCCTGGCAGATTAGAACTGCTGACCTTTTGGTTAGCAGCCATAGCTCTTAACCACTATGCCAACAGGGTTTCCATACACCAACAAAGAGAACTACAAAAAGGAAATCAGGAAAACAATACCATTTATAATAACCACTGACTCATAGCCTTTTATAATAGCACCTAATAAAATACTGAGGAATAAACCTAACCAGAGACATAAAAGACCTGTAGAAAAAAGACTACAAAACACTACTGAAAAACACCAACAGAGTTTGTGTTTTTTACATATAAAAACTTACCATGCTCATGAATAGGAAGACTCAAGATTGTAATAGTATCAATTCTACCCAAAGTGATCTACAGATGTAATGCAATCCCAATCCATATAACAACAGCATTCTTTAATGTGATGGAAAAACTAACCATTAACTTTATATGGAAAGGAAAGAGTCCCTGAATAAGTAAAGCATTAATGAAGAAGAAGAAGAAAGAAGTAGGAGGCCTCATACTACCTGATTTTAGAGCTTACTGTACAGCTGCAGTTGTGGAAAGAGTCTGGTACTGGTACAAGATCAGACACAGATTAACGGAACAGGATCAAGACTGCAGACATAATTCTATCCACTTTCGGTGAGCTGGTCTTCGACAAAGGACCAAAGACAACTAAATGGGGGAAAAGACTGTCTCTGTAACAAACGGTGTTGGCAAAACTGCATGTCCATCTGTAAAAAATAAAACAGGACCCATACCTCACACCATAAACAAAAACTTATTCAAATGATCAAAGACCTAAATATAAAACCTAAAATGATAAAGATCATGGAAGAAAAAATAGGGACAATGCTAGGGACTCTAATATATGGCATAAATAGGATACAAACTATAACTAACAGTGCACAAACACCAGAAGATTAACTAGATAACTGGGAGCTCCTAAAAATTAAACACTTATGCTCATCAAAAGACTTTACCAAAAGAGTAAAAAGAGAACCTACAGACTGGTAAAAAATTTTTGGCTACAATATATCTGACAAGGGTCTAATCTCTAAAATATGTAAGATACTGCAACACCATAACAACAAAAAGATAAATAATCCAATTAAAAAATGGGCAAAGGATACGATCAAGCAATCCTACTCCTGGTAATATGTCTTAGAGAAATAAGAGCCATCACAGGAATAAACATATGTGCACCTATGTTCATTGCAGCATTATTCACAATAACAAAAAGATGGAAGCAGACTAAAGTGCCCATCAACAGACGAATGGATAAACAAACTATGGCACATACACATAACGGAATAGTATGCAAAAATAAAGAACAATGACGAATCTACGAAACATCTTACAACATGGATGAATCTGGAGAGCATTTTGCTAACTGAAATAAGTCGATCACAAAAGGACAAATATTGTATGAGACCACTGCTATAAAAAGTCAAGAAAAGGTTTCCACACTGAAAGAAACAGTCTTTGATGGTTACGATGGAGGAGAGGAGTGGGGACGGGAAGTCACTAACTAGATAGTAGATACATGGTGTAACTTTGGTGAAATACAGTATACTAGGGGAAGTTAGCACAACATGACAAAGGCAAAGTCATAGAAAGTTCATAGACACATCCAAACACCACAAGGAACCCAGTTACTGGGCTTAGGGCTGGGGACCATGGTCTTGGGGGAATATCTAGGTCAATTGGCATTACATAGTTCATAAAATGTTCTACATATGACTTTGGTGAGTAGCATATGGGGTCTTAAAAGCTCGCCGGTGGCCATCTAAGATACATCTACTGGTCCCATCCTGTCAGGAGCAAAGGAGAATGAAGAAAACCAAAAACACAAGGGAAACATTAGTCCCAAGGACTAATGGATCCCAAGTTCCACAGCTTGAGCCTCGAACAACTAGATGGTGCCCGACTACCACCACCAACCACTCTGACAGGGATCACAACAGAGGGTCCCAGACAGAGCAGGAGAAAAAAGTAGAACAAAATTCAAGTTCACAACATAAAGACCAGACTTACTGATCTGATGGAGACTGGAGGAACCCCAAGACTATGGCCCCCAGATACCCTTTAACTCTGAACTGAAGCCACTCCTGAAGTTCACCCTTCAGCTAAAGATTACACAGGTCTATAAAAGAAACAATAGCACACGTGAGGAATGTGCTTCTTAGCTCAATCATGTAAGTGAGACCAAATGGACAACACCTCCTTAAAGGTAAAGATGAGAAGGCAGGAAGGGACAGGAAGACTGGAGGAATGGAAACAGGGAACCCAGGGTGGAGAAGGTGAGAGCATTAATATATTGTGGGGATTGTAACCAATGTCACAAAATAATTTGTGTATAAATTGTTGAATGAGAAACTAATTTGCTCTATAAACTTTCACCTAAAGCACAATAAAAGTATATATATATATATACTAGTTAATCAGAAGAAATTTTTTACTGGATGAGTCTTTAACAGAAATTCCTCTAAAAATACGTTGCATTAATTTCATGTTACTTTATATATATAATTTGTTTTATTGCGTTATCTAGAACCTCGGTACTGAAAGTGTGATCTATGAGTTGGCCGCATTGGAATTACCTAGGAGCTTGTTAAAAACAGAATTGGAGGCCCCTTCTCTAATCTCTTGAGCCAGAATTTGCAGTTTACCAGGGGTATTTGAATGCATGTTGAAGTGTGAAAAATACTACTCTAAAATATAAGCTTCTAGAAGGCAGTGGTTTCACATCTTTCTTTGTTCTTTCATATCATCTAGAACCTGCTGTACTGACAAGGATCACTCAACATTCTGGGTTCCATAAACTATGAACAGTGTTCATCATACTACTTGACCTTAAGCATAGTACCTTTCTGTGAAATTTGTGTTATCACTTAGAGAAGTTTGAGTGGTAGAGAAAATACTGTGTGTTTGCCAGCAAATAAAAACACTACATTTCCTGGCCACCCTTGCAAAGATCAAAACCATGGTCTGAGTACTGGCCAATGGGGTGTATCGGAAGCCCTGCCATGAAAGCTCCTGCGCAACCATCAGGACTGGCTACAGAAGTTGAAGTTTGTCTACTGCCTAACACATTTCTGAACCCTACTCCATCCTCCTAGTTGGAGTCAAGGATGGAGTGGGGCCCAGGGATGTAGTAAATGTCTTCTGCCCCTTATTTTACAATAAAGAAGGGATTAAAAAACAAACAAACAGAAAAAACGGTGGCGTCAAAATGCCTCTGTCAAGATAGCTTTGTAAAAGCAGGTTTGTCAAAACGCCAGGTGCCTGTGTTACATCCTATTTGAATCCTTCTGTTGCCACTTTTTTTTGTTGTTGTTGTTCTTTCTAGAAGCAATATTTCAGCACCTACTACATATCAGGCAATGTGTAAGCCTCAACTAGAGGCTTTGGAGTCCTTGGGTAGTGCAAAAGTTTAAGTGCTCTGCTATTAACTGAAAGGTTGTTGGTTCGAATCTACCCAGTGGCACCTTGAAAGAAAGGCCTGGCAATCTACCTCCAAAAAAATCAGCATTGAAAACCCTATAGAGAATATTCTACTCTGACACATATGAGGTTACCATGAGTCAGAATCAACTTGAAGCCAACTGTTTTTATCTTGTTTTAGAGGTTCTGACACTGTTGAACACTCAGTAAATGTTTGCTGAAAGAACGTATTTTCTTAGATGTTAGTAATACCGCCAATGCCCTAATTAAAAATATCTGTATCTGTATATCCATAAGTATATACAGAGCAATAGATAGGTAGATATAGATATACAGTCCCTGGGTGGCATAAGCGGTTAACAGCTTGACTACTAACTAGCTTAACTACTAACTCACTCAGAAACTCCTTGGAAGGAAGGCCTGGTAATCTGTGTCTGAAAGGTCAGTCATTGAAAACCCTGTGGAGCAAAGTTCTACTCTACAACACTTGGAGTTGCCATGGGTCAGAACTGACTGAAAGGCAACTGGTTATACATCTATAGGATGACAGAGTAATTAGTTTTAATTTCTGAGAACAGATGCTTGAATTGATGGGCCTACAGTACCCTGCAATATAGTCAAAAGAAATTCAACTTGGAATTATAATGTGTGAAAACTGAAAAGTATGCGTAGGCAATAAAAATGTTTTTACAAATATCACATTACGAAAAAGGAAGGCAAAGTGACCATTCCAGCAGAGATTGATGATTCTTTCCTCAGCTTAAATCTTTGTCGATTAGCACATCTATTTTCCTCCTAGGTATATGATTGTTAGCACTAAATCACAGACCCATCTATACGGACAGGATATATATGTACATATCCTAGAACTGCTGGGCATTCGGGTTCTGTGCCTGTCTCAAAGAATAATGGATGAGATAGGTAGGGGCCATCAGTCATCCCGAGGGCCCTGGTGCCCTCTCTCAGTTTGATAATGGCTCATGCCTCCTCAGTAGAGTAGTTAGTGGTGGCATTTATGGAAGTTTATTACTACCTTCTCCCTTCAAAAGACCCTTTCTCTCCCTGTGCTGTACCTCTCACTTTAATTAGAAAGAACACACAGAGAGTGCTGGAGCAATGAACACTAGAGGAAATTTTGTGTTGTACAGACATGACTGAGAGTGTAGGACTGGGACCACCTCCACCAGGAGGCCTGGTCAATGCAGGGAATTGGATCATGACCTTCCCCAAGTTCTGGAAGAAATGCTCAAAGCAAATGAGCTCTGAATAAATATCCCCTTTTTTTCCTGGTGATGGTTCTGCTCCTATGACTCAGAGTTCCTGCTGAGGAAACATCGGCTGCTGTAGGATACAGCTATCAGATTATCATCTCATTCTTTCACAGCTAACACAGAGGGCTAAACACTGACTTAAAATGACCTGAAGACTCAGCTTAAAATGACCACATACCAAATGAGCTAAGGCACACTTTTGGTGGGCATGGGTGGGGTCAGTTGAGAGCCATGTCACACACACAGGATTAGGAGACATATTATATTCCATTTCAAGCGGCCTCTGGGTTAGGTAGGGATAGGTCAGAGACGGCATGTTGGGAGTGAAGTGGTATTCTCACTTTTACATTGAGTAACAAAGGGTCTTTACCAAGTATAAGGCCCTTGGTGACACAAACGATTACACTAGACAACTAACCAAAAGTTTCAAACCCATACAGCAGCACCACAGAAGACAGGCCTGGTGATCTGCATCTACAAAGATGATGGCCAAGAAAATCCAATGGAGCTGTTCTACTCTACAATCAACTTGATGGCAATGGGTTTTGCTTTGTGTTTTAGCAAGTATATCAGATCCAGTTTAGGTGTCTTCCTAGGTTCCCATGTGTCCCACGGAACTTAACTGTTTGTGCCATGAATAGATTTGAGCCACCAGCTGTGTGAGCTTCCCTAAGGGTGAGGACTGGGCTTTGATATGCATCTAGTGTGGTCATTGCAGAGTGAGCTATGGAGGCTATGTCCAGGTCTGTCCTAACCAGACCCAAAGATCTAGACTCCTCACATTGCTTCAGGCTCAGAGGAAACATAATGACTTGGGCAGTGGGATCTAGCTTCCATAAAAGGACCAGCCAAAATGACCCAGAGGTAAAGGGAAATTGAGACCCTGTGTGGCAATTTTTGACCAGGCCTATCATTAACAATGGCAGGGCCTGGAAAGATTACAAAGACCAGATGTCTAAATATGTAAGTTATAGCCAAGCTAGCAATTGTTAAATTAATAAGTTATGTATTCTTATCTTGACAAATGGAGCCCTGGTAATGCAGTGGTTATGACAAGACAAAAAAGAAAAAATATGGATCAACCTATATTATTTATATAATCAAACATAGGTAAAATATCAAATATGACCATATTTAATAACTATACGTATAGGTTTTTATGCATATCTAGATATACTATTTCTACACACCAACCACAAATGCCAAAGTAGAGGAAACTGAAGATTATTACCAACTTCTACAGTCTGAAATTGATCAAACATGCAAGCAAGATGCATTGATATTATTGGTGATTGAAATGCAAAAGTTGGAAACAAAGGAGTGTTGGTAGTTGAAAAATAGGGCCTTGGTGATAGAAATGACATCAGAGATCACGTGATAGAATTTTGCAAGACCAATGACTTATTCATTGCAAATACCTTTTTCAACAAGATAAATGGTAGCTATACACATGAACCTCACTGGATGGAAAATACAGGAATCAAATCAACTATATCTATGGAAAAGAGATGATGCAAAGCCTCAGTATTATCAGTCAGAACAAGGCCAAGGGCCGACTGTGGAACGGACCATCAATTACTCATATACAAATTTAAGTTGAAGCTAAGAAAATTAAAACAAGTCCACGGGAACCAAAATACAACCTTGACTATATTCCACCTGAATTTGGGGAACATTACAAGAAGAGATTTGATGCATTGAACACTGGACTGAAGACCAGAGAAGTTGTGGGATGACATCAAGGACATCATACATGAAGAAAGCAAAAGGTCATTAAAAAGATAGGAAAAAAGAAAAGACAAAAATGGATGTCGGAAGAGACTCTGAAACTTGCTTTTGTACATAGAGTAGCTAAAGTAAATGGAAGAAATAATGAAGTAAAAGAGCTGAACATAAGATTTCAAAGGGTAGCTCAGGAAGAGAAAGTAAATTATTATAATGAAATGTGCAAAAGGAAAGAACACACTACATTTCTAAAACTGAAAGAATTGAAGGAAAAATTCAAGCCTCAAGATGCAATAGTGAAGGATTCTATGGGCAAAAATTTAGTGATGCAGGAAACATCAAAATTGATGGGAGGAATACACAGAGTCACTGCACCAAAAAGAAATTGCCGACTTTCAACCATTTCGGGAAATACTATATGATCAAGAACCGATGGTATAGAAGGAAGTCCAAGCTGCACTGAAGGCATTGACAAGAAACAAACCCAGAAACCCACAAGGCTCCAGGAATTGATAGAATACCAATTGAGATGTTTCAACAAATGGATGCAGCACTGTCTATGCCAAGAAATTTTGAAGACAGCTACATGGCCAATCCACTGGAAGAGATCCTTGTTTGTGCCCATTCCAAAGAAAGATAATCCAACAGATTGAGGAGATTTTTGAACAATAGCGTTAATATCAAGTGCAAGTAAAATCTTGCTGAAGCTAATTCAAAAACAGTGCAGCAGTACATTGACAGGGAACTGCCAGAAATTCAAGCCAGATTCAGAAAAGGACTTGGAACAAGGCATATCATTGCTGATGTCAGATGGATCTTGGCTCAAAGCAGATAATACCAGAAAGATATTTATCTGCTTTTTATCGACTATGCAAAGGCATTCAACTGTGTGGATCATAACAAATTATGGATAGCATTTCAAAGAATGGGGATTATAAAACGCTTAATTATGCTCATACAAAATGTGTGCATAGACCAAGAGGCAGTCTTTTGAACAGAACAAGAGGATACCACCTGTTTTAAAATCAGGAAAGGTGTGTGTCATGGTTATGTCCTTTCACTATACTTATTCCACCTGTATGCTGAGCAAATAATCTTAGAAGCTGGACTATATGAAGAAGAATGGAGGAAGACTCATTAAAAAGTTGTAATATACAGATAAAGCAACCATGATTGCTGAAAGTGAAGAGGACTTGAAGCACTTACTGGTGAAGATCAAAGACCACAGCCTTCAGTATGGATTACACCTCAACAGAAAGAAAACAAAAATCCTCATATCTGGACCAATAAGCGACATCATGATTAATGGATAAAAGATTGAAGTTGTCAAGGATTTCATTTTACTTGTATCCACAATCAAAGCCCATGGAAGTAGCAGTCAAGATACTAAACAAAATATTGCATTGGGCAAATATACTACAAAAGACCTCTTTAAAGTTTTGAAAAGCAAAGATGTCACTTTGGGGCCTAAGGTATGCCTGACCCAAGCCATGATATTTTCAGTCACCTGGAATGCATGCAAAAGCCAGACAATGAGTAAGAAAGACTGAAGAAGAATTGATGTATCTGAATTATGGAGTTGGCGAAGAATAGTGAATATATCATGGACTGCCAGAAGAATGAACAAATCTGTTTTGGAAGATGTGCAGCCAGAATGCTCCTTAGAAACGAGAATGGCAAGACTTCATTTCACGTACTTTGGACAAATTAACAAAGAGAAGCAAAGTAATGGACACTCAATAGTTGGGAAAACTATATGTTGTCCTACAGGAGTTGATTGCATTCCCGTGATCTGTTCATTACATTGTTTTTTTCTCTATCCTAATTGTTTCTCTTGGTCAAATCATGTCACCCTACAGCATATCCATCTTTGAATCAGTAGTGGACCACCATGGCAGAAAGATGATTCAATTGGTAAGAGATATGGAGATGCCTTTCTCTGAGCCTGAGTGATATCAATTGTGACAGCAACTGTTTAGGGCTCCAGGACTAAGCACCGGATCCTCTGTGACAGAGGTGCCCAGGTGTTTTGTAGTAAATTAAATTAATTTTTTGAGAGTGCTTAAGTTAGGTAGAGTCTTCTAAAAAACAGGACCAAGGTCAGGAGCCTCCCTTGCCTTGTCCAACAGAAGATAGGAGATGGGAATGAGCCTGCAGATAAATGCCTTTCCTCCTTTCCATTGATGGACTATTCTGATGAATAATGTTTGCATGACTTTCTTGGAAGCTGTGTTTTTATTATGGCAAATCACCCTCAGCTGTGCCCGGCATCCCTTAGTCCAGGTACACTCTGTTTTTCCGCTTCAGAGAATTAATCTACAATCTTCTCCCCGGGGTCAGGGGAGCAGTAATCTATATAGATAGAGTTGGATCTTTCAACCAAACATAATGTCTATAGCAGCATCTTCACTTCTAATTTCAGAGGTACCTAGTGCCACCAATCTCTGAACAATGAATAAGAAATACCAAAGAAGAATTGATGCCTTTGAATTATGGTGTTGGCAAAGAATATTGAATATACCATGGATTGCCAGAAAAACGAACAAATCTATCTCGGCAGGAGTAGAGCCAGAATGCTCCTTAGAAGTGAAGATGGTGAGACTTCATTTTCACTTACTTTAGACATGTTATCAGGAGAGACCAGTCCCTGGAAAAGGACATCATGCTTGGTAGAGGGTCAGTGAAAGAGAGAAAAACACTCAACGAGATGGATTGGCTTCAATGATGGGCTCAAGCATAGCAACAATTGTGAGGATGGCACCGAACTAGGGAGTGTTTTGTTTTATCATACGTAGGGTTGCTATGAGTCGGAATGGATTCAACAGTACCTAAGAAGAAGAACAACTTGGTGGGTTCTACACTGACGAAACTAAGAACAACAACAGCTTAAATCAGTTTGTTTCTCTATTTTTCCCACTGCTCATTTATAATTTCACATTTGCATATCTGCTAGCTCTATTACTTCTCTCTTTTTGCCTTCTGACATGTTGTGCTTATCATCTTCTATTCTTTTTATCCTTTTGGTCTATACTTATGCTTCGAAACAATCCCTTTCTGGTCATTTTCAGCAGGGTTTCAGGAGGTTGGGAGTGGAAATAATTATATGCATTTGATCTGCCATCATTCATGACAGTGTAGTTTAACATAGTTATAAATTAGGGAAATCCTACATGTCCATAATAGGAGATAGACTGCTTATTAGTATATTCATTCTCATTTATTTATTCAACAAATACTTTCTGAGTCTTTATTATGTCAGGTCTTGTATTATACAATTTAAATGCAACGAAAGTTTTGTTTACAATTTCTTTTCAAGTAGTATAAGGAAATACTCATAATGTATATGTAATATGAAGTTTAAAAAGCAAAATAAAGCCTATGCACACTGTTATGGATTGACTCATGTCCCTCAAAAATATTTGTCAACTAGGCTAGGCCATGATTCCCAGTTTTTTGTGGTTGTCCTTCATTTTGTGATCTGATGTAATTTTCCTATGCGTCATGAATTCTAACCTCTATGATGTTAATGAGGCAGATTTAGATGTAGTTATGTTAATGAGACAGGACTCAATCTGCGGGATAAGGTTGTATCTTGAGAGAATCTCTTTTGAAATAAAAAGAGGAAGTGAACAGAGAAAAGAAGGACCTCATGCCACCAAGAAAGAAGAGCTGGGAGCCAAGCACATGCTTTAGACCTGGGGTCTCTGTACTGAGAAGCTCCTAAGCCAGGGGAAGATTGATGACAAAGACCTTAGCCCAGAACCAACACAGAAAGAAAAGTTTTCCTGGAAACTGGTGCCCTTAATTCTGTTAAATAATAAGTTTCTGTTTGTTAAAGCAATCCACTTGGGGTATTTCTGTTATAGCAGCATTAGGTAAGTAACGCACACACTCTATGAATTTGGTGGTGTTGTTAGGTGCTGTCGACTCAGTTCTGATTAATAGTGACCCTAATTTTTTTTTTTTTATGTACAACAGAATGAAGCACTACCCAGTCCTGTGCCATCCTCATAATCACCGTTCATGCTTGAGCCCATTATTACAGCCAGTGTGTCAATCTATCTCGTTAAGGGTCTTCCTCTTTTTCCCTGTCTACGTAACCAAGCATGGTATCCTTCTCTAGGTACTGATCTTTCCTGATAACATCCAAATTATGCGAGATGAAGTCTCACCATCAATGCTTCTAAGGAGCAGTCTTGTTGTTCTTCTTCCAAGACAGATGTATTCATTCTTCTGGCAGTCTATGCTATATTCAATATTCTTCACCAACACCATAATTCAAAAGCATCAAATCTTTTTCCCTCTTCCTTATTCATTGCCCAGCTTTCACATACATACGAGGCGATTGAAAACACCATGGCTTGGGACAGGCACACCTTAGTCCTTAAAGAGACATCTTTGCTTTTTAACACTTTAAAGAGGCCTTTTGCAGCAGATTTACCCAATGCAAGGCATTGTTTGATTTCTTGACTATTGTTTCCATGGACATTGATTGTGGACCCAAGTAAAGTGAAATCCTTTACAACTTCGATATTTTCTCCGTTTATCATGATGTTGCTTATTGGTCAAGTTGTGAGGATTTTTATTTTCTTTAGGTTGAGGTGTAATCTATGCTGAAGGCTGTGGTTTTTGATCTTCATCAGCAAGTGCTTCAAGTTCTCTTTACTTTCATCAAGCAAGGTTGTGTCATTTGCAAATCGAGGGTAGTTAATGAGTTTTACACCAATCCTGATGCTGTGTTCTTCTTCATACAGTCCAGCTTCTCCGATTATTTGCTCAGCATAGAGACTGAATAATTATGGTGAAACAATACAACCCTGATGCAGACCTTTCTTACTTTAAATCCTGCAGTATCCCTTTGTTCTGTTCTAATGACTGCCTCTTGGTCTAAGTACAGTTTTTCATAAGCACAATTAAGCTTCCTGGAATTCCCTTCTTTGCAATGTTATCCATAATTTGTTATGATCCACACAATTGCTTTTATAGTCAATAAAACATATGTAAACATCTTTCTGGTATTCTCTGCTTTCCACTATGCTCCATCTGACATCAGTGATGATATCCCTGGTTCCACATCCTCTATCTCTGGTTCCACGTCCTCTTCTAAATCTGGCTTGAATTTCTGGCAGTTCCCTGTTGATGTGCTGCTGCAACTGCTTTTGAATGATTTTCAGTGAAATTTTACCGGGGTGTGATATTAATGATATTGATCCGTTATCTCCGCATTCTGTTGGATCACCTTTCTTTGGAGTGGGTACAAATATGTAACTATTCTAGTCAGTTGGCCAGGTAGCTGTATTAAAAATTTCTCAACATAGACAAGTGAGCATTTCCAGAGCTGCATCCCTTTGTTTAAAGATCTCAATTGATATTCCATCAATTCCTGGAGCCTTGTTTTTTGCCAGTGTAAAAAAAAAAAAATTTTTTTTTTTTTCCTTCAGTACGGCTTGGACCTCTTCCTTTGGTACCATCGGGTCCTCATCATATGCTACCTCCTGAAATGGTTGAACATTGACCAATTGTTTTTGGTACAGTCACTCTGTATATTCTTTTTATCTTCTTTTCATGCTTCCTGCATCCTTTAGTATTTTCCCTGTAGAATCTTTCAGTATTGGAACTTGTGGCTTGAATTTTTTCTTCACTTCTTTCAGCTTAAGAAAGGCCGATTGTGTTCTTTTTGGTTTTCTGTCTCCAAGTCTTTGCACATTTCGTTATGATATTTTGTCTTCTAGAGCTGCCCTTTGAAATCTTCTGTTCAGCTCTTTTACTTCATCATTTCTTCCTTTCACTTTATCTACTCTGCATTCAACAGCAAGTTTCAGAGTGTCTTCTGACATCCATTTTGAGCTTTTCTTTCCTGTTTTTGTTTTTTTAATGATGTCTTTATGTATGATGTCCTTGATGTCATTCTACAACTCATCGGGTCTTTGGTCATTAGTGTTCAATGAGTCAAATCTATTCTTGAGATGGCCTCTAAGTTGAAATACACTCAAGGTCATACTTTAGCTCTTGTGGACTTGTTCTAATTTTCTCCAACTTCAACTTGAACTTGCATCAGAGCAATTGATGGTCTATTCCACAGTTGGCCCCTGGCCTTGTTCTGACTCATGACTTTGAGTTTTTCCATTGTCTCTTTCCACAGATGTAGTTAGCTTGATTTCTGTGTATTCCATCTGGCAAGGCCCATGTGTATAGTCACCATTTACATTGGCAAAAAAAGGTATTTGCAATGAAGAAGTCATCGGTCTTGCCACATTCTGTCATGCAGTCTCCAGCATAGCTCCTATCACCAAGATCATATTTTCCAACTACCAATCCTTCTTCTTTGTTTCCAACTTTCACATTCCTATTGCCAGTAATTATCAATGCATCTTGATTGCAGCTTTAATCAATTTCAAACTGCAGAAGTTGGTAAAAATCTTCAATTTCTTCATCTTTAGCCTTAGTGTTTGCTGGGTAAATTTGAATAATATTCATATTAACTGGTCTTTCTTGCAGGCTTGTACTTCAAGGTAGATCTTGAAATGTTCTTTTTCACAATGAACGTGATAGCATTCCTCTTCAATTTGTTCTTTCTGGCATCGTAGACCATGTGATTGTCTGATTCAAAATGGCCAATGCCAGTCCATTTCAGCCCACTGATGCCTAGAATTGCAGTGTTTATGTGTTCCATTTCATTTTTGACAACTTCTAATTTTCCTAGATTCATACTTCATACATTTCAAGTTCCAATTATTAATGGATGTTTGCAGCCGTTTCTTCTCATTTGAGTTGTGCAAAATCAGCAAATGAAGGTCCCTAGAGCTAGACTCCATCCATGTCATTAAGGTCAGCTCTACTTTGCAGAGGTAGCTCTTCCCCAGTCATATTTTGAGTGCCTTCCAATCTGAGGGGCTCATCTTAGGACTATACCAGACAATGTTCTGCTGTTGTTCATAAAGTTTTCACTGGCCAACATTTTCAGAAGTAGGCTGCCAGGGCCTTCTTCATAATCTTTCTTAGTCTGGAAGCTCAGCTGAAACCTATCTACCAAGGGTGACTCTGCTGATATTTTGAATACCAGTGGCAAAGCTTCCAGTATCACCACAACAAGCAAGCCACTACAGTATGACAAACTGACAGACATGTGGTGGCCTATGAATTTAGCCATATGTAAATGCAACATGTATAACTTCACTAAAAAAAAAAAAAGATTAAAGGATATCTACATTCCTAAGGCTCTTAAAACGTTGTCAAAATACCTTCTAAAATGGTTTTTCCAAATAATACTCATACAGTATTGAGTTGCATTCCAAAGACAATTTTTCCAGTAAAAATGAGAGAAACAATGTTAAATAAACTGCCTTGTTAACAGAATTCCATAATTTTGTTCTAAAAATAAATCAGATTACAGTAACACCATCCTATATTTAATGTATTTTCTAAACTTTTTTCGTTTGAAAAAATGTTTTTATTGTACTTTAGATGAAAGTTTATGGAGCAAATTAGTTCTTATTAAACAATTAACACACATATTCTTTTGTGACATTGGTTGCCAACCACATGACATGTCAACACTCTCCCCTTCTTGACCTTGGGTTCCCCGATACCAGCTTTCCTGTCCCCTCCTGACTTCTGGTCCTTGCCCCTGGGTTGGTGTGTCCATTTAGTCTTATTTTGTTTTATGGGCCTGTCTAGTCTTTGTCTGAAGGGTGAACCTCTGGAGTGACTTCGGTACTGAGTGAAAAGGGTTTCCAGGGGCCATAATCTCAAGGTTTGTCCAGTCTTTGTCAGACCAGTAAGTCTGATCTTTTTTTGTGAGTTAGAATTTTGTTCTACATTTTCTCCATCTCTTCCCAGGACCCTCTATTGTGACCCTTGTCAGAGCAGTTGATGGTGGTAGCCGGACACCATCTAGTTGTGCTGGACTCAGTCTGGTGGAGGCTGTGGTAGTTGTGTTTCATTAATCCTTGGGACTAATCTTTCCCTTGCGCCTTTGGTCTTCTTTATTCTCCTTTGCTCCAGATGGGGTGGGACCAGTGGAGTATCTTAGATGACTACTCACAAGCTTTTAAGACCTCAGACACAACTCACCAAAGTAGGGTATAGAAAATTTTCTTTATAAGCTTTGTTGTGCCAGTTGAGCTAGATGTCCCTAAGACAGTGGTTATTTTCTATAAACTTCGTTGTTAATTGCTGTTGAGTGGATTCCAAATCATGGCAACCCATATGTGTACAGTATAACTGCTCTATAATGTTTTCAAGTGTGTGAGCTTTTGGAAACAAATCCCTAGGCTTGAATTCTGAAGTGCCTCTGCGTGGATTTGAACCACCAACCTTTTGACTAGTAGTCTGGTGCTTAACCATTTGCGCCACTGGGACTTCTATTTTCTATACTATATGGGAAGAAATGTGTCTCATGAACACAGACCTAGTTCATCTCCAGTTTGTGAGTCATTAATTGAGAAGCTGACCCAATGATCAGAGTATAGTCTGGTGTCTGGAAACCTAAGGTTTAAATCTCAGCACTGATATAGCTTTAATATTATTGAGAAAATGTGGCAGTTTTATATATATATATATATATAAAAGTCTATATGTTTTGGAGTCAGAGGTATATGGATTGAAATTAGCCTCTGACCCTTATTAGTTGTATGACCTTGAGCAAATTAATCACCCTGAGTCTCAGTTTTGTTATTTTCATAATGGGGATGACTAAACTCATCTCAGAATCTTGCTGTAAAGTATTTAACTTGCCTAGCACAGTCATGATACAAACAAGAAATATATATGGGGGAGTGGGGTGGAGGAGAAACTATTAAAGTATTTAAAGTACCTGTCTCTGGATGTGAGGCTATGGACTAACTTTATTTGTAGTTGTGTAACTTTAGATGCATCACTTTACCTCTCAAAGCCTCAATTTCCTTTACTGTACAAATTGAATAATAATAATGTTTTCATAGAGTTGTTGTGAGAATCTGACTCATAAGATTTTGAAACAAAGCATTAGGACATCACTTGGCACGTATTAAGTGCTCAATATTTATCAGCCGAGGAGCCCTGGTAATAGAACAACTCAGTGCTCAGTAGCTAAACAGAAGTTGACAGTCTGAACCCACCCAGCTGCTCTTCGGGAGAAAGACCTGGTGATTTGTATTCATAAAGATTACAGCCAAGAAAATCCTATGGGGCAGTTGTACTCTGTCACTCAGGGTCACTACTGGTCAAAATTGACTCGACAGCACCCAACAACAGCTTATATTGTTTTATTTGTTGCCACTATATTTTCTTCTCCATTTTGCCAAATTTCTACAGGTAGCTTATTTTATTTTCCTAATCAGGAAAAAACAAAACAAGAAAACAGCTTCATTGTTTATACAGGAAAGTAATTGTTTCTTCACCTGCATATTTCCAAATGGAAGCCAAAAAAGCCGAATTTGTAGAGTGAAAATGAAGCATCCTATCAGTTGTACCGATTCCTTCACACCCTGATGATAGTCACTGATTGTCTAGCCCCAAAAGAGGCATCATCAGTTCTAGGAAATGTTGAAAAGACACGAAACAATGATGGCCATTACACAGACTTTCTTGTCCCTGAATACATCCTTGGGGTGTTAGAGGACAACCATCACCATGAAATGGGACCTTTAAAATTATAACAATAAAATAATCTCTCTAATTTGGTGCTGTCATACGTTTTGTAATCAGAAGAAATTCAATTAATTCAGTTAATTAAATGTTGGTGAACCCAGAGCGAATTCTATTAATTAATGTTTCTGTATAAAGGTATACCAGACCACACAGTGCTTTCCTTCAAAGCTCACAGATGCCTGCCCAATCATAGCTGTCACATTTTCCATGTTTCCGGGGAGAGACAGAGAGAAAGATACAGTAAACCCATGATTCTCAACCTGACGTTGGTTCTACAGATGTGATCTGAGAGGACCATAAATTCATTCCAAGAGTTTAAAAATGCTTAGTTGCTATTTAGATGGCAATGTAAGATTCTGAATATTCTGGGTCACACCCTTAAATGGAGCACTACCACACAATTTTAGTGTCCACATTTCTTTTTTGTGCTTACAATCTTTTCAGGTTTAGGTTAATAACTTCAGGTAGCAGATCAGGAAATGACCTTATCATTTCCATAACTGTCAGCAGTGAGAAGGTAAGCCTCAGAAACAACCCTCCAGCAGTATCTCTAATCCAAAATGTAGCTAATATTTTATTACTGTCCTACTCTGTCAGCAACTATTCTGGGATGTTTTACAAATGTTATTAAATTCTCACAATGGTATAAAGATTTGTGTTATTGTCAGGTTCTGAAGCACAAAAAGGTAAAGTAACTCTACTAGTTCACACAGCCAGTTAGTGACAGATCTGGAATTTGAGCCCATAACTGCTTGACTTTAAGACTGAGCTATCATTAATGTTACTTGTTATTATAGAGCTTAAAACATCAGAAAGGAATTTGTACTGTGTTCACAAATGCCACAGTCCTGATAGTATTGAGCCTGAGTTTCCAGCAATGGGTTTACACTTAAGTAAACAAACAACAAACCAGTGATGAGCTTAAAGAAATATTTGATTATTGACTATTATGGATTGAATTATGTCCCCCCCCCCCCCCCAAATGCGTTGTAAATCCTAACCTCCATCTGTGGTTATAATCCCGTTTGTGAATGAGTTGTGTTCATTATGACAATGAGGCAGGATTAGGTTATGTTAATGAGAATTAGGTTATGTGTGGTATGGTAATAAGGCAGGATTAGGGTATATATTGAATCAGTCTCTTTTGAGAAAAAAAAGAAATTAAACAAGCAAGCGAAAGAAGCAGAGAAGGGGGAAGAGAAATGTCAAGCCACTTGCAGATAGCTTGGGAGCAGCATGCTTAATTTGGACTTCTAGCCTCCTAAATGGTGAGAAAATTAATTCTTGTTTGTTAAACTGACCTATTATGTTATATTATGTTGTCAGGAGGGATCAGTCTCTGGAGAAGAACATCACGCTTGGCAAAGAACAGGGTCAGTAGAAAAGAGGAAGACCCTCAACAAGGTGGACTGACACAGAGGCTGCAACAACAAGCTCAAGCATAACAATGATTGTAAGGATGGCGCAGGACTGGGCAGTGTTTCGTTCTGTTGTGCATAGGGTCGCTATGAGTCGGAACTGACTTGATGGCACCTAACAACAACAGCATGTTATAGCAGCGCTAGATAACTAAGACACCGACCTTAACAACATCTGCAAACTTAGGACCGCTGCTATCATGGGAGAGATTTGGGAATACACAGTTATTAGTATTCATATAGTTTTTAACATATTCAAAGTATTTTGTAATTTATAGATATTTAAAAAAAATTCCTGTTGAGTCAATTCCTACTCAAAGCAACCCTATAGAATGGGATAAGCTTCTAGGTCAAGTCCTAAGAACTGGAGGTCAGATGCAAGATCAAGAGTGAGTAAAAGCCAGTGAATTTTGCCGGACACTTCATACATATTGGATGCAGTCCACACATCTAAGGAAACTGCCTTTCAACTGATTGGCTGCTTCTAGCCTATCTCATCATGGAAGTGATTACATTATATCAGATCTCATTATGGAAGTGATAACATCATTACATAGCTGCCAAACTATATCGTAACTGCCACACCACTGAGAATCCCCAGCCAAGTTGACACACAAACTTAATTAATCATCGCAATTCTCATTCAACATTTTTTTTTTATTCCAAATAGTACTGGCTACCTGATTCATGTATATATTATGCTAGACATTTAATCCACATGACAGTTAGTCTTTGTAACAATTCTATAAGGTAGATATTACTAATTGCCATTAAAGATGAGAAAACTGTGACTCATGGAGCTGAGTTAATTTGCCCATAGTCATATAGCTAGTAAGTGACATTCAAATTTAGATTTGGTACTGTGTCATTTCTACTAAACCATACTATTTTCTACATATCAGGGATGTGGAGATATATGCCATGACATCAAATGTAAAGATTCAAAAACGTAGATTTACAAAAATAAGTTATGAAAAATACTAACTATCCAATATCATTCAGTCATAAAAGTAACACAGAATAATTGATGTGTAGGAGACATGACCATGATACAATGTTAAGTCAAAAAACAAATTACCGCACACTACTAATATTTTTGCTGTGTGCCATTGAGTCGATGCTGACTCATATCAACCCTACAGCACTGTGTATAACTTCTCCTTTTCTTTATGTTGAGGTGTAATCCATACTGAAGGCTGTGGCCTTTGATCTTCATTAGTAAGTGCTTCAAATCCTCTTCACTTTCAGCAAGCAAGGTTGTGTCATCTGCATAACGCAGGTTGTTAATGAGTCTTCCTCCAATCCTGATGCCCCGTTCTTCTCCATATAGTCCAGCTTCTCGGATTATTTGTTCAGCATACAGATTGAATAGGTATGGTGAAAGGGTACAACCCTGTTGCACACCTTTCCCGACATTAAACCAATCAGTATCCCCTTGTTCTGTCCGAACAACTGCCTCTTGATCTGTAACAATGATTGTAAGGATGGCTCAGGCCCAGGCAGTATTTCGTTCTGTTGTGCGTAGGGTCGCTATGAGTCGAAGACAACTCGATGGCACCTAACAACAACGACAAACAACATAACTGCCCCATCAGGTTTCCTAGGCTTTAACCTTTACGGGAGCAGATTGACAAGTCATATTTCCCGTGGAGGCTGGTGGGTTTGAACTGCTGATGTTTTGGTTAGCAGCCAAGCTCTTAACCATTGCTCCACCAGGGCTCCTTGTACTACTAATAGTCATTTATAACTTGCTGTATACTGGTGGTGAGCATTAAATACATATTTACCTCTAGAGCTCAACCTCAGTGATAAAAACCTGTATGTTCTGACAATGCGGAGTATACTTATAAAAAATCTAACAGGAATATGGAGGTATATGAAAAGTATCTTGTTTATTGCTTTATGTTTCTTAACTAGCTTTTTAGTTATTATCTATTCAAATCATATGCTGCAGAAGAGGGATGGGAGGTAATAATTTTAATATTAGTCATAATATGGAATAGTAGGCAAGAACTCCCCAATAAAGGACACTAAAGATGTTGCATAAAGGTATTTGTATAAAGTTTACCACTAAAACAAAAATACAATCATGTTTTAAAAATGGAATAAAAGGAAAGATCGAATAAAATAGAATACTAATTCAAAAGCTAAAGACTTTTATAGAGTGATACATTTTAAAAAGATAGAATTGAGACCAAACATATTTATGATATCAGCTAATGTACAATTCATTTATTAAAATAAACATATTTTCAGATTGGTTAACAAAACAAAATCCAAACCTATCTGTATATCAAAGACACAAAGAGATTCAGAAAGGCCAAATTTTATATATATATATATATGAAAACTCCTTGTATAATCACATTTATTTGCAGTACAAGATCAAGCAAAACTAATCTACGGTGACAAAAGTCAGAGAATGTTTGCCTTTGGGGGTGAATTTGCTAAGGGGGTCATGAAAGAACTTTCTGGTGTGATGGGAATGTTCTACAGCTTGAATAAGGTGTTGATTAAACAGGAGTACAGATTTGTTAATACTCATCAAATTTATCACTTAAGATATGCACATTTTCCTATATTTAAATTTTATCCCAGTAAAAAATAAAGTTAAATAGAAAAACAAACATAAAAGAATTTCCAGAAAATACCTTGAAATATAAGAGCAAGTAAGAGCACTCCAAACACTCAAAATGTAAAATTAAGTTCTGAATAATTAAAACAATGTGCTACTGGCACATGAATAGACTGCTAGACAAATAGAACAGCATGAAACAACTCAGAAATAGAACCAATTATTTATGCAAATTTAGTGTTTAATATGGGTAGCATCTCAACTCAGTTCAGAAAAGATAAACTTTTTAACAGGAGATATTGGAAGGAATGGATAACCTTATGGAAAGAGATAAAGCATGGATATTTTCCTCACAACATACATCAGGAAAAATAGGAAATGGATCAAATATTTAATATAAAAAGGAAACCATCCAAATACTAGAAGAAAACATGTGTGCATTTCCCTTTAGCTTGGAAGTGAAAAAAATCTCTCCTAACTATGATTCAAGCAGCCTGGGTGGTGCAAATGGTTAGCAATCGGCTTCAAACCAAAAGGTCGGTAGTTCAAACTCACCCAGGGGCTCTGCAGAAGAAAGTCTTGACAAACTGCTTCCATAAAGATTACAGGAGAAAAAACCTAGTGGAGCTGTTCTACTCTAACACATGGGATCTCCATGAGTAGGAGGCCAACTTGATGGCAGCTAACAATAGCAGCAACAATAACTATGACCCAAAATTCAAATAATAAAGAAAAGGTCTTGCATTTTTGACCATAATAAAAAAAGAACAAAACATACAATGGCTATAATAAATCCTTGCATGACAAACTCTGGGGATAGTAAGAAGACAAGTAACATTCTGTGAAAAATATTTTGCAATTCATTGCAGTAAAGGTTAATATTCATTAAAAATGAAGAGTTTCTAGGAATAGAGAGGAAAAAGACCAACATCCCAGTAGAAAAAAAGGTGAATGAAATGACTAGAAAGTTTACAGTAAGGAAACACGAATGCTTTTTGACCAAGTGAAAATTTGCTTAAACTCACTCATAATAAGAAAAATGGAAATTGAAAATTACACTGAAAAACCATTATTCACCCATGAGAATGACAAAAATCCAAAAGTTTTACAACATACTCTTTATCGAGGCTGAAGAAAAATGGGAAATCTCATGGTTTTTTGCTCTTGGGCATACACAATGGAAGGAAACTGACATTATCTATCTAAAGAACATATCATGTACCCTTTGGGAAGCAATCTCCCTTTTAAAAAATCTCCTTCAGGTATAAAAAAAAAAAAATTTTTTTTCAGGTATACCAGTAAATAAAACAAAACAAAACATGAAAACATGTAGGCACAAGAGTATTCATTATAGAACTACTTGTAATAACAGATTGGAAACAACACAAATATCTCTCACTAGGGCACTGGGTGGTTGAGTTATGGTACAATCACACAATGGAACACTATGCAGCTACAAAAAGGAATGAGAAATAACTGTCTATATAATCTCCTGGGTATATTGTCAGGTAAAATAGAAGTAAGGATCCCTGGTGGAGCAATGGTTAAGTGCTTCACTGCTGCTCTGTGGGAGAAAAGACCTGGTGATCTTCTCCCTAATGATTTCCACTAAAAAACCTTTGCCTTTGAGTTGGTTCCAACTCATAGAGACACTACAGGACAGAGTAGAACTGCTTCAAAGGGTTTTCAGCACTGTACATCTTTATGGAAGTAGATTGCCACATCCTTCTTTTGCAGAGTGGCTGGTGGGTTTGAATCGCCCACCTTTCTGCTATCAGCCTGGCACTTAACCATTGTACCACCTGTAAAGATCTCAGACTAGGAAACCTAATGGGGCAGTTCTATTCTGTCCTATAGGGTCACTATGAGTTAGAATCAGCTCAATGACACAACAGCAACAAAGAAATAAAATGCTTTTCTCCACCTCCAAAGCAAGGTGGAGAAAAGTACGCAATTTTAAGAAATGGTGGGGTACTATATCTTATAGAATAGGGTGGATGTGACATGAACAGGAGCTATACCTGGATATACCCTGTTCTGCAGATTTTACTTTGAAACTATGTAAATATTTTGCATAAGTAGAAAACAAAACTAAATAAAAGACTTCTCTAAAAATAAAGTGAAACAACTAGACCAATTCTGTATCTAGTTGATAGCAAAAACAGAGGGAAAATCTCTTCTAGGAAAATACAGTAATTTGACGGTACATCCCTAGTGGGAAATACTCTAAGGACAAACAGAAGTGTAAAAAAAAAACAAAGAAAAAAGTCAAACTATTTTCAGTAATCGTAACGCTAGTTGTGGCACTGGTATTTTTATTCTCTGTGTGTTGTGGGAAGAAAACAAATGAATATTTCTGCGATATTTTAATTCTATCATTCCAGGTATTTTGAGGACTAAAATTCTTGGCGTGAAAGAAAGGAGATTTAGACGTAAGATAGGTGAGGTTAAGTAAAAACCTCTATTTCTTAAATTGAATTTGTGGTATCAGTAGGAATTCACAATAGTATTTAACTTTACAAATATATTAAAATCTTTTTTTTTCACTGAGATGGCCTTGAAACAATTCAAGCCCCTATACAATTCAAATTGTGATATTAAAAGCCATTTCTTTTTAAAAGGAGGAAAATGACTGATTATAAGTGTGAGTCAGGTAGTGTTCAAGAAGAGCAAAGAAACTCAAGTACTGTAAGAGTTTTTTCAAAAGGACTGAGGAATAAATTTGAGTCATCTAAGGACCCCGGGCAATGAAAATGGTTTGTGCTTGAAAACTAACCTGAAGGATGGTAGTTTGAACCCACCCAGCAGTCCCAGGGAGGAAAGCCCTGGTGATGTGCTCCTGTTAGGATTACAGCCAAAAACATCCTACGGCGGAGTTCTACTCTGTAACACATGGGGGCGCCATGAGTTAGAATTGACTCGACTACTTTTGGTATTTTTTCTTTTTCTCATCGTTGGCCAAATTTGGAATATTTTTTAATTGAAGAAAAATTTATATGCAGAGATATGCACAGATGTTAAGGGAAAGATGGGACAATGAGAGCATCAGTAAAGATAATATCTCCAATGTATTGAAATGTATTAAATGTTTAAATCTTGATTTCCCAATGACAACTAAAAAGAAAAAAAAAGAAAGGAAAGTAAATTGGCCACTATTGAAAGATGCCAGAAAAACATTAAACCAGCTAAACAAACATAAAGGATCCAGTATTAATCCTGTTTTGGCTGCACAAACTATACCGCTGGGTAACCCAACTGTAGATGAAAGCAAATTTCTCTTTATTGAAACATTCCAACTAATCAACGAAGAAAGAATGACAGAATTAAAGTATCACCATTTTGCAGCCCCAAAAGAAATCATGGAGTGTAGCCACTGATAACCAACAGCTGCTATTATCACAACGTGATAGTCATACCAATCCCTATAACATCTATAAGGTAGGCATTAAGAAAAGGAATAATAGTAAGAAAAATCAAACTTGAATCTGATCCAGCCTCGTGATGCAATTACCAGGTGACAGGGCATAGTACATGCACAGGACAGGGGGGTGTACTAAACAATACGGTGGGCATGTAATCAGCAAATTCCAAATGAGGGAAATTCTCAAACAATCCAGTTTGTTCAGCAAATACTTTGCAAAAGAAAAATCCTGAAAATAATAGAGAAAAGGGAAGTCTATAAACTAAAAATGACTTTAGAGTTAACGGTACTCAGTCTCAGTATGTGGCCCTTACTTTGATTCTGGCTCAAAGTCTAAAAATAATGATATTTATAAGACAACTAGAAATTTGAATATTAACTGAATGTCTGATGATATTAGGGAAGTGTTACTAAAAGGTGTTGTAATCATATTGTGATTATGTTAACAAAAAGAAAATAGATGCAAGGCTTGGAAATAGCTTCAAAATAATATGAAAAAGTCCGGTAGGGTACAGGTAAAACAAGACTGGTCTTGAGTTGGTAATTCTTGAAGCTAGGTGATGAGTATTTGGGGGTTCGTTATACCATTGTGTCTCTGTTAAAACTGTCCATAATAAAGCTTAAAATTAGCTTAATTAGTGAAGAGTATCTGCCTTGAGCATTGTGCTTTTTTAAAGAACTATCTTTGTGGGATCAAATTGACAACAGCAACTCTAAAGTTTAGATAAGAAGCTTAGAGGTAGTGAGTTTATGTTAAAGGTGGAGAAACAATTCAGAAAAGGAAGGTGAGAATAATTGCAGAACTAGAAGAATGTAATCAATGTCACTGAACTGTACATGTAGAAATTGTTGAATTGGTATATGTTCTACTGTGTATATTTTCAACAGTAACAACAACTAAAATAAGAAAAATAAAAACATTGGGGATTGAAGTAAAGGCCTGGTCAGAGCAGGCTGCGTATTGGCAAGGCAATCAGGGTTTTCCTTTGTGGCACACCCCCTATTCCAAAATCACTCCTCCACTGTTAGCTGGGCCTTCATGTCCTTGTTCACAGCTACCAAATTTTTAAACTAGTATTTTTGAAGCCTGTAGAGTTAGGCTGTAATAGCATCATTTTTGCAGGTACTATGATCACTCCAAATTGCATTGCTCCAAATTAAAAATTTTAATTGACTTAAAAAAAAGCTTAAAATGACACAAATATGGCAAAACGTAAGATTTAATCAGGGTGTATGGGTTTGTAGTGTTTTTATATTGTTTACCATAACATTCTTTTATGGTCATAATATTTTTAAATGAAATATTTAAAATACTGTGTTATATATTTTGCAATATAATTGTATAAAACTAATAGCAAAATATATAGTATATTAGAATATATGTTGTTGTTAGGTGCCATCGAGTTGGTCTGACTCATAGCGACCCTATGCAGAGCAGAAGGAAACACTGCCCAGTCCTGAGCCACTCTCACAATTGTTGCTATGCTTGAGCCCATTGTTGCAGACACTGTGTGTCGATCCATGTTGTTGAGGGTCTTCCTTTTTTTTTACTGACCTTCTATTGTACCAAGCATTATGTCCTTCTCCAGGGACTGATCCCTTCTGGTAACATGTCCAAAATACGTAAGATGTACTCTCACCATCCTTGCTTCTAAGGAGCATCCTTGTTGTAGTTCTTCCAGGACAGGTTTGTACGTGTGTATATTCAATATTCTTCACCAACACCACAATTCAAAGGCATCAATTCTTCTTTGGTCCTTCTTATTCATTGTCCAGCTTTCTCCTGCATATGAGGCAATTGAAAATACCATGGCATGGGTCAGGAACACCTTAGTCCTCAAGATGACATCTTTGCTTTTTGACACTTTAAAGAAGTCTTTTGCAGCAGATTTGCCCAATGCAGTGCGTCTTTTGATTTCTTGACTGCTGCTTCCATGGCTGTTGATTGTGGATCCAAGTAAAATGAAATCCTTGACAACTTCAATCTTTTCTCCGTTTATCATGATCTTGCTCATTGGTCCAGTTGTGAGGATTTTTGTTTTCTTTATATTGAGGTGTAATCCATACTGAAGGCTGTGGTCTTTGATCTTCATTAGTAAGTGCTTCAAATCCTCTTCACTTTCAGCAAGCAAGGTTGTGTCATCTGCATAATGCAGGTTGTTAATGAGTCTTCCTCCAATCCTGATGCCCCGTTCTTCTCCACATAGTCCACCTTCTCAGATTATTTTGCTCAGCATACCGATTGAAAAAGTATGGTGAAAGGATACAACCCTGTCACACACCTTTCCGGACTTTAAACCACGCAGTCTCCCCTCGTTCTGTTCAAACAACTGCCTCTTGATCCTTGTACAGATTCCTCATGAGCACAATCAAGTGTTCCAGGATTCTCATTTTTCACAACGTTATCCATAATTTGTTGTGATCCACACAGTTGAGTGCCTTAGCATAGTTAATAAAACACAGGTAAACATCTTTCTGGTATTCTCTGCTTTCAGCCAGTATCCATCTGACATCAGCAATGGTATCCCTTGTTCCTCTTTGTCTTCTAAATCTGGCTTGAATTTCTTGCAGTTCCCTATTGACATTATGCTGCAGACTATTTTGAATGATCTTCAGCAAAATTTTCCTTGCATGTAATATTAATGATATTGTTCAATAATTTCCACATTTGGTTGGATCATTTTTCTTTGGAATAGGCATAAGTATGGATCTCTTCCAGTCAGTTGGCCAGGTAGCTGTCTTCCAAATTTCTTGGCATAGATGAGTGAGCACTTCCAGCGCCACATCAGTTTGTTGAAATATCTCAACTGGTATTCCATCAATTCCCAGAGTCTTGTTCTTCATCAATGCCTTCAGTGCAGCTTGGACTTCTTCTTTCAGTACCATCAGTTCCTGATCATATGTTACCTCCTGAAATGGTTGAACACCGATCATACTTTTTGGTATAGTGACTCTGTGTATTCCTTCCATCTTCTTTTGATGCTTCCTGTGTCATTTAATATTTTCCCTGTAAGATTCTTCATTATTGCAACTCGAGGCTTGAATTTTTTCTTGTTTTTTTGGCTTGAGAAATGCTGAGTGTGTTCTTCCCTTTTGGTTTTCTATCTCCAGGTAACCAGTGAATATGGTGTACATTTTAGTGTATATATGTTATATACATACATGTATATATGTTAACATGTATATGTTAAAACATATTAAAATACATACTATACTAAAATATGTACTGCACTGTAATATATACTTACAGTATACTTTACTATACATATGTTGTTTTTTTTCTTGATTCATAAGAAAAAATATTTATGAGGTAGTTTCACTAAAAGATTAAAATAATATCAAACATTTGTTGAGCTATTCTATATGGAAAATATTGTTTTGGGCTCTTTCCACGGATCATACGTTTTAAAAGAATGATCCTCTCTCCTTCACTGAGATTCAAGTCTAATTAATTACTACTCATGGAATTCATCCATCTCTCTCACTTCCTTATTTATTGTCTGTTTCTGTAAAATCTTCTTAGCAGCTTTTCGTCAAGACTTTCTTTTATCAGATTTCTTTTCCTAATATAAATAATTACTAATTAGTAATTCACTTTTCTCAAATTCTTACAAATCAAAAAAATATGGTTCTTAAAATTGCATTACGGGCAGTCACTGGCTTACAAATGTCTGATTTATGGACAACTCGTGCTTCAGAATGGACTGCCATAAAACATATTATATTAAAAATTTGAGTTAAATACGTACAGTGGTTCATAATGAAGAATGCAGGCCCTACTTCGTGATGCTCATGAAAACACTGCAGGGTTTGGAAGTGCTTCTGAAGTGTTTTAAGTGCACAGAAAGGTAAAATATATACTATTCCACGAAGAAAAACATTTGATGCTAAATAAGAACCATCAGTACCTGTCCCAGCTTACCTACAAATTCAACTTAAAGACAGTCTTAGGAACAGATCTTATTCGTAACCTGAGGACTGTCTGTAGTTACTCTTTTGTTTATTAGTTCATTCACATAATCAATGAATACGAACAGCATAGATAGGGTCCCTGCCCTTACGGCTGACTCTTCCATCAACTTGCTACGTAAACATAGGTAAGACTTTTTTTTTTCACTGTGTTTCTCAGTTTCATTCATACCTGAAAAATGATGTGCTTAGAACTTAAGATCTCTAAGAATTCTTCCAGCTTTAAAATTCTACAAAATAATGATTCGATCATGTGTTTCTGTCCGGGATGCATTACTTGTAAGCACATCCTGGGAGTTTTTCCTGTTCTGTGCTCTATCAACATTAGACTATCATGAAATTAACAATCAGCTTCTTTTAGTTCTTTTTGTCTGCAGAAAAATACACTTTTCCTCAACAATCATTTCTTAATGTATCATCGAAAAGGGTTCAATGATCAAATATGTTTGGGAAACACTGAAAACTGAGTAACAGTGACTTAAACTACTCACCTGGAGAGAGTGAGACTATATCAACATGCTTTTTTGCTGCTTTGTTACTAAGTTTTAGAACTGAATAACTGTAAAATAATAAAATAACTTTAAATTTGTTGTAAGAGGTAATTTAGAAATCAATATTTTTGGAAGGCTGAACATGTAGAGATTTCAACTAAGCATTAATCTTTTGGTTTGTATATTCTAAAGCTTTCTGTACTATATAACCAAAAAAAAAAAAACAAACCTACTGCCATCGAGTCGATTCCTACTCATAGCGACCCTATAGGACAGAGTAGAACTGCCCGATAGAGTCTCCGAGGAGCGCCTGATGGATTCAAACTGCCGGCCTCTTGGTTAAAAGCTGTAGTACTTAATCACTATGCCACCAAGGTTTCCATACTATATAACAGTATATCATAAAAGTTTCCATTTCAGTATTGCACATCGGGCTAAATGGATGAGGCTATTTGTAGCCAAAAGCAACCAGCCCAGAACAGGCAACTGGCTCAGAGGTTGTGACCAATCCCGAGGCTCCAGCCCACCCAAAGACAAGGAAATAAATATCTAGGCTTCCTAGTAACTCATCTGCAGCAAAATGATTGGGAAATCCTGATGTATTCTCTTCTCTCGTGGAATGAAAAACACAATTTGTTGTTTGGACAGCAGATTTCTCAACAAATCCATCAGAAGAAAATTCATCCATCTAGGAATTCTCATTTTTGAGGCTATGCAGCATAGTAGTATCCCCAAGCAAAAAAATCACTCTTAAGTTACCAGAACTCCAGAGAAATATGGCATTGAATGCTGAAGTAGACTATCACTGTAGATATTCATAGTTCTATCACCTAAACTGACATGAATCAAGATAAGTTTTTCTAAGTAAGGAAGTTACTTACACAAGTTACAAAGATATGGCAAAATATAAGATCACAAAATGACTTTAGTATGCCCTGCAATATTCGTAAAAACTGGCAAGCTCTAGCAGCTATTCAATGAAAGCTGAATTAATAATCTTGACATGGAAAACAAAGTCCTTAATGTTGTGAAGTTGTCAAAGAGACATAATATTGCCCATATACAGTTAACAATAGAATGGTAGAATTATTTATGCAGCTGTATGGATACAGAATTTCTGGTGTTGAAAAATTTGGAATCTCCAAGTCATTTGGAATTATTCCCTATACTCAGTCAATGACATAATCCATCCTGGGCTGATGTCTACAGATTCAATGGCCAGGATTATTTAGATGAGCAGATTTGGGAACTTCCCAGAAAAACACAGTCATTGGTATCTTAGAGTTTCTGCTTCTACTATTGATTAGTCATAATTGGTGTAAATAATAATCATTTTTAAAAAGCTGTTTATGGAGGCACATTGTCTCATCTGTACAGCTTGAAGACATCACTACATGGAAGGAAACTGCCACAGGTTGGGATCCCTAGGAAGTCAACTCAGACTTGAACTTTAGTGTGCAAGATGTTTATTAAAGAGCTCTTGAGACCAAAACCTGTAAAAGATGGGGAGGAAGCATATTAAGTAAGGAGAGAACTTAAACTCTGATGCTGGTCTAAAGATTGCCTTGGACAACACCACATGGAGCTCTGGAGCTAGACTGGAATGTTAATTTAGGTGGGCATTAGGCACAGGTGTTGATTTTCAACTCATAATGACCCCATGTGACAGCGTAGAGGTGCTCCATAGTGTTTTCTAGGCTGGAGGAAGCAGATTGCCAGGTCTTTCTCATGCAGAACTGACGGTTTGAACCACCAACCTTTTGGTTAGCAGCCAAGAGCTTAACTGTTGCACCAGGGCTCCTTGAGCACAGATGGCCAGGCCTTTATGTACAGCTAGATCAAGTAGTCATTATTTCAGCTCTTTGCAGCTGAAATAATGCCTGACAGGGATCAAAGAGACTTCTGCTGACAGCATTCCCAGCAGCTGGGGCAAAAGTCCTTCGCTAAAGGGGAATCTGGGTACCACAGCACAGGGTCTATTACAGAAACCCTGAAGGGGGATGAATAAGATGGGTTAACAGGTATTACTGCAGTAGCCTCAAAGCTGCTCTCTTGCCTTTGGTCTTTTCTCTCCATCAACCTCCAATTCATTTGCCACATGTAAGCCAGAATGTTCCTCATAAGCCAAACATTTGCTTAAAAATTTCAACGATTCCCCGTAGTCCTGAACATAAAATGCAAACTCTTGAATATAGTTCATAAGGCCCTTCTCTAGCTGTTGCTTATTTCTTTAGGCTTTTCTCTCCCCTCAAGGCATTCTTAATTGCTTAAAATCCCACAAATAAATCATGACATCTCTCACCTCTAGGGCTTTACACATGCTCCTTCCTATGACTGGAGAACTTTCTCCTCTCTTTACCACTCTGTTCCCTACTTACTCCACAGATCGACGAAGCCTGGTGTTGACTCAGTTCCCATGGTCCCTGTTTCCTGAATCCTTAGTTTTCATTTTTCCAAGTCTTGCTCCTATCCTTGCTCAGAAGCACCCTTACCTAACCTATGGTATTGTAACTGACTGTTTACTTGATCCCACCCCATCCAACCGAACCTCACACAATGAGAAGACCAGAACTATGTCTTAATCATCATTATATCTTTGGCACTTAGCACAGTGTCAAGCAGAGAGTACATGTTCAAAAACATTGAACGAAAGTCAGCGTAGGAATAGAAGCTGTCTCTTATGTGACACAAGGCATGGCACCTTGCAAAAAAAGATTTGCATGTTTAAAAAAATAACAGATTGTAAGCTTACAAGACTTTAGGTTTTCTGGTATTGCTCCACTGTTATTAGCCTCATGTGTTCATCCCTGGGGCCTATAATTTGGAGTTTGGAATCAGTCCAGCATTTGCTTCCCTCACAGATGAACAAAGTCTGGTATCTGCTCACTTCCCATGGTCTGTTTCTCTTCTTCCTTACCCATTTCATATGGGAAAAATGCCCATCATCATCTCAGACTCAGTCATCTGGGACCTGTTATTTTTATTCTTTAACTCTAAAATATACTTTCTTTGACTTATATTTAAGAACAGATCACAGATTGAACATTGACTATTTAGCAGGGTTGTATACAAACTTTAGCTGTATTATATTGAATCCTACCAATAACCAGACAGTTACTATCAACATTTCACATACAAGTAAACAAAGGGTTAAGTGACATGTTCAAGGTCACAAAGCTAGTAAGTAATGAAGTTCCGTTTTGAACTCAAGTCTGTCTATTCTTTCTATTACACTCACACTGAAACGTTAAGAATAAATTTGAATGAACATAAGTCACTAGGAATGAATTCTTCCTGCGCTCAAGGGGGTTACAAAGTGATTCAAATTGCAGTGGAATGGTTACAAGTTCAGATCTGAGCTTTTATCCCTATTCTGCCTTATACTTGCTATGCCTTTGAGCAAGATGGTTACCATCTCAGCTATAAAAAGCAATAACTATTATAGCTACTTCCTAGGATTATTATAAAGAATAAAACACATATTTCATGCCAAGTACTTAGCATAGTGCCTAGCATAACTCTAATTCTCAACAAATGACATTCTCTTACTATGAAGATTATATTAGGAGAGAGAATTTGTTTTTTCTCATAATCCACCCCAAAATCTCTATAAATATTGAGGCATCAAAGTCTATATAACACATGTTGCAAAATCAAATATGTTTCTGGGTACCAGACAGATATGGTAATGAGTAAAGCTGGCCATGTGTTTGACCACTAGTAGTGGTGGGACTGTGGTAAAGTGTTAGGTCACCTGCCCACTCTGAACAGCTATTTAATTGCAGCCAGTGGGAATAAAGGCTCAGTGTTGCTAAAACCCAGTGTTGCTAGATCGTCTGAATTTCAGTCTTAGCAGCTGAAATTTGGATTTTTATGAGAATTTTTCCCATTTTAAAATGTTGAAAACTAGTTTTTTTTTTTACTATGTAATTATTTTTACTTTTACTATTTAATTATTACTAACACCTATGGGTTAGTGGTGAAGTTGCTGAGAACTTGACTGCTAACCAAAAGGTCAGCAGTTCGAATCCACCAGCTGCTCCTTGGAAGCCCTATGGGGCAGCTCTACTCTGTCCTACAAGATTGCTATGAGTTGTAATAGACTCAATGGCAACGCTAAGGGTAACAAAGAATGAGGCACTTAAAACCACATCTGTGTCCCAGATTCAGACCTTAGTCCATCAGTTTGTTATTCACTTGATTATAGCTGTTTAAGCTGATCCCATAATTCTTTCATTTGACAACTATTTGCTGAGTTGTAACTGTGTGTGAGACTCTGTTTTCAGAGTAGGGGGTATAGGAGTAACCAAGAAAGATGAGGTCCTTATCCTCTTGGATTTTGCTTTTTAACATGTGTGGGCCTCACAGTGGTGTGTGCATGTGTGTGTATGTGTGTGTGTCTTGTTACTATAGCATTTTCATAAAGTCATAAAATGACATTTGCAGGGCAGGGCCTCATATATCATAATAAATCCCTCCCTTGTCTTGTTTAGCCCCAATGCAAAATTCTTCCACAGCTGGTATAGAAAGCACACATCCCAACATTTAAAATTTCATAATATATATTTTTCTAAATCTGTGGCTCCAAAGGAGAGTTTATCTTCTTCAATGCCTGGAGGTACAACTAAGAAAATGATTATGAATCATTTTCAGTTGATGCAAGAAATTTATATTGCCGTTTTTGTATAATGCCTACAGAAGTTTGTTTCTTTGTTTTGATGAATGATCTAGAGAAAAGGAAGAGCAATATAATCTGCTGTTGCAAACATAAAAAAAAATTATGAAGGAATTTAATGGATTATATCATTTATGGAAAATAGCCAAGTGTTAAAAATTGTAGCTCAGATTTACACAAACATAGTCAACTGAGTTTTTACAAAGTCACACGGGAATTCAATCGAGAAAGGATAGGCATTTCAGCTGGCAGTGCTGGAACTGGACCTCCACAGGCAAAAAAAAAAAAAAGAATCTAGACACAGACCTTATGCTTTCATAAACAATTAACTCATAATGGATTACAAAACTACATATAAAATGTGGAACTACAAAACTTCTAGGAGAAAAGAAAATAATAGGAGAACATCTAGATAACCTTGGGTTTGATAGTGAGATTTTTAGTATCAAAAGCATGGTCCATGAAAGAAAAGTTGATAATGTGGGCTATATCAAAATTTTTTAATTCCGCGCTGTAAAAGATACTGTTAAAAGAATAGAAAGACTAACCACTGATTGGGAGAGAGTATTTACAAAATACATATTTGACAAAGGACTTGTATCTAAAGTATACAAATTACTCTTAAAACTCAGCGATTAGGAAACAAACAACACAATTAAAAAATAAGCAAATGATCTGAATAGACATCTAAGAATATATCAGATAACAAATAAGCATGTGAAAAGATTCTCAACATCATCTGTCATTAGAAAAATGCACATTAGGACAGCAATGAGATATCATTACGTATCCACTGAAACCAGTTGCTGTGGAGTTGACTCTGACTTATGGCAACCCCAGGTGTGTCAGAGTAGGACTGTGCTCCACAGGGTTTTCGATGATTGTGAGGCCTCTGCTCTGAGGTGCCACTGGGTGAACTTAAACTACCAGCCTTACAGTTAGCAGCTGAGAACTTTAACCATTGTCACCACCCAGGGACTCCACACATCCATTAGAATAGATAAAATAAAAGTAAAATAATTGACAATATAAATTGGCTAGTGAGGATATGGAGCAACAGGAACACTCAGTCATTGCTAATTGTGTGCAAAGTGATATAGCCACTACGGAAGACAATTTGGCAGTTTCTTACAAAGCTAAATGTAATCTTACCTTATGACCTAGAAATCTCCTGATCTGAAAGTTTGTATACATGCAAAAATGTGCATGCCAGTCTTTATAGTAGCTTCATGAATAATCTCCATAAACTGGATTGTCCTGCCATAGGTGAATGGATATACAAACAGCGGTACATGCATACAATGGAGTATTATTCAGCAATAAAAAAAGGAATTATCAAGCTATGTAATGACAAGGATGATTCTTATGTACATACTGCTAAGTGAAAGAAGCTAGTCTGAAAAGGCTATATACTTTATGATTCCATATAGATGACATTCTGGAAAAGGCAAAACTATAGAAACAGTGACTGACTAGTGATTTCCAGGGATCTTGGTGGTGGGATATGTAATTGAATAGGGGAAGCACAGATGAGTTTTTTAGGATGGTGAAATGAGCATACCTAACAACTAGATTTTGGCTTCTAAAACTGTTCTTCAATAAAAAGACCCAAGGCTCTTTGGATAAATGGTTGATTCTAAGTTGGGGCAAGAAATATATAAGAGGACTAGGGCATTACGTAGTGTCAGAAAATAAGGATGTGCTCAAAAAACAAAAGCAAAACACAATGATAGTGGTATGTCAGATGACAGAGGAGCTACCTGAAAGAATCTTCAATGGCCAAACCTGGAACGATTTGAGTAACAAAATAAATAGAGTTATACTGAAACCCAAAGTATAAAATAAATATTCACGAGTCTATAGTAATATAAATGATTGAATAAATAAATAAGTGGAGGAAAATAGACAAATATCCCATGTAGAAGAATTCCAAATAATTTATGTAGTTGCTCTACCCTCAGAGGAGCATAATTCCCTTCTCCAGCCTTAAGTGTGGGCTGCTTCTGGTGACTTCCTTCCAAAAAGTATAGTATAGAGAGGAGGGAAAAGGTGTAACTTTACATGGAGAAAATGGACAAACACTACCACAGCCAGGTGATTGAGATTAACATGAATATTGGTATGTCATGTTAATAGTATGTACTCTTGATATGATGTAATAAAAATGGTCCTTCACCTCTATGGTCTTTCTCCCAAAACCCACAACCCTAGTATAATCATGAGAAAAACTCAGACAAATCCCAATTGAGTATCATTGTACAAAATACAGTTGACCCTCATTATTCTCAGATTCTGTGTTTGTGAATTAGTCTACTCACTAAAATGTATTTGGAATCTCCAAATCAATACTTGTGGTGCTTTCACGGTTATTTGTTGAAGGTGAGTCATTGAAGCACACATTCTCAGGTGAGACTGACCAGGTGAAACTCTCCCTTCTTGTTTCACCTCTCATACTACAAACAAATTTTTTCAGTCTATTTAGTGCCATGTTTTTTGCATTGTTATGCTTTTTGTTGGTGATTTCACTGTTTAAAATAGCCCCCAAGCATAATGCTTAAGTGCTGTCTAGTATTTCTAAGCAGAAAAAGCCTATGCTTTATGGAGAAAATATGTATATTAGATAAGGTTCATTCAGGCATGAGTTATAATGCCGTAGGTTTGAGTTCAATGTTAATGAATTAATGATACAATCAGAAAAAGAAAAAAGTTGATAATCTGAATATGAAAAAGGGAATTAGGTGAAAACTAAGGCAATCTGGATAAAGTGGGGACTTTAGTTAATAAAAAGTGTCAGTATTTGTTCATTAATTGTAACAAAAGTACCATACTAATGTGAGATGTTAGTAACAGGGGAAACTGGGTGTGGGGTATATGGGAACTTCTGTACTATCTTTGCAACTTTTCTGTAAATCTAAATATATTCTAAAATACAAAAATGTGTTTAAAAAAAGTTTAAAAATTTATAGTTCAAACATACATACAGGTGAGTGAGTTTAAGTACAAAATGGGAAGGTTCTATGTTGGAAACCTGTTTATTTTCAGGAGAAATCTGTGCCCAGTGGTTAACAGCACTGAAAGACTTACTGCAGAAGAAAAGTCTTTCTCTCTCTTTTTTTTTTTTCTTTTCATAGGAAATAATATTGCCTTGAGAAGTTGCGGGCATTCTGTTGGCCAATAATACGTTTTAAAAATTTTTTTATTGTGGTTTTTATTTATGTAGCTATTTCAACATTTTTTACACGCACAATTTAGTGGCAATAATTACTTCATTGTGTTGTGTAATCACCACAGTGCCCCCCAAACAGTGACTCCCTCTTTCTCCTTTTCGAGAGGCATGATGAGAGAGAGGTTAGGAATGTGGGCTGAATGAGATAATCTGAGTTTGAGTTCTAGTCTGACTCAATTTTACTGAGAAAAATTACATGTTGCCTCTGAGCCTCAGTTTCCATATGTATAAAATGGAATCCCAACAAAGGCATCTACTTTATGGAGTTGTTGCACTGAGGTAATGATATAGTATACATAATATGCCCAGGATAGTGCATGGCACATAGTAAGCCCTCAACAAATGGCGACTGCTATTAAGATGGCAAAGGTCAGTGTAACAAGCCTAGTAATGAAGAGCATGGGCTCTGCACCCATCCTAGATTGGAACCCCAGTTCCACCCTTTCCTAACATCACAACCACGGACTCATTTCCAATGCTTCAGTTTCTTACCTTAAGATAGTAAAATAAAATAAAATAAAATAATTACTTGCTCATTGGGTTGTGGTGGGATGAATTAGCAAATGTAAAGCATTTACAAAAGTGTCTGGCCCATGGCAGGAGATTCATTTATGTTAATTATGTTTATTACAGAGGTACCTGTATGAAAGGACCTCAAGCTCTATGGCTAACTGGCTTTGCTAGAGTTGAGAAGTCACACAAAGTCCACCTCGAAATCTGTGCTCAGAGCTGGAGATACAGCAGTTAAGAAAAATGAAGTCCTTATTCTCTTGAAGCCTGGCAATCATCTGTAGATCTGTGGTGTAGATTCATTTTCAGATTTTTTCCTTGGCATACACTTACATTATTGTAGGCTTTCTTTCTTCAGAATTTGCAATCTCTGCCATTTGAAGTGTGGCATGACACTCTACCTCTTATTGGCTGTAACTTTGGAAAATGGCAAGATCTTCAGAAGGAAAACATGAGTGCTCGAGATGGTGTCTGCCTCCTAAACCTGATTCCAACTCATAGTGACCCTATATGTCAGAGTAGAACTGCCCTACAGGATTTCCGAGGCTGTAATCTTTGCAGAAGCAGACTGCCACACCTTTTGCACGCAGAGTGGCTGGTAGGCTCAAATTGCCCACCTTTCAGTTAGCAGCCAAGCGCTTAACCATTATGCCACCCGGGCTCCTTGACTGCCTCCTGAAAACAAACAAACATAAAAAACTCCATTGCCAGCAAGTCGATTCCTGCTCCTAGCAACCCTTTTGTACAGAGTAGAACTGCCCCATAGGGTTTTCTAGGCTGTAATCTTTACAGAAGCAAGCTGCCACATCTTTCTTCTGTGGAGCAGCTGATGGTTTCAAACTGTTGATAAGTGCTTCAACCGCTGTAACACCCCGCCTCCTGCCAAAGGTTAATTGTCCAGGGAGGGTTGCTGGACATTTTCTTTTTTTTTAAATGTTCACATATGTTTTGACTTAATGTGATTTTATTCTTACTAAAAAAAATTACATCATATTTGAAAATATTTCACTTACAAAAAATGATTTTTAAAAATGTTCAATTTGTCAGAACAATTCATTTTATATAAGCATTTCTAGAGTGTATTGCCTAACTGGTTTTGACCCAGATGATGCAAAAATCTTGGTTATTTCTTCTGTTTGAGGACATTCAGTGGGCATTGGGGAGGGCTTCTTTCAGAGATGGGAACCCTGGAGGGTGGTGCTTCTTTATAATGCCCTCCTCAGTGAGCATCTGCCCCAGCCCCATCTCTAAATAGCCAGCTTCCAACTCTAAAGATCAGAGTCCCAGTTAGGTGTGTGGGCTGAGTGAGATGATCTGAGTTAACTCCACTTTGTAATCAGTTTCCATGTTTATGACACCTTCTATTCTGCCTCCGATCTATACAGTGTATGATGGGAGGTGCTATCTCCCTTCTGTCACCTGCTTCCGTGAGGCCGGGAGGAAGGCAGGAAATGGATGTAGATGAACACAATCATTAAGATTACAAATTTGATTGTACAGAGCCAGGTTTGAGTTCTATGCCTGATCCTAACAAGTTGCATGACCCTTGGAAAACACACTAAACCTTAATCTTCTTCATGCCTACTTCACAGAGTTGTTGTGAGGATGAAATTGGACCAAAGTGAGTGAAGTGCTTCACACCATGCCTGGTACATAGTACGCTTTCAATAAAAATTAGTTTTCTTTATTATTAAAAATAAATATATTGAATGCATTCTTTTCATTCTGCAATAGGTCCCTCCAAGAACTGATTCACAAATGTCTTTTGGAATTTTGAATAGTTTAGATCAAAAATCTCTAATCTTGGTGCAGAAAACTTTTTCATGTAGAAAGTAATATCAGTAGAACCCAAACTAACCACATTCACATTTACTTGGTAAGGACCTGGTTGAGGTTAGGGGTAGGAGAAAGAGTAGGAGGCTAAGAATCAAGGAGCTGAATTTCAGAATAAGCTCCAACATTTATTCATTTCGTTAGACTGGGCAAGTCATTTCGCCTCTTCGGATTTCACCTTCCTCAACTGCTCCAGTGAGGTTCCTCCTCCCATCCCCCCAAGGTATCGTTTCTTTACATTCACCAGGCAAAGAGGCTGTTCCTTCAAATAAAACACGAAGAGCAAACAAAGAAAATATTCTTGAATTTTCCATTATCTCTTGCCGTCTTCTACACATTATTCAGCATTGGTTGTCCAACTATGATTTATGTACTTGAATGGAGAAAGCAGTTATGGCAAAATTTTTTTCCCAGTCTCCTGTTGTGTTTGCTTATTGTTTCTCAGTGTACAGAGCATGTCCTTCAATATCTAAAATCACTTACCCAACATTTTTCCTATGGAATCTATATAAATTATTAAAAAGAAAAAAACTAAAAACAAGGCGAAACTACTGGCAATTCAGGTTGTAGAACTAAACTGTAGTGATAAAGAGGGTGTTAGTGATTTTTTTTTTATAGAGTTAGCATTTATTGAACACGTACTATACATCAGGTAATGTGCTAAACATTTTCTAAGCGTTAATCCTCAGAATGAACATATGAGGAAGCTACTATTATTTTTCCTATCTTATAGATGAGCAACATGAGGCTTAGAGAGATTAAGTAATTTGCCAAAGTCAAACACATAGGAAACGGTGAGTTGGGTTTCAAACCAAGTCCTCTCTAACTGTGGCACTCTTTCTTCTAAGTACTTGGTTTCTGTAGACTCTGGAATATAGGAAGACAGCAGAAGCACCATCACTCCCCCACCCCCAGCCAAAAAAAAAAAAAAAAAAACAGAAGGAAGTCTTCATAATAAGAACTTACTGAATGTAGTGATGGTTTTTAGCTGAACATGCATAATTAATTTACTCTCAAATCAATTTAACATCTAAATAATACAGCAGCAGCTAATGGGCTCTCGACTGGCCAAACATTCAGAGATACATTGCCCCATATACTCATCATAAGGAATGAAGATGAACAACTTGCCTGGTTACATAACATTGTTGTACAACATAAATAAAAGATTCTCTCATTTTGGCAATTGTTCTGTACTGTTCTAAGTTTTGCTAAATCAGTCTTCCTTCTAACCTAACAGATGCCAGCAGTTTAAAAGCAGTTCAAGAATTCTTATTTATATCTGGTGTTCAGCTTTGAATAAAACGGGCCAGCAAATGCAGAGGGAGAGGGGAGAAAAAGCATAACTTAAAAATGGAATTTATTCCCAGCCTTCTAAACACAGATTTCCAATAAACATCCACTTAGAGAACCATTTCATTAAGCTAACTGCAGCCGAAAACAAGTTCCCTGATGTTTCTTTGAGCATTTTATTTTCTAAAATGAATCATTACTTTCTATGTTTTGACTTGACAATCTTTTCTCCCCAATTGTGTAATTCTGCACTTGTCACCCAAATTGCATGTATTTCCAGAAAATTGTCCCAAGGCATTTATGTTTCATTGGAATGAAACATGGTGGTATGAATTTGGAAAACCCTCCAAACCACTAAGGGGTATTGGTTTGTCCTTTGAAAAACTGGAAAGGGTCTTGATTTGGTCATTTCAGTTAAAGTTTAGCAGTCCCATAAGGCTGATTCTGGGAGTGGCTGAAATGAACTTGTAATGAATGAGATGGATGGCTGTGGCCAGAAGAAGAGGCCAGAGAAATGAAAACCAGGGCTTTTTGAAGCCCTTTTCCTCCTGTGGCTCTGTAAATAATCCAGGTATTTGCAAACACACTCTTAACCACTTCCATCCGTAAGTATAAAAATGAACATTTGCTAGTGGAGAACTAAATGGAATGTGAAGAAAAGTGAAGAGTCAGAAGGAATATTTTCATATATAAACTCCATATATATAAATGACATTTAAGAATAACTCTCTCAAAAATCAATCCATCCCTATACAGTCTGGCTTTGGTATCTTGATTAAACATTCAAATTCAGAGAAAAGATTACATTCAATTTAATAACATGTTGTTGTATGTCATTCAAGGTGATAAGCACAGGAGACATGCAGTTAAGAAGGTATATTTTATCTTATCAAGAAACTCTCACTGAAGTACCTATAAATATTCTATCACTCAAAAGTTCAGATAAATAATAATTATTGTAAATAAACTCTAGAGCCATTGATTGTCCATATTTTATGCAATGGGATGCTAAGATAATAAAATGCCATCATTTCAACCGCACAGCAGTCATACAAATGAGTATTATTATTACTGACCACAGTCATAACTAATAACTAATACTAGACAACATACTATATGATTATACATACTATAATGTCTAAGCACATTGTATGATTATATCACAAGTAGGTGCTACAATTATCCTCAATTCACAGATGAGGAAACTGAGAGGTTAAGTAACTTTTCCAAGTCTCAAGGCCAGCTAAGATGTTAATTCGGGCAGTCCAACACAAAAGTTTATACTTTGAAGCACTGTGCTACTCGCTCCTGTATTCTTATCATTTGCAGACAAAGTAAATAAGGCTGACAGAGCTTATGTCACTTGGGAGTTGTATACAGTCCTTCCCTTGGAAACAGGCCTTACTCCTAAAGAATCAGGCATTAAATTATTGAAAACCCAATGCCATGGATTGAATTGTGTCCTCTCAAAATATCTGTCAACTTAGCTGGGCCATGAGTCCCAGTACTGTGTGATTGTCCACCATTTTATGTGATTTCCCTATGCGTTGCAAACCCTATCACTGTAATGAAATGAGATGGATCAGTGGCAGTTATATTGATGAAATATACAAGATTAGATAGTGTCTTAAGCCAATCTTTTTGAGATACAAAAGAGAGAAGGAAGCAGAGAGACAGGTATGTCATACCAGCAAGAAAGCAGTGCCAGGAGCAGAGTGTGTCCTTTGGACCTGAGGTTCCTGCTCTGAGATGCTCCCAGACCAAGGGAAAACTAATGCATCCCAAAGACCTTCCTTCAGAGCTGACAGAGAGAGCTTTCCCCTGGAGCCAGTACCTTGAATTTGGACTTCTACCCTACTGGATTGTGAGAGAATAAACTTCTCTTTGTTAAAGCCATCCACTTGCAGTATTTCTGTTATAGCAGTGCTAGATGACTAAGACACCCGCTATAGAAATGGTGTGCTGCAGAAGACCAAAGGCCAGAGGGCAATGTCAGCTACCTCCAGCTGCCTGATTTCCAAGGAAAGACCGCACCTGTGAACACTTAAATGGTAAAGAATTGTGCAAATGTGGATTTCTTCCCCTGTACCACACACTCCATCTATGCTATTCCTATAGATGCCCAAAGTGTTGATACAATACATACCAAAGCCTTAAAAATTCCTCATGATGTGTATCTCTTCTGAAACTGAACATTGTGCTGTATTTGCTGTAAAAGAGAAGACAGAATGAGTATTATTTTGTTTGTTTTAATTCTGTAGCTTTGATTTTTTTTCTTACATGTCCTTTTTCCCGGAATTGGTTTTCTAAAGTATTAAGTATTTTCTCTGTAGGATTTGATATTAGTATCAACAACTCTTCTGATTACGGAGACTACAGCTATTATTTATTGCATGCCTATGATGAACCTTGAACTTAATTTCTGCTATGTCTAATCCTCCTGACAAATCTGCAGGGTAAATGTCATCACCCCTATTTTGGAGGTGAGAAAGCTGACGCCTAGAGAAGTTATGCAACTTGTCTAATATGACATAACCCACTACCTTAAAAAAATTAATAGCTATTATTTACTGAATATGAGATAGTATTTTAAAATGAGTCTGTATAGCTGTAGCTTGGATGTTCATTCTACTATATTGGTACTGTCTTTTCCTCTTGGAGCTAAAAAGTTGTAATTTTTGAGTCATCAGTTTTTCAGTAAAGGAACACATAAGTAAGACTCTCCACTCATGAGGGCAGGTGCTGGGCTCTGGTCATTCTATGTGAGCTCATTGTGAAACATTCAGAGGTCCCCACAATCCATTTCCCTTGAAGGTGTTGTCATTACTGTCTTATTTCCTGGTAGATACAGCAAGATAAGCTGCCAGCTTTGACCCAGGCAGGGAGCGAGCCTTATCTTAGTGTCAATTATTCAAAGGATAGACTTTCTGGCATGTACTATAGGTGACTGGAGTTTAAACTGGCTCTGGACAGAAAGAAGCATAATGATCATTGAAGGATAGGAGACATCTGTTTTTGACTCCCCACTGTACCTCCGCAGAACCTCCCTATGTCTAAGAAGCAAACCTCTCCAATTTACAGAACATATTGGTTTTGGTAGGAGGTGGGTAACTTCACCCCCAGGTCCGAAGGTAAGCATTTGACTCCATCCTAATGAATAAGATCGTGTTTCACAAGCTAGTGATTTATTCTAGGGTGGACATTTTTACCAACCTGGGTCCTGCTAATTATTAAATTATTGAGAATTTCCATCTGAAATTGTTAAGATGATAGAATATAATCCAGATTTTCAGGTTGCCATTTTTACCATCTCTTGGAGAGAATCTAAGCATGGAACCAACAAAGAAGCAGCAGAATGGAGAGATGGAGAAAGAATTCTGAGCATCTGGGTCCCACTGTTCCTAAAGCTTACTACCCCACAGAATTTCAATTATGTAAGCCAATACATTTCCTTTTTTTCCCCTAAAGCCTAATTTTAGTTGTCATTTGCAATCAAAATTATCCTGAGTAATCCAGAAAATCAGCATAAATGCACAGGAAAATGTACCAATCTGTCTTCTTCACGACTTAAGAAGCACCTCATTATTGAAAGGATCTACAAGCCAAAGAAGACAAAACACATCTCTGTTCTTTTTCCATCCAGACAGAAATAGTAGATTAAAATACAAACATTTCTTGACTGCCAATACACAGATACACACATACCCATATATATGTAAATAAACCATCATATAAAGCTGTATGATAGTTCAATTAACGCATTCCATACACCACCTCTCTGTTTAAATCTACCATCGAGAGGGTATTTCTTTTTAACAACATGAACAAAGAAATTATTTCCAGTTGCATTTTTACAAATTGTTCTCAATTGTGACGTTTATCTGCCATTCCAATCCACTGTAGTATACCAGAAAGACTGTAGAATACTTCTGTGTTTAAAACATGTAAGGTTCTTATAGCAACCTCGGCTTCCTGGCAAGTTTCTTTACTTGGTAGGAGTGGGGCTGGCATGGTTCAAACAAACTCATCAAGGTTTAATGAATTTCCAGGAACCCCAGCTACCACTAAAATAAGATGGTCAACTGCTAAAAATTTCACTGGTTCAGTTAACAGTGAATCAGTCAAAATAGCTTGAAGGTTTAAGGCCTAGTTTGATTTCAGGTATCTTAATGAAAAACGTGTGTTGATGTAGGATGAGCCAATGATTCATTTCGTGATTGAGATGCAAGAGTGCAGTAATGTGAGCTCTATTACTCTGGTCTGATGGGACCTTGGACCTCTATCTAGCAGTTACCAAACTCTGGGCTATGGATCAGTGCAAATCTGTGATAAAGTTTTCACCAGGCTCTGGCAAAATAAGAGAAATCAATACTGAGTAGTGTGGTGTTTTGTTTCTCCCCAGTCTTAAATTTAATCTATTTGAAAGGGCTGCCCTTTGATTGAGTATTGTGTCCTTCCAATTCTTTAGTTTGAAATATTTTTTTCTTTGGTAAAATAATGGTGATATTCAAGAATAGCTTTTAAAAAATGAAATTAATTGGAAACAAACAAAAAAACCAAGCCCATAGTTTCTTGAATTTTATTAGTCTGGCAACCAATCGCAGTTCTTGGCAATAAGGGTAATGTTAGTACCTGGCACTAGCATTTGTGAAATACTATCCTGTCCTAGGGGGTTTAATTTTAAGTATGAATAAAGAAATGCTCAAGTTTATCATGCATAAACTCGTTTAGTTTATTGTAAGATATTCATGGCAAGGAACACAGGTAAGACCGTAGGACGTTCATTTAGGACTGCAGAATCAAAATTAACGATTACAGTTACAATGTTAGTACAATGATTAGAGCCTCAATCTTTAGACTTCAGGCTTTTACCTTTTGCAAGTGGTCTTGGGAGGAAGACTTGACCATGCTTTGAACTCAGCAGACATTCCTTGTGCTGGGATCCAAGGATGGTAGTGGCAGACAGAGTTTCAGTCTTAGTCTCTGGCAGGGTCCTCTCTTTGGAGCAGGTGAGAATCTCAAGAGGGATCTCTTGGCTCTGTCTTCTCTCAAGGAATGTACATAAGTCCAGTGCTTATATACACTTTACTAACCTTGGCCTCATGCAATAAAGGCTAGGGAATGTCATGTTTAGTCTGTTACATCTTTTCTTCAAGGTCAGACATTTGCCTAATGCTGCATCTTTTAGAGATTAAGAGCTTGTTTACAACTGACCTACTGCCTTAAGGCCTCCTTACAGAGTGTGTCACATCATGTAGGTGTCAAGCCAGTTTAGCGAGGTTGTTTGTGACATATTTCAAATGGTTCAAAATACTTTTATTTTTTATATTTTCAAAATTCAAATGTTTCCTACTTTTAAGTCACATTATGAGTGACTTGTACATCTATGGCTTCAGAGCACTTATAGAAGCAAACTTAACAATGTCTTATACATATCACAGAGACACATATAATTGGCTTGTACATATGTGATTTGAGAGCATTACAAAAATTGCATAATGTACATACATAACATATTCATATGCCAAGAACTCTGCTATATGTTTTGCGATAATTTAGTCCTCCCCTCAACACTACTGCGTAAGTGCCGTTATTATCCCCATTTTACAGATGAGGAGACTGAAGCCTAGCAAAGTTAACAAGCTTGCCCAGGATCATATAGTCAGACATGGATGAACCCACCTTTTCAAAAGGTTTTCTTAAGAACTTTACCGTATCTGTCATTCAGAATGTAAATCTGCTAGGTCAGGGATGATGATGGCGGTATCTTTTTGCCAAAGAAACCTGAGAATGATAGCTGGTAGATGCAGAATTGAAAAAGCCAGAATGAATGCATAAATTTCCTTGCTCTGGAAGGCTTTGAATAAAACAATGCGTGGAATGAAAGGGGCCTCAGATATTGAGTACTCATTTTTTTACATTATGGGCAATAAAAAATGACCTGTGAATTGTCCTGGAAAATTTGTAAAGCAGACTCCCATTGCAGTGCGTTTTCTACTATGCTGCATTGCTACAGGATTTTTGTTAATGTTATGGGGGAATGGGGTCACCTCTACTCACACTCCCTCTTACTCCTTAGAAAAACCACTTCTGGATAAATTCTCTCAACTCAAGGAGATTTTTAAATCTTTTGGTTTCATTCCAAATCATCCCAGAAAGATAAGAGCCTAAGGTATCACAAAAAATTTCTTTCTATGTTGATAAGGTGTCTTAATTTCTTAGTGATGCTGTAACAAAAATACCACAAATGGGTGGCTTTAACAAACAGAAATTTGTTTTCTAATACTTTAGGAGTCTGGGTTTTGGGTTAGGAGTCTAGAAGTCCGAATTTGGGGCACCAGCTGTAGGGGAAGGCTCTCTCTGTCCAGCCGGGGAAAATCCTTGTCTCAGCTTCTCTAGCTGGTCATCCTTGGAGTTCCTGGGCTTGTAAACTGGTCTGCCTCCATGGTGTGGCAAATAGTGTGGGTCTTCCCCCTGTGTCCTTGCTTCTCTTTGCCTAATCTGCTCTTTTTATATCTGAAAAAAGTTTAAGACACACCCTACACCTGATATGGCTGCATTAACATAACAAAGAAAACCCTATTCTCAAATGGGGTTACATCTGAAGGTAAAGGGATTAAGGGATTCTAACACATATTTTGGGGGAACACAATTCAATCCATAATATAAAGGTAAGAAAGAATTACTATAGATAGGGTAGAAATTAGCAGATATAGCCCATGTGTAGTGAACAGACTTTAAGGTGACCCATCTGGTCCCCACCTCCTGGTGTCTACATTCTCATGTGGGACCCACTCTTGGGTATGGGCAGTATCTGTGATTTGCCTTTGCGCAACAGAATATGACAAGAGTGATGGGATATCACTTCTGTGATTATGTTACATTGGATTGTAGTGTCCGTTTTGCTAAAACTCTCTTTCCCTTGCTGGCTTTGAAAAAGCAAGCAGTTCTGTTGTGAATTTTCCTACGGGGAGAACCACATAACAAGGAACTGATTGTGGTCTCTGGTTAATAGACAGCAAGAAATTAAAGCCCTCATTCTGGCAGCCTGCACGGAACTGAGTTCTGCCAATGTCTACATGAGCTCTGGAGTGCATGGTTCCCAGGCAAGCCGTGGATGAAACCCCAGCGTTAGCCAACATCCTGATTGTTGGCTTGCAAAGGACCCAGCTAAGCTCGGCCTACAGAATCCTGACCCATATAGAAACTAAGAGATAATAAAGGTGTGTTGTTTTATGCTGCTAAATTTGTGGTAATATAGTTACACAGCAATAGATAACTAAGACACCAGTTTGTGGTTTGGGGGACTTAGATGATGCTGGTGCCATGCAGAGAAGAACTCAAGGGAGGATTGAGGATGTGGAAAACAAGATGAGCTCAGTTTGTGCATGTTGGGTTTGAGGTGGCTATGGCTGTCCAGATGGAAAATGTCCAATAGGCAGCTAGATATATGGCTCTGGGATTTGTCAAAGGGGATTTAACTGGAAATAGAGACTTGGGAGTCTTTAGTTCTTTCAGATTGTGTTCCCCGGGAAGCAGAGTCTTGGATGTCATGTACAGGAAGTTTATTAGGAGTGTTCTGAGGTCAACACTCTGGTGAGGAAGGAAGGACTCTCTCTGGGTGTGGTAAGGGGATTAACATGGGCTGCAATGCATGTTCACCTGGCTCCCTGGGGAGCTCTGGTGTTGGTATGACCCACAGATAGGGTGGGCCTTTATACCCCTACATTGTCAGTTATTGTATACAGACTGGCCCTCCAGGAAGGTGTGACCATGAATGAGGCAGGGCTCTCCTGGAAAGGGTTGACACCTGAGGTTTACTAGCTGGCAGCACCCTCAGCAGTGGGGAGGGGGGGGAGGGTGGGGGGATAAGGTGGGGTGGAGGTGGGGGGATAAGGTGGGGTGGAGGTGGGGGGATAGATCCTTTAGGTACTAAAGGGAAATCTGGGCATTCATCACAGTGTTCCCTACATTAGCAGCTAAGGCCATGAGTGTCTGTACAGGGAGTTGAAAGACTGAGAAGAGAAACAGATATGGAATCCTGGGGAAGCTGGGGACACCCTGAAGTGAAAGATAGGAAGATACTGTTGAAGAGTTAAAGGAATGGGAACATTAATGTTTATGCAGGTTGAACAGCAGCCTAAAGGTTTGGGGATGGAAAGATAAAGGCTTAAATATAAGGTGAATTTTTGGTGGCATAAAATATTATATTATATTTGATAAGGCAAATATACAGAATTAAAAACAAATAGTTAAATAAGAATTATTCTTTGGCTTCTCATTATATATATATATATATGGAATACCATATGTATACGTGTGTCTATGTAGTTTTTTTAAATAACAGTGAAGTCCTTATTGCTTCTTACCACTCAATAGTGTTTACTGACCACATAGTAAGTGCCAGGCACAGTACTAGTACCAGGACACAAGAGTGAGCCATGCAGTCTAATGAGGGTAGATGTAGATGTATACCACATCCTATGACAAGTACAAAGGTGGGCGCAGCACAGAGAAGTTTCCTGTTATGAATTGAAATGCGTTTTCCAAAAAGGTATGTTGAAGTCATAACCCCTGCACCAGTGACTGTAACGTTGTTTGGTGAAATACAGATTTTCCTTGCAGATGTTATCAGTTAAGTTAAAGGAGTCATACTGAGAGGGTGGGTCCTAATTTTAATCCCTTCTGAGTGGCAGTTTACAAAGGAGCAGGACAGACACAAAAATAGGGTCACACACAAAGGCAAGACACCATGTGAGCATCTGTCTATAAGCCAAGGAATGCTAAGAAACGCCAGGGGCTACAGAAGCTGAAAAAGGCAAGAAAGGATCTTCCCCTAGAACAGAGGGAAAGAGCACAGCCCTGCTGATGCCCTGAATTAGGACTTCTAGCTTTCAGAACTGTGAGAATAAACTTCTGTTCTTGAACACTACCAGCTTCGTGGTGTTTTTGTTACGGCAGCCCTAGGAAATGAAGACTGCAGTACCCTCAGCTCAGTGTCAACCAGGGTTCTTCCCACTTTGCTGTATCATTCATGCAGATTAGCTTACCCTGCAGGTAAGCTTCTGAATCAGGGAGACCCAGGCTTCATTTCCACTTTGTTTACCCGTTTTCCCCTTTGTTTACCACTATGCAGCCTTGGGTATGTTATTTGTGTTTTGTAGGGAAATGGGTTACAGCTGTGGTAAAATGGGGACAGGGCCATTATCCTGCAGGGTTGCTTTAAGGAATTTCTGATTCACTAATTCAACAAATACTTATTGAATGCTCACAATATGCCAACGCTGTATTAAATTTTCCTGAAAGTTATTTAATTACATCTTCAAAACATGATATGCACCATACTGTAAAATATGAACATTTAATTTGATATTGCAGAATGCATTTCATGACAGGATCATATCCATTAATGAACCAATCAGGTGGGTCGATTTATCTTTGTAAACAAGGAAGAATAAGAAATAGAGCTGACATATTTTTAGGAGTTGGGATTTTGATAATTTACCATTATTTGACAGAGAGGATAGGCAATTTACACGATTAACATCAGGGATAGCATTTTACACAGGGAATCTTGTTGGCCTTGGTGATTTTAGAAACAGTGTCAATATTTGAATGATTGCCCTCTGGACCTTGTTTGTTCATTTGAATGCAATTTCTTTCAATCATAAAGTCTTTCCCATATCAAGTATGTGTACTTTGACCCTGTGGGACATATACAAAGAGAGAGCAGGTTGAAAGAGAAATTTTAAACTGCTAGAAAGAGAGGCAACTTAGGTGATACATTTTAGTGAAATGATATGGGCAGAGGACATTTAGTCTCCAGGACTGCAGCAGCACTTAGAACAAAAGCACGTTTGTCATTAGTGTGCTGGCACCAATTTCTTTAAAGGTGTCTTAAAGGAAAAACATATCATAACTAAAAATATTATTTGAAAACAAAAAAATGCTTGCTGAGTTGATCGTTAAGGAAGAGTTCTACTTTATCCTACCTCCTAGTGACTTCTTCATATGCTATGTAGATTTTACTTCCTGTTGTTCTCTGTTCCTGTTGTTGTTGTTAGTTGCCTTCAAGTTGAGTCGACTCCAACTCATCGTGACCCCACTGCTCCATTGGTTTTTGAAAGCAGAGCACCATGTCTGTTCCCGAGGAGCCTCTGGGAAGGTTTGAACCGCCAACTTTCAGTTAGTAGTTGAGCACTTAATCTTTTGTGCTACCAGGGACCTACCAATGATTAAAACTGATGTGCCAACTGAATGTTACTATGTGCCAGGAACTGGTATGAGTACTTTATGTTTATATCCACTCATTTAACTTCTTATAAGGTAGACCATTATTTGCTTAATTTATAATTGAGGATACTGATGCCCAGGGAGGTTAAGTACCTTGCGTGAAGTCACAATGTTGGACAGTGGTAGAAACAGGATTTAACCCACAAAGTCTGGCCCATGCCGTAAAAAAAAAAAAAAAAATTATAGCATGCTTACAAAAATACCTGGTGTCGTTAGCAAAAAAAGTATAACACACGTTATTTGCATAAAAATAGGACACTCAAATCAAGCTTGTTGCCACTCTGCACAACCTTCATTTCATCTCAGCAATCACACTTTCATTTTCCCTGAACCATCTGATTCTCACTTTTTAGCTCTAGACTCATTGCACCCCACTCTCTAGTTTTCTCTCTCAGTCCTGCTGGCCTTCACCCTATCCATCATATTGCGATCTCTCCTGCCTGACCCCCCAAAATATCCTGTTTCCTTATTCTTGGGATTCATGCCCCTTCTTCCTCTGGCTCATACCTGCTCCTCCTTCAAAACTTGGCTTAAAGCTCTCTTTCTCTAAAACCTTTCCCTGATTCTTCCCCGACTCTTCCCCGATTCACATGCTTCTTCGCTGTGTGTTGCACAGGTGTGATTAATTACTAAATTACTTATGTTTATGTAGTTACACATTGGATGCTTCTCCTTCCCACTGGCCCCTTAGATTCCTGAGGGCAGGGCCAAGTCTCCCTTTACCTCCAGTGCCTTCCACAGTGCCCTGCACAGAGGAAGTGCTCAGCTGGTCAAACTGGCGTTTTTTTCAACTCTGAATTTCAGTGCTTTCTATGTGCCAAGCTATGACTGACTCTTTACAATTGCATGGAGTCCCTGGGTGCTACAAATGGTTGATGCACTTGGCTGCTAACTGAAAGGTTGGAGGTTCAAGTCCACCCAGAGGTGTCTGGGAACAAAGGCCTGCCAATCTACTTCAAAAAAATCAGCCATTAAAAACCCTATGGAACACAGTTCTACTCTAACGCACGTGAGGTCACCATGAGTCAGAGTTAACTGTACAGCAACCGGTCTGCAATTTCATACTACATTCTGTTCATCATGCTTGGTCTTGCTCCGTGTATATGGAAATATTTTCTTTACTAGCATTATTACTTCCAGCAGTCTGATTGCAATAACATAAGCTTCCCTGCCTCAAAGTATGGGCCCATCGCAAACATCCACATAATCCCTTGTGTTGAAGCTGTCAGTGAGCAAATGAGAGAACTTCTCCCAGTTGTCATGGGGTTCGTAAATTCAAGCGAGTTTATTATTTTCTTTTTTGGTGCATAATGTCACTCTAGAAAATCATAATTTAATCACCAGTAATGACTGTCATATTTCTTCTACACTGCTTGTTAGTTTCTATACCTAGCTAGCATAAAAAGAGTCTTCAGCAATGCAAAGAAAATCTCAGCTTAGAAACAGAGCTAAGGAGAAGGATTGGCTCTTACCCCATTCTTCTATTTTCATAACTATGGTCTTTGATATTCACAGAAGCAAGACAATAATTGTATTCTACCTGATGTACTATGGAAGGCATATTTTACCATGGCAAGTGGTAAAATATAGGAAGTGATCTATTTGTATTTCATAATCTTATAAAAAAGGAACCCTAGTGGTGCAATGGGATCCAGTGATCTACTTCTCTAAAGATTATAGCCAAGAAAACTCTATGGGACAGTTCTACTCCGTCACATGGGGTTACTATGAGTTGGAATTGACTTGACACCCAACCACTACAATAACAATAATATTATAAAATACCCAAATGCATTCATCCCTTGGTCCACTTCATGTTTGTTACATATTTACCAAAAGGCTGTGGCTTCATATCCAGCAAGGCCATACAGGACTGGCCCTGGCCCATTTCTCCATCCTCATGGTGTACCACCCTCCCTCTTGCTCACCATGATCTAGACTCTCCAATCTTCTTCCAGTTCCTTGACAACATCAAGCTCCTTCCCACCTCAGTGACTTTGTACGTGCTGTTGCCTCTGTCTGTGACCACTGTCCTCTTACTCTTTACCTGGGGTCATGGATTGAATAGTGTCCCCCCAAAATATGTGTATCAATTTGGCTAGCCCATGATTCCCAGTATTATGTGATTATCCACCATTTTGTCATCTGATGTGATTTTTCTGTGTGTTGTAAATTCTATCACTACGATGTTAATGAGATGGATTAGTGGCAGTTATGTTGATGAGATCTACAGGATTAGATTTTGTCTTAAGCTAGTTTCTTTTGAGGTATAAAAGAGAGAAGCGAGCAGAGAGACATGGGGAACTCAAGCCACCAAGAAAGCAGTGCCGGGAGCAGAGTGTGTTCTTTGGACCTGAGGTTCCTGCGTGGAGAAGCTCCCAGTCTGGGGGAAGACTGATGACAAGGACCTTCCTCCAGAACTGACAGAGAGAGAAAGCCTTTCCCTGGAGCTGACACCCTGAGTTTGGACCTTTGGCCTACTTTACTGTGAGGAAATAAATTTCTCTTTGTGGTATTTCTTTTACAGCAGCACTAGATAACTGAGATACCTGGTAACTTCCACTTAGTATTTAGGTCTTTCATTTCCACCTTCTGGAGGAAGCCTTCCTTAAATTCCCCAGAGAACAATAAGCCCCATAATGGGTCCCATAATAGGTTCCAAAACATAGAAGATGTTTTTCTTCAGAGCACTGGCCATAATGTCATTAAATATTTATTTTCATAATCGATAACCTGTTAACTCCGCCCCTAATATTTGTAAGGGCAAAAACACAGACCGTTTCTTTCAGAGTGTAAATCATACTCATGGATCCAGAGGATGCTGCAAAACATTTCTGCCTTTCTCCCCTTTGAGTGATTTATTACTCACACTCAGTCCTTCTCTTACTAAGGAAGACTGGCTCCTTTACTCTTTCTTTGCTCCCTGGAGCACCTTGGTCCCACTCCACATCCCTATCACCACCACCCACAGGGCTCTTTTCTTCCTCTCAACCTCTGGCTCAGGCAGTAGGTCACTTGGTGCCACTGGATTCTCCTTCAGCTATTGGGGGTGGGTGGTAGAGGGTGGAGTTCTGGGAAGTCGGGAGGCCTTCAGTCCAGAAGCAGGGGATACAGAAAAGCATTTGCTTCCAGTCCAGTCAGGAAGGAATATCTGAAAGCCCAAGAAATCTCTCTTTGTAATACTGACCACTCCTTACAGTATAACGCCAGAAAAAATAGTTCAAAGGTGTTCTTGATGATACTTCTTCAGCCCATCCCCCATCAGAGTGATTTCTCTAAAATATAATGATGAGCCCAACTTCTCTGCTTTAAATCTTTTGGTGGCTCCCCTAGCTCCTGAGGATAATGTAGGATAATGTCCGCATTTTTTCAGTGTGGAAAACAAGGTCCTCTGTGATCTCATCATCTGACTTTGGCTCACTTCTCTGCATCACGTACTGCTACACTCCATGTACTCCATGCAGTTTGCACCCATGCAACACTGGCCTACTCAGAGATCTCCTGAAGGTGCTGATCCTCTAGCCCTTATCCATTCTCCATCCTGTACCTGACAAAGTCTTAATTCATCCATCAGGACTCTTCTTAGATGGTTCTGCTTTTGTGAAGTCTTCACAGATGCTCATGCCATAAAGTGTAAAAGATCATTTACAAAAAATTTAAAAACCCTTTTGAAAAATGGGGAAATTAAGACTCCCGAACTTAACATACCCGAGGTCCTACTGGTTTTTAAGGGTAAAATGGGGGATTTGAACCTAAGCAGTCCAGCTCCAGAGCTCATGCTGTTTGCCACAAACCAGTTCACCTCTACAGTGCTGTATGTTGTACAAACACCTATTAACTCTTTGTGCGTGCATCACACCATAATACAGTTTTTTTGTTTTTTTTCTTACAAGATTGAGTATCCCAAGACCAAAAACTATGTTGTTTAGTCCTTGTAGACTGATGTGTTTACACAGTTCTTATAGTAATGTTTCCTGAATTTACCTTTGGTGCAGGTCGTACACATCTCAGAGGCTGGCTTCCTTGCCTGATCAAGTCCCTTGACTTCCATCTTATCTTCCAGCTAAGAATTGAAATGTTAATCTTCTTAGTATAATCAAATTTAATTATTGCAGTTATGTTTCTGTGCCCAGAGGTGAAGAGTGTGTTCTCAACAAGTCAGAGTAATAAATGAACATAGTACAATTACCAGGTAGTCATTTGGTGCTTCCAGAAATAGAAAATACCCCGTCACAGCCCCCAAATACCAGGACTTCCACACCAAATGGATGAGAATCCACGGAAGAAAGAAAGAGCCACCAGAGAAGCCTAATGGTTTCAGGGAAGTAATCCACAGGGAGTTTGCTGGGTACAGAATAAACACTGCTACTCGCACAGTAAGAATCTTTCAAATGAAGTAATAAGTTGCTTCAGGCAGTCTCAAAATTGGTAAAACTTGCAGCTTAGAAAAATATTTAGAAAATTGTTTTCATAAGTCTCGAGGATGAATTGGATGTTGGAAGTGAGGAAGATGACCAGGTTTTTGGCTTTGACTGATTGGAATGGAGGTGCTGATAATGAGGAAGGGACACACAGGAGCAGAAGCAAATCATATCCACTCGCCAAATTAGGAGGGAGGGCCAAATAATGGAGGAAAAGTAATAATTCTCCTGCTTTTAATATACATCTCTTCATCTGAGAATACAGAAATCCAACTGAAACTAGTTTAAGCAGAAGAAAATTGTATTGGTTTTAGTAATTGAATCTTGGTAAGGGTAGGCGTAGACATGGCCTTGGGGACAACTGAAATCAGCAATCATTATTTTTAAAAATGGAGATAATGTACATGTAGCAACATGCAAGATATTGTGTAGTTTTATGTAATGCACATCCCTATCAAGATGTAGAACATTACCACCACCCCAGTTTCTTAGTGTCCATCTTAGTTAATCCTTCATCAGATGCATCTGCTGTCCCGGTTTCTAGAACGACAGATTTATTTTGCTTGCCATAGAACTTTGTATACATTACGGTATACAGTATGCACTTTCTATGCCTGCCTTCTTTCACTTGGCATAATATCTTTTTGAGATTCATGCATGTTGTTTCGCTTATCAAAAAATTGTTCATTATCGTTGAGCATTATCCCATTACAGTCCCCGTGTAGCATAAAGAGTTAAGTGCTCAACTACTAGCTGAAATATTGGTGGCCCAAACTCACCCAGAGATGCCTTGTAAGAAAGGCCTGGTGATGTGCTTCTAAAAGGTCACAGCCTTGAAAACCCTATGGAACAGTTCTACTCTACACATGGGTTTGCCATGAGTTGGAATCAACTCAATGGCAACTAACAACATTATGCTCTTGTACCAATATGGCACAGTTTATTTAGTCATTCTCTTATTGATGAACACCTGATTGTCTCCAGTTTTTAGCTATTATTATTATTTTTCTTTTTTTTAAATCATGCTTTAAGTGAAAGTTTACAGTTCGAGTTAGTTTCTCATACAAAAATTTATACACAAATTGCTATGTGACCCTAGTTGCTCTCCCTATAATGTGGCAGCACACTCCTCATTTCCACTGTATATTTACTGTGTCCACTCAACCAGCTCCTCTCTCTTTCTGACTTCTAATCTTGCCTCTGGATAGGAGCTGCTCATTTAGTCTCATGTATCCACTTGGACTAAGAAGCACGCTACTCACAGGTACCATTTAATGTCTTATAGTCCAGTCTAATCTTTGTCTGAAGAATTGGCTTTGTGAATGGTTTAGTTTTGGGCTGACAGGGAATCTGGTGGCTATGTCCTCTAGGATCCCTCCAGTCTCAGTCAGACCATTCTGATCTTTTTACTGGAACTTGAATTCTGTATCCCACTTTCCTTCTGCTCTGTTAGGGACTCTCTGTTGTGTTCCCTGTCAGGGCAGTCATTGGTGGTAGCCAGGCACCATCTAGTTCTTCTGGTCTCAGGCTGATGGAGCCTCTGGTTTATGTGGCCCTTTCTGTCTCTTGGGTTCATATATTCCTTGTGTCTTTGGTGCTGTTCATTCTCTTTTGTTCCAGGTGGGTTGGGACCACTTGATGCATCTTAGATGGCAGCTTGATAGCTTTTAAGATCTCAGACTCCACTCACCAAAATGGGATGCAGAACATTTTCCTGATAAACTTCTTTATGCCAATTGAACTAGATGTCCTCTGAAACCATGGTCCCCAGACCACCCTGCCCCTGCTACTCTGTCCCTCGATGTGTTAGGTTGTATTCAGGATGCTTCCTAGCTTTTGATTTAGTCCAGTTGTGCTGACTTCCCCTTTATTGTGTGTTGTCCTTCTCCACCTCAGATAATTCTTGTCTACTATCTACTTAGTGAATACCATGCTCCCTACCCCCCGACCCCTGTAGCCATCAAAGGATGTTTTCTTCTGTGTTTAAACCTTTTCTTGAGTTATTATAATAGTGATCTCATACAATATTTGTCCTTTAGTGACTGACTAATTTCACTCAGGATAGTGCCTTCCAGATTCATCCATGTTATAAGATGTTTCTGGGATTCCTCCTTGTTCTTTATCCTTGGGTAGTAGTATTCCATTGTGTGAATATGCCACAATTTGTTTATCCATTCATCTGTTGATGGGCAGCTAGGTTGTTTCATCTTTTAGCTATAGTGAACATTGCTGTAATGAACATGGATGTGCATTTATCTATCATGTGAGGGCTCTTATTTCTCTAGGATATATTCCAAGGAGTGACATTGCTGGATTGTATGATTCTTCTATTTCCAGCTTTTTAAGGAAGCACAAATTGATTTCCAAAGTTGTTGTACCATTTTACATTCCCACCAGCAGTGTGTAAGTGTTCCAGTCTCTCCACAACCTCTCCAACATTTATTATTTTGTGTTTTTTGGATTAATGCTAGCCTTGTTTGGGTGAGATGGTATCTCATTGTAGTTTTGACTTGCATTTCTCAAATGGCTATGATCCTGAGCTGCCTGAATGTCTTCTTTGGTGAAGTGCCTGTTCATATCCTTTGCCCATTATTTAATTGAGATATTTGTCTTTCTATTGTTCCATCATGTAGATTTTAGAAATTAGACACCGATCAGATTTATCATAGCCAAAAATTTTTCCCAGTCTGTATGTTGTCGTTTTACTCTTTTAGTGATGTGTTTTGATGAGCATAAGTGTTTGGTTTTTAAAAGCTCCCAGTTATCTAATTTTCCTTCTGGTGTTTGTACATTGTTAGTAATGTTTCGTATTCTGCTTATGCCATGTATGATGGCTCCTAGCATTGTCCTTGTTTTTTTCTTCTATGATCTTTATCATTTTAGATTTTATGTTTAGGTCTTTGATCCATTTTGAGTCGGTTTTTGTGCATGGTATGAGGCATGGGTCTTGTTTTATTTTTTTGCAGATAGATACTCAGTCATGCTAGTACCATTTGTTAAAGAGACTGTCTTTTCCCTAATTAAGGGACTTTGGGCCTTTGTCAAATATCAGCTGCTTATAGGTGGATGAATTTGTGCCTGAATTCTCAATTCTGTTCCATCATTCTATGTATCTGTTGTTGTCCCAGTACCAGGCTGTTTTGACTACTGTGGTGGTATAATAGGTTCTAAAATCAGTTAGTGTGGGTCCTCCCACTTTGTTCTTCTTCTTCAGTAATGTTTTACTTATGCGGGTCTTTTCTCTTCCCACATGAAGTTGGTGATTTGTTTCTCCAACTCGTTTAAAACTGCCATTGGAATTTGGATCGGGATTGCATTGTATCTCTAGATTGCTTTGGGTAGAATAGACATTTTCACAATGTTGAGTCTTCCTATCCACAAACAAGATATGTGTTTCCACTTATGTAGGTCTCTTTTGGCTTCTTGCAGTAATAGCTCGTAGTTTTCATTGTATAGGTCTTTTACGTCTCTGATTAGATTTATTCCCAAGTATTTCATCTTCTTGGGGGCTGTCATGGATTGAATTATGCCCCCCCAAAAATGTGTGTATCAACTTGGTTAGGCCATGATTCCCCTTATTGTGTGGTTGTCCTACATTTTGTGATTGTAATTTTATGTTGAGAGGATTAGGGTGAGATTGTAATATCACCCTTATTCAGGTCACCTCCCTGATCCAAGGTAAAGGGAGTTTCCCTGAGGTGTGGCCTTCACCACCTTTTATCTCTCAAGAGATAAAAGGAAAGGGAAGCAAACAGAGTTGGGGGCCTCGTACCACAGAAAGAAGCACAGAGAGCAGAGCGTGTGTTTTAGACCCAGGGTTCCTGTGCAGAAAAACTCCTGGTCCAGGAGAAGATTGACGAGAAAGACCTTCCTCCAGAGCCGACAGAGAGAGAAAGACTTTCCTTGGAGCTGATGCCCTGAATTTGGACTTGTAACCTACTAGGCTGTGAGAGAATAAATTTCTCTTCATTAAAGCCATCCACTTGTGGTATTTTTGTTATGGCAGCACTAGATGACTAAGACAGGGGTTATTGTAAATGGTATTGATTTGGTGATTTCCTCTTCGAAGTTCTCTTTGCTGGTGTAGAGGAATCCAACTGATTTTTATTCATTTATCTAGTGTCCTGATACTTTGCTGAAATCTTCTATTACTTCCAATGGTTTTCTTGTGGATTATTTGGGGTTTTCTGTGTATAAAATCATATCATCTGCAAATAAAGATACTTTTACTTCTTCCTTACCAATTTTTTTTTTAACCAATTTGGATGCACTTTTTTTCTTATTCTAGCCTAATTGCTCTGGCTAGGACCTCCAGCACAATGTTGAATAAGAGTTGTGATAAAGGGCATCATTGTCTAGTTCCCATTCTAAAGGGGAATGCTTTCAGACTCTCTCCATTTAGGATGATGTTGGCTGTTGGCTTTGTATAAATGCCCTCTATTATGTTGAGGAATTCCCCTTCTATTCCTATTTTGCTGAGAGTTTTTATCACAAATCGATACTGGACTTTGTCAAATGCTTTTTCTGCAAAATCATGTTGTTTTTGTCTTTTGTTTTACTTATGAGATGGATTATGTGGATTGTTTTTCTAATGTTGAACCATCCCTCCATACCTGGTATGAATCCCACTTGGTCATGGTGAATTATTATTATTTGATATGTTGTTGAATTCTTTTGGCTAGAATTTTGTTCAGGGTTTTTCTGTCTATGTTCATAAGGGATATAGGTTGGTAATTTTTTTTTTGTGGTGTCTTTACCTGGTTTTGGTATCAAGGTTATGCTGGCTTCATGGATGGCTTTGGTAGTATTCCATCCTTTCCTATGCTCTGAATTACCTTTAGTAGTAGCGGTATTAAGTCATCTCTAGGAGTTTGGTAGAATTCTCTGGTGAAGCCATCAGGGCCGGGGGTTTTTTTAGTTGGGAGTTTTTTTTTTTTTTTTAATTGTGCTTTAAGTGAAAGTTTACAAACCAAGTCAGTCTCTCACACAAAAACTTATATACACCTTGCTACATACTCCCAATTGCCCTCCCCCTAATGAGACAGACCGCTCCCTCCCTCCACCCTCTCTTTTTGAGTCCACTCTGCCACCTTCTAACTCTCTATACCCTCTCATCTCCACTCCAGGCAGGAGATGCCAACATAGTCTCAAGTGTCCACCTGATCCAAGAAGTTCACTCCTTACCAGCATCCCTCTCAATCCCACTGTCCGGTCCAATCCCTGTCAGAAGAGTTGGCTTTGGGAATGGTTCCTGTCCTGGACCAACAGAAGGTCTGGGGGCCATGACCACGGGGGTCCTTCTAGTCTCAGTCAGACGATTAAGTCTAGTTTTTTCACAACAATTTGGGGTCTGCATCCCACTGCTCTCCTTCTCCCTCAGGGGTTCTCTGTTGTGTTCCCTGTCAGGGCAGTCAATGGTTGTAGCCAGGCACCATGTAGTTCTTCTGATCTCAGGATGATGTAGTCTCTGGTCATGTGGCCTTTTCTGTCTCTTGGGCTCATAATTGCCTTGTGTTCTTGGTGTTCTTGATCCTTCTTTGCTCCAGGTGGGTTGAGACCAATTGATGCATCTTAGATGGCTGCTTGCTAGCGTTTAAGACCCCAGGTGCCACCTTCAAAGGGGAATGCAGAATGTTTTCTTAATAGATTTAGTTATGGCAATTGACTTAGATGTCCCCTGAAGCTGTTGTCCTCAAACCCCCACCCCTGCTATGCTGGCCTTCAAAGCATTCAGTTTATTCAGGAAACTTCTTTGGTTTGGGTTTAGTCCAATTGTGCTGACCTCGCCTGTATTGTGTGTTGTCTTTCCCTTCACCTAAAGTAGTTCTTATCTACTATCTAATTAGTGAGTACCCCCTCCCACCCTCCCTCCCCCCTTTTGTAACCATCGAAGAATATTTTCTTCTCTGTTTAAACTATTTCTTGAGTTCTTATAATAGTGGTCTTATATAATATTTGTCCTTTTGCAACTGACTAATTTCACTCAGCATAATGCCTTCCAGATTCCTCCATGTGATGAAATGTTTCACAGATTCATCACTGTTCTTTATTGATGTGTAGTATTACATTGTGTGAATATATCATAATTTATTGATCCATTCATCCGTTGATGGGCATCTTGGTTGCTTCCATCATTTTGCTATTGTAAACAGTGCTGCAATGAATATGGGTGTGCATATATCTGTTTGTGTAAAGGCTCTTATTTCTCTAGGACATGTTCCAAGGAGTGGGATTGCTGGATCATATGGTACTTCTATTTCTAGTTTTTTAAGGAAGTGCCAAATCAAATTTCTAAACTGGTTATACCATTTTACGTTCCCTCCAGCAGTGTATAAGTGTTCCAATTTCTCCACAACCTCTCCAACATTTATTATTTTGTGTTTTTTGGATTAATACCAGCCTTCTTAGACAGAGATGGAATCTCATTGTAGTTTTAATTTGCATTTCTCTACTGGGTAATGATTGTGAGCATTTCCTCATGTATCTGTTAGCTACCTGAATGTCTTGTTTAGTGAAGTGTCTGTTCATATCTTTTGCCCGTTTTTTAATTGGGTTATTCGTCTGTTTGTAGTTCAGTTTTTGCAGTATCATGTAGATTTTAGAGATCAGGCACTGATTGGAAATGTCATAGCTAAAAACTTTTTCCCAGTCCGTAGGTAGTCTTTTTACTCTTTGGGTGAAGTCTTTGGATGAGTATAGGTGTTTGATTTTTATGAGGTCCCAGTTATCTAGTTTTTCTTCTGCATTGTTAATAACGTTTTGTATACGGTTTATGCCATGTATTAGGGCTCCTAAAGTTGTCCCTACTTTTTCTTCCACGATCTTTACTCTTTTAGATGTTATATTTAGGTCTTTGATCCATTTTGAGTTTGTTTTCATGCATGGTGTGAGGTTGGGTCTTGTTTCATTTTTTTCCAGATGGATATCAAGTTATGCCAGGACCATTTTTTTAAAAAAATTGTCTTTCCCCCATTTAACTGCTTTGGGGCCTTTGCCAAATATCAACTGCTTATATGTGGATGGATTTATGTCTGGATTCTCAATTCTGTTCCACTGGTCTATGTATCTGTTGTTGTACCAGTACCAGGCTGTTTTGACTACTATGGTTGTATAATTGGTTCTAAAATCAGGTGGAGTGAGGCTTCCCACTTTGTTCTTCTTTTTCAGTAATGCTTTACTTATCCAGGGGCTTTTTCCCTTCCATAAGGAGCTGGTGATTTGTTTCTCCATCTCATTAAAAAATGTCGTTGGAATTTGGATCAGAATTGCATTAAATCTGTAGATGGCTTTTGGTAGAATAGGCATTTTTACCATGTTCAGTCTTCCCATCCATGAGCAAGGTATGTTTTTCCACTTATGTAGGTCTCTTTTGGTTTCTTGCAGTAGTGTACTGTAGTTTTCTTTAAATAAGTCTTTTACATCTCTGGTAAGATTTATTCCTAAGTATTTTATCTTCTTGGGGGCTACTGTAAATGGTACTGATTTGATGATTTCCTCTTTGATGTTCTTTTTGTTGATGTAGAGGAATCCAACTGATTTTTGTATGTTTGTCTTGTATCCCAATACACTGCTGAACTCGTACTAGTTTCAGTAGTTTTCTTGAGGATTGATTCCTTAGAATTTTCTGTGTATAAGATCATGTCATCTGCAAATAGAGATACTATTACTTCTTCCTTGCCAGTCTGGATGCCCTTTATTTCTTTATTTAGCCTAGTTGCTCTGGCTAGGACCTCCAGTACAACGTTAAATAAGAATGGTGATAAAGGGCATCCTTGTCTGGTTCCCAATCTCAATGGGAATGCTTTCAGGCTGTCTCCATTTAGGATGATGTTGGCTCTTGGCTTTGTATAAATGCCCTTTATTATGTTGAGGAATTTTCCTTCTATTCCTATTTTGGTGAGAGTTTTTATCATGAATGGGTGTTGAGCTCTGTCAAATGCCTTTTTTGCACCGATTGTTAAAATCTTGTGACTGTAGTCTTTTTATTTATGTAATGGATTACATTAATTGTTTTTCTAATGATGAACCATCCCTGCATACCTGGTCTGAATCCCACTTGGTCATGGTGAATTATTTCTGTGATATGTTGTGGAGTTCTATTGGCTAGAATTTTGTTGAGGATTTTTGCATCTAAGTTCATGTGGGGTATAGGTCTGTAATTCTCTTTTTCAGTGGTGTCTTTACCTGGTTTTGGTATCAGGAATATGGTAGCTCCATAGAATGAGTTTGGGGGTATTCCGTCTTTTTCTATGTTCTGAAATACCTTTAGTAGTAGTGGTGTTAACTCTTCTCAGAAAGTTTAGTAGATCTCTGCAGTGAAGCCATCCAGACCAGGGCTTTTTTTTTGCTGGGAGTTTTTTGATTGCCTTTTCAATCTCTTCTTTTGTTATGGGTCTATTTAGTTGTTCTACCTCTGTTTGTGTTAGTTTAGGTACGTAGTGTGTTTCTAGGAATTCATCCATTTTTTCTAGGTTTTCAAATTTGTTAGAGTACAATTTTTCATAGTAATCTGATATGATTCTTTTAATTTCAGGTTGTAATATCGCCCATCTCATTTCTTATTCTGGTTATTTGCTTCCTCTCCTGTTTTTCTTTTGTCAGTTTGACCAATGGTTTATCAATTTTGTTGACTTTTTCAAAGAGCCAGCTTTTGGGCTTGATAACTTTTTCAATTGTTTTTCTGTTCTCGATTCATTAGTTCTGCTCTAATTTTTCTTAATTGTTTTCTTCTGGTGCCTGTGGGTTTCTTTTGTTGCTCTCTTTCTATTCGTTCAAGTTGTAGGGATAATTCTTTGACTTTGGCCCTTTCTTCTTTTTGGATATGTGCATATATTGATATAAATTGACCTCTGAGCACTGCTTTCGCTGTGTCCCAAAGGTTCTGATAGGAAGTTTTTTCATTCTCATTGGATTGTATGATTTTCTTTATTCCATCCTGAATGTCTTCCCTAAACAAGCCTTCTTTGAGCGGGGTATTGTTCAGTTTCCAAGTGTTTGATTTCTTTTCCCTCCCTTTTCTGTTATTAATTTCTACTTTTATGGCTTTATGATCAGAGAAGATGTTTTGTAATGTTTCAATGTTTTGGATTCTGCTGAGGCTTGCTTTATGACCTAATATGTGGTCTATTCTGGAGAATGTTCCATGTGCACTAGAAAAGAAAGTAGACTTGGCTGCTGTTGGGTGGAGTGTTCTGTATATGCCTATGAGGTCAAGTTGGTTGACTGTGGCATTTAGATCTTCTGTGTCTTTATTGAGCTTCTTTCCGGATGTCCTGTCCTTCACTGAAAGTGGTGAGTTGAAGTCTCCTACTATTATTGTGGAGCTGTCTATCTCTTTTCAATGCTAATAGAGTTTTGTTTTATGTCTCTTGCAGCCCTGTCATTGGGTGTGTAAATATTTAATATGGTTATATCCTCTTGGTATATTGTCCCTTTAGTCATTATTTAGTGTCCCTCTTTATCCTTTATAATGAATTTAACTTTAAAGTCTATTTTGTCAGAAATTAATATTGCCACTTCTGGTCTTTTTTGATTGTTGTTTTTTTTTTGATTTTTTTTTTTCCATCCTTTGAGTTTTAGTTTGTTTGTGTCTCTAAGTCTAAGGTGTGTCTCTTGTAGGCAGCATATAGATGGATCTTTTTTTTTTAAATCCATTCTGCCACTCTCTGTCTCTTTATTGGTGCATTGAGTCCATTGACATTCAGGGTAATTACGGATAGGTATGAATTTAGTGCTATTATTTTGATGTCTTTTTTTGTGTGTTGTTGACAGTTTCTTTTTCCCACTTAACTTTTATGTGCTGAATAGATTATCTTTATATATTGTCCTTTCCTCATATTCATTGTTGTTGATGTTGTTTCTGCTGAGTCTCTATTTTTTTCTTATATTTTATTTTGATTTGTAAGGTAGTTTGTCTTCTTTGTGGTTACCTTATTACTTACCCCTATTTTTCTAAGTTTAAAACTAACTTTTATTTCTTTCTATTGCCTTATATTCTTCTCCATATGAAAGATCTATGGCTATACTTCTTAGTCCTTCTTTGTTGTTTTAACGTTGTCTTCTTTTACATAATAACATTGCTGTTTCCCTGTTTTGAGCTTTTTTTTACCTTGGTTTATTTTTGTGATTTCCCTCACTGGGTTGACTTCTGATTGCTCTGCCCAGTGTTCTAGCCTTGGGTCGATACCTGATATTATTGATTTTCTAGCCAAAGAATTCCATTTAGTATTTCTGGTATTTTTGGTTTGGTTTTTTACGAATTCCCTGAGCTTCGGTTTATCTGGAAATGTCCTAATTTCACCTTCATGTTTAAGAGACAGTTTTGCTGGATATATGATTCTTATGGCTATTTTTTTCCTTCAATTTTTTATATAAGTCATCCATTGCCTTCTTGCCTGCATGGTTTCTGCCGAGTAGTCCAAGCTTATTCTTATTGACTCTTCTTCGTAGGTGACTTTTTGTTTATCCCTAGCTGCTCTTAAAATTCTTTCTTTATCTTTGGTTTTGGCAAGTTTGATTATAATTTGTCTTGTTGATTTTCTTTTAAAATCTACATTATGTGGAGTTCGATGAGCACCTTGAATAGATATCTTCTCATCTTTCATGCTAACAGGAAAGTTTCCTGCCAATAAATCTTCAACAATTCTCTCTGTAATTTCTGTTATCCCTCCCTGCTCTGGTATTCCAATCACTCGTAGGTTATTTCTCTTGATAGAGTCCTACATGACTCTTAAGGTTTCTTCATTTTTTTCATTCTTATATCTGATTTTTCTTCAAATATGTTGCTTCCAAGTGCTTTATCTTCAAGTTCAGGAATTCTGCCTTCCACTTGCTCAGTTCTGCTCCTCTAACTTTCTATTGAGTTGTTTTCTTCTGTTAATTTTATTGTTAATCTTCTGAATTTCTGATTGCCGTCTGCCTATGGATTTTTCCAGCTTATTAAATTTTTTTTCTTATGTTCCTGAATAATCTTTTTAATTTCTTCAACTGCTTTATCTGTGTGTTCCCTATCTTGTTCTGTTTATTGCCTGATTTCCTTCCTGATGCCTTGAAGGGTTTTGTATATTAATCTTTTGTTTTCTGCCTCTGGTAATTCCGGAAAGGCACTTTCATCTAGAGGATACCTTTATTCTTTCTTTTGGAGCTTGTTGAGGAGATCATGGTATGTTTATTTATGTGACTTAATATTGACTGTTTTCTCTAAGCCATCCATAAGTTATTGTATTAGTTTATTTTATGTTTGCTTACTGTGTTGTAGCTTGCTTTGTTTTGTTTGGATATGCCCAAATGGGTTGCTTGAGTGAGCTAGCTTGATTATTTTCACCTTTGGATATCTGGCGTCCTATCCCCAGATGGCTAGAGCTGTTATCCCGTATATCAGTCTAGGAGTCCATTCACTCTTCTTGTATGAATTCAGCTCATGTGTCCAGGTAGCTGATTATTAAGTGTGTGGTACGGGCTCTGTCGTACAGTCTTAGAGGGGCAGGGGTGATTGGTGTATGTACCGGTATCTGGTTGCAGCAGGGTGTCACACTCTGAACGAGGCAGAGGTCTGAGAATCATTCCCCAGGTGTCTCTGAGGAAAGCATAACCCTGTTCCCTAAAGCATACGGGTGGGTGGGTTCTGCAGATGGACCATAGGCACCCAGTGATTTTGGCTGTAAGGACTTGGAGGTAGCAGTTATCCTTGGACCCCTTTCGTGGGTGGCTGGGTGACCTGAGTGGAGCCACCAGTCCTTAGGCCCCTGATGTGGGTCAGTGAGGGCCTTGTTTAATAGGCAAAGCAGTGTCAAACATGAAACACCCACCTGCCCACTGCACAGCTGAAACAGTTGTAGTCTGCCAACTAGGGCCTATTCTCCTGAAATGGGCCCAAACAAGTCCATGCAAAGGGGAAACGTATGCAAAGTACACGGACTGTTTATGCCTGGATAGGAGCTGCTTCTGTCCTGAGCTCCTCTGGTTAGTGGAGCTGGCAAATTATCTTTTCCCCCATTTGCAAATTTATTCCTTCTCCAAGGCTGAGAGGATGGCTCTAGGCACTCAACAGGGCCTATCTCAGGACCAGGGAAATCAGCAGCTGAAGTTGTCATGGAAGCATGGGGGCATGGTAAAATATAGACAGGTACTTAGCTTTCGTCAAGAGCGCCATTCTTCTCTGATTCCAGAGGTGTGAGTAGGCTGGACTGGCTGTTTTTCCTTAAGGAAACTGCAGCTGAATGGTAGTACCAGCCTGCCACAGTGGCTCCCAGGAATGGTGCCTCAGGGCTTCCGGCGATTCAGCTCCGGTAACCCCTCTCCGCTTCTGAACTGCCTTTTCCTCCCTATGCCCTATGTGTGCCCTTCTAGCTTGTCATAAATATACTCCTTTCACTTGTTTTCTTTTTTGGGTCTTTGTTGTAAGAGGGCTCTCTGAAAGCATCTGTCTATTCCACCATATTGGCCCTGCCTCCTAGTTGGGAGTTTTTAAATTACCTTTTTAATTCTTTCTTTTATTATGGGTTTGTTAAGTTGTTCTATCTCTGTTTGTGTTAGTTTAGGTAGGTAGTGTGTTTCTAGAAATTTGTCCATTTCTTCTAGGTTTTAAAATTTGTGAGTGCAATTTTTCACAGTATTTTGTTATGATTCTTTTCATTTCAGTTGGGCCTGTTGTGATATCACCTATCTCATTTCTTATTTGGGTTATTTACTTTCTATTCTTTTTTTTTTTTTTTTTGTCAGTTTGTCCAATGGTTTATTGATTTTGTTAATCTTTTCAAAGAACAAGCTTTTGGTCTTGTTACCTCTTTCAATTGTTTTTCTGTTCTCTATTTCACTTAATTCTGCTCTGATTTTTATTATTTGCTTTCTTCTGGTGCCTGAGGGCTTCTTTTGCTCTTCTTTTCTAATTATTCCAGTTGTAGGGTTAATGCTTTGATTTTGGCCCTTTCTTCTTTTTGGATGTGTGCATTTATTGCTATAATCAACCTCTGAGCACTGCTTTAGCTCTGTCCCAAAGGTTCTAGCAGGATGTGCTTTCATTCTCATTTGATGCTGTGAATTTCTTTATTCCAGTCTTAATTTCTTCTATAACCAGTAGTTTTTGAACACGATGCTTTTCAGTTTCCTTGTGTTTGATTGTTTTCCCTTGCTTTTTCTGTTATTGATTTCTACTTTTATGGCTTCGTGGTCAGAAAAGATTCTTTGTAATATTTTGATGCTTTGGATTCTGTTAAAGCTTGCTTTATAGCCTAACATGTGGTCTTTCAGGAGAATGTTCCATGTACATGGGAAAAGAAAGTATAGTTCGCTACTGTTGGGTGGAGTGTTCTGTATATGTCTATAAGGTCAAGTTGCTTGATTGTGGTATTTACATCTTCCGTGTCTTTATTGAACTACCTTCTGGATGTTCTGCCCTTCAGTGAAAGTGGTATGTTGACTTCTACTATTATTGTGGAGCTGTCTCTCTTTCTTTTCAATGCTGTTAGAGTCTGTTTTATGTATTTTGGAGCCCTGTCATTGGTGTGTAAATATTTATTATGGTTATGTCCTTCTGGTGTATTGACATTTTAATCATTATATAGTGTTCTTCCTTATCCTTTGTGGTGGATTTTACTTTAAAGTCTATTTTGTCAGAGATGAATATTGCCACTCTGGCTCTTTTTGCATTGTTTTTTGCTTGATTATATATATATATATATATATATATATATATATATATATATATATATATATTTTTTTCCCCCATCCTCTGAGTTTTAGTTTGTGTCTTTACATCTAAGGTGCATCTCTTGTTGGCAGCATATAGATGGATCATGTTTTTTTTTTTATCCACTCTGCTACTCTCTGTCTCTTTATTGGTACATTTAGTCCATTTACATTCAGCATAATTACTGATAGGTATGAGTTTTGTGCTGTCGTTTTGATGTCTTTTTTGTGTGTTGTTGACATTTCTTTGTTCCACTTAATTATCTGCACTGAGTTGTTTTTCTCCATGTATTTTCCTTTAATCTTTATCATTGTTGTTGATTTTGTATTTGCTGAGCCTTTACATTTTTCTTTGATTTTTATTTTGATGTGTAGGATTGTTAGTTTCCTTTGTGGTTACCTCAGTATTTATCCCTATCTTTCTAAGTTTAAACCAATCTTCTACTTATTTATATCACCTTGACTTCCTCTCCATTTGAAAGATCTATGAATACATTTTTTATTCCTCATTTTTGTTTTAATCTTGTCGTCTTTTACATATCGATGTCTCTGTTTCCCTATTTTCAGTGTTTTAGCTTTGATTAATTTTTGCATCTTCCCTATCTGAGTTGATATCTGGTTGCTCTGTACTGTTTTCTAGACTTGGATTGTTATCTGCTGTTATTAATTTTCTAACCAGAGGACTCCCTTTAGTATTTCTTTTATTTTTTATTTTTTGTGTTTTGCAAATTCCCTAAACTTCTGTTTATCTGGAAACGCCCTAATTTCACCATCATATTTGTTGTATATATAATTCTTGGCTGACAATTTTTTTTTCCTTCAGTGTTTTATATATGTCATCCCATTGCCTTCTTGCCTGCATGGTTTCTGCTTAGTAATCTGAACTTAGTCTTATTGAGTCTCCTTTGTAGGTGACTTTTTGTTTATCCCTAGCCACACTGAAAATTCTTTATCTTTTGTTTTGGCAAGTTTCATTATATCTTGGTTATTTCTTTTGGGATCTACCTTGTGTGGGGTTCAATAAGCATCTTGAAGAGTTATCTTGTCTTCTTTCACAATATCAGGGAAGTTTTCTGCCAAAAAATCTTCAAAAATTTTCTCTGTGTTTTCTGCTACCCCCCACCCCCACCCCGGTTCTGGTACTCCAATCACTCATAGGTTATTCCTCTTGATAGAGTCCCACATAATTCTTAGGGTTTCTTCATTTTTTTAAATTCTTTTGTCTGATTTTTCCTCAGATGAGTTGGTGTCATGTGCTTTGTCTTTATTCTCACTAATACTGACTTCCACTGCCTCAATTCTGCTCCAATGACTTTCTGTTGAGCTGTCTAATTCTGAAATTTTATTGTTAGTCTTCTGAATTTCTGTTTGCTGTCTCTCTATGGATTCTTGCAGCCTGTTAAATTTGTCATTATGCCTTTCTATGATCTTCTTAAGTTCCTCTATTGCTTTGTCTGCATGTTCCTTGGCTTGTTCTGTATTTTGCCCAATCTCCTTCCTAATCTCTTGAAGAGTTCTGTATATTAATATTTCGTATTCAACTTCCAGTAATTCCTGAAAGTTCTCTTTATCTGGAAGATTTATTGAATCTTTGTTTTGGGGCTTGCTGAAGCCATCATAGCTTTCCTTTTTATGTGATTTGATATTGACTGTTGTCTCTGAGCCATCAGTAAGTTATTATATTCATTTATTTTATGTCATTTATTGTGTCCTAGCTTCTTGTTTCATTTTGATATGCCCAAATAGGCTGTTCATGTGAGCTAGTTTGATTATCCACACCTTTGAAACTCTAATGCCCTGTCAGCAGGTGGTTAGATCTGCTACTAGGTATGTGAGCCTATAAGTCTGTTTACTCTTCTTGTATGGATTCAGCTCAGGTGTCCAGTTTGTCGGTCACCAACCATGGTGCAGGGCCTCACCTACAGTCCTAGACAGGCAGGGGTGATTGGTGTAGGTACAGGTATCTGGCTGCAGTAGGGGGTCACGTGCTGAGCAAGGCAGGGGGCTGACAGTAGTCCCTGAGTGTCTGGGAGGAAAGTATATCCCTGTTTCCTAGAGCATCTAGGTGGGTGGGTTTTGTAGCCAGGCTATGGACACCTAGTGCTGTTGCCTGTAAGGACTGGGAGGCACCACTTATTCTTGAACCCCTGCCTTGGGTGGCTAGGTGGCATGGGTGGTACCATTAGTTCTCAGGCACCAGTGTGACAGAAACTGTTCAATGGATCAAGAAAATCTTATTTCTCCTTCAAAATCACTTCCTCATTTAGATATACATCTGACCAGAGGAAGAATTATCTAACAGGTGTAGGTAGTTACGCCATCAATTCTTTATCATCCCTCAGAACTGTCTCATTTCAGGAACAAATATGTTTTTAAATATATTTTTTTTGTTGTTACAAAACATTAAATGTTTATATTGTAGAAACTGGATAAAACAAGGATGGAAAATGAAAATAATTTATTTTCTTCAATAAAAATTTACTAAGCATCTACTGTGTGCTGTTCCAGGCACTGTAGACATAGTGGTAAACAAATATTGTAACATCCTGTAAGCCTACCTCTCATAGGTAGTTGTCAGTGACATTTTTGTTTGTTATATTTTGGTTTGGCTTTATTGGGAACCAAAAGGTCAGCAGTTTGAAACCACCAGCTGCTCCTTGGGAACTCTATGGGGCAGTACTACTCTGTCCTAGAGGGTCACTATGAGTTGGAATTGATTTGATAGCAACAGTTTATTGGGATCAAGTTCCATGGATCATGCAAGTGATTTGCACTTAATTATAACCTAAAGGTTGCTGGTTTGAACCCATCAAGTGATACCACTAAAGAAAGTCCTGGTGATCTGCTTCCGTAAGGATTACAGCCAAGAAAACCCTATGGAGCAGTTCTCCTCTATAACACATGGGGTTGCCAAAAGTTGGAATTGACTTGACAGCAATAGTTTAGGTTTTTGGTTATCGGGATCATGCTATGCATACCGTTTTGTATTGTAGTTTTAAATTTAACGATGTTTCATTAAAAAATTATCCATGTTATCACCTAATTGGTTTATGGCTGCATAGTAATTGCCTTCCATCTCAGAAATCTTAAGCCTACATCTCTTTGTTAACCACTACCTCTTGTAACTGGTTAATTCTTTTCAGATGTAGACAGCCAGGCCTTTCTTCCTAGTCTGTCTTAGTCTGGAGGTTCAGCTGACACCTGTCTGCCATGGGTGACCCTGCTGGTATTTGAAAACGAATGGCATAGCTTCCAACATCACAGCAACATGCAAGCCTCCACAGTATGACAAACTGGCAGACACATTGTCTAATGACTGAAGACCAGACAAATTGTGGAATGACATCAAGGATATCATACATGAAGGAAGCAAGAGGTAACCAAACAGACAGGAAAGAAAGAAAAGACTAAAACAGATGTCAAAAGAGACTCTGAAACTTGCTCTTGAACATCCAGTAGCTAAAGCAAAAGGAAGAAATGATGAAGAAAAAGAGCTGAACAGAAGATTTCAAAACGTGGCTTGAGAAGACAAAGTAAGATATTATAATGACATGTGCAAAGACCTGGAGATAGAAAACTAAAAGGAAAGAACACTTTTGGCATTTCTCAAGCTGAAAAAACTGAAAAAAAAAAAAAATCAAGCCTCAAGTTGCAATAGCAAAGGACTCTAGGGTGAAAATATTAAACAATACAGGAAGCATCAAAAAAAGATGGAAGGAATACACAGAGTCACTATACCAAAAAGAATGGGTCAACTTTCAACTATTTCAAGAGGCAGCATATGATCAGAGTCAATGGTACTGAAGGAAGAATCCCAAGCTGGCTTCTGGAGGCAATGGCAAAAAACAAGGCTCCAGAAATTGGAATACCAATGAGATGTTTCAGCAAAAGGATGTGACACTGAAGTACTCACTTGTCTACGCCAAGAAAATTGAAATAGGGCTACCTAGCCAACCGACTGGAAGAGGTTCATATTTATTCCTATTTCCAAGAATGGTGGCCCAAACAAATGTGAATACTATCAAACAATATCATTAATATTACAAGCAGGTAAAATTGTTGCCGAAGATTGTTCAAAAGTGGCTGCAGCAGTACGTCAACAGGGAACTGCCAGAAATCCAAGCCAGATTCAGAAGAGGACCTGAAATGAGGGATACCATTGCTAATGTCAGATGGATCCTGGCTGAAGGAGAAGAATACCAGCAAGATGTTTACCTGTGTTTTATTGACTACGCAAAGGCATTCGACTGTGTAAGAAGAGAGAAGATGTAGATCATGCTAAATTATGGATAACATTGTGAAGAATGGGAATTCCAGGACACTTAATTGTGCTCACAAGGAATCTGTACATAGATCAAGAGGCAGTTGTTCAATCAGAACAAGGGGATACTGCGTGGTTTAAAGTCAGGAAAGGTGTGCATTAGGGTTGTATCTTTTCACCTTACCTATTCAACTTGTATGTTGAGCAAATAATCCAAGAAGCTGGACTATATGAAGAAGAATGGGGCATCAGGATTGGAGGAAGACTCATTAACAACCTGCTATATCCTTGCTGAAAATGAAGAGGACTTGAAGTACTTACTGATGAAGATGAAAGATCACAGCCTTCAGTATGAATTTCAACATGAGAAAACAAAAATCCTCACACCTGGACCAATAAGCAATATCATGATAAACAGAGAAAAGACTGAAGTTGTCAAGGATTTCATTTTACTTGGATCCACAATCAACACCCATGGAAGCAGCAGTGAAGAGAAGCAAAGCATTGGGCAAATCTGCTGCACAGGCCTTTTGTGTGTGTGTGTGTGTGTGTGTGTATGTGTTGTAAGTGAAACTTTACAAATTAAGTCAGTCTCTCATACAGAAACTTATACACACCTTGCTATGTAGTCCTAGCTGCTCTCCCCCTAATGAGACAGCAGTATTCCCTGTGTCCATTCAACCAACTCCTGTCGCCCTCTGCCTTCTCATCTCACCTCCAGACAGGAGCTGCCCACATAGTCCCATATGTCTTCTTGAGCCAAGAAGTTCACTCCTTATCAGTATCATTTTCTGTCTTATAGTCCAGTCCAATCCCTGTCTGAAGAATTGGCTTCGGTAATGGTTCCACTCTTGGGCTAACAAAGGGTCCGGGTACCATGACCTCTGGGGCCCCTTTAGTCTCAGTCAGACCATTAAGTCTAGTCTTTTTACGGGAATTTGAGATCTGCATCCCACTGTTCTCCTGCTCCATCAGGGAATTTCTGTTGTGTTCCCTTGCAGGGCAGTCATGGGTAGTAGCTTGGCACCATCTAGTTCTTCTGGTCTCAGGATGATGTAGTCTCTGGTTTATGTGGCCCTTTCTGTCTCTTGGGCTTATCTTTACCTTATGTCTTTGGTGTTCTTTATTCTCCTTTGCTCCAGGTGGGTTGAGATCAATTGATGCATCTCAGATAGGTGCTTGCTAGCGTTGAAGACCCCAGACAACACTCACCAAAATGGGATGCAGAGCATTTTCTTAATACATTTTGTTATGCCAATTGACCTAGGTATCCCCTGAAACCATGGTCTCCAGGTCCCCATCCCTGTTACTCTGGCCTTCGAAGCATTTGTTTGTATTCAGGAAGCTTCTTTGCTTTTGGTTTAGTCCAGTCGTGCTCACATCTCCTGTATATTGTGTTGTCTTTCCCTTCACCTAAAGTAGTTCTTGTCTACTATCTAATTAGTGAATACTCCTCTCCCTCCCTCCCTACCCTGGTAACCATCAAAGAATATTTTCTTCTGTGTTTGAACTTTTTCTTGAGTCCTCATAATTGTGGTCTCATACAATACTTGTCCTGAAAAATACCTCTTTAAAGTGTTGAAAATCAAAGATATTACTCTGAAGACTAAGGTGTGCCTGGCCCAAGCCGTGGTAATTTCAATCAGCTCATATGCATGGGAAAGCTGGACGATGAATAAGGAAGACTGAAGAATTGATGGCTTCGAATTGTGGTGTTGAAGAGTATCGAATATACTATAGACTGCCAAAAGAACAAATATGTGTCTGGGAAGAAGTTCAACCAGAATGCTCCTTGGAAGCAAGGATGATAAGACCATGTCTCACGTACTTCGGGCTTATTATCAGGAGGGATTAATCTCTGAAGAAAGATATCATGCTTGGAAAGATAAAGGGTCAGAGAAAAAGTGGAAAACCCACAATGAGATGGATTGATACAGTGACTGCAACAATGGGCTCAAGCATAACAATGATTGTGAGGATGGTACAGGATCGGGCGGTGTTTTGTTCTGTTGTACATAGGGTTGCATGAGCTGGAACAGACTAGACAGCACATAACAACAATAACAACCTTTTGCTACTCCTTGTCTAGACCACATATTTAAACATCTCAGTCCCCTCAAACCAACCTTACACCCCATGGTAAATAGCTTCAAGTCCTTTCTTACCAATATTCCCAACTTTGTAGTCCTCTTATCCTTCATTTGATTTTAAGTAGGTTATTTGAGTAGCTGCTATATGGCCACAATCTTACACTAACGGTGATTCTCACTGAAACTGATGGCTTTGGCTCAGATGTCTGCATTTTGAATGAAGTCAGAAATCCTGAATCCCAGCAACTGTTGATGTAAGGTAAGCTCCCCACAAATATGTTATAATGTATTGCAGTGTATAAAATACTCTTCAAGCCAGATATGTTAAAAGAAGGTCCTTTGAGCAAAACTTGCGCATTGCAAACCTGATTCTTGCCCTACATTGTTCATGCCGATGAAGTTTGTCTGTGCATATTTGAGAATTTATTTCAGTCCTGATTACACAGGACTGATTGTTTCTCTCTGGAAAGAATACCAAATCTGATACAATATTGTCTTTCCAAACTGAATTTTATAAAGGCAATATCATTAAAAATATTCTAGAAAAGAAAAGAAATTTCAGGTTCTGTATTTTCAATTAAATTTTTACAGCAGAATGTATGCACATTGTAATTGGCCATGAGTTGACAGAGAGACCAGTAAATAAATACGTGGGAGTGGTTTTGAGAAAGAATGGTATCCATCAGCTTCAATCACCTTGCTATTCTATGAGGCCAATGTCCAAGGATTTCAAATTATACCTCTTTTTCTAGAAAGAATTATAAGACTCCTTTAGGCATTCCAAAATGGAGAACTGAGCTTAACAGTGGAGGCTAGACACAAGAACCTGCCTTCTCTGCTGGCTGAAATATAGTATTTTTCTTCTGAAATAATGTTGAAGGAAGGTGAACCTTAAACCTAAAGATTTGCAGCTTAACACTAATTTATTTCTTCTGGCAACAGTTGCAATGTTTCTAGATTTATGTAGAGAGGAAAAAATATAATTCCTCTATCTGAAATGGACAAAACTCTAGAAAGAAAAAAAAATGAGGATTTTGACCTTCACTGTTAAAAGAGGAAAATTCACTTTGGAAATGTAACATTTCATTGTCCATTTCTCAGAGAATTTTGGAAGGTCATTAGAGAATAAAAAAAAAAAAAAAAAAAAACCCAGCACCGTCGAATCGATTCCAACTCATTGGGACCCTATAGGACAGAGCAGAACTGCCCCACAGAGTTTCCAAGGAGCGCCTGGAGGATTCAAACTGCCCACCCTTTGGTTAGCAGCCGTAGCACTTAACCACTACGCCACCAGGGTTTCCCATTATAGAACAGCATTTATACAATCAAAGTACTCAAAATTGAGTAAAAGACTGAGACTGCCCAAATACTTCCAAATTAAGAGAATCTTTTTTTTTTTTTTTTTTATTAACTAACAATAATGGGTAGATGAAAAGTTGTAGAATTTGAAGAAGCATGGAGAGATGACAATTCTATGGGATAGTTCTACTCTGTGCTATAGGTTCTCTAGCAGTTGGAATTGGCTCGATGGCAAAAGGTTTAGTTTTTTGGTTTAGGAGAGATGACAACAAAATGCTTATTGAGTAAATGCTTGTGAGTTGGAAAGAGGGCAAGTTAGTCATAATCGGCTTCATCTATTTTGGCTTGGAGCAAAAGAAAAACAGGAGAGCTCAAAGGTTCTCTATTCTGCAAATTGCTAATTTGTGGCTTTGTAATTTATTAAAAGTGAGGTTCATATTATATTTCATATGAAATGTGGTTATGCTTATTAATGTGCAGGAAATATGCTGACAGCGATAGGAAAAAAAAAAGGCTTCTGAACCTGAACGAGCATCCATATGATGTTTACCGAGCTTTTATAACTGAAACCTATGATGACCTGAAATAATTTGTTGGCACTAAAAGGTTTCATCATGGTCCCTGAGACATTTCCTTCTTAAATTTAGTTTTTGGCATCTGATTATTGCTCCAATGGTTTTGGCTTCCTACGATTTGAGATGAAGAGAGATTGCCAGAGTGCAAACAAACTTCTCTGATTTTGCAAAGGATTGGCAACGATAAACTTTGAGCAGTGATATTTCCAACTCCTAGAGTCTCTTTCCATGTTAACACAGAGCTGGCTTCTCATTCTACTCACATATTTAAGTGTCTTTTTTATAATTACAAATTTATTTTTCTCCAAGGATTAAAGCAAACATGGTTATTGTACAAAATGTGAAAAATACATCTAAGCAGAGAGAACAACATAAGCATGTTTATGTTTTTATTCTGTTTTACAAAGGACTTCCCTCCATTCCACCTGCCCTTCCTCCACATACACACAAAAATTGAGAAGATAGAAGGAAACGAAGGAATGAAAAGAGTGATTTTGCTTTTAATTTACTATATTATGAAGGAGCCCTGGTGGTGCACTGGTTAAGGCGATCAACTGCTGGTTTGAAGGCATTGGCCGCTCTGCGGGAGAAAGATGGGGCAGTCTGTTTCTGTAAGATTTACAGCCTTCTAAACCCTATGGGGTTGCTATGAGTTGGAATCGACTTGATGGCAGTGGGTTTGGTTTTTTTGGTTTATTGTATTATGAGTACTTCCCCATGATGGAGCCCTCGTGGTACAGTGTTTAAGAGATCATCTGCCAACTAAAAGATTGGCAGTTCAAATCCACCAGCTGCACCTTGGAAACCTTAAGGAGCAGATCTACTCTGTCCTATAGCGTTGCTATGAGTTGAAATTGACTCAGCGGCAATGAGTTTGATAGTGTTGTTTTCCCCGTGATATGAAGATTTTGTTGAAATATCATTATTAATGGATATTTGCTATTTTATTATAATTTACCAAACGATATCTCTACTGTTGCATACATTTAAACACTTCACGAGCTATATCAGTCATGACCTTCTTCCTGGACTCCTGTGCCTTCAGCTACCCTCCAAAGGCTGGTGTTTTTCAGAAATCTATCTTTGGCCTCTCTTCTTACTTACCTTTCCTCTTTTATTGATTTTTACCTATCCCGTTTATTCAAAGCCCTTCTATATGCTAATGACTCCCTACATGCTCAGACACTCTTTTGAGTCTGATCCTCTATATTTCCCTGCCTGTTGAAGACCTTTGCCTGTATTTTCATGGATAACAAACTCAAAAATTCTTCAAACCTCATTCCTAAGCAATTTGCTCGATGCACCACTATTCACCTGGTTAGCCATAGCAGAAACTTGGGAATCTTCTCAGATTCCTTTCCCTCACTGAGTTTGCACTTGCGTTTAATTAATCTGTCTTGGGTCAAGTGCTCATCTTTGGGTTACATCGTAGACAATCGGGGGGTGGGAGGACAAAGATATACCAGCAGTGGGCAGACCAAGTTTTCTCAGAAGTGATTATGAGCAAGAAACGTATTCTGACTGACATATCAATACAGTCCTTTAAAATATTTCTTTGGATGTGGATATATTTACACGAATTTATATAGTATATGTATCACTATAGGTAAGTAATCCACAATTATTTCTTGAATACTATAGGATCGTTTTGAGTCGGAATTGACTTGACAACAATGGGTTTGTTTTGGGGTTTATATGTGACATAGAAGACAAAGACATACCATATTCTCTAATCTCAGGAAGGGTAGATGCAAGTAAAGACACATGGTTCATGAGGGAAAGTAATGTAAAAATTATGGGAAGGGGCTTGGCTGTCATATTAAAGAGCTGGAACTTTTCTCATAGATAATGGGGAGCCACTAACGGGTTTTAGTGGCTGGCAGTGCCATGATAAAAAAATTGTGAAAGACGAATCTGGAGTAGAATGTAGGATGGCTCAGAGACAGTAGATGCATCAGACCCCTCTTGTTCTCCATATCAGATCTTCCTGGCCTTTCCTCCAATTCCAGCTCCTACTTCGGAGACCAGTTTCACGGAGGAGAAAATGGCTAGCATTCTTGCCTAGGGCCTGTACTCCTCCCTCTTGCTTTATCCTGGAGTTTTTCAGCTGCAGTTGTGGATAGACTTGGTTGACACTCATACTAGGCACCCGAGGATGTGCAACCCAGAGGCTGGAGAAGTTAGTGCCCCACGGAGCAACCTTTGACTAAAGTGGGATAGAAGCCCATTGACATTTTTTTTTTTTTTTCCAGGCAGAAGGTGCTGAGAGGCATTTCATAAGGTGTCTTAGCTGGCCCTGGAGGACTGAACCACCAGTCATCTCCTAGAGTTGTGGCAAATTTGGAAGCCTAGCCTGGTATTGGCTTTCTGTCTCCCTGTCCATCATACCTGCTCAGGGGTGGATTATCCAATAGGCAAGATAAGTGTGGTACTTAGCTTGCTTACCAGATCATCTGTAGTGAACAATTTTACGTTTTTTCACCACATCAAAGATTCTGCTGCTAGATATGGCTGGCATCTGTCTCTCTCCCATCCCCACAGCACCTTCCTACAGAATCAAAACCTCTTTTCAAATACACAGTCCCTGACAAGGGCAGATTATCCAGTAAGCAAGATAAGCACGGGCTTACTTGTGCTTACTTACAAATCTGTAGTGATCAATTTCACATGGGTTTCACCATAAGCTGTGCTGAAACCCATGTGAAGTTGGCCATTACAGATGATCTGGTAAGCAAGATAAGCACAGTGCTTACCTTGCTTATTAGATAATCTGTCCCTGCACCTGCTCCTAAATAAACTACTCACACATGATCTTTTATCTCAGTGCTAGGTTGGAAGGAGAGGCTATGATTGCCTAGAGAGCTCTCAATCTAAATTAAAATAACAAACAAACAAACAAAAACTTTCAATCCATCAAATTTATCCTTTGGTGTAATGACTATATCTTTCAATCATCTTTTTTGTTTGTGTGACTATATATTTATGACTGTCCCTTCCTCACATTTACCTATAAGAGCCATGAAGCAAAGGCCATGTCTTTTTTTTATCTATTATTATATCCCCAACTCTTGATTAAAAAATATTAAATAAACAAAACAATGATTGTGAATTAAAACTCTCCTCCAAACCCCAGACTTCTGAGGTCTGGACTTTCAGAAGCCACAGACTCTATTTTGCCTTTGCTGAGGGCTAGGGGCAGAGGTTAGTAAGAGTGATCTAATTTTATTTTTCTCAGTATCCTCTCATTTTCTCATTAGGATAAAACAGAATATCACTAATTCTCTCATTTACCAGATGTACAGTTTTGTAATCTATGTTCTTCATCCCAACTTTGTACATTTTAAGTAAACCCCCTTCTGTAGTTCAAGATTCCCATAACTGCAAATATCTTGTTTCATTGGGTGCCCAGTGAAGCTAAGGGTTGAGCAACCTTCCCTAACCTCTTCCTAAAGGCTTCTTTGAAGATCAACTGAGGCCAGTATAATAAAAAAGCTAGAATGTATGGAGTGTCACTGTGTTTTACATAGACACACACAGCCTCATTGAAGCAAGAATCATTGGCTACGTTTTACAGGAGGCTCAGAGAGATTAAGTAAACTGACCAAGTTCACAAAGCTAATAAGTGGTCTCATTCCAAAGCCCTTTCTGTTAACTATTGCATTCATGAGCTGATTGAATTTGCTAAGTTTCAGTGTCTTTCAGATGAACAGTGTGGGTATTTTTGCCATATACAGTCACCTTTTGTCCTTCAGGGAAGCTGAGAAGTATCTTCGTCAGGTCCTCTGACCTTGTCCTTCATTCTTTTTCTTATTGTTCTCTTATCTGCGGGAGCCCTTAGGAATGGAAAAGTAACTGCTTTGGACTTCAGAGGAGCAGGCCTGGTCAGAGAAACTACCCCGAAGTTCTGACAGCAAGCCTGGGACAGTGCTTTTTCATATTCATGTTCTCTCCTTTTCTCTCTTTCTTTCTCAATCTCACTCCTGTCTCTTCTCTCTGCACCCTTCTTCTCTCTGCCTGTCTGGTTCCTTTTCTTTGAGTGGAAGTGAGGGTAATAAATCAAAGGATATCTTCATTTAATTTTATTTTTGCTGAAGAATATAAGTTTATTTGAAACTAGTTTCTGAGGATTTATGAATTTTTACTATTGGGTGCTGCAACAATTAAAACTGTAGCTTTTTGGCCTTGGATCTAAATCTATGGAAATAAATCTTGGTGGAGAGCCCATTATTTCTTAATTACAGAACACATTAGTATCTAGGTTTAGCAACTCCCAGTGGTTTAAAGGAACGTTTTCGTTTAGAGGAAAGTTTCCGCTTAACCTTTCTGCTATAGCAGAATGATACATCAATGAAGTGCTATTGTCGTTAGTTAAAAATAGACAAAAAGAAAAACATATAAGAATGAAAGAGCTACTTTGAATATTTGGAGATGAGCCTGAGAGGAAAACCTCAATTCTATTTTGTCACAACTCTTTTTTCTCTTGTTTGGAGTAAACCATCAAGATGACTCATACATGATGGTGCTGACTTTATTCCGGGTAGAATTGTCCTGCATCCAAAGGAACCTTAGGATAAAGGTAACGTGGATCTGACTTACACTTCAATAAGTAATAGTTATCTGGAAAAGTTATGATTAGGCTTCAAATTTTATATATAGAAATAAAAGATTCAATATATTATCTAAATCCATTTGAGAACTTGTCTGCTAATAGAGAAACTTAATATACTAGGAGCTGAGATAAGGAATAATTTCAGGCTCTCTTTGGAATGTACTTCAGCCCCAGTGGCTGTGAGCTGTAGAGCTGTATCAAGCCCTCCACCAGCATTCCAGCCTATCCGTCCTGCTCATTTCTCTGTGCTGTGTCCCTATATCTTTTTGTCTCTTTACCCCAGGCCACCATGTCCACTTTTCACTCTTACTTTGCAGATGTTTATGGAGCACTTGTAGTCTGCCAGGTACTGTGCGAGATGGTAGAAATATAGTGGGCAAGGCAGAAGTGGTCACTGTTCCCACAAAGCTGTCAGTTTAGAGGGGAGAAGGGATTGAGTAAGTAAATTAGAGACAAAATCAACGTTAAAAATTGAAAGCAAAAGGCGCTGAGGAAGTAGATATAACAGAGGGAACTAACAAATAGGATCTAAGTAACTCTAGGGAAATGCATGATCTCTTTTTTGGAACCTTAGAAAAATGAAACACTTATGAAAAAGTAATAATGATAATAATAACAGCAACAACTAGCACTGTTGAGTATTTACTATGTACAAGGAATTAAAATAACTCTATGAGGAAGGCACTAAAATTGGTACAGTTTTTTGGTAGAGAAAGCTAGAACTCAGAGACTTACTTGATTTTCCACAACAAGGAAGCGGCTGAGCGAGCACTGGATTCCATCTGTCTGTCTGACTAAACCTCTGTTCTTATGTTCAGTAAGACCAGAAATGCTTCCACTGTTTCTTCACCCCCATTTTCTAACCAGTTCTTCCTCCTCTCCCGGTTTCACTGTTAATGGCCGCCTTAATGGCACCTGGAATTAGAACCTCAGGAATACATTTGTCTCCTTCTTTCTCTTACCTTCTGTCTCAGTTACCTAGTGCTGCCAAAACAAAAAATACAACAAGTGGACGACTTTAAAGAAAAATTTATTTTCTGACGGTTCTGGAGGCTGGAAGTCCAAATCATGGTCTGGGCCATCCCAACTCCTTCTGTGAGCCTCTCTCCTAGAGTCTGGCAATGCTTGACATTCTTTTGCTTGTAGATGGGTCCTCATATGGTGTCTGTCTTCCCCCATGTACTTTTCTGTGCTTATTCTGCTCTTTTAATAAGATACCACTCAGGGGTGATTAGGTCTAGAGCTCATGCTACTCTGGTATAACCTCATTGACATAACAAAAGAAAACTTTTATTTCAAAATAGGGTCATATTTACAGATATAAGAGTTAGAACTTCCAAATTTCTTTTTAGAGGACACAATTTAATCCATAACACTCCTCCCTTTGGCCCCCCAAATTTAAGTCCTTCCCATGTGCAAAATACATTTACACTATCTCATTTCCCAATTATAATCACTTATCACATCCAATGGATCCTCATTCCAAGGTATTTCTTGGCCCACTCTCTCCTTTCACCTTTCCTGGCATCTATCACCGTCTTCTGTGTGTGTGTGTGTATAGCCCTGGTGGCATAGTGGTTAAGAGCTCCACTGCTAACCAAAAGGTCAGTAGTTCAAATCCACCAGTGGCTCTTTGGAAGCCCTATGGGGCAGTTCTACTCTGTTCTACAGGGTCGCTATGAGTTGGAATTGACTTGATGGCAATGGGTTTGGTTTTGGTCTTTATCACTGTCTTGGCCCAAACAGTCATTAATTCTTTCCTACTCCTATTACTTCTTAGCTACTTCACCTGCCTCCAGACTTGTGGTTCCTCTTTGTTTTCCCCCTATGTTACAGACTGAATTGTGTCCCCCCAAAACAAGTGTTAGAATCCTAACCCCTATACCAGTGGGCATAATCCCATTTGAGAATAGGGTTTTCTTTGTTATATTAATGAGGCCATACCAGTGTAGGGTGTGTCTTAAACCGAATCACTTTTGAGATATAAAAATAGCAGATTAGACACAGAGACAAGCAAGCAGGCACAGGGGAAGAAGGACATTATCAAAAAGTGTATCTACAAGCCCAGGAACATCCCCATGAGTTGAAATGGACTCCAAGGCAACTAATAACAACAACAGAAGTTGAAACAGGCAAGAAAGGACCACCCCCACCCTCCACCCTACCAGAGGCTGAATTCAGACTTCTAGCTACCTGAACTGTGAGAAAATAAATTTCCATCATTTAAAGCCACTCACTTGTGGTATTTCTGTTACAGCAGCACTAAGAAACTAAGACACACCATTTCTGCTTTACTAACTTCAGGCTGATCTCTCTAACACAGTTATCCAGACTCTTGACACTCAATGAATAAAAAATATTTTTATGAAGATTGTGATGATGGTGAGGATGATGATAATTCTGAGAGAGATAATATAACTGACCATCTCTCTCTCTGGAAACCCTGGTGGTGCAGTGGTTAAGGGCTATGACTGCTAACCAAAAGGTCAGCAGTTGAAATCCACCAGGCACTCCTTGGAAACTATGGGGCAGTTCTACTTGTCCTATAGGGTCACTATGAGTCAGAATCGACTCAACAACAACAGGTTATCTCTTCAGCTTTAGCTGCCAAAACATCAAAGCAAAATTTGGGTGTCAATCTTAATAACTATGGTGGACTTTATTATTTAGGTATCTGTGCTCTTCTTTTCTCATTTTGGGAAAGACAAGTTTAGTCTCACCATTTCTTTTTTATTCTCTTAATCTTACCTACACCTCCATAAGTAGTCCTTTTATTAAAGTCTCTTCATTGGCATCACCTGAGGTGAATTCTGTTTCCTGCTGGAATGCTTGCTAATACAGAAGTTACTCAATGTATATTTGCCAAACTGATTTAGAACTGAAAGGTACTTTTACCCCTTTTGTTGTTGATATTGTGGTATTCGTTCCATTAAGCATAAAAATTATACAACAACAATGAAACTGATAGAAATGCTTTTCAGCTGTTACTCTGAACTCTTATTTTGTGTTTTGTTTTGTCCATTTTATTATTTTATTTGACTATTCTTAATACATTTTCAAGAAAGTATAATTTTCTTTTAAACGCACAATTATTTACAACTTTATTATTATTTGTGTAATTTTATAAAAAAGGTCTCAGCCACTTTTCTTTCCCTAAAGAATTATACCTCAAATATGAAATAATGAAAACAAATAGGAAATAGGGTTTTATGAAATACATAGATATTTATTGTATAGTTATTTCTCGGAAACACATGCAGAGGTTAAATCATGCCACTAAAAGATTCAAGGTGCTGGCCAAATTACTTTCTTAGCCTAGAAATTTGTTTTATTGACTTTTAGCTGAAATAAGTATGCTGTTAGAGTGGGCTTGGCAAACCTTTTGTATTTCAGGGATTTTCACTGGGATTATTGTAGTACGTTTAACCTAATGCCTATTAAGTGATTCAATTGTGCTTTCCTATGCTTTACGCTGGGACACCTTCGAATGTCTCCTATTGCTCACATTTTTCTCTCATAAGTGCATCTATAAGTGCACGGGCTATTACATTGATTAACTTGATCAAAATGGCTTAGGCCATTTACAGGAAATTCATATGTGAAAATTAAGCCTCCAGATCATTAGTGGATGATTGCTTGTATAGCCTTGTGATAGTTGCCAGGTAACCTGTGGCAAGCTCTTTAATCTGTCTGAATTTCAGTGTCTTCACCTGTGGGATGGGGCTGATAATACCTTCCTAGATACAAAACACATTCTGGAGCATGATACAAATGTAAGGGGATAGCCATTTAATTCTGTATTTATAAAGATGCATTCAATAGCATTAGCTAATGTTTTATAGTCAGTACCTTGAGAGTCAAAATACTCTGAAAGATTTCAACTAGTCTCAGCTGAAAGCTCTAACCTTAGAAAATAAACCACATGGAATGTCCTTCATAGTTTATATTTAAATGTTTTTTTGCCTTAATGTTCACAAAATGAGATATATATATATACATACATATATATATATATATATCCTTGATGTCCTTTTTCATTTTGCTTTCCTTTCCCTTCCCTTCTTTTGGTTACAAATAACATTTTTGTAGAATGAACAATACCCTGAATTGAGCATTTTTCTTTTATGTCTATCATCCTCAAGAGAAAACCACGGGAAATATATTCCTGTTTGGTATGACTTTGCTTTAGACATTTCAGAACTATCATGGGAAACTTTCTCTCTCTCTCTTTCTAATGCAATAGCCATTTGTTTGAATATTTCTCCTTTTCCTGAAGAATGTTCCCTTCTGGATTTTCTCGGCTAGTGCTTTGGTATTTATGACCTAAGTGTCTCAGTAAATGTAAGAAAACAACGCTCACTGGAAAAACTTAGAAGGCATATGAGGAATCTGTGTTTTTAAGTTCAGTAAACACATTGAGCTGTGTTGAGATTAACCTCTGTAGCCTGATAATAAGTAGTAGATTCAATAAATTATGAGATACACACAATGGACTATTATGTGACCACTAGACTTGAGAAGGAGCCCTGGTGACGCAGTGGTTAAGAACTCAGACTGCTAACCAAAAGGTCAGTGGTTTGAATCCACCAGCTGCTCCTTGGAAACCCTATAGAGCAGTTCTACTCTGTCCTATAGAGTTGCTATGAGTCAGAATTGACTCGACAACAATTGATTTTTTTATAGACATGAGAATGCACAGGTGTACTTATAGAAGGAAAGAGAGAGAGAGAGGAGGTAAAATACATTTTAGATTGACAAATGACCCTTGGACTCTTGTATTATCAAGTTGTGGATTATCTGTAGTGAATTTTTGACCCTGAACTCCTTTTGTTTTTCCACTCTTCATATTTTGAGATCAAAATTCTCTCTTATTTTAAACAGATAGTATATGATAAGAGAATAACAATAGGCACTTCAATTAGTCCAGTAATGTTAACTGCTATAACAACAAAAAAAATTCAAATATAACACAATATACATTTATCTCTCAGTGATGTAACGAGAGCTCAGTGCGGTTTGATACAGATGGGGCTCTGTTGCATACAGTCATTCATAACTCAAGGTTCCTTCCATCTTTTGGTTTTCCCTTTGGGTCATCTTTAGTTAGCAGGCTGATAGAAAAACAGATAAGGACCATATTATGGGTCAGGCTTATAAATGACACACATCCATTCATCTCACTTTCCAGTCTCAGAGACATACCTAACTGCAAGGAAGACTGAAAGGTTCAGTTGGTTGCGTTCCCAGGAAGAGGCAGTGAATGTGTAGCATTTATTGAGTACTTACTTGGACCAGGTACTCTTCTGAGCTCATTATGTAGATCAATTCATTTAATCTTTGGAACACCCTAAGAGATAGATATTTCATTATCCCCATTTTCCAGAAGAGAAAACTGAAGCACACAGAGGCTATTTTTGCTAGGTTAAGGCTTAGAACCAGTGAAGAGCTAAACCAGGATATGGGATCATGTAATTTGTCTTGAGAACCCACTTCTTACCTATGATACGTTCTGCTTTTTATAGATTAGACAGAGTTTGTTGCTGTTATTGTTGTTGTTAGGTGCCATTGTGTCAGTTCCGACTCATAATGACCCTCTGTACAACAAACAACACTGCCTAATTCCGTGCCATACAATCATTTCTATGTTTGAGCCCGTTGTTGCAGCCACTGTGTCAATCCATCTCAGGAGTGCTCTCCTCTTTTCTGGTGACTCTTTATCTTAACAAACATGATGTCCTTCTCCAGGACTGGTCCTTGCTGATAACATGTCCAAGTATGTGAGGCTGTCTCACCATCCTTGCTTCTAAGGAGCATTCTGGCTGTACTTCTTCCAAGACAGATTTATTCATTTTGTTCATTCTTCTGGCAGTCCTTGGTATGTATATTCAATATTCTTCACCAACACTGTAATTCAAAGGTGTCAATTCTTCTTCGGTGTTCCTTGTTCATTCCCCAGTTTTCACATGCATATGAGGTGATTCAAAATACCATGGCTTGGGTCAGGTGCACCTTACTCCTCAAAGTGGTATCTTTGCTTTTTAACACTTTAAAGTGGTCTTTTGAGGCAGATTTGCCCAATGCAACATGTCATTTGATTTCGTGACTGCTGCTTCCATGGTCATTGATTGTGGATCCAAGAAAAAAAAAAAAGTTCTTGACAACCTCAATCTTTTCTCCCTTTATCATGATGTTGCTTACTTGTTCAGTTTTGAGGATTTTCGTTTTCTTTATGTTGAGCCATAAGCCATACTGAAGGCTGTAGTCTTTCATCTTCATCAGTAAGTGCTTCAAATTTTTCAGCAAGGAAGGTTGTATCCTCTGCATAACACAGGTTGTTAATGAGTCTTCCTCCAATCTTATTGCTGCATTCTTGTTCATATAGTCCAGCTTTTCAGATTATTTGCTCAGCATACAGACTGAATATGTATGGGGGAATAAATACAACCCTGATACACCCCTTTCCTGACTTTAAACCATGCAGTGCTGTTAAAACAATTGGTCTATGTACAGGTTCTTTATGAGCACAATTAAGTGCTCTGAAATTCCCATTCTTCAGAGTGTTATCCATAATTTTTTATGATCAACACAGTCAAATGCCTTAGGATAGTCAATAAAACACAGGTAAACATCTTTCTGGTATTCTCTTCTTTCAGCCATATGAGATTAGCAATGATATCCCTGGTTCCATGTCCTCTTCTGAATCCAGCTTGAATTTCTGGCAGTTCCCTGTTGGCATATTGCTGCAGCCACTTTTGAATGATCTTCAGCAAAATTTTACTTGTGTGTGATATTAATGACGTTCTTTGATGCATCTGCATTTTGTTGGATCACCTGTCTTTGGAACGTGCACAAATATGGATCTCTTCTAGCCTGTTGGTCAGGTAGCTGTCTTCCAAATTTCTTGGCATAGATAAGTGAGCGCTTTCAGCATTGCATCAATTTGTTGGAACATCTCAATTGACATTCATCAATTCCTGGAGCCTTGTTTTCCACCAAGGCCTTCAGTGTAGCTTGGGCTTCTCCCTTCAATATCATCAATTCTTGATCATATGCTACTTCCTGAAATGGTTAAATGTTGACCAATTCTTTTTGGTACAGTGTTTATGAACAGAGTTTACAGAATACTCTTACTTATCACTAAATAGAGAAAACACAGGTCCCATTGCCATTGAGTCAATTCTGACTCATAGTGACCCTACAGGACAGAGTAGAACTGCCCCCATAGGATTTCCAAGGAGCAGCCGGTGAATTTGAACTGCTGACCTTTTGTTAGCAGCCATAGCTCTTAACCACGGCACCACCAGGGCTCCAGAAAACACAGATAGTTGCCAACTTATGACATATTTAAGTTATGAGGAACCTAAGTTACGACAGTTGTTTTTTTTGGGGGGGTACCTCTTATCGTTAGTAATATATACTACATGCATTGTTGCAGGCTGTAATTTGCTGACACTATCATTCTCAGATGTATACTCTCAGATGTTCAAAGTTATGATTTGCTGTTCAAAACACTGCTGCATAGAAGGCTATGGGCAATGGAAATGGGAATTAAAAAAAGAAAAATAATGAGGTATTGACTTATGTAAGAACTAACTTACCACAGAGCAGTTGAAACGGAACCGAGTCGTAAGTCTGCGACTACCTGTAAATGCATATGTTAAAAAACATTTTTTTCTTTATCATATAGGCAAAAATTTTATAAAATCATAATCAAACCCATTAACCCACTGTTGTCATATTGACCCTATAGGACAGAGAGAACTTCCCCACAGGGTTTCCAAGGCTGTAAATCTTTATGAAGCTGACTGCCATGTCTTTCTCCTGAGGAGAGGCTGGTGGGTTCAAACTGCTGACCTTTTGGTTAGCAGCTGAGCACTTTAATCACTGCACTGTGAAGGCTCCTCTTTATACACACACATATTACAAAATCATATATGCATTAGGAAAACCTTTTTTATTTTAAAAAATGTGTATATGCATAAAAACAACTTGAAAATGACATATAACAAAATGTTAAAATTGGTTAACTCCAGGTACTAGAATTTTTGAGTTTTAGAATTTTGCTTTTTTTTTCTAATACTTCTATAAAATATGTTTTATCTGCTGATTAAAAAAGAGAAGGCAATAGAGCAGAAAGTTTAAATTGAAAACAAGATAAATTTGCTCAACATGAAGGAGGATGCAAACCAAACCAGAAAGAACAAACCTGTTGCCATCAAGTCGACAAGGGGGATGGAAAAGGGCATAATTTCATAAATGCCACAAAACTTCAGGACATTCTATGGAACAGTCAATTATATTCATTTGTATCTGTTCAATTATCATGTGGTAGGTAACATGCCTATTGTGTGTGTCCTATACTTTGGCAGGGATTCAGGTTATAGTAATAAACAAGACAGACACAAGCCTTGCCCTCAAGGAACTTATTTAGCAGGGGAGGAAAGAGCCTGAGTATGCCCCTAATTCTGACAGAATAATAGCATTAATAGATATTCTTGCCTGGGGCCATGTGTTTACATGAAATAATTTAGTATAAATTCTGGATGCTGTCAATCACATTCAATTATCATCATCAACTTTCAGCCATCTGGTGAAAGAAAAACTAGATTCTAGTTTCACCAGGTCCCTGGATTCCTTCACCTCAAATGCCTGGGAAAATTCTAAATAAGTTTCCAGAGGAGTTTATCACAAGGGCTACTTAGGTGGAACAGAATCTTACAGAATTTCTTAAGGACTCTTATGGGTTAAAACGCCTGAAATATTTCCATGAGTAAGTTACTGGGAAGCCATGAATTTCAAGAAAAGACATTTCCATTTTCCATGGTTCATGTTTGAGCTTTTGGAGAGCAAGGAGGCAATTTGATTTAATTCAATTCAATACACATTTATTGTAATTATATTATAATATTTATTATAATTGCATTATAGTGTTTACCATAATTTCTAGAGGAAGCTCAGTAATTAGAGACCTCAGCAGTCAGTCATTTTGCCTTCCCTCAAAATGTAGGATACCCCTGGGCCTCTGCTGACCCAAAATATACTAAACCCTAATTGTCTGTTTATACCATGAGACTGTGTCCTTGAGGCCAAGGACCATGTTCCCCCATCACCCAATGTAGTTCCTGGAATATGTTAGGCACTCCATAATTACCTTCTGGAAAAGCTCACTCCTCATTCTTTTGCCCCCTTTTAACATTTAATTGCTCATTAGCATTTCTTTCAAAGGACTAAGTAGAGAAGAGTAGGAATCTTGGTCAGTCATAAACATTTAATAAGATAGTTGAAGATACTCCAGTGGGAATAAGGGGTTTATAAACTAATTAAAAATTGGCACTTGCCTTTGTAGTATTCACACTCTGAGACAGTACATAGAGTCCTAGAAAACATATTTAAGATGTTTAACTACGCGGCACTGAAAAACGCACATTAACCTATAGCTACGTAGCCAAACATTACTTAATAGAAACCAAAAAAAAAAAAAAAAAATCCATTGCCGTCCAGTCGACTCCAACTCATAGTGACCCTTGTGGCATAGTGGTTAAGTGCTGCAACTGCAAACCAAAAGGTCAGCAGTTCGAATCCACCAGGCGCTCCTTGGAAACTCTATGGGGCAGTTCTACTCTGTCCTACAGGGCCGCTATGAGTAATAGAAACCAGTATCAGGAAATATAGTGCAACAAGGAGATAAATAAGAAAGTGGTTTTCAGACAATTAAATGGATTTGTTGTTGTAGAAAAAAGAAAGAATAGATTTTCTTTTATATACTGAGGGTCCTAATTAATTTTAACTCTGAATCAATTTACCCTAAATGCATGGACTGCTTACTGCCAAGGCGTTTACTTGCAGAGTAGTAAAGGGTGAGAAATAGTAAGACCTTTCACATGATAAGAATGTAGAGCAAAAGAGGGGTCAGATGCAGGGGCATCTATTCTGGGAAGGTAAATTTTGAAAAGGGTTTAAAAGAAAGCAAGAAAAAAACACATTTCATTCATTTGGTCATTTATTCATTCAACAAATATTTATTTAATATATACCTGTCATAAGGAACAAAGATGTGGAAAAGCAGAGATAGGAAAATGTCAAAATAAATGCATTAGGGTTCTGCACAGACCAATTTTCTTCATTGATGTTGACGTGGTCTGTTGAGGAGTAACAAAGCTTCCTGAGATATAACAGCATTACACCAAATCAAGAGTGTGGAAACAGCATCAGCGTTAGAGTCAGCATGACCTGGTTTTGAATCCTGGCCCCGCTTCTTGACTGGATGAATAACTTAACCCTCTGAGCCCATTTTTCTAATCTGTAAAATGGTGATACTAGTAATCCCCTTGTATATTTAAGTGATACAAAGCCATTTAATCTCATAGAATACACCCTGGCATATAGAGATGCATAGCAAAAATTTCTTCTCCCCCTTTTTTTCCCCCATTTAATTTGTAATATGGCTAAGGTTAAAGCAACAGAAGATAATAAATGTTGGCAGGGATGTGGAGAAATCAGAACCATTAGCCCTCGCTGGTAGGAATGCAAAATAGTACAGCCCTTGTGGAAAATGGTTTGGTGGTTCCTCAAAGAGTTAAATAGAGAGGTGCCGTCCAACACAGAAACTTCACTCTTAGGCATATGCCCAAGAGATTTGAAAGCAGTGACGCAAAGAGAAACGTACAACGATGTTCATTCTGGCACTATTTGCAATAGCTAAAATGTGGAAATAACCTAAATGGCCATCAACAGATGAGTGGATAAACAAAAAGTGATACAGTGTATACATAGAATAGTACTTTGCTATAAGGAGAAATGAAGTCCTGATACGTGCCACAACATGGATGAACCTTGAAAACATCATGCTGAATGAAGTAAGTCAACAGCATAAGACAAATATTGTATGCTCTCACTAATATGAAGTACCTAGACTAGGTAAATGTACAGAGATCACATTTTAATAGCGGTTACCAGGCCTGAGAAAGATGGGGGACAGGGAGAGTTATTGTTTAGGCAGCACCAAGTTTTTGTTTATGGGGATGGAAAATTTGGCAACAGATGTTGGTGATGTTTGCACAACATGATTGATGTAATTGGTTTCCCTAAACTGTGCATGTGAAAGTATTGAAATGGCAAATGTTGTGTTATCTATATTTTTACACTTAAAAAAAAAAAGCGAGCTAATGGAGAGGCTTGGGAAACTATTTGACGTAGTGACCTCTAGATGGCGCTCTAACAATGTAAGAATAGTTTGTTGGAGGGTGACTTTTTATGAGGAAAATATGGCATATGCTTGTGCTAATGCCTGATTACTACATGAAATATGTCCCTGGTCCACAGTTTTACATTCCAACCTAACACTGAGTGACCTGGTAGAGTTGGAAGGAATGGAGCTTGGGAAGGTATCCATACTTGCTTTAGCTCTGTGAAAAGCTGTATGTCTTTTGTGTAAAACTGCTTACAGAGTCAATAAAACTTACCACTTCTTTCAGAAACATCAGAAGGAGCGATTAGAGAGAGGGAGCACATGGACAGCCTTCCAAGGAGAAAATATGAATATTTACACTGACCCTGTGTGCTGTTACTGGTGGTGAAAAAAAAAAAAAAGGCCAGCCTCATTTACCACCATATTCTCAGGTACTGCAGCCAGAGTTATGAGATTCTAGTGAGAGAAAATGAAAACATAGAAGAATCCAGAAGAAAGCAATGGATAGTGAGGGGAACACAATTTCTTTCTTTGAAAGGCTGGAAGGGTGGGAAAGGTTGGGGCTCTAGACCAGCAGACACATCGTCTGTATCACAACTTCTCAATTCCATACTCATGGCATACATTACTAATCAAATATGCCAATTTTCCCTACTGAGGTTGGAGATGACTGGACAAACATTTTTGTCAGAGACCCTTAGGCGGCCATTACTAAATCATAGGAATTGACACATGGTATAACAGCTTATCTCTGCCTGAGGCATATACAGCCACCCCACTCAAAGATTTTTTATTTTGTTTTGTTTTGCTTGTTTGGTTTTTTTCCTCCGTGGCTGACAATAAAATCTAAAGAACTCTTTTAGAAGATATATTATTCACATTCCCTGCAGAAGCAAAAAACTCCACCATCTCAGTGACATATAACAACACATATTTCTCACTTTCATGGTGATAACTGTGGGTCAGCTACTGTGACTCTGCTCCACATTTCCTCATTGCAGGACTGAGGCTAAAGGAGAAGATGTGAATTGGGACACGCCATTCTTATGGCAGACAAAAACAAAGCAAGAGATCTGGCAGAAATAAATGATGTGTCTTAATGCTTTGCTCTGAAGTGGTGGACATCAAGTTCACTCACATTCTATTTGCCAAAGCATAACACAAGACCAAGCCCAGTATCAATGAGTAGGGATGTACACTAGTCCTGGGACAGGGTTACTGCAAGATACCAGCAAAGATTGAGGATATATCATCCTCTTACAGGGAAGAGGAGAGACAGTAATGCATTCTACCACAAATTCCATCCATATAATCTTACTAGGGCAGCATAAAGCATTTTATGACCACTGTTAGAGCCCTCCCCACACATCTGTCAGTTTGTCATACTGTGAGGGCTTACATCAAAGGCATCATACTTGAAGAAAGCAAGAGGTCATTAAAAAGACAGGGAACAGGAGGCAGGGCCAAGATGGCAGAGTAGTCAGATGCTTCCTGTAGTCCCTCTTACAGCAAACACTCAAAAAAAAAAAAAAAAAAAAAAGTGAATCAATTATATATGACAATCTAGGAGCCCTGAACGTCAAAGACAAAATTGAGGAGCCGCAACGAGCAGCAGATAGATGGGGAGAAAGTCCAGAAGCAGCAAGGATTTGCCAGACCTGACCTGGCCAGCACCTTGCAGGCTGGATCAACTGGTGTGTACTGGCTGAGGCAAGTGGTAGCGCTCGGGGTGTGTTTTTCACATCAGGAGATTTCGAGCAGCAGAGAGTCTGAATAAGCCTCTGGAACCAAAGGGAAGTGGTGCTGGATCTGTGAAACAAGTACAAGCATCTAACCTACTGCACAGGATCAAAATAACCCTTCTCCTTCTGGGAAGTACCTGCCTTCTCTTCACCCGCATCCTCCCCCACTCCCATTCTGGTCCAGCTTCAGCAATTGCCACACCCCCTTGGCTGGAAATGGGACTCGCTGCATGTCTGGAGCCATTCTCCTGGCTTTAGAAAGGGAACTAATTAACGAATAACAAACAGGGACAAAATAATCTGCCAGCTTCTCTAAACCAGGACTTCAGGGCAGGCACAGCCCCTTTGCCTAAGCACGAGTGAATGCCTTTCACACTTGCCTAGACCTATGTGGACCCATTTCAATAGCATAGACCCTCATTAGCATAGTACAACAGGATATATACCTGAAGCCTATTTTCAACTGCAACAGCTAAGGGAGTGTGGCAGATTCACGACATTTGACACAGCTCTGCCCATTAAACAGGGTCCTCACTTACCCACATCAGGGGCCTGAGGACTCCACCTAGCCACCAAGACAGGGGTCCAAGAATAAATGGTGCCCCCTAGTCCTTACAGCCAACAGCATTGGGTGCCCAAAGTCTGGCTGCAAAACTCACCCACCTATGCTCTCTAAGGAACGTCCTCCATCCGGGCACTCAAAGGCAGCTGTCACCCCCCTGCCTTGCTCAGCACATACCCCCCTACTGCAGCCACATACACGTGCCTACTCCAATCACCCCTAAGTAGCCCTGCCTATCTAGGACTGTAGGTGAGAGGCTGCAGCACACACTCTGTGACTGACAACCCAGCCACCTGAGCTGAATCCACACAAGAAAAGTCAATGGACTCCTGGGCTAAAATACCTAGTAACTGCTCTAAGCATCTGGTGACAGGACTTGAGAGCTTCAAAGATGCCAATAATCAAAGTAGCTCACACAACCAGCCTATTTGGGCATACCAAAACAAAACAAAACAAGAAGCTAAGACACAGTAAGCAAACATAAAATAAATAAATATAATAACTTATTGATGGCTCAGAGACAACAGTCAATATCAGATCACATAAAGAGGCTGACCAATGGCTTCAGCAAGTAACCAAAACAAAGAACCAAGAAACCTCATGGAGGAAGATAATATCCTGGAATTAACACAGGTAGAATTCAAAAGATTAATATATAGAGCTCTTCAAGAGATTGGCAAGATCAGGCAAAATGCAGACCAAGCCAAGGAACACGCAGACAAAGCAATAGAGAAACTTTATAAAGTTATACAAGAGCATAATGACAAATTTAACAGGCTACAAGAATCCATAGAGAGACGGTAAACAGAAATCCAAAAGATTAACAATAAAATTTCAGAATTAGACAATTCAATAGAAAGTCATAGGAACAGAATTGAGGCAATGTAACTCAGAATTAGTGAGACTGAAAATAAAGAACTTGACACCAATTTATTTGAGGAAAAATCCAATAAAAGAATTTAAACAAATGAAGAAAATCTAAGAATTATGTGGGACTCTATCAAGAGGAATAACCTAAGAGTGATTGGAGTGCCAAAACACAGGGGGTAACAGAGAATACAGAGAGAATTTTTGAAGATTTGTTGGCAGAAAACTTCCCTGATAGCTTGACAGTTGAGAAGATATCTATCCAAGAAGCTCATCAAACCCCACACAGGGTAGATCCCAAAAGAAAGTCACCAAGACAAATTATAATCAAACTTGCCAAAACCAAAGATAAAGAGAGAATTTTAAGAGCAGCTAGGCATAACCAAAAAGTCATCTACAAAGGGAAGTCTATAAGAGTAAGCACTGACTATTCAGCAGGAACCATGCAGGCAAGAAGGCAATGGGATGACATATATAAAGCCTGTAAGGAAAAAAAAAAATTGCCAGCCAAGAATTATATGTCCAACAAAACTGTCTCTTAAATATGATGATATTAAAGCATTTCTAGGTAAAGAGAAGTTAAGGGAATTTGTAAAAACTCAACCAAAATTACAAGAAATACTAAAGGGATTCCTTTGATTAGAGAATCAATAACATCAAATAACAACCCAAGACTGGAACACAGGACAGAACAACCAGATATCAACCCAGAGAGGGAATCACAAAAAATAAGTCAAAGCTAAAACACTGAAATAGGGAAACAGAGATGTCAATACACAAAAGATGGCAACATTAAAACAAAAAAGAGGGAACAAATAATGTAGTCATAGAACTTTCATATGGAGAGGAAGTCAAGGTTATATAAAAAAATAAAAGAATGGTTTAAAGTTAGAAAAATAGAGGAAAATATTAAGGTAACCCACAAAAGAAACTAACAATCCTACATATCAAAAGAAAAAAGAAAAACGTAAAGACTCAGCAAAATACAAAATGAACAACAATGAAAAAGATGAAAAGAAAATACATAAAGAAAGATGACTTGGCACAAAAAATTAAGGAGAACAAAGAAACTGTTAATAACACACACACACACAAATATAAAAATGACAGCACTAAACTCATACCTATAAATAATTACACTGACTGTAAATGAACTAAATGTACCAGTAAAGAGACAGTTGCAGAATGAATAAAAAACACGATCCATCTATCTGTTGCTTAAAAAAAGACACATCTTAGACTTAAAGACACAAACAAATTAAAACTCAAAGGATGGAAAAAATATATATCAAGCAAACAACAATCAAAAAAGAGAAAGAGTGGCAATATTAATCTCTGACAAAATAGACTTTAAAGCAAAATCCACCACAGAGGATAAGGAAGGACATTATATAATGATAAAAGGGTCAATACACCAGGAGGACATAGCTATAATAAATATTTATGCACCCGACAACAGGTCTCCAAAATACATAAAACAAACTCTAACAGCATTGAAAAGAGAAATAGATAACTCCAGAATAATAGTAGAAGCCTTCAACATACCACTTTCGATGAAGAACAGAACATCTAGAAAGACATGGAATATCTAAATGCCACAATCAACCAACTTGACCTCATAAACACATACAGAACACTCCATCCAACAACAGCTAAGCTTACTTTCTTTTCAAATGAGCATGGAACATTCTGCAGAATATACCACATATTAGACCACAAAGCAAGGCTTAACAAAATAAAAAACATGGAAATATTATGAAGTATCTTTTCAGACCCTAAAGCCATAAAAATAGAAATCAATAATAGAAAAAGCAAGGAAAAAAAAATCATATAAACGGAAAGTGAAAAACACCTTGATCAAAAATGACTGGGTTATAGAAGAAATCAAGGACAGAGTAAGGAAATTCATAGAATCAAATGAGAATGAAAACACATCCTACCAGAACCTTTGGTATATAGCAAAAGCAGTGCTCAGAGGTCAATTTATAACAAAAAATGCACACATCCAAAAAGAAGAAAGGGACAAATCAAAACATTAACCCTACAACTCAAACAAATAGAAAGAGAGGAACAATAGAAGCCCTTGGGTACCAGAAGAAAGGAAATAATAAAAATTAGAGCAGAAATGAACAAAATAGAGAATACAAAAACAAGTGAAAGACTTAACAAGACCAAAAGATGGTTCTTTGAAAAGATCAACAAAATCGATAGGCCTTTGGCTAAACTGACAAAAGAAAAACAGGAGAGAAAGCAAATAACCTGAATAAGAAATGAGATGGGCAATATTATAACAGAACTAACTGAAATTAAAAAAAATCATAACAGAATAATTTGAAAAATTGTACTGTAACAAATTTGAAAACCTAGAAGAAATGGAGAAATTTCTAGAAACACACTACCTACCTAAACTAACACAAACCAAGCTAGAGAAATTAAATGAACCTATAACAAAAGAAGAGGTTTGAGAGGTAATTAAAAAACTCCCAATAAAAAAAAAAACCCTGGTCCTGACAGCCTCACTGGAGGATTCTACCAAGCTTTCAGAGAAAAGTTAACATCAGTGCTACTAAAGATATTTCAGAGCATAAAAAAGTATGGGATACTCCCAGACTCATTCTATGAAGCCAGCATAACCCTGATACCAAAAACCAGATAAAGACACCACAAAAAAAGAAAATTAGTGACCACTATCCCTCATGAACGTAGACGCATAAACCCTGAACAAAATTCTAGCCAATAGAATTTAACAACATATCAGAAAAATAATCCACCATGACCAAGTGGGATTCACACCAGGTATGGCCTTCTATGCAGGGATGGTTCAACATTAGAAACACAATCCATGTAATCCATCACATAAATAAAACAAAAGACAAGAACTAAATGATCTTATCAATTGATGCAGAAAAGGCATTTAACAAAGTCCAACACCCATGCATGATAAAAAATCTCAGCAAAATAGGAACGGAAGGGAAATTCCTCAAAGTAATAAAGGGCATTTATACAAAGCCAACAGCCAACATCATCCTAAATGGAGAGAGTCTGAAAGCATTCCCCTTAAGAACGGGAATCAGACGAAGATGCCCTTTATCACCACTCTTGTTTAACATTGTGCTGGAGGTCCTAGCCAGAGCAATAAGGCAAGAAAAAGAAATAAAGGGCATCCAGCTTGGCAAGGAAGAAGCAAAAGTATCCTATTTGCAGATGATATGATCTTATACACAGAAAATCCCAAAGAATCCTCCAGAAAACTACTGGAACTAATGGAAGGTTTCATCAAAGCATCAGGATACAAGATAAACATAAAAAAAATCAGTTGGGTTCCTCTACACCAACAAAGAGAATGTCAAAGAGGAAATCACCAAATCAATACCATTTACAATAGCCCTCAAGAAGATAAAATTATTAGGAATGAATGTAACCAGAGGCATAAAAGACTATACAGAGGAAACTACAAGACAGTATTGCAAGAAGTCAAAAAAAGAGACATGCATAAGTGGAAAAACATACCTTGTTCATGGATCAGAAGACTCAGCATTGTGAAAATGTCAATTCTACTCAAAGCGATCTACAGATACAATGCAATCCCTATCCAAATTCCAATGACATTTTTTAACGAGATGGAGAAACAAACCACCAACTTCATATAGAAAGGGAAGAGGCCCCAGATATGTAAAACATTACTGAAAAAGAAGAACAAATTGGGAGGCCTCACACTACCTGATTTTAGAACAATTATACTACCACGGTAGTCAAAGCAGACTGGTACTGACACAACAACAGATACATAGACCAATGGAACAGAATTGAGAATTCAGGTGTATATTCATCTACCTATGAGCAGCTGATATTTGACAGGAGCCAAAGTCCATTAAATGGGGAAAAGACAGCCTGTTTAACAAACTGTGCTGGCATAACTGCATATCTGCAAAAAAATGAAACAAGATTCATGTCTCACACCATGTACAAAAAGTAACTCAAAATAGGTCAAAGGTCTAAATATAAATTCTAAAATGGTAAAGATCATGGAAGAAAAAATAGGGACAATGCTAGGAGTTCTAATACATGGCATAAACAGAATACTAACTAACAAGGCACAAACACCAGAAGAGAAACTAAAAAACTGGGAGCTCCTAAAAATCAAACACTTATGCTCATCAAAAGCCATCACCAAAAGAGTTAAAAGACAATCTACAGACTGGGAAAAAAATTTTGGCTATGACATATCAGATCAGAGGCTAATCTCTAAAATCTACAAGATAGTGCAAAACCTCAACAACAAAAAGGCAACTCAATTAAAAAATGGGCAAAAGATATAAACAGACACTTTATCAAAGAAGATGTTAAGCAGGCTAACAGATACATGAGAAAATGCTCATGATCGCTAGCAATTAGAGAAATTCAAATCAAAACTACAATGAGATACCATCTCACCCCAACAAGGCTAGCACTAATCCAGAAAACACAAAATAATAAATATTGGAGAAGTTGTGGAGAGACTGGAACACTTACATACTGCTGGTGGAAACGTACAATGGTATAACCACTTTGGAAATCAATTTGATGCTTCCTTAAAAAGATAAAAATAGAAGTGCTATACAATCCAGCAATCCCATTCCTTGGAATATATCCTAGAGAAATAAGAGCTGTCACACAAATAGATATATGCACACCCATGTTCGTTGCAGCACTGTTCACAATAGGAAAAAGATGGAAACAACCTAAGTGTTCATCGATAGACAATGGATAAACAAATTATGGTATATACACTCAACGGAAAACTTCACAATGATAAAGGACAACGATGAATCCAGGAAACGTTTCACAACACGGAAGAATTTGGAGGCATTATGCTGAGTGAAATTAGTCAGTCACAAAAGGACAAATATTGTATGAGACCACTATTATAAGAACTCAAGAAAAAGTTTAAACGGAGAAGAAAACATTCATTGATGGTTACCAGGGTGGCGAGGGAGGGAGAGGGGAATTCACTAACTAGATAAAGACAAGAATTATCTAAGATGATGGGAAGAACAACACACAATACAGGGGAAGTCAGCATGACTGGACTAAACCAAAAGCTAAAAAGTTTCCTGGACACAACCAAATACTTTGAGGGACACAGTACCATGGGCGGGGGTCTGGGCACTATGGTTTCAGGGGATATCTAGGTTGATGCGCATAACAAGTTTATTAAGAAAATGTTCTGCATCCCACTTTGATGATTGGCATCTGGGGTCTTAAAAGCTTGCGAGTGACATCTAAGATGCATCAATTGGTCCCAATTCACTTGGAGCAAAGGAGAATGAACAGCACCAAAGACACAGGGATAATATTAGCCCAAGAGACAAAAGGGCCACATAAACCAGAGATTCCATCAGCCTGAGACCAGAAGAACTAGATAGTGCCTGGCTACCACCAGTGACCGCCCTAACAGAGAACACAACTGAGAGTCCCTGAGGGAGCAGGAAAAAAAAAAAGAAAAAGTGGGGTGTAAAACTCAGATTCTAGTTAAAAGAGCAGACTTTATGGTCTGACTGAGAACGAGAGGAATCCTCAAAGACATGGTCCCCAGGATCTCTTTTAACCCAGAACTAAAACCATTCCTGACCAACTCTTCAGACAAAGTTTCGAATGGACTGTAAAACATTAAACAATACTCATGAAGTGTATTCTTCTTAGTTCAAGCAGACACGCGGGACTAAATGGACGGCTCCTGTCCTGAGGCAAGATGAGAATGCAGAAAGGGACAGGAGCTGGTTGGGTGGACACGGGAAAACCGTGTTCGAAAGGGATAGTGTAATGCCACATTACAGGGATTGCAACCAGTGTCACTTAACAATACGTGTATAAAATTTTGTATGAGAAATTAACTTGAGGTGTAAACTTATACCTAAAGCACAATTGAAAAAAAAAATAAGGACAGAAAGAAAGAAAAGACTAAAATGGATGTCAGAAGAGACTTGGAAACTTGTTCTTGAATGTAAAAGTAGTTAAAACAAATGAAAGAAATGATGAAGGAAAAGAGGTGAACAGAAGATTCCAAAGGGTGGCTCAAGAAGACAAAGTAAAGTATTATAATGAAATACACAAAGACCTGGAGTTAAAAACCAAAAGGGAAGAATATGCTCAATATTTCTAAAGCTGAAAAAACTGAAGAAAAAATTCAAGCTTCGAGTTCCAATATTGAAGAATTCTATGGGCAAAATATTGAACGACCCAGGAAGCATTAAAAGAAGGTGGAAAGAATACACAGAGTCATTGTACCAAAAAGATTTTGTTGACTTTCAGTCTTTAATTAGGAGGTAGCATATGATCAAGAGCTGATGGTACTGAAGGAAGATGTCCAACCTTCACTGAAGACCTTGGCAAAAAACAAAGCTTCAAGAATTGATGGAATATCAATTGAGATGTTTCAACAAATGGATGCAGAACTGGAAGTACTCAATTTTCTATCCCAAGAAGTTTAGAAGACCCAGTCAACCGACTGGAAGAGATTCAAATTTTTGCCTATTCCAAAGAAAGATGATCCAACCAAATGCAGAAATTATTGAGCAATATCATTAACATTGCATGCAAGTAAAATTTTCCTGAAGACTATTCAAAGTGGTTGCAGCAGTACATCCACAGGGAACTGTCACAAATTCAAGCCAGATTCAGAAGAGAATGCGGAACAAGGGATATCATCACTGATGTCAGATAGATCCTGGCTAAAAGCAGAAAATACCAGAAAGTTGTTTACCTGTTTTAATGTCTGTGCAAAAGCATTCATTCAACTGTGTGGATCATAACAAATTATGGATACATTGCAAAGAGTGGGAATTCCAAAACACTTAATTGTGCTCATGAGGAACCTGTACATAGATCAAGAGGCAGTCATTCAAACCAAACAAGGAGATGAAGATCAAAGACCACAGCCTTCAGTATGGATTACACCTCAACAAGAAGAAAACAAAAATCCTCACAACTGAACTAATAAGCAACATTACGATAAACAGGGAAAAGACTGAAGTCATCAAGGATTTCATTTCACTTGGATCCACAATCAACACCCATGGAAGCAGCAGTCAAGACATCAAACTATGCATTTCATTGGGCAAATCTGCTGCAAAAGACCTCTTTAAAGTGTTGAAAAGCAAAGATGTCACCTTGAAGACTGAGGTGTATCTGATTCGATCACCTCATATGCATGGGAAAGCTGGACAATAAATAACAAAGACAGAAAAAGAATTGACACCTTTGAGTTGTGGTGTTCACAGACAATACTGAATATATCATAGACTGCCAAAAGAATAAACAAATCTGTCCTGGAAGAAGTATAGCCAGAATACTCCTTAGAAGCTAGAATGGAGAGACTATGTCTCACATACTTTGAACATGTTATCAGGAGGGATCAGTCCCTAGAGAAGGACATCATACTTGGTAAAGTGGACAGTCAGCAAAAGAGAGGAAGACCCTCAAGGAGATGAACTGACACAGTAGCTGCAACAATGGGCTCAACCATAACAATGATCAGAGGATGACCCAGAACCAGGCAGTGTTCAGTTCTGTTGTACATACAGTTGCTATGAGTCAGAACCAACTTGAGGGCACCTAACAACAAGAACAACATTGGAGCCTTGCTGGTACAGTGGTTAAGAGCTCAGGTTGCTAACCAAAAGGTCAGCAGTTTGAATCTACCAGCTGCTCCTTGGAAACCCTATGGGGAATTTCTACTCTGTCCTGTATGGTCGCTGTGGATCTGAATCAACATGACAGTAACAGATTTGGTTTTGGATTTATTGATAACTGGGAGTGTCTGGAGCGGGGGTGGGTGGGGTGGGTGGTAAACAGTACGCTCAGCTGCTAACTAAAAGTTTGGACATTTGAGCTCACTGAGAGGTACCTCAAAAGAAAGACCTGGCAATCTTCTTCCAAAAAATCACCCACTGGAAACCCTGTGGAGTGCAGTTCTCTTCTGATACACATGAAGTGGTCATGAGTTGGAATTGACTCAACAGCAGCTTAAGTTGATAACTCAGCACATTCCAGGTCTCCTTCTTAATTGCAATGAACAGAGAGAGCACCTATGGATAGCTCTGGCCAAGTGTTTTCAGCAACTCAGCCCAGTTCTCAGATAGTGGGAACGCCCCTTATCTTTAGGGAACCTCTGATTATGCTCTAAATAGGCTGATTTAATTAAACTAGCTAACTTTATTAAAAATTCTTAACATGATTTATTCACTGTCCGTTTTTCACCCCTCTGCTCTTATACCAAAACTCTTTACCAGGACCCAAATAAAGGACTTCTTAAAGTTAGAAAGACACCATGTTTTCTTCTTTGCATATGCTGTTCCCTTTGCCTGGAATACAATTCCTCCTGTGAAAGACTACAAGGCTTAGTATATTAACATTTGTACACACCTAAGTGTGGGTGTTATGTGTCATTTAACAATCTCTAGAAAGGCAGTTCAAATCTGGCAGGTGCTCCTTGGAAACTCTATGGGGCAGTTCTGCTCTGTCCTGTAGGGTCGCTATGGGTTGGAATCGACTCGACGACAGTGGGTTTTAGTAAGGCGCACCCTCTGTTTTTTTTTTTGCACTAATAATATTAGATCTTTGTAACCAAGGAAATGACCCTTGGTGTCAAACCAATGAGAAATGAACTAATGTTTCAGCAAAAGAACATTGATGTATTGTTCCTGTTTATCCTAATTTTCCATTCTATCCGATATCTGTTCGAAGCACCAATCAATGTTGTGAGGAAAGCAGCCAGTTCCAGATTTGCCTTGGTGTCTCTAGGCCAACGCATTAACTGATTTTGACATTCGTTTTGGACTTGCCAGCAACAGGAAGAGCAAATGTACCTTTTGCTTGGGTTGATCAATGAATAAGTTACCCCATTTTGAGTGACAGCTATGTAGTTCTGCAGAAATGTGGTACACCTTACCAAAACAAATGTCCACACTGGAAGCATGGGACTGAGGGCCTGCCACCTTCCCATAAGAGCACCAGCTCTTGAGTCCTCTTTCGTGACTACATTCTGAAGGCTGGATGTTTGACACTCAGTTGCATTTGAAATTATATATTTTCATGTACATATTTATGCAACAATGATAAGGGGACTGCTCAGTGAGAAGCCAATCATTTCCCAAGGTCACTGAAAGCTGTGACTCTTATCTTCACCTCTTACATCATAACATTCTTGTTCTATTATGTTGTCTTTTGACACAAAATACTACATTTTCTTTTATTTAACTGACAGGTTTTTGGGGTCATCACTTTTGATGTTGGCAAATTCATAGAGGAGAAAGCTTCCAATGTTTTGGAGAGGAGGGGACAGGTCAAATACTGAGGTCACCGGTCACACAAGCACACTTTGGTAAATTCTGTTCGCCCTCTGCTCTCAGCTTAGATGACATTTTCCTTGGGGCATTCTGACCTGGGTGCCCAGCTATGTGCTTATATGTGGATCTTTTGCACTTTACAGGTTGTTCTAAAACTGCCCTCTATCCATGCTCCAGGTGGACCATGAACTTCTTGAGGAAATGGTTCTTCAGTTCTTGGCACAGGTTTGAGTATAGAGTAGACCCTCAATAAGTATTTATGGAGTGGATGGAATGAATTCATTCTCACTGCAGCTGATTATTCCCATCCTGAAGGCCAAAGAAAGGTCTTCAATAGAACTAATCATCATGAAAATGGTAGAGGAATTGAAGCACCGTTTTAGAAAGTACTCTGACCAAAGCAGACGTGTTTCAGAATGCAACATTTTCACGACTGTGCATCTGTTCTTGCTGCATAAGGAGGCATTATAGTGTAGTGAGCGAGAACTGAGGCCAGTAACAGATATATACCTGGTATCAAGTCCTTGTTTGGAGAGTTCGCTTAAGAGCTCTAGGCCTTAGTTTTCTCAACTGCAAAATGGGGAAAATAATAATACCTACCTTGTCGAATTGTTGTGAGGGGTAAGTGGGCTTTTGAGTATAAGTCCATAGGTCTTAGTTGTTATAATCAATAATTGATATTATTATGGATTAGCATTTTTATTTGACTATTAGAATAAGAAAAGGCAGGACGATTTCGAAAGGCTCTCACATACTGATTAAAGATTGTGGAAAACTAATATTCTATTACTTATAAACTTGCGCTCCCATCACCACATTAAGTATAATCAATATGAATACAATCACCACCCAAGCAGGACTGCCAGCTTACAGTAGCATAAGTACACATGTAAAGACTCTGGAAGCAGTGTGGCTAGTAGATGTTACACTTTCCCTGTCCTACTCAAATCCCAGGGTTGGTTGTATTTTAAAAGCACCCTTGCTTATTAATTTGATTTAAAAAAAGAGGGAAAGTTGATTGTTAATTATACACAATGAATAGGCTAACTTGTAACAAACTGACATTTCAGCCTTTATTTAATAGAATTTGTACGCCCTCATAGTGATGAAATATTAGTGGAGGATATTAGGAACCTCCTGGTACAACAGAGAAGATGCTGAGTGTTATGTGAGGGAACAGGCCACTGGGATCTGAATGGACTCCCCCTGTCCAGTTCGATGCCTTTTGAGGAAGCAAAACTGCTTTTATTTGACAAGCTAGAAGTCAATGGGACCAGACAACTGTTTTCTAAATTTAAGTCCCTGACCATCAGGAGGGCTTTCCAAGTCTAGCATGATCATGGTGACTCCTTTCTCCAAGTCTGCCCTCCTTAAAACGCCAGGGTGGTAGTACCAATAGGCTCACTAAAAAGATACAGTTTCTCTCTCAAAAGCAACAGTCTCACCCAGCATAGAAAATAGGGGCATACCTGTGGACCGAGAGACAGGGAAGATTCCTTCCAGTAATAAGTATATATGAATGATGAAAATCTCATTATGAGGGAGTGGGCACCTCATTTAGATTCTGACCTTTATTTTAGCGGAAGTAGCATTGGCTTTGGAATCACAAAGACCTAAGTTTATACCCTAAGCAAAAAACCACACAAAACCTGTTTCTGTTGAGTCAATTCCAACTCATAGTGTCCCTATAGGACAGAGTAGAACTGCCCTATAGCATTTCCAAGGCTGTAAATCTTTGCATACTTATTCAATCTGTATATTGAGCAAATAATCTGAGAAGCTGGACTATAGAAGAACAAGGCATCAGGGCTGGAGGAAGACTCATTTAACAACATGTGTTATGCAGATGACACAACCTTGCTTGCTGAAAGTGAAGAAGGCGTGAAGCACTTACTGATGAAGATCAAAGACTACGGCCTTCAGTATGGATTACGCCTCAACGTAAAGAAAACAAAAATCCTCACAACTCGACCAATGAGCAACATCACGATAAATGGAGAAAAGATTGAAGCTATCAAGGATTTAATTTCACTTGGATCCACAATCAACTCCCTTGGAAGCAGCAGTCAAGAAATCAAATGACACATTACATTGTGCAAATCTGGTACAGAAGACCTCTTTAAAGTATTAAAAAAGCAAAGAAAGTCACTTTAAGGACTAAGGTGTACCTGACCCAAGCCATGGTGTTTTCAATCACCTCATATGCATGAGAAAGCTGGGCAATGAGTCAGGAAGACCAAAGGCAAGTTGACACTTTTAAATTACAGCATTGGCGAAGAATATTGAATATACCATGGACTACCAAAAGAATGAATAAATCTGTCTTTGAAGTATAGCCAGAATGTGTTCCTTAGAAGTGAGGATGGTGAGACTTCATCTCACATACTTTGGACATGTTATCAGGACGGACTAGTCCTTTGAGAAGGACATCATGCTTGGTAAAGTAAAGGGCCAGAGAAAAAGAGGAAAAACTTCAACAAGATGGATTGACACAGTGGCTGCAATGATGGAGTCGAGCTTAATGATTATGAGGATGGTACAGGATCGGGCTGTGTTTTGTTATGTTGTACATGGGATCATTATGAATCAGAATTAACTCGATGGCAACTAACAACAACAACAAATCTCTGCAGAAGCAGACTGACAACATCTTTCTACCTCGAAGTAGCTGGTGGTTTTGAACCACTGGCCTTTTGGTTAGCAGCCAAGCACTTAACCACTTCACCATCAGTTTTCTTGTTCATTCCCTAGATCTTGCATATCATAGCTGCTGTGTGATAGTGGATTAGTTGACTTCTATAAGTCTCAGAGCCTCATTGTTACTGATTCTGACTCATAGCAGCCCTATAGGACAGAGTAAACTTCTCCATAGAGTTTCCAAGGAGCACCTGGTGGATTTGAACTGCCGACCTTTTGGTTAGCAGCCATAGCACTTAACTACTACACCATCAGGATTTCCCATATATACACACACACACTCATACAGTCACACACACACACATTACTAACTAATGTAAACCATAAATATATGTTATATACTACTCATTTAATTTCTATATAAATACGTTATACATATTACCCACCCAGTGCCATTGAGTCACTTCCGACTCATAGCGACCCTATAGTACAGAGTAGAGCTGCCCCATACTATATATATTATATATATATAACTTTCTAAAGAGCCTGAAAGATATTAAAGATGTTTAAATATTTAAGAAGTGGTAGTTATTATTATTTTTAATATCGATCTTGGTTTTGTATTTAGTATTGTTTTTGTTAGTTGCCCTCAAGTCCAGTTGATTCTGACTCATGGTGAAGCCATGCATACAGAGTAAAACTGCTTCATAGAGTTTTCAAGGCTATGACCTTTCAGAAGTAGATTGCTCGGCCCATCTTCCAAGGCACCAGCATCCTGGATGGCCCAAGGAGACTGTGTAATAAGGGCAAGCAGGAGTATTCATTTTGGGGCCCACGATTCCTCCATCATACCACAGAGTATTTTTAGCAGAGTTTGACCTCAGGTGTCCTAACCCATGAGAACCAGAAGATACCTCTTCTCTCTAGTTTTCCCTCAAGGGAATAGCTTAGCTGGCTCTTGTTCCACTTCTCCCTTCAAGATGTCAATACATTGATTTCAGCTTAGCAGAGAGGAAAAGGCTGTAAAATTGAACATAAAGAATGGAGGATTAGAAGGCTGACTGTCCAATGCTTTTGAGTCCTTTGTAGCTCTTCACACACACATCTAGTGGGTAGCCAAACTGTCTATGACAGGTGTGATTGTTCAAGACTGTTATATATTTTCACAAATTGTCCTGAAATTACCAATGCTGATTTCAAAAGAGTTTGCATGGAATCAGCATTGTATTCAGCTTAAAGAATGGATCATCTTTGAGGAGCTGCCCTGACATGTAATTCAGGCGTTGCAGAATATGGCACATTACTGGAAAAGACCCTGTGTGGTTTTTCAAATATGTCCACAAATCATTTGATACTTTTCCCTTCAAAAGGTGGACTATGGTTCTTCTTCCCTTAAGTGTGGATTTTACTTAGTGACTTGTGGTGGAAGTGATGGTGTGCGACATTTGACCTTAGGACATATAAGGTATTGTGGCTTCCCTCTGTTCTTATTCTTAGATTATCCACTATGAGGGAAGCTAGCAGACATGTTACGAAGACACTTAAGTAGTCCTATGGAGAAGCCCACATGGTAAGGGACTAAGGCCTCCCACCAACAACCACGTAAATAAATCATCTTGGAAGTGGACCCATCAGCTCCATTCAAGCCTCCAGATGAGTGTGAGGTTAGCCAACATCTTGAGTGCAGCCTCATGAAAAATTCTGGACCAACCTAAGCTGCTCCTAAATTTCTGAACCACAGATACTATGAGATAATAAATGGTTATTATATTTATCACACAATAAATAATATTTTTCAAAGGTCTCTCCATTTCAATCTTTTTTAAATTTTTTTAGAAATGATAAACTCACACAAAGAAATTGGTGGCTTTTGCCAAAGTTAGGTACTGTATATCTCATTGTTAATACCTCTAGCCTCTAATTTATTTTTCCTTGGCCACCTGGGAGGTCAGGTCGTGGTCCCAGGGCCACAATATGTCATGGATGGAAGAGGGAAGACTTGGAAGGCCCACCTGGTCTTCTGAACACCCTGTGAGACCTAATCTTCAGCTGATGGGCATAGCATCGTTGACCTAACAAAAAGCCTTTACTTTAAAAAAAATACATCTTTTCTTGATTACCAATTACCAGTTACCATCGAGTCCATTTTGACTCACAGTGACCCAATAGGACAGAGTAGAACTGCCCCATAGGGTTTCCAAGGAATGGCTGGTGAATTTGAACTGTTGACCTTTTGGTTAGCAGTTGAGCTCTTAACTACTTCACCAGCAGGGGCTCATTAGTGGCCAATAAATGGAATTATTTTTTGTTTTTAATAAATCAATAAAAAGAGTCTACCCACTTGGTCTGAAAGGGAAAGAATAAGTAAAATACTGAGGTTGGGTCTAATCCTTAGCATTCAGGAAAGATTTAATAGAAGATGATATTTTGGACTGAAGGCTTCTCTATAGGTCCCAGAAGGGATGCTATGAATAAAGACTAGGTAGGTAGAGATGAAAGGAGCCCTGGTGGTGCAGTGGTTAGGTGCTTAGCTGCTAACAGAAAGGTCTGTGATTCAAACTCACCAGCTGCTCTGTGGAAGAAAGATGTGGCAGTCTGCTTCCATAAAGAATAAGAATACAGCCTTGGAAACCCTATGGGGCAGTTCTACTCTGTCCTATGAGGTTGCTAGGAGTCGGAATCATCTCAATGGCAATGGATTTTTAGGTAGAGATAATTAGTTCTCAGATATATGTGGTATATGTGGCTTTTGTGTATTTTGAATCATCCCCTACATTATTCTCATTTACTGGGTGGTATTGTGGATAACAGAGCCCCTGGATGGTGCAAATAGTTAAGCACTCAACTACTAACTGAAAGGTTGGTGAACTGACCTAACCCAGAGGCTTCTTGGCAGAAAAGCCTGGCAATCTGTTTCTTCTGAAAGGTCGCAGCCATGAAAACCTTATTGAGTGTGGTTCTACTCTGCACAGATGGTGTCACCATGAGTTGGAATTGACCCTACAGCAATGGGTTTGGTTGTGAACAATACCTTGGTCTTGTAGAATAGAATCTTGACTCTATTCTCCTACTCTCCAACCAAAAATAAATGTGAAATCATGGAATACATTTTTATCCAAAGACTTTTTTTTCCCTTCATTTCTTAGTGCAGCAGAAGAAATTGGATTGTAACCAAAAGACACATTTTCATGGAAGCTGTATAAAAATGGATTCTCATCCTGACAATGATTGAAAAAAAAATTTTTTTTTTGATCCCAACGATAATGATTTTGTTTCAGGAAGTTATCTTACGATCAACTTAATTCATCTCTGCAATGAGACCAATGGAGGAAAAGGTCTGTAAAGTGCAAATTGTTGTTATTAATTTACAAGATAAAGCGTGTGTTGTTTTGGGAATCTGTCCCAGGGCTCACTGTTTTCACATAATCTTATATTGTGGATAATTATACCCAGACATTAACTTGATAAAGATAATTACAAGAATCTATCACTGCTGGGGTTTCGATTTATTTGATTGTGAACTTTTGGGGACTTTGGTTTAGGTAATTAACGTACATTCCATATTTATTTGTTGGTGACTGCCTGAAATAGTTACTGAAATTAATACAAAGCACGTTCTTACCTTTTGACAATGAATGTGTTTGATTAACAGCTCGGTATTTATTCAGTTGAGGATCTTAAATATCAGATGCAAATTTCAAACAACCACTTTAACCATCAAGTTCAAATATTTAACAGATTGGTGCCAAAAAGATTAAGTGAGAAATTTACTTTAAAGGCAAATGTCAGAGACAAAAGTAGAATGAGACACAGGTAGATTTTAACCACTTCAGACCTTATATACGGCAGACACAAATCACATGAGGGGGATGCTTTTCAGTTTTTGGAAATTTTCTACTCCTTACAAGTTTTATGGAACTTTTTGTGGTATGCTATGGAATGGTTCCCAACTCTAGTCACGTATAAGCATCACTGGGAGATCTGGTTAAAAATACAGATTCCTGGGCCCCTTGGGATTCTGAACCATAGATCTGGTTTGGTACCTGCACACCTTTATTTTTAACAAGCTCCCCAGGTGAGTCAGATGCACAGCCTGCTTTAGGAGCTATAAATTAGGCCATTCCTGTGGAAGTCTGAGCCTCGCTAGAAACATGATATCATATTACTTTGCTCTTAAAATCATAAACAGGGAAGTATAAGAAAAGGAGCATCACCTCTCTCCCTTTTACCCTACTTATTGGACCTGGCCCCAAACTTTTCATGTCTTCACTTCTTATTGGAAGAGATACTTATCATCTTCAAACCATGCCTTTTCCCACTTTCTTACTAGAGGAAGGAGGCATTTACCCATTTCCAGCCCAGTTTTCTGGAATTTAGATTCACATCACCATCAAGGCTATCCCTGATGAAACCTGGCCTTGTTCCCTGGATACTGCTGCCACATTTTATTCAGTTTTGCTAATTGTTCTCTGTATTCTTCCTTAAATCTTAATCCTCAGAGCCTGTCCAGTAGCTTAGTCCCTCTGAGATTGGGGTTCTGCCTTGGATTCCCCTTAGTTTCCTCCCAAGAAGGCAAATCTTGCTTCAAAACAAGGCCAGGGCACAGTCACAATTAGGTCTCCCTCATGCAGCCTGGCGTACTTGACTCTCTGACCTGTTCTTACTCGACACCATATTCCACCTAGTCACCTGCCCAGAACTGTATTGGATCTTCCTTTTGGCCCCTGACCAAGAGACTGTCCCACCTGATTCCATGTCCACTTTCTATGTTTTGGTTAGCTGATTTGGGTCAGGTGTAGTCCTGAGATCTGACCCCAGAACTCAGGATTCAATCAGATTGAACCTGAGGTTCAATCTATGAACCTCTCTAGATTGTCTAAAAAGATTACGTAGAAATTAAAAATGTTTTCTAGTCTGGTTTCATTTTTCTCTCTGTCTTTCTGTCTTGGTCAGGAGACATGAATTTAGAGCTCTTTATTCACTTTTGTTCTGATCCCTAAACTAAGTCTGTCCTGTCCTTGATTTCCTATAAATTAATAACTGGGGCCTGGCTTGTAGAAAAAAAAAAAAAAAAAGATTTAAAAGGGTCATGATAGCTGTCTTCAGACATTTGAAAGGCTGTCATGCAAATGAGGCTCAGAATAAGGAAGAATATTCTCCCAGTCTAACAAATGTGGTGTGAGCAGTCTCTGAAGAAAGAGGACTTTCTTTCATTGGTGGGCTCGACAAGAAGCTGAATGACCATTAGTAGAGGCTCCATAGAGGGGGAGCCAGGATTACGGTAGATGTCATCCAACTCTGAGACTCATACCAAATGTCTTAGGCTGGGTTCTCTAGAGAAGTAAAACCAGTGCAGTGTAGAACTGCCTGATAGAGTTTCCAAGGAGTGCCTGGTGGATTTGAACTGCCAACCTCTTGGTTAGCAGCAGTAGCACTTAACCACTAAGCTGCCAGGGTTTCCAATGCAGTATATAAATATATGTATGTATATATAGAGATTTATATCAAGGAAATTGCTCATGCTGTTTTAGGAGCTGGAAAGTCCCAAGTCCATGAGTCAGACTACAAGCTTCTCTTGACTCATGTAGCTGCAGGGGCTGGTGAACCCAAGATAAACAGGTCAGACAGCTGACCTCTAGCTCACAGGCTTTGGAGACCAATGAATCCCAGGATTGGCAGGTAAGCTGATCTCTCAAGTCCCAAAACTGAAGGTCAGATACAAGATCCAGAGGAAGCAAAACCCAGCGAGATTTGCCAAGAAGGTCTACATATACTGAATGAAGGCTACATCCCCAAGGAAACTCCCTGTCAACTGATTGGCTGCTCATAGCAGATCTCATTATGATTCCTTGACAGGTAAGCAACCATAGGTTTAGGGAGTATCAGTTATTGCCCTGTGGAGTGGGATGCAGGCCTTAACTCAAGAGATTATACTGTATGACTCAGAAGAGGGTTATGGGCCAGCCTGGATGTAACATAATGAGTGTCTTGATTATATGTCACTTGGAATTGTCTTTTGTCTATCTTGAGACAAAGGTACCAAAGGCACCAAAGTCACTCACTCTGAAATGCTGGTATCAAGTTTATTCTGAAAATATGGAACATCTTCTGATATGCTCAAAGAGTCAGGAGATATGGTATGGAGACAACTTCCCAAAATACCTTGGACATTTAATCATTAAACAAAGTTTTATGGATCCTCTATAATTTCCTAGAATTATGGGAAGATTTTGTTCAATTTCAGGGTTATCTCCCTATCTTGATGGTTCATTATGCCACGTGTGTCTACCAGCCCACAGTTTGACTAGCAAGATAACAAACCTTGATTCTGCCGCACTGGGTGTGCCACTCTTGGAGCTATTCTGTTTCGAGATTTCTTCCAGAATATGATGGAATCTTTGGATTCCATGACAGCTTGACTTTGCCCAGGCTGGCCTATATTTTCTGAGAAAACACCAATGTCTAAGGGAGAATGAAAGTTTCATGATGCACCCAGGCTGTCCTCATATATAGCCAGCTCTCTGTGCTAGACTGTAGCACAACTTATCTTTCAGTCATGACTGATGACAGAACGCTAGATATCGAGGACTAATTTTACTCCTCAAATAGGAATTCGTATCAGTGAATCTGAGTCTAGGGTCCACTGGAGCTGAACAGAGTTTTGCATTAACATCCTTGTCAGCATCCCATCAGGGTCGGGCAGATAATGGAAGGGTGAGTCCCATCTGTCTTCTTTACTGTGCATCTGGAAATGCCAGCTGTACTTACCTTCCTCCATGATCAACCTTGCATCTGTTCTCAGGTTACATCAAGGCTCCAGAGCTCTGTTTAAGCAGAGTTTTGCTCTGAGACTCATCTTAGTGTGTTTCAATCACCTCACATAGAAAAAAAAACAAACAAGAAAACAAACTTGAAATAAAAACCTTGCAAAAGGTCCTATAAAAATATCCAAACCTCTATTATAATAAACACTAACAGTTCTGCTAACTGTACATCAAATACCACCCCCCCTTTTTTTTTTTTTGGTTCCTGAATGACTATTAGAAAATAGATTGCAAACCATTAAGAAGATTCAGAGATATGTTCTGATCTCAGAAGCTGAGTCCTTGAAGTTTTCAGACTAAAGAGAATAACTTCAAAACTACCTCTTGTGTTAATAGAAGCCATCAAAGGTCATGGAACTTGGATTTTCTATGTTGACATTGATATTCACAAAATGGTTGAAAAACATACCCCTATTTTAAAATATGCCTTGGAAGAAGTACAAATCTGTCTTGGAAGAAGTATAGCCAGAATGCTCCTTAGAAGTGAGGATGGCAAGAATTTGTCTCATGTACTTTGGACATGTTATCAGGAGGGACCAGCTCCTAGAGAATGGCATCATGCTTGGTAAAGTAGATGGTCAGCAAAAAAGAGGAAGACACTCAGTGAGGTGGATTTACACAGTGGCTGTGATAATGGGCTCAACATAGCAATGATTATGAGAATGGCATAGGACTAGGCAGTGTTTTGTTCTGTTGTACGTAGGGTCACTGTAAGTCAGAATATACTCAATGGCACCTAACAAAAAACACGATTTTAATCTGTGGAATCCCTGGGCTAAGTGCTTGGCTACTAGCCAAAGGACTGATGACTCGAACTTACCCAGAAGTGTCTTGGAAGGCAGGCCTGGCAATCTACTTCCGAAAGGTCACAGCCTTAAAAACCCTATGGAGAAGCTCTACCCTGCATACATGGGGTCACCATGAGTCAGAATCAACTCGATGCCAACTAACAACAACATTTTTATGTTTTATTACTTGCTTTTTTTGAGGTTAGTGGGAGTGCTTAGTGATAAAGTGAGGGTAGGAAAGGTATACCATATTTTTATGCAAATAACACCTGCCTTCTATGTTGGTTTGCCAACTGCTCTCTATCCTCTATGAGATATTTTCATAAGTGCCACTACGTCAATTTTTGGGGGGTTGTAAGAAAATTAGCATAGGGCACTTATGAAAACTACTTTGTGAGGGAGAGAGCAGTTGGCAAAAAAACATAGAAGTGCACATTATTTGCACAAAATTACAGTAGTCTTTTATCTTACCAAAAATGAAGGCCAATAATTCATTTTATATTCTTCTCAAAGGGGAAATTTAAGCAATACAGGCATTCAGGAGCATGTTACTACTTGAGAACATGTGAGGAGAAGCTCTCAGTTCATAGGGCCCACTTTTCTTGAAGAGAACTATGTAAATAACTGAAACTTAAATATATTTCAATTGCTATTACTTGAACATGAATACTTCTGTAGGGTTTTTTATGGTTGAAAAAAAGAAATCTGAGGTCTGTGCATTTGCAGCATTCAATGGCATAAATGCTCATTTCTGAACTGTGATTGTATATTGTTTCATGACTCATGCTGACGCATGCTAAATTCCCATCATTGCCAAGGAGATGTGTTTTGGGCTGATTACATTTTGGCAAAACTCTCTATGGAGATTCTAGGCATGGCCAGTGCATAACAAGGAGGTATATACTCTGCGGTGTGTGAGTGTATGTGTTGGTGGATACATGTCAGCCAGGTGTAGACTTCATCAGATATTTAAGACTGAAATGTAACACTTTTTCAGAATGCTTAAATTCACATTTGCCAGTTTGGACTCAAGTTTCCTAATGTAAGGACAAAATTTTCCAAGCAAATAGATGTGCCTTTTCCTCTTTTGACTGAAAATAGACATGTCCAGTGAGCCCATATCATGTTGCTAGTGGTGACATAATATGGCACAGAATCATAGAAATTGTGGAGTTGGTAGTTCGATCAGGCTCAGAATCCACAAAGATCGGAGGGGTTTCTTCAGACAGCAAAATCCAAGAAAAAAATCCTATCTATATGAGGCAAAGTGCAGATATAGATAGGTAGGTAAGTAGGTAGGTAGGTACATAGACATCTACAAGGAACTGTAGTTTTCCAATTTTTCCCTTCCATTAAGGCTGTTAAGTATGAGTAGCATTTTTCAAAATGACAAGGAATCAAGAAAGAGCTAAGATATGCCATAGGTATAAAAATTGCCTAAAATGTCTGAAATCCTTTATATTTGTTCCCCCCTCAGTGTCTTTAGGAAAAATCCAAAATCCGTCAAGTGGCTACAGAGCCTGACATGATCCAGCTCCTGCCTACCTCCTCAGTCTCATTCATGTCATATATATATACACACATATATGTATATATATGTAAATATAATTCTGTTCTGGCTGAACCACCCTCCTTTCGGTCCCTTAACATGCTATATCCTCTGTGGAATCTAAATATTCACAGTGATATTTCTGACTGGATTTTCCTTTACTTTCCCTCTCCCCCCACCCTCCCACATGGCTACTTGTTTTTCACATCAAGTATCACTTTCTTAAGAAGGCCTTTCTTGATTTCCCTGCCTCCCAGGTGAGTTTAGCCGTCCCTGTTACACATCCCAGTAACACACTGTACTTCCTTTTTATAATGCTCACTGATATTGAAGTTATAAGTTTGTCTTTTCCACTATACTGTAAGCTCCATATGGTCACTGCTATATACAAGCACCTACCCTAATACCAGCCCTTGGTTTGTGACCTAATCTTCTGAAAGTATTAGAGGAGAAACTAACTATAGAGGCTTCAGGGGAAGTGAACACTTGTCAGTGAAATATGTGGAATAATGAATACTCATGAGGTTGTTGAAATAAGTCATGTAAAGCACCTACTGAAATTTCCGGTACATAGGACTATTGATTTGTATGCTGTAAGCAGCTTTTTCTTTTTTTGCTTTTTGGAATTAGGCAGGGTAGAAATAATAAATACTTATATATCTCTACTAAAGTATGTCAAAAGCCCTCGAACTCAACAGTTGCATCAAACCCAAACTTATGACATTTCTCCTTGACCCAGTACATATCCATTTTCCCAAACTCAGTGGACAGAAACACTATGCCCAGGCTGGATAACCATCCTCAACACTTCTATTTTCCTCTCCCACACCTCTAAATTTCTCCCTGATAGTCAATGCATCAACAAAAGCTGACCATTTTGTATTCTTTCAATCCCTCCATTTCTTTCCATTCTCAGTTTTTCACACTAGTCCACACCACCATCTCATGCCTCAACAGTAGAGCAGCCTCATAAGTGGTCTTCTTGTTTCATGCTTGTCATCCCTCCAATTCGTATTCATCTCAATGTAGCTGGATCAATAATTTAAAGACTCATCTCTGAGCATATCACACACATCCAGCTTTATATTATTCCCTTTCGAACAGAACCACACAACAAGTAACATACAATATAGCATGTCATAGCACTTAGGCAATGTGACATGAAGGCAACCCTTATCCTGCAGTCTATTCACTAGTATATATTCTCAGTACCCATTGTCATCAAGTTGATTCCAACTCATAGTGACCCCCTGTAATTTCCCTGAAAAGTGCTTACCACAGTTGCAATTTTATATTTAGTTGTGTGACTTTTTTTTTGGTTATCTATATTTCCTGTTGGACTATAAAATCCGTGAAAGCAGGAATTAAGTTTTTTTTTACTGTTGTTCTATAAGCTTGATACATATTTGTGTTCATGAATGAACAAATATATACAAAACACATTCACATATTTCTCCATCATCTGGTCAATATGGTATAGAGGCCAGTTTCTCCTTTAGGATCATAAACTTGATTCAGATTTCTGCAGTGTGGTTATTGAGCCAGTTAACAAGTTGCCATCCAGTAACTCTGACTTGTGGTGACCCCATGCATGTCAGAGTAAAATTGTGCTCCATCGGGTTTTCGATGGCTGATTTTTTGAAAGTAGATTGCTACAGCTTTTTTCTGAGGTGACTATTGGAGGACTTGAACCTCCAACCTTTCATTAGCCAGACAGACAAACAAAAAACAAACCTGTTGCTGACAAGTCAATTCTGATTCATGGCGACTCCATGTGAGACAGAGTAGAACTGCTCTATAGGGTTTCCTTGGCTCTCATCTTTACAGAAGCAGATTGCCAAGTTTTACTTCAGCAATGCCACTGAGTGGTTTTGAATTGCCAACCTTTAGGTTAGCAGCCGAGAGCATGAGCTATTTGCACAGCCCAGAGATTCCATGGTTGTTGAAGAAGGCACTAAATCCACAGAGACAGATTTAGACTCTCCTTATGAGTTACTATCTAACTGGAAGCAGAACTGTTGTTGGTTTGGCAGACATAGCTGGGAACAAAACCAAGGGTCTGATTTTAAAGTGAACTTCATATTTAGAAGCGAATGTGGATTTTAGGAGCATCTTAAGTCTCTCATCAAGCTGTAGGAAAGATATTGCTTGATCTTGGATATTTTCTTCCCATAAATTATTTCTGGGAAGTTCTTTAGCAAATGGTGAAGTGGAATTTATCCATCTTAACAGACATTACCAAAGGAATCACACATCTAATAGTGGTAAAAAGACTCTAGTTTAAAAAAAAAAAAAAGAGTGAGGAGATGTTAGCACAAACAGAATGAGAGGAGTTTTCACTTGTACCAGGCAATCACAAAAGGAACTTAAATCCTGGTGACTTTTTCCTTAGTTTGGATGCAACTTGCCCTTTAGGAATTTAATACTCCAGTTCCATGTGGCAGGAACAGTAACAATTTTTACACAGCCAACTCATTGCTTACCCAGGTGTGAATAGATGGAATTATGCATCTGACTGCAAATAAGATGAAAAAACAAACCATTGAAAATCTAAGCCAAAAATGGCTGTATCCTGTTGGCACAAACAAATACAATACCACGGGAAATGCCACAGAAAATTCAGGTGTAGTCTTTCTTCAGTCTAGGCATTATTTCTCTGCCATTTTGTGGGAGAAAAGTGACTACTGGGGATCTGTGCCCCATGAAGGGCCTACCTTAAGCTTCTGCAATTTCTTTTAAATATCACTGGTCCGATATATAATGCAGATGAAAGAGAGGGGATGAAGAATGTTTCTGTTGGAAGGATATCTTTGGATGTGGATGTAAATGTGAACGCTTGCATTTTCTGAGACAGCTCATGTCATTTTTATTGGCCTCAACGTTAACTGAGTCCATTATTATAATGGAACAGCGGTTCTCCACTGATGTGGCCCATCCAATGCCATTTAAAGATTAAGAAGTCTGCCTTTTTTTGTCACAAAAAATAACAAGCATTAAATGTGTTCTGGGGAAGAAGGAGGATGAGTATGTTTGATACAACACTTACTAATTTATAAAAGCTGGCACCAAGAAAGTTGGAGGTAAGTGGAAGATGAAAAGAAATAAAAGACCATGAACAATTAATGATCACTTAAGAATTGTTATTTATTAATAGGGTCTCTTTGAGTCAGAAGCGACTGGATGGCAACGGGTTTAGTTTGGTTTAAATTTGTTCTCTAATATAGCAAAAACTCCATTTTTTTTTTTTTCTGAACAAACTGTGTACAGCCATTCGTGATTATGAGAATTATAGGAATCCCTTCAAAATATTTAGGGCAGAAATTACGAATGAGATAATGCTTATTATACCTTTCTTGGGGCTTGAAAAATTACTTTGTAACTAGGAACCTACTTGGGACCTCACTGAAATGATGCATTTTTCTAGAATTGCCCTGTAACCCCAGGCCACTTTGGTTGGGCCCTTCTCAATATCACCTTCACAGCAGACTCTCTTTTACAGGTATTGCCTGCAGCGGAGACTCATGCGATTCCAGTGTACATATTCTGAGTCATCTGTCCTTCCATCGTGGTAAACTTTCTGTCCCCCCAGAATGTTAAAGACACAAGTCTTGCTCATGCAGTCACATGTTACTTATTCACATGCTCTTTTATCTGAGGGTATAGTTCTGTCTTAGTCCTCTAGTGCTGCTATAACAGAAATACCACAAGTGAATGGCTTTAACAAAGAGAAGTTTCTTCTCTCACAGTACAGTAGGCTACAAGTCCAAATTCAGGGCACCGGCTCCAGGGGAAGGCTTTCTCTCTCTATGTTGGCTCTGGAAGAAGTCCTTGTCATCAGTTTTCCCTTGGTCTGGGAGCATCTCAGAGCAGGAAACTCAGGTCCAAAAGACACGCTCTGCTCCCAGGGCTGCTTTCTTGGTGGTATGAGGTCCCCCGTCTCTCTGTTCGCTTCTCTCTTTTATATCTCAAAGAGAATGGCTTAAGACACTATCTAATCTTGTATATCTCATCAATGTATCTGCCACTAATCCATCTCATATCATCACAGTGACAAGGTTTACGACACGTAGGGAAATCACATAAAATGGTGGACAATCACACCGTACTGGAAGCTGTGGCCCAGCTAAGTTGACAGATATTTTTTGGGGACACAATTCAATCCATGTCAAGGTCTTAGGGTTCTTTTCTGGGCTGGACCATGCCTACTTTTTCTATCAGTCTTGAATTAGCTCTTTTATCTTTATAATACCCATTCTAATACTGTTGTTGTTAGTTGTCATAGAGTCGATTCTGATTCATGGTGGTCATGTGACACCATGAGTGTAGAGTAGAACTTCTCCTTAGGGTTCTCAAGGCTGTGGCTTTTCAGAAGCAGATGATCAGGCCTTACATCCAAGGCCCCCCTGGGTGGGTTTGAACTGCCAACCTCTCAGTAGTCCAGTGCTTAACCATTGTGCTACCCAGGGAATCCTATTCTAATACTACCAGTAGTGAATTTTAGTTAGTCCTATGGCTTCCAAAATGGAATATAAGCCTCTTAAGTGAGGCATGAACTGGAAACTTGGAAAGTGCTATAAGGTCTGACACATGGTCTTAATGTCTCTTGTCTCCTCAGTCCCTGACACAATGCCTGGCACCAGGTAGGCTCTCAAATCTTTGTTGAATGAAAAAATCAACCCACACAACCTGCCACAACCTGGTAATCTTCATTTATATTTAAGCTATTTTTATTATTCAAGTTTGTCATTTTTTCCCTCTTGCAACAACATTTTGCTGATTTTATATCAAAAGTCTGTAGGGAAACATGATTCACTTTATAGCTGATTTTGCTGAAATGTATTGGCTCTGCAAAGCAACAGGCATTTATACTTTGAAAACATGCATCGTTGTTTATTCTTCAAAAACAGTAGTTTTCCTTAGCTGTTGCTTGGTTTAATCAGTCCCCAAAGCTTAATAAATTAAAAAAATGGAATGCAAGTGAGCATTAAACCACATTCTAGCAAGGTGACATTTTTTTGTTAGTTCTTGTAAATGTAATTATTAACGAACCACTGTTTTGTGTGGATAATTATTTTCATTATAAATTATTAACATTGGATTATAAATACAGGAAACAGGAAAACATTCCCAGCTTAAAGTCTAATACCAAACATTATTAAGTAAAATTAAAAAAAGAAAGAAAATAGAACACCATTAAGACAAGACGACAGTACTTTTACCTGATAAATTTCTTAAAGTGAAATACTAATACAAGTAATGGCAAGGCTTTCAGAGATAAGATATTCTTTAACACCGTACGTGGGAGTGATTATTAGTGTAACAATTTAAAAAAAATTACATATATATATATCTTAGAAGTGTCACTGTCTCCACAAGACTGGCATTAATCCAAAAAACACAAAATAATAAATGTTGGAGAGGTGTGGAGAGCCTGGAACACTTATACACTGCTGATGGGAATGTAAAATGGTATAACCACTTTGGAAATCCATTTGGCACTTTCTTAAAAAAACTAGAAATAGAATCAACATATGATCCAGCAATCCCACTCCTTGGAATATATCCTAGAGAATCAAGAGCCTTTACATGAACAGATATATGCACACCCATGTTCATTGCAGCACTGTTTACAATAGCAAAAAAATGGAAGCAACCAAGGCGCCCACCTTGAGTAAATAAATTATGGTATATTCACACGATGGGATACTACACATGAATAAAGAACAATGATGAATCCGTGAAACATTTCATAACATGGAGGAATCTGGAAGGCATTATGCTGAGTGAAATTAGTCAGTTGCAAAAGGACAAACATTATTTAAGACCACTATTACAATAACTGGAGAAATAGTTTAAACAGAGAAGAAAATATTCTTTGATGGTTACGAGAAGGGGGAGAGAGGGAGGCAGGGAGAAGCGTTTTCACTAATCAGGTAGTAGATAAGAATTATTTTAGGTGAAAGGAAAGCCTACACACAATACAGGCAAGGTAAGCACAGCTGTACCAAGCTAAAAGCAAAGAAGTTTCCTGACTAAACTGAACACTTCGAAGGTCACTGTAGCAAGGGCAGGGGTTTCAGGACCATGGTTTCAGGGGACATCTAAGACAATTGGCATAATAAAATCTATTAAGAAAACAGTCTGCATCCCACTTTGGAGAGTGGCTTCTGGGGTCTTAAACACTAGCAAGCAGCCATCTAAGATGCATCAATGTGTCTCAACCCAGCTGGACCAAAGGAGAATGAAGAACAACAAAGACACAAGTAATTATGAGCCCAAGAGACAGAAAGGGTCACATAAACCAGAGACTGCATTGGCCTAAGACCAGAAGAGCTAGATGGTGCCCAGCTACAAATGATGACTGCCCTGACAGGGAGTGTCACAGAGAGCCCCTGAGGGAGCAGGAGAGCAGTGGGATGCAGACCCCAAATTCTCGTAAAAAGACCAGACTTAATGGTCTGACTGAGACTAGAAGGACCCTGGAGGTCATGGTCCCTAGACCTTCTGTTAGCCCAAGACAGGACCCATTCTCAAAGCCAACTCTTCAGACAGGCATTGGACTAGACTATGGGATAGAAAATGACACTCGTCAAGAATGAGCTTCTTGGATCAAGTAGACAAATGAGACTATGTTGGCATCTCTTGCCTGGAGGGGAGATGAGAGAGCAGAAGGGGTCAGAAGCTGGTCAAATGGACACGAAAATAGAGAGTGGAGGGAAGGAAAATGCTGTCTTATTAGGGTGAGAAAATTAGGAGTATATAGCAAGGTGTATATAAATTTTTGTGTGAGAGACCAACTTGATTTGTAAACTTTCACTTAAAGCACAATAAAAATTAAAATAAAAAAGTGTCGCTGTACTTTGGCCCAGTAGTACCACTTTTAAGAAGCAATAATGCAGATACAGACAGAGTTCCGTACAAGGATTTACATACGAGGCTGCTCATCACAGCATTAGTAAGGATATCAAAGTCCAAACAACATCAGCGTACAGATGTGGCAGTATGAATAATGATACATGCCTGTGGTGTAATTCTGAATGCCATTACGATTAATGTTCACAATTAAAAAGATTATTTAATGACATGAGAAAAATGTTGAATTGCTAAAATTAAGCGAAGAAGGTAGAAAATGAAAGGGCAAATAACAAAGAGGTAAAAGGGCTCTTTTTAATGGAATGTAGTCTGTAGATTTGTTTAATTAGGCTCTCTGGGTGCTGATTTTTTAATTAGTGCCAAAATTTAAAAATCAGGATATTTCACTTTAAAACAATTGGGTTTTCAAGTTCTCCCTAAAATCCCAGAGACTTGGTAGCCCCATGGCACGCCTACCTGGCAGCAATCCCCTGGGGCTAAGGAAGTCCAGCCCTCTAGACCTGGAGAGCTCTCTGTTAACCACACTCCTCAGCGCTCCTGACTAAACCCCTCACCTGTTGCACTCGATAGTGTAATCTCCCTGGCATTTGAATTCTTGGCTCCTAGGCAGCATGAGCCTGGTTTTGTGAAATTACACTTACGATTTGTACATGATATGTTATGAACACTTCTTCAGGGTGGTAGGATAACGGGTGATTTTCATTTTCTTCTTTACAGTATTTGTATTTTCCAAGTTGTATGACAAAAACATGCATTGCTTTTATGACTAGAAATGAGTCATTGCTATTTTTTTCAATGTCAAATGATGAACACCATGGAATCTCAGGCTGAAATGTTTACATTCATCTTGGGAAAAAATTAGATTCCTGAATCCCCTCAACCAAAATAGTGGATCAGGTGTTATCAAAGCCTTTTTCTTTCACAATATATTTATTTATTAATAAAAACACATCATTTAAATCTAAATGAGATGGAACTGCCTTACTAGACTAAATTGCTTTCTTTTTCTCTCAAAATGTACCTTCACCTCAATTCTAAATGAATAATAGCCTCACCTTTAAGAAAACCACTTTGCTCACTATCCAAGTAATAAGTACCTATGATAATATAAGGCTAAAGAATGAAATTCTTAACACTTAAACTGTTGATTTTGTGGAAAAAAAGGTAAACTTAAATTTTTACTAAGATTCAAATGGGTGAACTATATTAGCTGTTCTGGAAGGAATACAAAATATCTCTAAATTAGTCATATATGATTTACAAAGAAAAAAATCAGTTCCTAATTGTTATTAAAGAGGTTGTAGTAGTAAGACTGTATTTTTTTAATGGAGGGGTAGTTAACCATCTATAATACGTTCATTTTAATTAAAAGAGTAAAAGAGTAATGGTGATAGATCAGAGACGTTTTCTTTGTTTTTTCCTTTCTAGTTTTATAATTTGAGAGCCAAAATAAATATGTCTGGATGCCTATAATTTTTCTACCTGGTTATTTTATAGCAATAGGATTCTTATACACTTTAGTGGATGAAATATTCGGTACATATTTATTGATCACCAAATGCAAAATTCTATGGACGAGCCATGTAAGATATATTTCCTGTATTTAGAGAACTTCTTACTTCATATCAAGTTTTGGCAGTCTGAGAATAAACACTGATAACACATTGTAGGTTGTTTGAGAATAAAATAAAACTTGCTTTTCTTTTTTCATTGCCTCAAGTGATAGTTTTGAAACATGAGTGTGATCTAGTCAGGATTTCGGTGTCACAACTGTGTTGATGGTGCTTAAAACCATGGGAGTGGATGGAATCCCATAAGAAAGTGTGTGGTTGCAGAGAAGCAATCACTTGTGGAGAAAAAACATTGGAGAGTTTAAGCTCATTGCTTTTAATGCAATTATTGATGTGTTGTTGCTGCTGTGTGCAGTCCAGTTGATTCTGACTCATAGTGACCCTATATGAGAGATTAGAACTGCCCATAGGGTTTCCTAGGCTATGATCTTTACAGCAGCAAATCACCAGGTCTTTTCTTGGTGGAGGTGCTGGTGAGTTTAAACTGCTGACCTTTTGGCTAGCAGTTGAGCTCAATGCCATTGCACCTCCAGGGCTCATTATTATTGATGTTGTTGTGTTTAAATCTCCCATCTTGCTCTTTATTTCCTGTTTGTCCCATCCATTCTTTTAATTTTTTTTTTCTTCCTTTCTTGTACTTTTTTGGATAAAACAATATTTAATATTCCATTTTATTTTCATCATTGGCTTATTAGCCATGCCTTTTAAAGTGGCTTTCACTGGCCAAATCTGGGACAATCTGAGCATTAAAATAAATAATAATAAAAATGGTTTATAACCCATTGGACAAAATAGAATCCAGGAAAACATATTGCTAAAAATATATACATATACAAAAGAAGAGAAGGGGGGGGTTTGCTTATAGCACAATGCCAACTAATAAAGATAGATGGGCAGATGGAGTCAGACAATCACTAATGTATGCTAAAACCAATGGGAAGAAATTTGTCAAGAAACAAGATATTTATATAGTCTCGTAATATTTTCCCACAGTGGTGAAACCTGGCAGGCACCACCTTAAGCTCCAATTGCCAATATGGAAACACCAACATCATGTGACTCTCCATGTGTTGAACTGAGAAGGGCACATCATCACTTCAATGGCATTCCTGATGAAAAGAGATAAGCTGAATCTAATTGTGAGAAAACATCAGACAAACTCAAATTGAGAGCACAATCTAGGAAACAACTTGCAAATTCTCTTGCAAATTCTAAGGTAAAGAAACACAAAGAAGGTCTGGGAAACTCTTCCAAATTAAAGGAACATGACAACTAAATTCAATGTATGATCTTAAATTTGGTTCTAGACCAGTAGAAAAATAACCATAAAAGACATTGTTAGAACAATTAAAAAAACACGGAATATGACCTATGAATTAGATAATGGTATTGAGTCACTAATTTTCCTGATTTTTAGAACTGCATTTTGGTTATACAAGAGCATGTCCTCATTCTTAGGAACTATACACTTAAATGCTTCAGAAAATAATTTGCATATTAATATAAGCATATGTTCCTTATATCTATATCTACCTATCCATCCATCCATCCGCTCGCCGGCCCGCCCGCCCGTCCGTCCCTCCGTCCGTCCGTCCGTCCGTCCATCAAGAGAGAGGGACAGAGAGACAGAAGGAGAAACAGAATGATAAAACAAAAATAGTATTGTATCAATATAAATTTCCCTGACTTTTAAAAATATATTTCGTTTGTGTAAGATGATGTCTTCATTCTTAGAAAGTATATATTGAAAAAAAAAACGATGAAAGAGGCATGTTTTCTTCTATTTGCTCTTAAATGGTTCATAAAAATAATTTGCATATAAATATAAGCACAACACACCACATATATATACCCCAAAAAACCAAACCAAACACATTGCCATCGAGTAGATTCCGACTCATAGAGACCCTACAGGACAGGCTAGAACTGCCCCATAGGGTTTCCAAGGAGCACCTGGTGAATTGCAACTGCTGACCTTTTGGTTAGCAGCCATAGCTCTTAACCACTATGTCAGCAGGGTTTCCACATATATATACACACATGTATATATTATATATATTACATATAATATACATAGTGTGAGTTTGTGTATGTATGTTATATGGGAGTAGCTTATACTATTGTAAATTTTCTATCATTTTAAAATTGTATTAAAATTAAATTGTCAATAATCTAGTTACAAGTGACCGTTTCTTGTCCCATCTCCTTACACTTCCAGCACTGAGCTCAGCCCCATTAATCCATTTTTCTAGACAACCATGTTCTTTCCTGTCTCTATACTTTTTAGCACACTCTTTTCTCTTCCATGAATTTCCTACTTTGCCTTCTCTGCCTACCTAAAGTCACACATCCTGCAAGATCTAGGTCAGTGGTCATCACTGCTGAAAAGCTTCTAGGAATGTTCTAGTAGGGTTTCTAGCCTTATTGGAATTTAACTGATCCGTTTTTATTAGTCCACAGAATTTGGTCCATGTCCCTAATACAATCCATCAGTTAAGGTAGGCTAGATAGTACTGTGATAAAATCAGTTGCTGTTGAGACAATTTTGACTCACGGCAACGCCACACGGCTTTCAATAGCCTTTCTTCCAAGGTATCTCTGGTGGACTTGAACCACTAACCTTTTGGTTAGCAGATGACAACGTTAGCCATTTGCACCATCTAGGGACTCCTGTATTATGGTAACAAGGTCAAAATCTCAAAGGGTTAAAACAACTGTGATTTCTTTCTGGTTATAGCTAACTGTCAAGTGAATCTTGGCAGGCAGGGCTCTCTGTTCACTGAGATCACTCATGGACTGAGGCTGTGAATACTCCATTTTGACACATGCTCCCATGATTGCACATCAGAGAGAAAGGAATGTGGGAAATTATGGGTAGGGTATTAAAGCTTCTGTTCAAAACATTTCTTAAGTCAGTTCTGTTCATTTTTCCTTGGTTAAAATAGGTCATATGGCCATGCCTAACTTCACAGGGACAGGAAATATAATCTGCCTAGAAAGAGACTATCTGTGAACAGCCCTCAGGATGCCCACTCGCAGCATTTATTACATCCTATAAAAGTTATCATGCATGCCAGTTTTCTCCAGTGAATTGTGATAGCAGTTTCTATGTCTCATTACATCCGCCCATTCGATGCCTCAAGCCCAATGTTTAGTACAAAAAAAAATAGAATTACAAAGGAGGGGCTTAATGCTTATCGTCTGAATGAATGGACATTGGCTGACTTGCCCAAGGCAATAAAGCCTCAGGGATTTGGATTGAAGCCTCCACATTTCTAGTTCTGTACACTTTCCACTATACTCTGCAACAGAAATCATAGACTTCCTCCACACGGTTTCATCCTTATTAACCTACAATCTGCCAACAGGAACTACTCCAACTTTACTAGTTAATATTTTATAGGACTCGATCTCAAAGCAATGAACCATTTTAAGAATTTGCCTGTGGCCAAAGGATGCCAAAGAAACACATTGATAAAAATCCTATATATGAAAGCACGATTTTTTTTTTCAACCTGTCATGGTTTCTCCCTTTTTGCTTTTGAGAGTCTTTCTCCCATCATTTCTCTTTCATGGCTTTTTTCGTTACAAACTTGACCACAGGGTCTTTTAGAATTATATGCTTTTAATAACAGAGGCCAAGAACATTCCAGAATTCTTCAAGAAGTACAGGAAATATCAAAGAATAAAACAAGACTTCCAAAATACACTTCATCAAAATGGTATTTTTTTTTGATTAACACATGAAGTAAAAAATGAAACAAAACAAAAACTTTAATAAAAAAATTTCAAATTCACATCTACCTTTATATTTGTTGTTGTTATTACTAATATTGCTATTAATATTATTATCAGGCCTCATTTTTCAAGTCCCAGTGCAATGCTAAGCTATTGCTGACTATATCCGTCTCTCCTTGGGAATGAGAAGAGAGGAACTGACTACAGCAATAGTGTTGGGAAGTCAGGTGCTCTGGGAAAGGATTCGCCTGCTCGGTATATTGAATCATCATCTCTTCAGTGAAAGGCAACAAATAGGCAATCTTGTAAGATCATCATGGTTTTCAGAGCAAATCAGAATTTCAATGTGTGGCAGAAAATGAATAGAGATGATAAATTCAGGCAGCAGCACGCAGGAGTAACTCAAATGGGGAGCATCTGTTGTTGCCCAGATCCCAGTAAGCTGAGTTATGTGAAGGGTTTCTTATTCTGTTGTAATGTTTGCCATACTGAGCAGCCAGGCCGTGAATGGGTAAGTGTTGTGGGTACTTCTGCCACCAACCACTGAGCTATGACAAACCTGGAATTGCCTTCCTTCTCAGACTTCCAAATGCAAAATGGAACCAATTTGTATGTCTTTGATTTGGGATAAAGTTTCAGTATCTCCCTGTGAGTGTGAGCAATCTTTAAGTGACATCTTTTTATGAGGTTTCTAACTAAGATGAGCAAGCCTGTTTTGATAACACAAAATTGGCAGGAACTTAAGCTTGAAATTTGAACGGAACCCAAACTGAATATCTGTACAAGTTTGAAGAAGCACAGATGATTTTATGCAAATTGTTTGTTTATAGAATGCTTCTCCTGGGCACATCTGCCAGATCACGTGGCTGAACATGGAAAAGGAGATAGAAACACTTTAGTTAAAGTGACTATTGCCCTTTTTCATTTGTTTATTTCTCCCCAGTTATTAGAAATCAAATAAAATATTAATAACATCTAATATTTCTGAAGTATTTTATTGAGATAGGCTCTAGGCTAAGTGCTTTTTTAGAGGTTTATGAATATTATCCCTATTTTACTGATGTTGAAAATAAAGCTCAAGTAGGTAAAGAGCTTGCCCGATGCCTCAGAGCAGTAAGTGGCAAAGCCAGGTTTTGATACTTTTGTTGTCAGGTGCCTATCAAGCAGATTTCAACTCAAAGTAACCCCATGTGACAGAGTAAAACAGTCCCATAGAGTGTTCTAGGCTGTAATCGTGAATATTTCTGTTTCTTTTCTTTTTTTAATATTTATTGTGCTTTAAGTGAAAGTTTACAAATTAAGCCAGTCTCTCATACAAAAATTTATATACACCTCACTACGTACTCTTAGTCGCTCTCCCCGTAATGAGACAGCACACTCCTTTTCTCCACTCTGTGTTCCCCGTGTCCATTCAGCTAGCTTCTGACCCCCTCTGCCTTCTCATCTCCCCTCCAGACAGGAGATACCCACATAGTCTCATGTGTCTACTTCACCCAAGAATCTCACTCTTCACCAGTATCATTTTCTATCCCACAGTCCAGTCCAATCCCTGTCTGAAGAGTTGGCTTTGGGAATGGTTCCTGTCTTGGGCTAACAGAAGGTCTGGTGGCCATGACCTCCGGGGTCCTTCTAGTCTCAGTCAGACCATTAAGTCTGGTCTTTTTATGAGAATTTGAGGTCTGCATCCCACTGTTCTCCTGGTTCTTCAAGTGTTCCCTGTTGTGTTCCCTATCAGGGCAGTCATCAGTTGTGGCCAGGCAGTCATTGGTTGTAGCTGGGCACCGTCTAGTTCTTCTGGTCTCAGGATGATGTAGTCTCTGGTTTATGTGGCCCTTTCTGTCTCTTGGGCTCATAATTGCCTTGTGTCTTTGGTGTTCTTCATTCTCCTTTGCTCCAGGTGGTTTGAGACTAATTGATGCATCTCAGATGGCCGCTTGCTAGCTTTTAAGACCCCAGACGCCACTCTCCAAAGTGGGGTGCAGAATGTTTCCTTAACAGATTTTATTATGCCAACTGACCTAGATGTCCCCTGAAACCATGGTCCCCAAAACCCTGTCCCTGCTACACTGGCCTTCAAAATGTTCAGTTTATTTAGGAAACTTCTTTGCTTTTGTTTTAGTCCAGTTGTGCTGACCTCTCCTGTATTGTGTGTTGTCCTTCCCTTCACCTAAAATAGTTCTTGTCTACTACCCAATTAATGAATACTCCTCTCCCTCCTTCCCTCCCCACTCTTGTAACCATCAAAGAATATTTTCTTCTCTGTTTAAACTATTTCTTGAGTTCTTATAATAGTGGTCTCATACAATATTTGTCCTTTTGCAACTGGCTAATTTCACTCAGCATAATTAGGCTGTAATCTTTATGGGTGCAGACTGATAGGTCCTTTTCCTGTGGAGCCACTGGGTGGGATTGAACCATCAACCTTTCAGTTAGCAGCCGAGCTCTCAATCCTTGTACATCAGGGCATTTAGTATTCAGAATCCAGTTGTCCAACTTATATGGTCCTATAAGGACCTTCTTAGAGTAACTCTAGAGGATTGAGCTATCTATTATTTAGTACTCCAAAAGAATGTTGTTTTTGTTGTTAGATGTCATTGAGTCAGTTCCAACTCATACCAACCCCATGTACAATAAAATGAAACACTGCCCAGTCCTATGCCATTTTCATGATCATTGTTATGCTAGAGTCCTTTGTTGCAGCCACTATAATAAAATAGGATAGGATAAAATACTCAGATTAAAAAAATGGCAGAAAACACACATAGAAAACTTCAAATATGTAATCCTTGCCCTAAGCTCTGTGGAACTAGTTTTTCTGGATAGGATGGCTCTTTTTATTCCCTGGAAATTGGATAGAAACCCCTATTAAACCAACAGACCTTTAGACCTTTGACCATCAGATCAGAGCCCTCCATAACAGCATCAGCCAGAAAGGTGGAGACTTCCTATCTTTCTCTTTCTGGTATATAAAGTCTGTTAGTGTCGTTGAGGTTTGATATAGGTTGCACTAAGGCGTCCTATTACAGTTTAACTGATAGACTTCCCAGAACAAAAGTTGTAATCTCTCCTGAGAAGATTCCTTTCATCCTGCCTTCCCCTTTGTGGAAGTTAAGAAATTGTACAGGGAGAAGGAGTGAAATGGAGGAGGGACACTTGGAAACTCATTGCAACTTGAAGGCTTAAAGACTCTTTGTAAAATACTCTTTGTGATTAAGGATTGGCCAGGCCAAAGATGCTAGAGTCATTCCTGATTCCTTTATTTGTCTCATACCTTACTTCAATGTATTAGCAATCTTATGGAGTACCCCTGCCTATTCAAAATGAATCTTGATTTTGACCAGAATTTACTACCTCTGCCGCCAGCACTCTAGCTCAAGCCCACATCACTTCTCACCTGAATTATTGACACTTTCTCCTAACCGGTCTCCTTGCTTCTACCTGATGTCACTATAGTCAATTCTACTCACAGAGGCTGGTAAGAGCCTTTTGAAGTACAGGTCATATCCCCTCATTCTGCCACCCAAATCCTCTAAATGGCATCCTTTGTCACTTAATGCCCATTGTGATCTCTCTGACCACACCTCCTGCAACCCACCCTTCTCTCACGGTGCTCCCAACATATCCTGCCTGAAATCCTCTTGCCCTGGGCCCCCTCATAACTCCCTCCTAACTTTGTTCAGGTTTGTATGTCAAATATCAACTTATCAGAAACATATTCCCCCATTCCCAATTTTTTCCAAAAAACAACACCGTATCCCAATTTCCACCCCTTACCATGATTTATATTTCTTAACATTTATTATCCCTGGAGATAGTCTATATTTAATGTGTTTAGCTATTTGTTGTCTGTTTTCCTCAAGTAGAACGTAAGTTCCATGAGAGCTTGGACTTGATTTATTTTGTTCACTTCTCAGAATCTGATGAATGAATGACATAGACAAATATCATAACCAAAACCAAACCAAACCCATTGCTGTCAAGTCGATTCTGACTCATAGCGACCCTATTGGTCAGAGTACAACTGCCCCATAGAGTTTCCAAGGAGTGCCTGGTAGATTTGAATTGCTAACCTTTTGGTTAGCAACTGTCGCACTTAACCACTACCCCACCAGGGTTTCCACAAATGTCATAGGACCAGTAAAATCCTTGAAGAGTGAAGTCTCCAATTATGGTATTTAATAGAGTCTCTATGAGTTGGAATTGACTTGACAGCAATGGATATTATAAATACCCTTAAGGAGCCCTGGTGGCACAGTGGTTAAAGTGACCGGCTGCTAACCAAATGGTCAGTGGTTTGAAGCCACCAGCTGCTAAGTGGGAGAAAGATGTGGCAGTCTGCTTCCATAGAGACCTATAGCCTTGAAAACCCTATGGGGTGGCTATGAGTCATAATCAACTTGGTGGCAGTGGGATTTGGGTATAAGTACCCTTACCTTTTTTTATCTAGGACCCTGTGAGTTGGGGCTTTAAGAAGTGTATCATATAAAGGAAGGGTCTATGAAGCAGAGGATAAAGTTAAGGGGAATGTGTTAAAAAAAAAAAAAAAGACTCATAATAAGTAAAATCTTAAATCAAATTTAAAAATCATAGGATATCAAATTGCACTAAAGGCTGGAAAGGGCTAAGTCAAATTTAGATGAATGAATTTTGAAGGAAGGAAGTTGGAGTTGTGGGGACAAATCCTGCTATCCAAAGCCTTTAAGACAGTAGTTGAGTCACTATTTCTTGACATTTGGAGTTTTTTGTGTCTTTTAGACATAGCTCACATTCCACCAACATTTATGATAATTTTTACTAGATGGGAGGGACTCTGCTAAATGATAACCTAGGTCACCCTTTCTAAATCTCAGAACTTACAGAGTAGGCCATTATGGCCCATATATGTAGATGAGAAAATTGAAGCTCCAACAGGTTAAATGTTTTCAAGGTTGAAAAGATGCTCTGATAACTCTTCCTCATGAAATCTTACCCAATCATCTTATCTGGAGGAGATCTTTCCTTCTTCTTAACTGTTGAACTATGTTTTAGACTCCGATCATATAGTGATTCATATTGTCAGATAATACGTAACTGCCTCATCAGAACATGCAGGATTACACTAAAAAACCATTGGCCCTTTGACCAACTACATGAAGATACCAAATAGAAGTGGAAATATTCTATGATTTCATATTTCTTTGAATAAAAAGCCAATTAATCTATGTAAAAAGGAATTCCAATTACTAGAAACAATTGATTTTAAAAGTGTTGGCAATGTGAAATGGTCACTGGTTTTGAAATGACTTGTCATCTATGGAAGGCCGTGGATATCACTTTTATTCACACATACTAACACGTTATTTCTACTGAGTCTAATATATGATAAGCTTTCATATTTTAATAAAGTGAGAGCTGCTTTGGAGTGTTTAACTCCTATGATCATGCAGTTTAGTGTTATCAACTGAAAAGCTTCAAAAGTACACAAAAAGGAAGGGATTTCTTGCAACTATTCTCAAGGTCCCAATTAATATAAACATAAAGAAAAGGTCAAGAGTTAACAGTATAATGATTAAGGACATTAGTTTGGCCAACTTACTAACTGTAAAGCCTTGGGCAAATTAAGAAAAAACTAAAAAAAATAAAATAAAATAAAGTTTTTTAGTTTTTTCTAAGCCTCAGTTTCCAACAGAATGCAAAAATTATCAAACAAAATCATGAATATGATACACAAGTAAAATTTTGCTGAAGATAATTCAAAAATGGTTGCAGCAGTACATTGACAGAGAACTGCCAGAATTCAAACTGAATTCAGAGGAAGAAGTGGAAAAAGGGATACCATTGCTGGTGTGGGATGGATTTTGGCTGAAAGTAGAGAATACCAGAAAGATATTTAAAATATTTACCTGTGTTTTATTGACTATGCAAAGGCTGTGTGAATCATAACAAATTATGAATAACATTGCAAAGAATGGGAATTCCAGAACACTTAATTGTGCTCATAAGGAACCTGTACATAGACCAAGAGTCAGTTGTTCAAACAGGACAAGGGGATACTGTGTCATTTAAAATCAGAAAAGGTGTGCACCAGGGTTGTACCCTTTCACCATACTTATTCATCTGTATGCTGAGCAAATAATCTGAGAAGCTGGGCTATATGAAGAAGAATGTGGCATCAGGATTGGAGGAAGACTCATCAACAACCTGTAATATGCAGATGACACAACCTTGCTTGCTGAAAGCAAAAAGATTTGAAGCACTTACTGATGAAGATCAAAGACTTCGGCTTTCAGTATGGATTACATCTCAACATAAAGAAAACAAAAATCCTCACAACTGGACCAATGAGCAACATCATGATAAAGGGAGAAAACACTGAAGTTGTGAAGGATTTCATTTTACTTGGTTTCAAAGCCAACACTCATAGAAACAGTAGTCAAGAAATCAAAAGACAGATTACATTGGGCAAATCTGTTGCAAAAGACCTCCTTAAAGTGTTGAAAACAAAGACAGCACTTTGAGGACTAAGGTGTGCCTGACCCAAGCCATGATTTTTCAATCACCTCATGTACAGGCAAAAGCTGGACAATTAATAAGGAAAACACAGAAAGAATTTAAGCCTTTGAATTAAGATGTTAGCAAAGAATATACCACGGACTGCTAGAAGAATGAACATATCTGTCCTGGAAGAAGTACAGCCAGAGTCCTTCTTAGAGGCAAGGGTGTCAAAACTTCATCTTATTTGCTCTGAATATGTTATAGAAAGATCATTTCCTGGACAATGACATCGTGCTTGGTAAGGTAGAGGGTCAGAGAAAAAGAGGAAGACCCTCAGTGAGAAGGATTGACACAGTGGTTCAACAATGGGCTGAAACATAGCAACAATATTGAGGAGGGCGCAGGACTGGGCTGTGTTTCATTTTGTTGTATATAGTGTTGCTGTGAGTTGGAACTGACTGGAAGACATCCAACGACAAGAACACAATGCGCTAATGCAGTTAAAGCGTTTAGCATAGTGCTTGGCATATACATAGCACTCTATGCATGTTGTTGTTGTGCTGTGCCATCAAGCCAATTCTGAATCATGGTGACCCCGTGTGTTACAGAGGAGAACTGATCCATAGTGTTTTCTTTGTTGTAATCTTTTTGGAAGCAGATAACCAGAACTTTTCTTCTCCAGTGCCACTGGATGGGTTCAAACTGCCAGCCTTAAGCTTACCAACTGAGTTCAAGGTGTTTGTGCCACCTGAGAATGACATTCTATACATGTTACTGATTGTTATATTATTACTATTGTGACCAAGAGGAGGAGTAATAAGGCAGAGGATAAGAAATCCTATTTTAATCCTACCCCTAGCATCAGTCCCCAAAAATACGTACAGTAATGGGAATGATGTTAAGATATCACATAAGCCAAAAGCTCTACCGTTAACAGCAAAATAAGATAGGAGGCAGAACTCAAGTCCTTTAAAATTGTACAAATACGGCTTAAGTGTGATGACAGAATATGAGTAATTATCTGCAGTTTCACTTCCTGTGTGATGTACTAGCAGACAGAGGATAAAGCTGAAAAGGAGCACACTTCTGTTGATGGATGAAATTCTCCCTCCACCCCCCGCCCCATTTGTTAGGCAGACTCTCTGTTATGTTGTTTTAGGCCACTTTGTGGTGTGGTGTTCCTTTTTCTTAACTCAATTCCTTTTCTCAGAAATTCTGCCAGAATATCTAATAGCAGATGGTACCTTATTGTTCAAGAAAGTGGTACTTTTGTTGAGTGTTTGATCACACTTTTCCGTTGAGGACTGGGTTGTCAGCTACTTGCACCATCAGGATAAGATGTATGCCAAGGAAAATGAAAAGGCATATTTGCTAAGCCTGTCAAAGGATATATTGACAACTGCATCAAAGCCTGAAAGCGTTGCTTCAATGGTTAAAATGTATGAAAGGACTATTTTCATTTTGTTAAATAAATTCGAGGTTTGAATGCTGTGTATGTACCACAGTGATATGAAGGTTAGCAATCCCTACAGACAATGATCTCAACTTCTGGAAATATCCACATAATATAGGAAGGATTAATGTTGCACTTATTCATTCGGAAGAGATTATTGAACACCCAGTGTGTCAGTCACTGTGCTATACATTAGGCATAGAACGTTGAATGAGATACAGTCCCTAAGTTAAGGTGATCCTAGGCTGGAGGCTGAGAAAGACAGATAAACAAATACATAAAGCTATATAATAAACAATATAGTTATTCTTTACTTCTCTACCCCATAGATTTATTCTCTTACCTTCCTTGCCTTGCTCTGTGCCCTGGGAGGCTGGCTCCAGTAGGTTTAGCCAATCACTGTCGGGAGAACAGAGGATTCAGAGTTTGTCTCCTCTGCTCCTTCCCTGCTTTGACATCTAGTGCCTGGCAGTGGCTGTGTGCCTCCATGACCACTGCTCCTGCCACCTGCTGCTCCTCCACAGCTCCAGCTCTCACTGGGTTCTGGCAACACTGCTCACTCCTTCCTTGTCCCTTTAACCCTCTTGGCGTGAATAGCTTCCTACTGTTGAAAATCCCTGTGTGCCTCAACATGCCTTGTTTGTTCTCTTACTATGAAATATCCTAGATGCAGACTATTTGAACTCTCTTTTCTTGAAACAACTGGGTTGAATCTGTTTCCTGCCAGAACTCTGACAGATACAGGGACTATATTAGATATTAAATTATTCAACATTCACTAAATCATAGAATATTTACTGAATTTGTTATGTGACATTATACAGCATGTCCAATAGAATTTTTTGTAATGACAGAAATGTTCTGCACTGTCTAAATATGGTAGCCACTAGCAACATGTGGTTATAGAACACTCGAAATGTGGCTATCATGATTGAGAAAATGAATCTTTATTTTTTAATATTAGTTAATTTAATATTAACTTTTTACATTCACAATACTCAACAGCACAAATACAGACTAATTTTAAAGGCAGCCTCAATAGTTCTTCTAGACAGAGGTGAGGAATGAGCAAGAGTGGGATTTGGAAGAGATATGGATGGGGAGGTGACATCCGAATTACTCTGTAGGTGAGAAGACTTTACAAGGCAGAGTAATGTGGAGAGTACACTCAGGCAAAAGAAACACCTTTTGTAAATGCTTAGAGGGTTGCCATATAAGGGCATGGTAAGTTCAGAGCATCACATAAAATTAATGTGGTTATATAATGATTAAAAGGAGGAATGGTGGAAAAGGAGCTGGGAAAGTTGAGTTGGGGTTGTAAATTCCTGGGTCTTGTTTCACGTCCGTATTCGATTACTGTTTGATACTCTATTATAATATCAGTAGATATATCATTTTAAAACATGAATATAAAGCATTCTATTAATGATAGGTACATATTACTTTTAAAATATTCCATTGAGCTATCAAATTCAACAAATATTTAGTGGTTATTTATAATTTGTTCAATTGTGTGACCCCTATTCTTTGGACGTTTGCTAGAAAAGTGAATTCAATATTACTTGTGTAATAGCTAATATGTCATGATCTAGCTTCATTCAGGGAATGCACAAGGTGTCATGGAGCACAGGTGAGGTACACATAGCCAACACTTGAGTGGATCAGAGGAGAATTTCTGGATAAATTGTGAAGTCTAAGCTTGGTTTGAAGAACAGATAGGAGTTGTCTAGGTGAATTTGAGCATCTGTGTGGTATAGGTGTGGAGGGGAGGGATAATAATGGAAGTAAATATTTCTCATACACTCCCATGAGAAAACATTACCTGTGAAATAGTGACAGGAGTGAGATGAAGCTGGAGAGGTAACAATCAAACTTATGCTATCGGGTTGCTATGAGTTGGAATTGACTTGATGACAACCGGTTTTTTTTTGTTTGTTTGTTTATGCCGTGTTAAGAAGTTTAGATTTTTGTGCTGAAGCTGATGAAGAACAGGTCTGAACAGGTCTAAGTTATGAAAGGATCACTTTGGCTGCATGTCTTTGTAGAATGGTTTGGAGAGAAGTAAGACTGGACCATTAGTTAGAGGGCTGTAGCAGCCATGCAGGAAAAATGTGATGGTGGTCTGAACAGAGGTCACATGTGTCTCAGATTCTGAAAACTATTGCATCTCATTGTGATTTTTCCTACTTCCAAAAAAACTTTGCTTCTCTTCTAGATCATAATAACCATTGCAATTACTATGGCCTGGCCCTTTTCTAAGCCTTTACATAAAAAAAAAAAAAATTTTTTTTTTTTTTTACATACTATGTATTAATTCATTCTATCCTCCTAACAAACCTATGAGGCAGGTCCTATGATTATCTCTTCATTTTACAGATGAAGAAACTGAGGCTCAGCAAAGTTACACAACTTCCCCAAGGTCACCCTTACTGAGTTCCAGAACAGGGTTTGAATCTCAGCCATCTGCTTCTAGAGCAGACTCTTGTTAATCTCCACTCTCTTTTATAGAATTCTTATATGTTGCCTTACACTGATATTCATCATTTGCTGAAAAAATTGTCTTTCCTTCTACCTTGAGTATTAACACTGAAGTAAGATGATCCAAAACAGAACAAGCTTCAGAGAATTCATGCCTAACGTGTAGATCTTCAAGAGAAGATCATGGCCATTTTAAAAAGGATGGAAAAAGTAAACGCCAATGCTGCCAAGAGCATCCCCTATTAAGTCAACTGAAAAGATTGCTTGATTTACTTACTATACTGTGATTGTATTCATAATGATCTTATTGATCAAAATGCATTTCAGTTTAAATATTTCCAGTGTGAATAAAATTAAATGCTGAATATAATTATTTTAAAGAAATTTTAAGGGAAAATAGTTGACAGATTTGAAAATTATCTTTTCTTAGTACTTTTAATAGATGAGATCATCACCAATTAAACCTAAATACAAATACATTTCTGGATGTTTGATGAGTGTTTGTAACTTAATGGGATCTGTGTTTATAGGATATACCTTAAGATCACCCACTGAAGCTTACTGTCATCAGCTCTAATCTGTTTATTTTACATGGACTTCTCCTGTGCAAGGGCTAGTTGCCAGAAAATGAAATGTAGAGATGTCCTTGAGGCAGAGAGCCCTGAAATTGCACTATTTTAGTAGAAAAGTTATTGCTCTTAGAAGAATTACCAAAGAACTTTGTATAGTATCTAAATTTTTTGCTGCCTCAAATACATTGTACTAATAATATAATTTGGTTAGAGGTGGAAAGTTGGCTGGGTGTCCAAAAGACTCAACACTAATTTAGCACTCAGCTTAGATATCTAATAACTCCTACCACTATGGCATTCACTTACATCTTCTGACTGCCCCTCCGTCTTGCAGAATTCCCTCAGAGTCAGATTAGGTGCCACTCACTGAAATAAGATAAGCCAGCCCACCCGACTTTGTGAATTTCCTATTTTCTCACCGAATCTGACCTCATGTTGATTTCTTCTCACAACAACCTGTCATCTTTATAAAGAGAATTCTATTAGTTTGCATTAAAACAGCTGTATGCCAATTAGACACAAATGGAATGAGGGAAGAGAACATTTGCCATCTATTGGTGCTGTTGCTATGTAAATGCTTTGGATCACACTCTTTGGTTGAGGATCACACAGAAAGAAACCACATCACATGAAAGTAGTTAGAATAACAATAACATGCCAGTATTTACAGACATCGTCTCTTTAGGGCATCATGTGGGGCACCATGATATGTCTGAGGACCTGGGACTATAAGAATTTTGATTAGGTTGAAACATGCAGACTCAGAGAACTTTAGTGAGAGATGAGGTCCTAGAAGAATGTGAAGGCCAGGTCATGAAAAGTCTAGAGCCAAGCTAAGGAAGTTGGATTTTATTCTATTTGTAGCAGGGAGGTGCTGAGAGGCATTAGCAGAGGAACACTGTAAAGTTCATTTGGGCTTCCATGAGAAAACTGTAATTCAGAGCTTCGTTCTCATCAGAGCTATAAACCAAAAAAACCAAACCCAGTGCTATCGAGTCGATTCCGACTCATAGCGACCCTATAGGACAGAGTAGAACTGCCCCATAGAGTTTCCAAGGAACGCCTGGCGGACTTGAACTGCTGACCCTTTGGTTAGCAGCCGTAGCACTTAACCACTACGCCACCAGGGTTTCCATCAGAGCTATAACAGCATGGAATTTGGAAACTCATCACAGGTCCAGACTGGCCTTTATTTAACTGAAGGACTAGGAGATTCTCATCTCTAAAGCAAGCCTGCAGCATTAACGCCAGATTGGGGATATGCTTAAGAATGCTTGGCTGCATTGTAGTCTGCCAATGGTATTCTGCTCCTTTTTCCAGGGATCCCAAAGCCAATAGCAATCAGTTGAAATCAGGTCAAGTTATCACCAATGAGCTAAAATCACAAGAGTGGCTAAATCAACTGTTTTTGAGAGAAAATCCTAAGTCAAACATATGGAAAATGAAGTTTATGAATCATAGCACCAGCTTGGCATTAGCCCTCAGGCAAATTAAATTAAATCAGTAAAAATACATTCAATAGAAACACGGCTTGTTCTAATTCTGTCTAAGGCACCTCAGTTTAAAAGCAGAACACCCTCCACACACCTAAAGAAGACAACTGTTCATCTATCCCAAGAATCAGACTCAAGTTCAATGTTGTCCTGACACTTTTCAAATGAATGATCTTGGGTAAGGCATTTAAATGTTCTGGTCTTAAAAAACGAAGGAAATAAAAAATAAAATTGGCCAAACTTGCCTCAGAAGGTCTGTAAGATCCAAGAGGGCAGGTACATGCCTATCATCTGCACGGCGGAATCCTTAGTGAATAGCATGAATTAGGCACATAGCAGACATTTAGCAGATATCCACGGAAGGAAGGGATGAGTGAACGAAGAGAACTAAACGTTACCGTGGCACATCTTGGGTATTGCACTGGCCCTGGGTTCGTGGCACCACTGAGCAGTTTCTATTAACCTGGTACAGCCCAACATCCTTCCTCAAGCATGGTAATGTGTTAAGTAAATGATTAATGAACTTGACTAGTATTTTTGAGCTGATACTATGGTAAAGCTATCTAAATGGGAGGTGTCAAATGTTTGGACAGGGGTGCAATTTCAGTGCCTGCCGTAGGCTATATTTTCCATAGATATGCTGCTGGCTGTACCAGGTTAATCCAAACTGCTCAGCAGCGCCATGCACCCAGGGCTGGTGCAATACCTGCCATACCCTAGTTACCTAGTTACATCTCTGGCAAATATTTTGTAAGTGATAAAAAAAAAGTGATAGAGTGCCCTATATATAGTGATATTACGAATCTTCAGATTCTAAGTTCAATGAAAATCCACTCAGGTTCACAGCAAGAGTACATCATATATAAAGAATCTCCAACCACTTTATCCCTTTTGTGTCCTCAAAATATGTGTTAGAATACGAACCCCTACATCTATGGGTATAATCCTATTTGGGAATAAAACTTTACTTTGGGATGTTAAAGGGGCCATGTCAGTGTAGAGTATGTTTTAAACCAATAACTTCTGAGATATAAAAGAGTAGATTAGGCACAGAAACAAGCAAGCACGAATGGGGAAAGATAGATATCATGCGGAGATCTCCAAAGAGAGCCGAAAAGAAAGGTAGAGAAACTGAGACAAGAATTTTCCCCCAGAGTGGATAGAGAGGTTTCCCCTAGAGCTGGTACCCTGAATTCAGCCTTCTGCCCTCTTAACATGTGAGAAAATAAATTTCTGTTGGTTAAAGCCACCTACTTGTGGCATTTGTGTTATAGCAGCACTAGATAACCAAGACAATCCCTAACATCAAAAAAATAAAAAGAGCTAAACTAGTTGTCACTTATATTTGTTAGACTAGCATGTGCATTGTCTTATGCATTACTTATAACAATTCTAAGAAGTAGGGACTATCATTAGTGCAATTTATAGATAAGGAAATGAATTATGAGGTAGGTTAAGTAAACTCCCCAAAATAACACAGCAGCAAGGGGTGGCACCAAGACTCCCACTCAAGTCTGTCTGATCCAAAGTCCATGATCTATTCTACTTCTCAAATGGAAACTTCAAACCTTTTTTTTTTTCCTCAAAAAATGAAGTTTAAAAACAAATGAAAAAATCAAACCTCAAGGACATCATGCATGGGAAAGCAGAGGGTGAGCAAAAAAGAGGAAGACCTTCGTACAGATGTGTTGACACAGTGGCTTCAAGAATGGGCTCAAACATAGCAACAACTGTGAGGGTGGCGCAGGACCGGATAGTGTTTTGTTCTGTTGTACACAGGGTCACTATGAGCCAGAACCGACTCTACAGCGCTTAACGACAACAACCCAAGAGGCTATGGTCCTGGAGAAAATGACTGTTACCTCTAATACAAGAAGATTAAAATACAATACAAATGGAATTTATCAAAAGAATGGTTAGCAACGCTAAGAACTGAAGGTCTGATGGTGTCAGATCCGGATATGCTTCAAAGGGGATTGAATCTAAACAACCAAGTTGAAAAGCAAAGGTCATTTCTCTAAAATACTAAGTTCATGTAGAAGCCTGAGAATGAACCAATTTATGTTATCCTTTAATTCATTTTTTTTAGAAAATTATAGGTTGAAGATACATTGACCCCAAGGAGTTCTTTGGATAATGAGAATACAAGTTACCAAACCAACTTGCCTTATTTGACTGCTTTCCAAAAATATCTGAAGACAATGTTGTCTTAAAATACAAATGCTGCAAATATTTTAAATTTCTAATTGGTGTGGCCTTTTATCTCATACCCTAACTTGGAGTTCATTTGGTGAGGGGAGTTCAATTAAATCTTTTCTTTTTTTGCTGTTGACATCTGCTTATCTATTAGCTTCCAAGCTAGTTGACAGAAGGAATGAGAGCTTATCTAACTGTGGTCATCAAATATTTCTGTATTCTTTCATCCCTTTGCACCTCTGCTTCCTTCCATTTATCTCTCAAAAGGAGAGCCATCTATTTGAGAAAATGCTTTTGAACATCTACTAGGTGCAAAGTATGGCACCAGTTACCGAGGGGTGTGCTCGGCCTGAGCGTTTTTCAGGGGAGCTTGAAAGTAAAGGAGATGAAATGTGAGAGGATTTTGAAAACAATAAATTGTAACACACACAAAATACTGTTATTTTCTTTTTCTGGATTCTGGAGAGAATCCAAGGGAATATAAATGTCTTTTGGTCTTTCAGGCTACTGAAAATAGAAAGCTGCCACAGGAAGAATCAACTGCACAAGTAGTGATTAATATGAAATAACTAATTGGACTGAGCCCCTGGAGAATTTACAAAAAGCTGAGAGAGAGAAATGTACATATTGCTTTTTGTTCTGGCTAAATGAAGGCCTTTTCCAGTTTACATTTTGTTCTTATTAATATGCTACGTGGGCTATCATAGGGCTTTAAGAAGGTGACTCAGGGACACCTAATGAAGAATGACAAGTGCCTAATATCAGTCAAATGTTTCATTATTCCTTTTGCATTAATCTCTCCTTCAGAAAAGATTAGTCAAAGTGCTTAACTGGGGGAACTGGGAAGAAATGCGGACAGCATGGAGATCAAATTAGTCCTGGTCCTTTGAACACAAGTGAGGAATTTGGCTGAGTGCTGAAAAAAAGTAGCAAAAACAGATTCCATTTGAACAAGAGCAATGTAATCACTACACAAAGCAGAATCATCTGTGAGTTTGGGCATCCGTGGCTTTAACTGAACTCCTGACAAACTGAGTGTTTTATAGATTACGTGATCCTTTGCTTAAGCCTGAATCTGGCCAATAAGAAGTCCTGCACCTTCAGACTATATTACAAACTGAGTTTTTCTTTCTTTCTTCTTCTTTTTTCTCTTTTTAAGGAAGTTTTCTTCTTTATTTGTAGGCACTTCTCTCAAGCACGGGGAATAACCTGTCAGCAATTATTCACGCTCATTGGACAAAAAAAAAAAGTAGTCCTTTCAAGGAAATCCAGGGAAGTTTTTCAAGTTTGGAGTCCTTGGATGGTATAAACAGTTAAAATACTTAGCTGCTAACTGAAAGATTAGAAGCACCTCAGAATAAATGCCTAGTGATATACTTCTGAAAAAACAGCCACTGAAAACCCTGCTCTGACACACATTGTGAGTCAGAATCTTCTTGACCACAATTGGTTTGTTTTTTTTGGTTCTTCCAAGTTTAGGCTATGAAGGCAGATCCTTGAGAGCTGGGAATAGCCCTGGGAAGGGAGGTGGGAATAGAGTGAACTCAGTTTACCCACATGAGGCAGAAAAGAGACTGGACTCCTCTATAAATTTGGCTCTGTTCCTTTTGCACAAGCCATAGGGTTAAGCCACCATCCATCTTCTGCTTAAATTGGCAGAGGGTGTTAAGTAGAAAGAACTTTGTTGTAGCAAGCCATTTGTTGGCACTGAGGTAATTTACATACATTATTTTGTTTAGTTTTCAAATGGCATCAATATTTTTTATTTTATACGGAACCAAATACAGAATTTATGCAGAAATTATGGATGTTGAAGTATAATGTGATTACTCATATAAAGGTAACTCCATTTGGGACAGAAAATGAAGATTCCAATAAGATCTATCTCCAAATAATGCTAGCTTTGACTCCTTGAACCCACTCTGTAATATAAATTCAGGTAGTTATCGTGTTGTGCTGGGAAAAGGGTGTAATTGTTGACAGGGATTGGGAATTATAATTTTGGAGCAAACAAAATCTTCAGAAAGCTAATTTCAAATTTTATAAAGTCAGTTATCTCTCTCCTAATATGTAATACTATAACTTGACATCTGTTTTAGGCCGGATTCTTTAGAAGAGCAAAACCAGTGATGAGTATATAAATATATATAACCAAAAAAATGAAAACCCACTGCTGTCGAGTCTATTCCAACTCATAGTGATCCTACAGGACAGAGTAGAACTGCCCCATAGAGTTTCCCAGGAGTGCCTGGTGTACTTGAACTGCCAACCTTTTGGTTAGCAGCCACAGCACTTAACCACTACGCCACCAGGGTTTCCATAAATATAGAGAGAGAGATTTATTTCAAGGAAATGGCTCACACAATTGTGAGGGCTGGCAAGTCCCATATCTGTGGGTCAGGCAGCAGGCTGGGAGCTTCAGCTGACTCACATTGTTGCAGGGGCTGATGAACTCAAAATCTGCAAGTCAGGGGCAGACTGCTGGTTCACAGGGTTGCGGGAGCTGATGGATCCCAAATCTGCAGGTCAGGCATCAGGCTGAAAGCTTCTCACCTCCCAAGAACTGGAGGTCAGAGAATGACAAGATGAATGCAGGATAGAGAGGGAGTTTTGCCAGGATGTCCATACATATTGGATACAGGCCACACCCCCATGGGAACTCTCTTTCCAACTGATTGGCTGTTCACATGAGATCACAAAATGAAGGGTGACTACATAATGTCTTCCAAATTCTGAGAATCCTGGCCTAGTCAAGTTGACGCATAACATTAACCATCACAACATCCAAAGCGTGGGTGGAGCGATACTATGTAACCGACACAACCCTCTATGATTCCACTTTGGTTAATTGCTATTACCCCAGGACCTATGGGTCACCATTGCAGGGGGCGAAGCATACTAGTCTTTGTAACACAAGTTTGACACTGAGGTCTGTTTGACTCCAAAATAGGTTTTTTAACCCTTTGGTAACTTACGGGACACATGGTACCCAACCACTTTTTATGCCTCTGGAGTTCTTTAGGAAGGAAGTAAAAAACTGGTTGCCATCAAGTCGATTCCAACTCATAGTGACCCTATAGGACAGGGTAGAACTGCCCTGTAGAGTTTCCAAGGAGTGCCTGGCGGATTTGAACTGCCAACCTCAGCCATAACACTTAACCACTACACCACCAGGGAAGGAGGTAGTCAAGCCCAATTTTAAAGTGTTTAGGCTCAAGGTGGGACCCTTTTGAAATGCATGAATCTTAAGAACCCTGAGTTGGAGCCTCATTTTTGTGTAGATTGAGTATTGTCTTAGGTGATGCCTCCTGGATGTGTGAATTTTCTAAACTTTTGACAGGCTTGCCTTAATTTCTGTGAGGTAAGCCTTCTCACTATGTTTCCAGTTACTATGTTCTGATGAGAATGTACTTACCAGAATAAGCTATTTTTAGTCTTCATTTATTCATAGTGGCCATTTTCTCCTTGACACCATTCATTGTTTCCAGGTGTTACTGGCTCCCTGCTTTTCTAGCTCCTCGACAGGAAATAACGCCTTTGCAGTAAGGAATAATGCATTGCAGTGGCACTTTTCAAGAGATCTGGACTCCTATATAAGTTATTCTTACCCTGCATTCAATCTTAGAGCCCGATCATTGCTTCCACGTCTAATAGGTGGAATGCTCTGCTGTGAGCAGTCCTACAGTAGTCCAGGGCAGCTGTTTGTGCTTTGTACTTTGTATTTTGTTATAATGAAGAATACACAGTAGTGGTAATTTTCCTGAGATTCGAATTCCTTTAGTTTTATTTATTTGGCCTGTCAGTGCTGCTTTTGCAGTAATGAATGCATCGTAGTGGTAATTTTCCTGAGATGAAAAATCCTTTGGCTTTATTTATTTGGTCTGTAAGTACAGCTATTGCAGTAAGAATGCATTGTACCATGCATTGTACCATGTTTGGAAAAGTTTCATGAAAAATAATAAAAAGGTTAAGAAGGTGACTAAAATAAAATGTGTGTAGTCATTGCCAGGTGCCTTCATGTTTTACCTCATGTTTTGCAAATTGTCAAGAAATAAAAAGAAAAAAAAAATTATCATTGACTTATATTGGTAGAATTTACTCCACAAGGGATTTCGATATTTAGGCACAGTGATTTTTTTATTTCACCTTTGAGATATTTTAGGCAGGTAACAGGGATCAGGCCAACGATAAGAAAATGTTTCTCAAAAATTGGGGAATAATCTCTAGGTAGCAATTAAGGTGGTTTTCTCTCCTAAGCTTTTGATTCTTTCTCTAAAAGTTAAGCATGTATAAACCTTTCTGAAACCATTCTGTTGTTTCCTTTCTCATATCCTTCCTTTCCTTTAAGCTCTATCCTTTCATTTTCCAATTACAGATACTCCCCAACTTATGATGTATCCGAGTTATGACTAACTGCACTTATGACCATTCTTTTTGGTAAGTCTCATTGTTAGTAATATATACTACCTACAATGTTTACAGTGGGTAATTTGTTGATGTTATGTCTCAGATGTTCACTTGCAGATGTCAGTTTTATGATTTACTGTTCAAAACTGCTGTGTAGATTTAGTTTTCTAAACTAAATCAGGGGCTTCAGTTGCTTGAAAACATGGACTCAAATGCTGATCACTTTGCTAAAGATGGTAGACAGATTTAGGAACCAGTGAGATGTTACTATGAAATATTTGAAACCCAGAAAAAACCAAACCCAGTGCTGTCAAGTCAATTCCAACTCATAGCGACCCTATAGGACAGAGTAGAACTGCCCCATAGAGTTTCCCAGGAGCCCCTGGTGGATTTGAACTGCTGACCCTTCGGTTAGCAGCCGTAGCACTTAACCACTATGCCACCAGGATCTCCTGAAATATTTGAAGAAAAAAAAAAAAAAGGACCATAAAGACGACTCTTAACAATTTTCTGACTAGAAGAATCATCTCTCTGTCCAGGGATAATCCATATAATTCAGAACCTTCCACAAGTGGAGTTATTACTGCAACTGACAAAATCATTCAATTCCTCTTCATCATTGGAGATTTTTATCATTTGTATATGTTTCATGTATGTATTAAAATATATCTTTAAGTTTATATATAATGTTTTCAAACTCCAATGACAAATAAAGATCAGATTTATAAAGATACTGATATTAAAAGGCAATAATAACGAAAACCAAAACAAAAAAGAGGTATTCAACTTATGTTAGAACCAACACATGATGGAGTCATCAGAATAGAACCGCATTAAAAATCAGGGAGTACCTGTATTATAACAAAGAGAGAAGAAAAATAGAGTGTGATATAGGTAATAATGGGATTTTTTTCCTCTTTTTTTTCCCCCCTTTTGAAGTGCTTTTGAAAAAGGAGTAGAGCCAAAAAAGGCTGGACTATCTTCTTGACCTACCATTCTTCACGCTTCCTTGAAGCTACTTCATGTTTCTTTCTCAGTAACCACCCAAGGTCTAAACCCATCACCTTTTATGCTTTATTGCTAATGACCATAACCCAGAACAGATCTTAAGAAAGTGAACATTTCAAAAGTTTGTTCAGCAATCAAGCCCTCCCACTGTCTCCAAGGCAACATGGTTAAAATGTCTTTGTTGAAATAACCGCGGAATACATTAATTAATAAATCCATATATGAGCTTATAGAGAGACTTCTCCAGTTGAAATTAGTTATGTATTTGCATTTGTGTCTGTTGCTATTTTTGAGCACTTAATGTGGAATTTTTTAATCTAGAACTGCATTATAAGTTCGTACTAACTAGCCCTCTTAATAGGCAGAAACCCACCTATACCCATTGCCGTCGAGTCGATTCCGACTCATAGCGACCCTACAGAACAGAATAGAACAGCCCCCATAGAGTTCCCAAGGAGTGCCTGGTGAATTCGAACTGCTGATCTTTTGGTTAGCCATCATAGCTCTTAACCACTACACCATTGGAGTTTCTGATAGAAAGGAGGTGCTTAAAAAAAAGTACATAGCAATGATGTTTTGTCTTTGGCAACCATACTTTCAATATTTTGCTTTTCTCTCACCCTTATAAATTATCTCTTGGCAATGTTTATATTAATTGCTATCATTTTAATAATGTTTAATTTTCGTCATGGCATGTTTTCAGGGCCTCTGGGTGCCGGAACAAAATTTACTAAACAAAATGATAAAATTAACCAAATAAGACAATAAGCCCAAATAAAAGTGCATAAGCCTAGAGCAGAGAATAAAGTAGTTCGGGAAAACATAACACTGTCTCTCCCCTAGAGATGCAGAACTGAACCAGTCATATTTTGGGGGGATGCAGCTGTTCTCTTGAGCATACACTTTGCAGGCTGTTAAGCAGGGAAGCCACATCTAGATCTTTTTCTGGGGTTGTTTCCATTCTCCTTCTGGGGTAAGTTGTTCTTTTAATGGACAGACTTCTTCATAAGCAAAAGTCTACAAGTATGACGGAAGAGAATATGTCAGACTGGTTTTCCAATCCTAACTCTTTCACCTGAGATTCAATACCCTTCTTCATAGGACAAATGGCACCTATATGATAGGCTCGTTGTGAAGAATTAAAAAAGATTATTCATGAAAAGTACTTGGCACGGTGCCTGGTATCTGATAAACACTCTGTAAATGTTAAATATCATCAGTATTGTTATTGCTTTTATTACTGTCATCAAAGGTGACAGTAGAATTAGTAGCAAAATTTCAGGGGTCTGATGTCAGGAACCCATTTGGAAGCCACAATCAATCTGATGGGAGTGTGATTAGGAGGGAAGTGCAGGGTTGTGTCAGGGTTCTAAGAGTTAGGCAGATTAGCTGAAATTTTTATGAAGGGTGGTGGCCAAGAAAACCAAGATACCATGACTATGTAAATTGTAGTTGAGAAATGAGGTAAAATATTCATACTGAAAAGATTTTTAATAGCAGATAGAGAGAAATGTGAGGTGTCTCATATTTTAATTGCTTCTTCTGCACTATAATGTACCATTTTCCACAAAACAAAACTAAACCTGTTACTGCTGTGTCAACTCCAACTTATGAGGACCACCTTTATTCAGCACCAAATCCAAAGAAATGTCACCATTCAATCAATTATGGTTTGGGAATTGAAGGGATTAGCATTGTAAGGATTATTTAAAAAAAAAAAAAAAAGACAACAAAAAAATAAGCATTGCTATCGAATCTAGTTGATTGTGACTCATAGCGACCCTATAGGACAGAGTAGAACTGCCCCATAGAGTTTCCAAGGAGCACCTGGTGGGTTCAAACTGCTGACCTTTTGATTAGCAGCTGTAGCACTTAACCACTTTGCCACCAGGGTTTCCGTAAGGATTATAGTCAAGTGGAAAGAGAGCAAAATCCAGATGAACAATGAAAACTTCAGCAAAAGTGGTAGAAGTGGAAATATTTTAAAGATGTTTCAGGTATCCTGTTCTAAATCACTGAACACTACCCTCCAGTCTCAATGACTCTCTACAGTGCCCCATTCTATGTCCCACAAAGTTCTGCCTGAGAGAGATTTGGCTTATAAAGCTTATCTGAAATCCTGGCCTGTCTTCAAATTTCTCAATATTACTGGTGCTCTTTTCTTGAAGCAGGTCTACTGGCTATTTTAAAACAATTATTTTACTCTCAGGTGAAATTAAGTTGCTTCATAGGAACACGGGAATGCATGCCAAGGTTAGAACCCCCTAGGCCCAGGCTCCAGCCTCCCTTGGTGAACATATTAACCATTGAGTCCTCAAGTACCTGCCAGTTCCAGGTGAAGGAGGTAATCTTTTTTGTTCCCATTTTCTCTACAATGCTCAGTTTTTTAATGTTTTGAGGCATTTGACCAAAGAAGGTTCTTTGACCACAAGCAGCTTTTTCTTGGCTTTTCACCCGACAAAACTAGCCTTAGCAAGGAGGGCCAGAAAACTCAAAGGGCCTGACTGTCTGCTCTGAAGAATAGGAAGGAAGAAAACCAGAACCAGTACAAATTCATGTATTAATAGATTATCCTGTCAAAGAGCATTTAAAGCATGTGAACTTTGGTGAGTGCATTAGGATAAGTTGTTAGAATTGACCCTGGAGTCACAGGCTCCTCTGTGGAGCAGTGGGTAACTAACCAGAACAGAGGCACTTTTCCACCATTCACAGATGCAGCTCTTTTTTGGTTGTGGTTCATGCCACGGTCATTACATGGTGGATTTCAGCTTTGAAGAGGCCTCTAGAGCCAATACAGATCACTGAGTCTTTGATTAAACTCTGCTAAAGCCTAATAGTCTGGAATGTTTCATTATTTTTTTGGCAGGACTTGAGAGTTATCTTTTCACAGGCTGCAGAAAAGGTATATGTCAGGAGAAAGGTACCTGTCACTGTTTGGATACTCCAAAGGAAGGTCCCACTACAGTGTCTTTAGAAAGAGTGTATTTACTTTAGCAGGTTTAGCTCCTTTCTCTATTGGAATCTGGGTCCCATTTTCCCACCTCTGCCACCTACCCACCCACCGAATGTCCACTATTCAAAATGGACATTTTAATAGCAATAAGAAAATCTGTCACTAATTCAATGTTTACTCTCTGCCATGCTTTGTTCCTAGACCTTAGTGTACCTTCCGCCATCGTAGCGAGTTTAATTGTGTCTTCTCCCAAAATGGTGTCTTCCAAAAAGATATATCAAGTCCTAGCTTCCTGTACCTCTGAATGTGACTTTATTTGCAAATACATGATCTTTGCAAATGTATATGAATTGAGTAGTATCACCAAAATTTCATATCCACCAGGAACCTCAGAAGGTGATCTTGTTTGGAAAGAGGGTCCCTGTAGATGTAATTAGTGAAGGATTGAGGTGTGGTTATGCTGGATTAGGGTGGACCCCACATCCAATGACTAGAGTCCTTATAAGAAGAGGGAAGGGCACAGTCACACAGAGAAGACAGGCCATGTGACGAAGAGCTTATGCTGCCACAACCTAAGGAGTGCCAGGAGTCCCCAGGAGTTGAAAGAGGCAAGGAAGGATTCTCTCCTTAGCCTTTGGAGGGATGTGGCCCTGCCAGCACATTGATTTCAAACTTCTGGTTTCCAGAATTGTGGTAGAACAAATTTCTGTGTTTTAAGCCACCAAGTTTATGATATTTTGTTATAATAGCACTAGGAAACTAATATAAGTCAAGGACCTTGAGATGAGATCATCCTAGATTTAGACCCATAACCTGTTGTCATTGAGTCAATTCTGATTCATAGCCACTCCATGTGTTACAGATTAGAACTGCTCCATAGGGTTTTCTTGTCTATAATTTTACAGAAGCAAATCACCAGGCCCTTCTTCCACGGCGCTGCTGAGTGGGTTCGAACTGCCAACCTTTAGGTTAATAGTTGAGTGTAAACTGTTTGCACCACCTAGGGACCTTCCCTAAATGTAGAAAACCCATTGCTGTAGAGTTGATTCTGACTCATAGCAACCCCACAGGGTTCTCAAGGGTGTAAATCTTTACAGAAGCAGGCTGCCACATCTTTCTCCTGCAGTGCCACTAGTGGTTTTGAACCACCAACATTTTGGTTAGCACTCAAATGCTTTAACCACTGTAGAGCAGGCCCTAAGTTCATTGATTGATGTTCTTGTAAGAGAAAGGAGAGAAAGGTTTGAAATACATGGAACCAGAAGGAACAGCCACGTGAAAATAGGCAGAAGATGGAGTTACGTGTCCACAAGCCAAAGAATATTAAGAACTGCTAATAGCTATCAAAAGCTACAAGAGAGGTATGGAATGGATTCCTCCTCAGAGCTTCCAGAAGAAACCAAGAGTACCTACACCTTGATTTTGGATTTCTGGTACCCAGAAGAAATTCTGTAATGACTCCTCTAATAAATGCACTAATACATTCTAAACTTATATGTTTATATATATAGCATCTATCTATCTTCCTACCTATCTATCTGTCTGTCTGTCTGTCTATACCATGAGTCCGTCTGTTTTACTGTGGTGGTTTGGGCGTTGCTGTGATACTGGAAGATTTTCCATTGGCATTTCAAATACCAGCAGGATCACTTTTGGTGGACAGATTTCAGTGGAACTTCCAGACTAAAACAGACTAGGAAGAAGAACCCAGCAGTCTACTTCTGAAAGAACCAGCCAGTGAAAGCCTTATGAATAGCAGCAGAACGCTGTATGATAGAGTGCTGAAAAATGAGCTTCTCAGGTTGGAAGGCACTCAAAACATGACTAGGGAAGAGCTACCTCCTCAAAATAGAATCAACTTTAATGACATGGATGAAGTTGAGTTTTCAGGACCTTCATTTGCTGATGTGGCATGACTCAAAATGATAAGAAACAGCTGCAAACTTCCATTAATAATCAGATGTGGAATATACAATGTATGAATCTAGGAAAATTAAATGTCGTCAAAAATGAAATGCAACACATAAAGATCAAAATAGTAGGCATTAGTGAGCTGAAATGGACTGGTATTGGCCATTTTGAATTAGACAATCATATGGTTTTCTATGTCAAGAATGAAAAATCTAAGAGGAATATTGTCACATTCATTGCCAAGAAGAACATTTCAAGATCTATCCTAAAGCACAACAGTGATAGGAAAATGTCAATACACCTACAAGGAAGACCAGTTAATACAACTATTATTCAAATTTATGTTACAACCACTAAGGCCAAAGATGAAGAAATTGAAGACTTTACCAATTTTTGGAGTCTGAAATTGAACAAACATGCAATCAAGATGCATTGATAATTACTGGTGATTGGAATGAGAAAGTTGGAAATAAAGAAGAAGGATCAGTAGTTGAAAAATATGGCCATGATGATAGAAAGGATGGTGGACATCACATCATAGAATTTTGCAAGATTAATGACTTCCTCATTGCAGATACCTTTTTTCAACAACATAAAACAGTGATTATACATATGGATCTCACTGTATGTAATACATAGGAACCAAATCAACTACACCTGTAGAAAGAGACAATGGAGAAGCTCAATAATATCAGTCAGAACAAGGCCAGGGCCTGACTGAGGAGCAGACCATCAATTACTCATATGCATATTCAAGTTGAAGCCAAAGAAAATTAGAGCAAGTCCACAGGAGCCAAAATACAACTTTGAGCATATCCCACCTGAATTTAGAGACCACCTGAAGAACAGATACTAATGACTGAAGACCAGATGAGTTGTGGAATGACATCAAGGACATCATACATGAAGAAAAAAAGAGGTCATTAAAAAGACTGGAAAGAAAGAAAAAACCAAAACAGATGTCAGAAAAGACTCTGAAACTTACTCTTAAATGTTGAGTAGCTAAAGCAAATGCAAGAAATGATGAACTAAAACAGCTGGCCAGAAGATTTCAAAGGGTGACTGGAGAGGACAAAGTGAAGTATTATATTGAAATCTGCAAAGACCTGAAGTTAGAAAACCAAAAAGTTACAACAGGCTTGGCATTTCTCAAGCTGAAAGAACTGAAGAACAAATTCAAGCCTTGAATTGGTGTTGGTGAAGATTATTGAATATATCTTGGACTGCCAGAAGAAGGAATAAATCTGTCTTGGAAGAAGTACAGCCAGAAAGCTCCTTAGAAGGCAGGACAGAGAGACTTCATCTCATGTACTTTGGACGTGTTTTCAGGAGGCACCAGTGCCTGGAGAAGGACATCATGCTTGGTAAAGTAGGTCAGCAAAAAAGAGGAAGACTTTCAATGATGTGGACTGATACTGTGGCTGCAATGATGGACTAGAGCATTTGACAATAATTGTGAGGATGGCACAGGATGGGGCAGTGTTTTTTTTCTGTTGTACATAGAGTCGCTATGAGCCGGAACCTACTGGACAGCACCTAACATCTATCTGTCTATAACTTCAGATTTTGATATCTTAGATGCTTACACCTAGATATACTTTTTTATCAATCTTCCTCAAAGTATATTTCTTTGAAGAGTAATCTCACAAGTTATTCAAAGAAAAATGAATTCTATAATTAAAAAAAAAGTTTCAGAAATAAAGCATATTCTCCTGTTGGCATGTGAATACATTGTATTTTATTTTATTAAAGGCTCTTAAAGGTGTGTTTTGTTTTGATAATCCAGCAGTTCCAAACTTACTTTACCACTGAATCTTTTTTCTGTAACAGCTATGAAATTCCAGTAACTGGTGTTCTAAGCAATTACACTTTAGAACTGCCTGTTAAACAGCCTACTTGATATGAAAGTCAGTGCAACACATCAGACTAGTTTAGGCAACCACACATAGTGAGTTGCAATGTCTTAATAAGGCATTTACCACCGCCAAATAACAACATTAAAATTATTTTTTTACCATCTTAAAAGTAAAATATTTGGAAAATAAAAAAAGGAAGAAGAAACCACCTACTTCCTTAACACCCAGAAATAAACACTATTAGCATTTTCTGTACTTCTCTCTACTCATTTTGCTATTTAAATTTTGAACCTAAATATAAGAAAATATATACACATTTGTATATACTTATTTTCATGTCTATTTTAATCAGTGTAAAAATAGAACAAGTTCATTGTGGAAATACAGGTAACTTTAGAAAATAAAATAAAAATCATGTAGAAGTCCCTTATCTAGGTTAATCATTAATTAATACATCTTTTGGTATCTTTTATTGAGCTAAAATCTATATAAATTGATATAATTTAAGTTGATATAATTTATATCAATACATTGATATGAATTGATATAATTTAAATAAATAAAATGATATAATTTAAAAAGTATTGATTCTAAATAAAGTTGAGGAAGAGACAAGGGCATAATCACTACCATCAACTGCTTTGATGTGTACAAAGCAAAATTAGTGGGTAGAACATGGTGAGAATTGTAATCTGTATGAATTAAGAGACCTCAAAGATGTCTTCTAGTTCAGATTTCTGACACTGAGTGCACTCCCCAAGGATGGTCTGAGGAGCCCTAGTGGTGCAAGGTTTAAGTGCTTGGCTGCTAACCTAAAGGTTGGTGGTTCAACCCGCCCAGTTGTGCTATGGGAGAAAGACATGGTGATCTGCTCCCAAAAAAGACAGTTGTTGTTAGATGCCATCCAGTTGGTTCCAACTCATGGCAACTCTATGTGCATACAACAGAATGAAACACTACCCAGTGCTGCCCCATCTTTATAATTGTTGTTATGTTTGAGCCCATTGTTGCCATCACTGTGCCAATCCATCTCTTCTAGGGTCTTCTTCTCTTTTGCTGACCCTCTACTTTACCAAGCATGATGTGCTCCTCCTGATAACATATCCAAAGTATGTGAGACCAAGTCTAGCCACCCTCTTTCCAAGGAGTGCTCTGGCTGTATTTCTTCCAAGACAGACCAGTTGTTCTTTTGGCAGTCCATGGCAAATTCAATATTCTTCACCAACACCACAATTCAAAGGCATCAATTTTTCTTCGGTCTTTCTTATTCATTGTCCGGCTTTCCCACGCATGTAAGCAAATGAAACTACTGTGGCTTGGGTCAGGTGCACCTTAGTCCTCAAGGTGACATCTTTGCTTTTTAACACTTTAAAGAGGTCTTTTGTAGCAGATTTGCTCAATGCAATACATTTCATTTCTTAACTGCTGCTTCCACGGGCATTGACTGTGAATCCAAGTTGAATGAAATCCTTGGCAACTTCAGTATTTTCTCCATTTATCATGATGATACTTACTGGTCCAGTTGTGAGGATTTTTGTTTTCATTATATTTGAGATATAATCCATACTGAAGGCTGTATGTAGTCTTTGATCTTCCTCAGTACTTCAAGTCCTCTTCACTTTCAACAAGCAAAGTTGTTTCACTTGCATATCATAGTTTGTTAATGAGTCTTCCAGCAATCCTCATGCCATGTTCTTCTGTTCTTCTTCATATAGTCCAGCTACTCAGATTATTTGCTCAGCATACAGACTGAATGATTTTGGTGAAAGGATACAATTCCGACACACATTTTTCCCAATTTTAAACCACTTAAACAGTCTAGAAAACCCTATGAAGTGGTTTAACTGTGTCACGTGGGGTAGCTATGAGTAGAAAATCAACTTGATGGCACCTAACAGTAAGAAGAAAGGATAGTCTAAGAAGTTGTAGCTAGACAATTGGACTCTAGAATCTTAGAAGGTTTTCCCAGTATATGGTCCAGAAATATTCCATTTAGTAGCCAGTCTACATTTTGATTTTTTTCTTCTCTCCCAGGCTAGGTAATCTATACTTAACTGCATGTGGCTATTTAGTCTGGCAACTTAACTGTGTTGCTTCTCTGAAATTAGCTTCGCTATACCATGAATAATTCTCGGGCAACTTCTGCTTGCTATTGTAGCTAGATTTCTCTCCTTGGCCACCTTTTATGTCCTTGCCTGATCTGTTTTGGTTTTTCATTTTGCTCAGTGGGTTGGCAGACGTAATTTACAGGGCTGCTGGCTAGCTGTGTTTTAAGTCTACTTCAACCCTCAGCTTTCCAGCTTGGTGCCTCCCCTATCTCCTGCATTCCCCAGTCTCCTTGCCTATAGTCCCATCTCCCTGTTTGTGTAAACAAAGCCAAAGTTAACTGAGTTAGACCCTAATCCCTTTGCTGATCTGTGGGGAGTACAATGAGAGCATTTAATAGCTTGGGGAAAATAAATAAATAAATAAACACTGCTTGGAAAGAAATGAAGCCAGAGGGACTTCAACTCAGCAGAGTGATTCTAATGACTAAACATTCAGGCCATTTTCATTTGGATTTTAACTTCTGGGGGAGCCTAAGAGTGTTATGCAGAGAATATGTCAAATGACAAGGCAGCTAGATCATATGACAAGGTTTCTGGTGCAGTCAACACTGGAGAGATGGGGTGATACTGGGTGATCTGTGGGGACAAACAACAACACAATCTTTGAATATTGCACTTTTAGTTGTCACATGATAAGGGAGACATGTCATGCTCCTTCCCTTTTTTAAGTAAATATTTGAGCTTCTTTTGTCAGGGAACTGCCAGGTATTCCAGTTACTGTTGAGTCAATTCCTACTCACGGTAACCCCATGTGTGTCAGAGTATAACTGCGCTCCATAGGATTTTCAAGGCTGTGATCTTTCAGAAGCAGATTACCAGGCCTTTCTTTCAAGGCACCTCCAACCTTTTGGTTTGAATCACCAATCTTTCCATTAGTAGTTAAGTGCTTGGCCATTTGTGCCTCCTGGGGACTCCTGATGTATACTTGGAGTTGTAATAATCCCAGGAGCTGTGCTAGCCATTTCCTTACAAATTATTTTAACTTCTACAGGAATTTTGCTAGGTTGGTATTATTCCAATTTCACAGATGGAAAAAAAAAAAAAAAAAGGAAGCTCAGAGGGAATAATTAATAAGTGGAAATTTGCAGCTTTGGTAACTGAGAGACCCAGAGTTATCATTCTGAACTCCATGTTGTTATCACTGGAGCAATGTTTTTGAGTCACAGACTTCTTGAGGACTTTAAGAAAGTTTTGACACTTGAACATAAAAAAAATGTATGTGCACAAATATTTTGGGGGGGGGTTTATGGCCTCTATAGAAGTAGCAATCAAGAAATCAAATGGCATATTGCATTGGGCAAATCTGCTGCAAAAGACCTCTTTACAATGTTCAAAAGCAAGGATGTCACTCTGTGGACTAAGGTGCACCTGACCCAGGCCATCGTGTTTTCACTTGCCTTATATGCATGCAAAAGCTGGACAATGAATGAGGAAGATCGAAGAAGAATGGAAGACTTTGAATTGTGGTGTTGGCAAAGAATATTAAATATACCATGGAGTGCCAGAAGAATGAACAAATCTGTCTTGGAAAAGTACAGACAGAGTGCTCTTTGGAAGTGAGGATGGTGAGACTTCATCTCACTCACGTACTTTGGACATGATATCAGGAGTGACTAGTCCTTGCAGAGGGACATCATGCTTGGGAGGGTAGAGAGTCAGCAAAAAAGAGGAAGACCCTGGATGAGATAGATTGGCATAGTGGCTGCAACAATGGACTTAAACATAGCAACAATTATGATGACACAGGACTGGGCAGTGTTTTGTTCTGTGGTACACAGGGTCGCTATGAGTTGGAACTGACTTGGCAGCACCTAACAACAATAACAAAATGGCCTCTGTGCTTAGGAAGACTTTCATTTTGCATTTATTCTTTCTCTCAAGGGAAAGTAGGACTTAAACTGCAAAAGAATATAAACTGTGTTATTCTGGGATATGCATACTTATTTCCTAAAAATAGTAACTCTGAATCAGGAATGAGATGGGAGAGTGGAAGACAGGAGTTGTGGTCAGTTTCCCTGAATTGTCCTCTAGCCCCTCATTTGTGCACCCAACCCTCCTGGAAATTAATGCTGTAAAAGCCTTTGCTTCTGACGAAACTGTGTCTCGTTCTTTTAGCTGGTGCTGTAATACAAACAAAAAAATGTTGAAAATTACTTTCATGCCAATAAAATATCTGTCTCTGTCAAAATCATCTGTCAGCATTATTTGCTTTAATGACCATCACACATGGATGCAATTTTTGGTTCTCATCCACCTCATAAAATTAGGTGAAAATAGGTTTTACACGACAATTGCTACCCTTGAAATTTCTACATCTATCATTTATTTACTTTCTATTTAAAAGACCATGAAATGTATTTGTTGCCAGTCGTATCACATCCTGTTTGGAAAATAAAGTTTTCTCCCCTATATGCCATGATTCCATGTTCTAGCTGCCCTCCTGGAGTTGGTAGGGTGAGAACATGTTACAGTAACTAAGAACCAGCAGGTAATGCAAACACCCAGTTATCTTCTGAGGGGGATATTTATCACCCAGATACACTGGAGAGATACAGGTGACTTCTGGGAAAGTTGGTTGTCCGACTGCAAACTTTGCTTCACAGGAAATCAAGAGAACACCTCCCTACCCTGAACATAAGTTATTCATGAGTTTGGGGATGAGAGGAATGTGATGGGTTTCAGAAATATAAAATGCCTAACGTCTCCATGTCAAGGAGAAATACTTTTATCTTCATGAAGAGAGAACAGAAAGAGAATTTTTTTTTCCTAAAAAACCAACTTTTGTGTTTTCCATGACAGACATAGTACAAAATTACTTTTCTTCTTCCTCCCCCTCTGCCACCCCCATCTTCACCTCCAAACAGTTTGGAATCTTAATACTTTGCAGTTGGGTTCTTAAAAAAGAATGAATTAAATTGGGGAGGGGGAAGGATAAAATGTTTCAAATGTACACAGCGATATTTCATGGTATTGTTTACTCACTCTAACAGTGTTTTTCATATTATTTGGCTTTCTCTGTCACTGACGTCATTATTTATTTTATAGAATTATATTCTGGTAAATAAAAATAGCAAGCACTGATATTTATTAACATGTTTCTCTGTGCCAGGCACTGTGTACTGAGGACATTACGATTTATGCCTTGTGACAATACTAGGAAGGAGGAACTGATACCCCACTCCCCATTTGCAGATGGAAAAACTGAGACCCAGGGAGATCCAGTGGCTTGTTTGGGTCATATATACACATTACACTTCTTTAAGGGGAGTCTTTGAGTGGTGCAAATGGTTAAGCGCTCGACTACTAGCTGAAAGGTTAGCCGTTGGAACCCACCTTGAGGTGCTCTGGAGACAGGCTTAGCGAACTGCTTCTGAAAGGTCACAACCTTGAAAACCCCATGGAGCAGTTCTACTCTGTACACGTGGGGTGGCCATGAGTCAGAGTCAACTTGATGGCAACTGACAACAATGCTTGTTTAAGAGACAGATTCAGAATGTATTCCTGGAGACCTGTGTGACTCCAGTCTGTGCTCTATACCTTTCCTACTCAAAATGTGGTCCAGGGACTAACAGCATCAGCGCCACTCTGGAGCTTGTTAGACATGCGGAATCTCAAGCCTCATCCTCAGTGATGTCCTGGTGAATGATCTACAATCAGTTTTTTTTTTTTTTTTTTTTTTGGTGGGGAGAGGCAGGGAGGAAGAAGGGTGATTTGTAGTGCTTGCTCATTTACCTGGTATAAACACTCCCATGGTGGCAGATTATAAGCTACCAACCTGAAGTCACTGACCACAGAGTTGAGAAGAGTTGTGAAAAATCAGCTCCGAAGGGGTAGTAGGAGCCAAGTTCAGCTTGCCACTGCACCGCAGACCTACCAAGTCAGAATCTTCATTTCAACAAGTTCTCCAGGTGATTCATATGCCTGAGAAGCACTGTTCTAAGCCACTGCTTTATATTGCCTCATTTAGTGAATTCCAATGAAGTGTTTTGTCCTGTCTGTTTTTTGCTGCTTCTTCATCTCTCACCACACTGAGCTTACAGAACAGCGCTCTGGTTGGCAATGCAGGCAAGGAGAGACAGGTGCAGCCTAGCTTGATCTCTGGGACTTGCTGAGTGGGGCTCAGTGTAAGGAAAGTAGTGTTCAGGGAAATGGCCCACTGTGACTCAGCAGAGACTTAGCCATGTATGCAGAGGGAGGCCCAGGAGAGCTGAAAAGCCAGCTCCTCGCACCATTAGGCAAGGTTTTTTCAAAATGGAAAAGAGAAAGTGTACTGCAAAACATCTGGGGATCAGAAAGGTAGCATCTTTTGCTTTCCTCTCTTATCACTTATGCCATTTTGTTGCCCCGAGTGTATTTATACCACATGTACAATGGAGAGAAAATGTGGAAATAAGAAAAGTCATATTTAACAGCACTGTACATGCTTTTCATCTGGACCTCAAACAAACTGAAAGCGAGTTCATTTTTCTTGTTCTGCATGTCAGGACATGTTTATTTAAGAAAGTATTTTCTAGGATTTTAATTGAAAATGAGATGAATTTTGCCCAATCTCTTATACTTCCTCTACCTACAGACTGCATTGTAAAAGCTAATGAATGAAAAAATGTCAGAGAAGAGAGGGCATTTGAAAATTATCTAGACAAAAATGCTCTCATGAGAGATGGGGAAGCCAAGGCCCAGAGGCTTAGAGAAATGTGGTAATCAGAAAGTTATTATGAAGCTAGTTAGTGATGGGGCCAATAACTAGTCCACCTTCCTCTCAGACTCCACTGTAGTTTACTCTTATAATGCCACTCCCCACACCCCTCCAAACCAGGACACTATCCTATAATTTCTTCCCCTCTTATTTATTCTGATGACTTCAAAGATTGTCTATAAACTAATGAATCCCAAATTAATTATATCACCCATTAGCCTATTAGACTCCTTTATTTGAACACTTTACCAGTGTCTCCAAGTCATCTTGTTTTCCCTAAGGCTGCTTCTTCTCTTATTTAGCACCCATATTTCCCCCTTCAAAGTATTTATAGCACTATACTTAATTGTCAGTTTTCTTGCCTGTATATGGCATATATTCTAAGCCCATGATAGCAGTGGCTGTGCCTGGTTCATTGCTTTATCCTAGCACCTAACACAATACTGATCGCATACTAGAATGATAACAAAGTGCTAAGTTTAACATGGGAGAGTTATCCTGGGTTCCTCAGAAGGCAGAGATGGAGGCAAAGGATTATTGCAACTACAGTAAGTTGTTAGGGAATGAAAGCTCAGGACCAGGTGTGAAGGACTATGGTCATTAAGAAGAGAAGGAGAGAGAGAGTATAAGGATGTATTACCAAGATGACCACCCAAGAAGTTGTTTAAACTAGGTTTTAGGATTATCCCTCAGGAAGAAAAAAGGGGCATAATGTATCCACTGGTTTCCCTCTCCCCATGGCTAGCTAGAGATTTGCCCCGTGGAGCATTAACATGTCTTTCCTTCAGGTTATGCAGGGGTGGGTGCCAAGTGGGCTCCATAACATTCCGCAGCTCAGAGCCAACAGAGGGACCCTGGTACAAAAGGCAAGAGGTACACAGAAAGGTATATGAAGTGTGACTCAAATTAGGGACCAAGATTTATCCTTGTCCCGACCTCTTTTTTAGTCCCTACCTCCAATCTCCAAAATATCTCTGAAATATTCCCCTTTATCTCTTTCCCCACTGCTGTTTCCTGAGTTTAAGCTCTTTCTGTTTGTTGCTCAGGTTTCTGCCATGATCTTTTACTTGATCTTCCTTCTTCCACTCTTGCCCCACTACTACAAATCATCTGATTCTAGCCCTTCAGTTGTGCTCCATTCCTTTCAAGCTATGATTCAATCTCAAAGTAACTTACAAGAACATCCGTGATCTGCTCTGTTGCATTTGACCCTCTGTGCCTGTCCCCTATTCCTCCCCCTCCATATCAAAATTTTTAAACACTGGTCAAACCCAGTGACATGCTATTCCCTGCTGTCTTATAATTAGGCTCCGTCACATCTCTGGAATGGCCATGCTGTTTCCTTTACTTGCAACAGTGGTCTTCATGCAGCTCGTTTGCATTTAGCCTTCAAAACTCAGCTCAGGTGTCAGCCCCTCCAGAAATCCTGCCCTGATACCTCTGCTCTCATCCTGTGGATCTCAAAATTTAGTGAACCAGAATCATCTGGAGCCCTTGTTGAAACACAAATTGCTGGACCCCAGTCTCAGAGTCTCTGATTAAGTAGGTCGAGGCTGGGATCTAAGAATCTGCATTTCTAACAAGTTTCCAGGAGATCTTGATGCTGCTGGTTTAGGACTATTCTTTAAGGACCTCAACTCTAGACAACACCTGTACTTTTCTCTAGCATGGCATTTTACACAGTTTGTGTAGTAGTTTACTGGTTTCCCAACCCCTGTAAGTCTGTATATTCACCTGAGGAGCGATACCTCATCCACCTCTATGACATGAAACTTAGCACTGTGCCTAGCACAGAGTAGGTGCTTAGGTTAATGGTGAGTAAAGGAAAGAAAGACATTTTGAAAAAGATGAAGAGTAGGGGTGGATTATCCAATAGACAAGGTAAGCATGGGGCTTACCTTGCTTCTCAGACAATCTCACATCTTTGATGTGGTGAAACCCATGTGAAATTGTTCATTACAGATTCATAAGCAAGCACAAGTAAGCCTGTGTGTACCTTACTTGCTGGGTCCTCACCCCTGTCAGGTATTATAAATTTGAAAAGAGTGATTCTGTAGGAGGATTCTGTGGGGTTGGAAGAGAGACAGATGCCACCCATACCTAGAAGAAGAATCTTAGGTGTGGTGAAAAAATGTAAAATTGTTCACTAGAGACGATCCGGCAAACAAGGTAAGCATTTTGCCTATTGGATAATCCACCCCTCCTGAAGGGAAAGAGAGAGAACTAGATGCAGAGATCTTTGGAACATTTTCCAAGACTGATGTTCTATACTTTTGGGTATAAAAGTTTACTATACGACAAAGTAAGAGCCCTGGTGGTACAGTGGTTAAGCGCTCAGCTGCTAATGGAAAGGTCAGAAGTTTGAATCCACCAGCCACTCCTCAGGAGAAAGATGTGGCAGTCTGCTCCTGTAAAGATTACAGCCTTATGGGGCAGTTCTGCAGTGTCCTATAGGGTCTCTGTGAGTTGGAATCGACTCAATAACAATGGATTATATGACAGATTTGTTGTACTCTACTAAATATAGTGGAACCAGTATAGTGTTGTGGCCACGAGTGTGCGTTTCGGCATCATACAGCATGATTTTGAATCCTAGTTCCACTATGTGACTTTGGGCCTGTTAGTCCCTCTCTAAAATTCAGTTCTTACATTCATAAAATGGTAATAATAAAAATGCTACCTCATAGGGTTGTTCTCATGTTTAACTGAGGTAATCTACATAAGGTTTTTGTTTTTGTTTTATAGTCTCAAGTATACCATGAACATTCAACAATTTTATTATATCTTCCTTTAAATGACATACAAAATGACAAATAATTTATTTACAAAATAGACATGGGCACCAGAAACAAATGTAAATTCCTTGTACCTTAGAAATTTTTGTAATATACAGTACTGTGTTTATTTTTGACCTCTAACTGTAAATTTATTTATGATGATTGCTATCAAGGTGGAAAAATGGATTTAGGAAAAAACCGTTTTGGCTTTGTAAGATTGGTTATACATTTTCTACTTGAAATTCATTTTTTTTTTTAAATTGTCACATCACAAGGGCAAAACATTCAAAGGGAATAATCTGCTAAAAGAATATTTCCGTTAAAATAACTTTTGGTTGGAGGGACATTTTTATCCAGGGATCTCAACAGGGTTTACTGTCATTAATTAGATATCCTCCCCGAATACCATTAACATATGCTGTGCTGATTTCATGGTTAGAAAATGCCTGTCAAATCAAGCAGTTCAGAAGCAGTATTCTGGTGCTCCTGCTAGCAGGCTAGCCCAGAAGATAGAATACAATGGAGAGAGGATAAACCTGAGAAAAAAGGAAGTTTTTTTTTTTTTTTTTTGACCACTGTAAAGAGACATCATCTGTGCACCTTAAATGAAAAGTCTGTTTCTCTGAAAGACTAAACATGTACATGGAAATGTTTTGAATAATTTGAGTACAAATAGTGTTTCTTCTTCCCTCTCTCTTCATTATATCATCTCTACAGTGTAACTCACTGAACTCATTCAATTGATTATCCAATAAATATTAAGAATCTACTGTGTGTCGGGCTGGGCTAATCATTTCCCTTGCATGATCTCATTTCATGCCCATGCCCATTTACAAAGTAGATACTATAATTATCCCCACTTACAGAACGGAAGCATGCTAAGAGACCTGGCCAAAGCTCACAGTAACTGGAGAACTGAGTGTTTCTAGCTTCAGATGCTGCGTTCTAACCACAATGCTATTACATGGTATTCCATTGTAGGGTCTTCACACAGCTGAGGACTCCATAGCAGCCAGAGGGCTTTGAAAATGGTCATCTGAATTTGAATATATGAACTATTATGTTTGCAAATGGTAAAAGTTTACCGTTGAAGTTTAATTTCTTAAACACATATGTATTTAAACAGCATATTAAAGAAAAATGATATATTCAAAACATGGCTTTTTCTCCAATCTCATTTTTCACGGAATTATTTGATTTAAGCTTAGAACCTGCATCTTCTTTCACCGCAGTAGAGCCAAGTTTTGAGTTTTCCAGTAGTTTTCTAGAGCAAATGATTTTCATTTCTGTCTAGGTTTTTTGTGACATAGCACTTTTGGAATCTGTGTCTGGGGCTGAAATGGAAATTTTATCCCAAGTCAAAGGTACCTAATTATATAATATTGATGGCTGTTTTTCTCATTCATCTCTAAGATTATATGTATATATATACATATGTATGTTATATGTCACATATGTGATGGAATATAATATATATATTATCTACAGTGTAACTTTATGGATCCTCGAAATGTGACTACAAGTTTTTTCTTACACTGGGATTCAAAACTTTTAACTGTAAAATCATACCCCTAAAATAATTACTAAATTCAGGTTAAGAATTTTTTTTTTCTTTTTTTAACAAATTCTGTAAAGTAACTTTTATGTATACCCAAAGCTAACATTGATTGATTCTCAGGCTTGTGTGTCTTCCTTAAATAATATTTTATTTTATTTCAAATGAAGTATTTAAGAGAACATACTGTAATATGAAAGACCTGTTAGGGTGCTAACGAAAGCCAACATCCTTTTTTCTGGGAGATACTTTTTTTTTTTTTTTTTGAGTTGTGGAATAAATATTCTATTGTCTTATATTTAAGCATGTTTAGTAACTATTGTTCAAAAGTAGAAGTTTCATACAAGATTTTGACAAGTGGCTCAAAAAAGTCAACCCTATCTCTGTTATTTTCATCTCTCTGACTCCTATGGAAGGAGCCCTGCTGGTGCAGCGGTTAAAGTGCTCAGCTGCTAACCTAAAGTTTAGTGGTTGGAACCCATCAGCTGCTCCTTGGCAGAAAGACTGTAGCAGTCTAATTCCATCCATAAAGATTGCAGCCTTGGAAATCCTATGAGGCAGTTCTATTTAGTCCTATAGAATTGCTACAGGGTCGTTATGAGTTGGAATTAACTCCGCAGCAACAGTTTTTTTTTTTTTTTCTCCTATGGTATCAGTTTTAACCTAACTCTCCTCCTCTTTAGTCACAAGGTGGCTGCCAAAGGTGCTATGAAAAGGAGGAGAAAAAAAGAGAGGGAGGCCTATTCCTCCAAATATTCAACAAAATTCATTTCTGTTAATCTGATGGGACCAATTTAGGTTGCAAGCCAACCCTTCAACCAATTCCTTCAGGGAGAGACAAGCCAAGTGCTAATTGATTTGGGACCATCGGGCCTTCCTCTGGAGTTGGGGATGAGTAAATACTCTCCAAAGCGCATGGCTATTACCACTGAGGGAGGGGTGAAATAGGAGCTGGAGCACCCACTACATGTTTCAGCATAGCAATATTGACCTCTATGGGGACAGTGCTTTAATTAATTCCAAAGAAATCTCATGCCTACTCATTTGATTCTCAGAACAAGTCTTGAGTTATTCCATTTGATGGAGGAGAACTCTGAGGCTCAGTGTGGCTGTTACCCTATAGTTAGACCTATTCTTCTTTAACTCCAGGTTCAAAGCTTTTTGGACAATTTCTCATTTTGCTAAAACCAGTTGAAACATGGCTAATTTGGTATAACTACACATTTGTCACTAAAAGGGTTGCTATATTGAATTTGTCATTCTTTTCCTGTCTAAATTATTCCAAAATGATAATAAGTTATGGTTGCAATGTTAGTTAGGAGGGTAGAGGGAGAGTCAGAAGTCAAGCCTGCCTTGATTAGCATCTTTGTTCTCTAGAAAAAAGATCACCTAACAGCCTCTCACCTTGATGGCACAGTGGTTAAGCACTTGGCTGCTAGCCTGAAGGTTGGCAGTTTGAACCTACCAGCAGCTCCAAAGTTTAGATGTCAATATGCCAGGGGAGTCACCGTCTATCTAGGAACTTCCTAATGCTCATGAAAGGGCTCTATGTGACAATTTGCCAAGAACATCTGAGAAGAAGGAGAGGTGTTTGAATGAAAACTCTCCAGATTGGGAGCAAAACCCTCATGGCAGGCTTGCTCACCCTGCCTCTTCTGATAATGCCCCCACTATTTAATATGGATGTTGGGTGAAATAAGAAGGAATTGTGAAAATACATTTTGGTGAAATTACTTGCTAATAGTGGGCTTAATATATTCAATCATTTGCTTTCACAATGCCACTGGATGTCATGATGCCAAAAATGTTTCCTAAAATTTTTATGGCTATGCATGTTCTTTTTTCTCTACACAATCTCAGTACTTCAAAGAGGTTACAACTTTAAGTGGATAGGGTATTGGCAAGGGAGTTTTAGAGTAGTAATAGATAGACCCAAGGAGTGGGGAGCACTCTCAATGTGCAAACCCACAGCCAGATATTTCAAACATAAAATAGAAAGACATATCCACTCAGGCAACAAAGACCAAGTACTGTAACTACATGGACAAGGCCCTCTTCTAAGTGCCAGGAATAGAGGTATGGATCAGACATACTTATTTCACCCTTACAAATCAAGCATAGTTATAAAAATGGCTTGGGAGCTGTGTCTGACCTCCTCCAACTTCACAAGGGGGAAGGAGAACCAAGATCATCAGCCCAAGGCTAATTCCTATGAGATAGAGGTAGGAACCACCTCCTATCTCCACCATCTCTGGCAATTCTGACACCAACTGTCCCTCCCATAGCACTCCCTACTACGATAATTCATTACAACGGCCACACAGGACTCACAGACCACACTCATTAATATGGGGTTTATTAGAGAAGTAACGGAAACCCTGGTGGTATAGTGGTTAAGTGCTATAGCTGCTAACGAAAAGGTCAGCAGTTTGAATCCACCAGATGCTCCTTGGAAACTCTATGGGGCAGTTCTACTCTGTCCTATAGGGTCGCTATGAGTCAGTATCGACTTGATGGCAGTGGGTTTGGTTTCTTTTTGGTTTTAGAGAAGTAACAGTTACAAGTCAGGCTCAAAAACACTCAAGATACAGTTCTTCCATCAGGATAGCCTCTTCCCAGCCATGCGCGCAGGCACACCTCTCCCTGGCCCTCAGTCTATGCCCAAAGGCACTCAAACTTTCTCTCTCCATGGGCTGGGAAGCTCACCATGCTGTCTCCTGCTGCTGGGTTTCTATACATAGTAAAATAATCATTTAATCTATAGCTTACTGTGTTTTAAGAAAGGGTAAAACACCAAGATTCAAATAAGGGGTGGTGATTATCCACTTTAGAAAAGGAAATTCTGGCCCTTTATTATTCCATTAGTCCAACAAGCATAGAATTCCTTCAAGGAAATGAATTACTCAGACTGTGCATGGCCCTCTTTCAAGCTGCTTGTCAACGTGGGACCCAAGGGCAGCATCAGAAGGAGGCCTGAGTAGCTTCAGTCCTGTGGACACTCACCTCGAAAAATTAAAAACCATTCTAGAATCCCTCACTTTCCAAAATAACCCTCTTACCACCCAAGAGAGAGCAGCAATTGCCTAAACTCCAAAGAGTAATAATTGAAGAACAATAACTTCATTTTGTTTTATATTTCAAAATGCGTTTATAATGGAGGTAGTACACATTTGCTGAAAATGTAGAAAATGCAGAAATACATAGAGTGAAAATGAAATCTCTTGTGATACTCCTAACTTTGGGTGTTTGAGCCCTTTCCAGTCTTTTTTTCTTTACCAAAAATGTACACCTAATATTCATGTATGTATTATTTTATTCCTTATTTTATAATTATGGCTGGAAAGATGGAAGGAAGGGTAAAAGGGAGGGAGGGATGGAAGAAGGGAGAATATATTTTGTTTCAGCCATTTTGCTAAATCCTGGGGACTGAGTGACACATAGGTAAGACCTAGACTCTACCACTACAAAACTTGTCCGTCTAGTTTTGATCATTGCTTTTTTACACAAAAAAGCCCTATAAATATTCTTGAATCCATGAATGCTAATCACATACTAGGAATACTATATTTTATGCATCTATTTCTCTCTTTAAAAGACAGTCTTACTTCCAAGTTTTGAGTCATATCATTGACACCTCTGATTATTTCCCTGGAAAAAATTCCTAGAACAGGCTCTTGGTGTCCATTGCCTCCACACTTGGGGCAGAAGAATTCAGAGCTGATGTTTCCGGGAAGCTCTAATTCAAACCTTCATCTGTCTGTGCTCTGAAGGAGGAAAGGAGGACCACTGTCTTCCCAGTGTATAAGGATAATAGAGATGGGTGTTTTGTTTTTTTCCTCATAATATTGCTTATTAGTGAAACTGATATTCTGCCTGCAGTAGTCAGTGAGGAAGAGTGGAATCGGAGTAGCAGTCAGCTCTTTTTCTGCCTCATTTACATAATGAACAACAAACGAATTAATCTTGACATTTGAAGGGGTCTTTGTTTTGATGCCACAATTAAAATGAAAAACTCACAAATATCTGTGCAATGTGTAACTTTGGAGAAGATAATTTTGCTCTTATTTTACCTGACTTCTCATCTTCCATTCAGAACAAGGGACATTATTCATAGTGCCTATGTTCTTGCCTTTGTTAGAAGGCTTCAACTTAAACACCCAGCTTACCTAAGACTTCAGTGAGGCACGCTGCAACGTGATCAAATACACTGGTGTGGGCTGGCAGATTCTTAACTGAGTAGGTAACAGGCTGTCCTCTGCCTATTGCCATCTGGGTGCTAATACAGCGTAGTCATCAGGATTTTGGAATGTGCTCCAGGGTCTTTGTTTTCTTATCTTTGATATCTCCCTTTGCCCCCTTGAATCAGCAGATCCATATTGAGTTATCAAAGTTCTCACCAGTTTTAAACTGTGATTTTATTTAAAGAATTCTCAAAGGGAGTTGGTATTTGATTAAATGAATTGCATTTCGGGGTGTACATTAAACTAAGTTCCTGTTACTTTTACTAGCCCTGACCAATATTATTGTATGCATAAATCCAACACTCTCAAAGAAGACTGCTACTACAGTTACTTCCTAATCCTAGTCTTGTTTCTGAAGTGTTTTTCATACACCTCTTGGATAGCCCTTCAATCACTCACTCACTAATTCACTCAGTCAGCCCTGGTGGTGCGATGGTTAAGGGCTTGGCTGCTAACTGAAATGTTGGCAGTTTGAACCCCCAGTAGCTCTGTGGAAGAAAAGACCTGGAGATCTGTTCCTGTGAAGATTATGCCCTAGAAAATCCTATGGGACAATTCTACTCTGTCACATGAGGTCACTATGAGTCAGAATCAACTCAAGGGCACCCAACAACAACAATCTTGGTCTAGGCATTGTATTGTTGTTGTTGTTGGGTGCCCTGGGGTCGATTAGTGACATGATGATTTTCAGAGTGTGTGGCTACTGTTCATGTCATTTGCGTTAGGCTGGGCCAGAGAAAAGACTTCTCAAGGTAGATGGGACAGAGTGGCTGGAGAAGTCTTTACTATATAATAATCAGTAGTAGGCAGATTGTGGTTTAATTATATTGGCCCCAAGTTTAAACAGATTAGATGAGATCTTTGAAATTGATGCCTTTCAGCAGTGGCTCTTTACCATATTGAGGTTACAGACCTCTTAAGAAACTCTTGAAAACAGCACTTTCTCCCCCAGAAAGAATGCTTATGTAGCAAAAAGGTTAGCACAAAATTTTAGGAAAGTTCAGGGATGCTCTGAATCCCATCAATGGCCCTACACTCCCAGGTATCACAACTCCATCTTAAAAACTATCAAACAAAAAAAAAGCCTCTCCCAAATAATTGGCATTTTTTTAGAGCTTACTATTTTCCATATCTGCACTCGAAAATTCACATGCATTACATCTTTTAACTCTTCTCACAATCCCATGCGCTACAAACTGTAGTTAACTTTATTTTATAGAGGTTAAAAGAAGAAGAGAGAGAAGGTCAGTAATCTGCCCAAGGTCAAACTGCTGAGAAGGTGTAGAGGTCAATTTTGAATGCTGGCAGCCTTACTCATTCTCTTAACTATACTCATATTACTTTTGTGTGTGTGTGTGTGTCTTTGTGTATGTGTGGTAAAATACATATAATATAAAATTTGTCATCTTTACCATTTTTAAGTATATATTTAGGTGGTATTAGTTCAATTCACAATATTGTGCAGCCATCATCTACTTCCCAAATCCTTTCATTACCTTAATACGAACTCTGCACCTGTTATGCCATAACTCCCCATTCCTCTCTCCTCACAGCCTCTGATAGCCTCTAATGTACTTCCTCTCTATGAATTTGCCTATTCTAAATACTTCATATAACTGGAATTATATAATATCTGTCCTTTTGTGTCTTGCTTATTTTACTTAGTATGTTTTCAAGATGCGTCTGTGTTCTAGCATGTATCAGATTTTCATTCCTCTTTATGGCATAATGTTTCATTGTATGTTTAAACTGGTTTCCTTGGGTGGAGCAAAGAGTTAATGTGCCTGGCTGCTAACTGAAAGGTTGGAGGCTTCAGTCCATCTAAAGGTGCCTAGGAAGAAAGGACTGGCAATCTACTTTCAAAAAATCAACTATTAAAAAACCTATGGAGCACAGTTCTACTCTGACACACATGGGGCCGCTATGAGTCAGAATTAACTCAATGGCAACTGGTTTTATGTATATAGGTTTTGTGTATCCATTTATCCATTGATGGACACGTGGATTGTTTCTACTTTTTTGGCTATTACAAATAATACTACTGTGAGCATCCATATACAAGTATCTGTTTGAGGCTCTTTTTCAATTCTTTTGGGTAAATACCTAGGAGTGTAATTGTTGGGCCATATAATAATTCCATACTTAACTTTTTGAGGAACCAGAAAATTGTTTTCCACAGCAGTTGCACCATATTACATTCCCACAGGCAATGTAGGAAGCTTCCACTTTCTCCACATCCTCGCCAACGCTTACTTGCCTGGTTTTTGTTTTGTTTTTATAACAAAACAGTCAACCTAGTGAATATGGGGAGGTATCTGATTGTTGTTTTGATTTGCATTTCCCTAATGACTAATGATGTTGAATATCTTTTCATGTGCTTGTTGGTCATTTGTATATGTTCTCTGGAGAAATGTCTATTGAAGTCCTTTGCCTATGTTTTGATTGGGTTGTTTATCATTTTCTTGTTCATATTGCCTTTCTTTCCAGCATTACTTGCCTCTAATCATGATGAAGGGTGACTAGCACATTCATTTGCTGCTACAAGAAACTTGGGTGATTGACAGCAGCACCAGGTGTTAATGCTATAGACTCTTCCTCCAAGAATGGAACCATCCGTTCTGCGATACACTGGGAATAAAGATAGAACCAAAAACTCCTGGTGGTAATTAACACCCTCCCCATTACTGTTTATCCAGAGACTTGCTCATTTGCTGTTTTCCTAGATGAGGTTAAAATAGAGTAAAATGTGCTTTCATTCTAGTTTCAACATATTCTAATTTTAAAGGATCATAGGTTAATTAAATTGATTTAAAAACAATTTTTGAGTGCTACCTTAATTAACCTTCCAGGTTTCTATGTTATTCCACTCCAATTCAGGGCTGTCAGTCTGCCAGGGCAAGGGTTAGAACCTCTCACCTTCTCGGGTAGGAGGGGAGGGTGGGAAATAGCATTTGCTTCTCGGTTTGATTAGCACAGCTCATTAGCTGTCGGATCTAAGACACAAGCAGTCCATCAGAAGAGAACTTCAACACCAATGACATTTATTACGTGGCCAATGTTCAGAGGCTGCTTAGAAACCAATTTCCAATCTTATAGCTTCTTTTCCCAAAATGGTAGTTCTCCAGGATTCAAGCCTGATCAAAATGCCAAGGAAACAAAAGAGAAAGGAATGGGGGAAAAGGCCTTAAGATAACCAAAGCACAAACCAGCCCTGAACACTCAGAGCAGAAATAAAGGAGCAAAGTTGTCAGTTGCTTCCATTTTCGCTAGCTGAGGCCTGGGTGTTACTCACCCAGCTTCAGTAGAGTTGCTGTTCTTGTTTTTTCCTGCAATTTCACAAAGTGAATGGCCATCGGAGCTGTTTGGTTGATGGTCTTAACACCGTGGAAACCAACGCTGGTTTTCTGAATTGATCACCATATGCATATCTTTCTGTTTACCCTGCCTGGCCTAAAATGCTTCCTGACAACTGATTTGAATGGCGACAGGACTGACCACATAGTGGGCAGGTGTGCACCTAGCAACCCTCTGAAAGCAAGTCTTCTCTCCTTTAGCAGCATAGCAAGGTGTTTTATTAAAATATATATATATGTATAAATACATATCGGCACATGATCTTTCTCCTAATTGGTCTGTGGCTTACACAAAGACATGGAAGCTGAGTGAAATTAAATGTGTTATGTAACAAACTATAATGGTGGAGTCCTTGAAAACCTGTGCTAGCTTTTGTTTGTCACCAAACCAGCTATGAATATGTTTTGGGTGGTATCTGTTGTCTCTTCTTGCTCGAAAATTATATGCCTTTATGATTATGGGTAGTTTTGTACTAGTCTGTGGTTTATTTATTTGCTTAACCCTCATTATAAACCTATTATCTAGGTATTGGAGTCCTGGTGGTACAGTGGTTAAGAGCTTGGCTGCTAACCAAAAGGTCAGCAGTTTGAATCCACCAGCCGCTCCTTGGAAACGCTATGGTGGCTATGAGTTGGAATCGACTTAATGGCAGTAGGTTTTTTTTTTTTTATCTAGGTATTATTGTTGTTCCTATTTACCGGTTGCAGTGGTTAGTGAAATTGGCTCCAATTCATGGTGACTCCATGTGTTTCAGAATAGAACCGCACTCCATAGGATTTTTATGGCTGTAATATCGACTCGAGGGCATTGGATTTTTTTTGCTTATTGTTTGCTTGATATACTTTTTTCCATCCTTTGAGTTTTAGTTTGTTTGTGTCTCTAAGTCTAAGGTGTGTCTCTTGTAGGCAGCATATAGATGGATCGTGTTTCTTTATCCAGTCTGTGACTCTCTGTCTCTTTATTGGTGCATTTAGTCCATTTACATTCAGGGTAATTATAGATAAATAAGTTTTTAGTGCTGTCATTTTGATGCCTTTTTATGTGTGTTGTTGACAGTTTCATTGTTCCACATACTTTTTTGTGCTGAGGCGTTTTTCTTAGTAAATTGTGAGATCCTCATTTTCATAGTGTTTGACTTTATGTTAGTTGAGTCGTTACGTTTTTCTTGGTTTTTGTCTTGAGTTATAGAGTTGTTATATCTTTTTGTGGTTACCTCATTATATACCCCTATTTTTCTAAGTAAAAACCTAACTTGTATTGTTCTATATCGCCTTGTATCACTCTCCATATGGCAGTTCAATGACTCCTGTATTTAGTCCCTCTTTTTGATTATTGTGATCTTTTACCTATTGACTTCCATGATTCCCTGTTATGTGTATTTTTTTTTTTAATTAATCTTAATTTGTTTTTTTTTATGATTTCCCTATTTGAGTTGATATCAGGACGTTCTGTTTTGTGACCTTGTGTTGTGCTGATATCTGATATTATTGGTTCTCTGACCAAACAATATCCTTTAGTATTTCTTGTAGCTTTGGTTTGGTTTTTGCAAATTCTCTAAACTTGTGTTTGTCTGTAAATATCTTAATTTCGCCTTCATATTTCAGAGAGAGTTTTGCTGGATATATGATCCTTGGTTGGCAGTTTTTCTCCTTCAGTGTTCTGTATATGTCGTCCCATTCCCTTCTTGCCTGCATGGTTTCTGCTGAGTAGTCAGAACATATTCTTATTGATTCTCCCTTGAAGGAAACCTTTCTTTTCTCCCTGGCTGCTTTTAAAATTTTCTGTTTATCTTTGGTTTTGGTGAGTTTGATGATAATATGTCTTGGTGTTTTTCTTTTTGTATCAATCTTAAATGGGGTTCGATGAGCATCTTGGATAGATATCCTTTCGTCTTTCATGATGTCAGGGAAGTTTTCTGTCAGAAGTTCTTCAACTATTTTCTCTGTGTTTTCTGTCCCCCCTCCCTGTTCTGGGACTCCAATCACCCGCAGGTTATCCTTCTTGATAGAATCCCACATAATTCTTAGGGTTTCTTCATTTTTTTAAATTCTTTTATCTGATTTTTTTTCAGCTATGTTGGTGTTGATTCCCTGGTCCTCCAGATGTCCCAGTCTGCATTCTAATTGCTCGAGTCTGCTCCTCTGACTTCCTAGTGTGTTGTCTAATTCTGTTATTTTATTGTTAATCTTTTGGATTTCTACATGTTGTCTCTCTATGGATTCTTGCAACTTATTAATTTTTCCAGTATGTTCTTGAATAATCTTTTTGAGTTCTTCAACACTTTTATCAGTGTGTTCCTTGGCTTTTTCTGCAGATATCCTAATTTCATTTGTGATATCATTAAGCATTCTGTAAATTAGTTTTTTATATTCTGTATCTGATAATTCCAAAATTGTATCTTCATTTGGGAAAGATTTTGATTCTTTTGTTTGGGGGGTTGGAGAAGCTGTCACGGTCTGCTTCTTTAAGTGATTTGATATGGATTGTTGTCTCCGAGCCATCACTGGGAAACTAGTTTTTCCAGAAAATCCTCTAAAAAAAAATGCAGTCAGATCCCTATCAGAGTTCTCCCTCTGGCTCAGGCTATTCAGATGTTAATGAAGCCGCCTGGGGAGGGTGGGGGAGGGAACAGAGAGATAGGAGAGTAGCACCTCAGAATATAGCCAGAGTTGCTTGTCTTGCTTGGAATGACTGTTATATCTGAGATTCCCGCGGGCGCGTCGCCTATGTGTGCTGGCTGTGTGGAGATTGCCCCCAGGGGGTCTGGCCCGCTGGAGTCACGGTCCGATCCTCTGCTTCCAGCCCCACACCCAGCGTCAAGGCTCCCCTACTGGGACGGTGCACTCTCGACTCCAAAATCAGTCGCTGCCTCCCGGGGACTTCTCGTCCCTCCAGCCGCGTGACCGTGCCGCCCCCGTGAACCAGGTGGGCCCCCTCCCGGGGTTAGTTCAGATGGGTGGAGTAGCTCCCTGTGCTTGTGCCGCGACCGAGTGTCCCGGCTGGAACGCTGTTCTCCCCGCTCCAATACCAGTCGCTGCCTCCCGGGGACTTCTCCTACCGGCTGCGTCCCACGCCGCCCGCGCGACCTGGCTGGTCCCCTTCCCGGGGTTAGTTCAGGGGGTGGAGCAACTCTCCGTGTTTATGGCGTACCTGCGTGCAGTCGAAATCCCTGCAGGACGGTTCCCCGGCTCGGATGCTGCTCTTTCTGCTCCAAGATCAGTCACTGTCTCCCGGGGACTTCTCCTACCGGCTGCGTCCCACGCCGCCCGTGGAACCGGCTGGTCCCCCTCCCGGGGTTAGTTCAGGGGGGTGGAGCAGGTTTCTGTGCTTGTGCCGTACCTGACTGGTACGCTGGCTCCAGGCTCTGGAAACTATCGCTGCTTCCCTGTATTAGTTCGTTCTCCGTCTCTAAATCTGTGTTTGTTGTTCAGGGTCGTAGATTATTATGTATGTGATCCATTCACTTGTTTTTCCGTGTCTTTGTTGTAAGAGGGATCCGAGGTAACGTCTGCCTAGTCCGCCATCTTGGCTCCGACCCGGATTTTTTTTATTATTATTATTTTTTAAACCTTTTGGAAGCAGTTCACCAGCCCTTTCTTCTGAGGAGCCTCTGGGTGGGCTTGAACTGCCAACCTTTTGGTTAGCAGAACCCCCCCCAAAAAACCAGTGCTGTTAAGTCAATTCCGACTCATAGCGACCCCATAGGACAGAGTAGACTGCCCCACAGAGTTTCCAAGGAGAGCCTGGTGGATTCAAACTGCCGACCTTTTGGTTAGCAGCTGTAGCACTTAACCACTACACCACCAGGGTTTCCCCTCTCTATATATGGCATTTATAATTATTTAAATTTGTTTATTGCCTACTTACCCAGTAGAATGTAAACTCCGTGGAGGTAGTGACTTCATCTGTCTTGTTCTTCTTTGTACCCCAGTGCCTAGCCCCAAAGCTGGCACTTAGCAAAGACTTTATAAATATTTGCTGCAGATAAATGGAGACATGAATTAATTGTTTGAGTATTTTCTACTTAAAATATGCAAAATCAGAAATATAGGATTATGTGGGATAAAATACAACTCATCTGGAAGAAAAAAAAGGGGGTAGATTTGTGTGTGGTGTTTCTCCTTTATTCCTTAAAAGTTCACATAGCAGAATCTTTTGAAGTAGGATAAAAAGGAAAAAAACCAAACCCAGTGCTGTCAAGTCGATTCCAACTCATAGCGACCCTATAGGACAGGGTAGAACTGCCCCACAGAGTTTCCAAGGAGTGCCTGGTGGATTTGAACTGCCCACCCTTTGGTTAGCAGCCGTAGCACTTAACCACTATGCCACCAGGGTTTCCTGAAGTAGGATAGCCTGTCCGTATTAATCCTGTCCATGCTGATTATTCCTAATCAGAGGGAATTTCCTAACTCATGGCTCTCTCTTCTCCAGACAAAAGGCAGCTGTTTTCCTGGTTCGTGGCCTGGCCTGCTGTGCCCATGGGCGGCCTCCCCAGCATGAGTATGGAGGCTCCATTGAACATAATGAAAGATACTCGGCTCCAAGCAATTACAAAAGTGAATGATGATGAACTGCCTTGTGCTTCCCTCTGCTGTGAAACTCCTCGTGGGCTGTTAGCTTTCCAGGCACCCTGTGGCTGAGATGTGATTGCACTTTGAATGGTCAGGCAAATGAAGCACGCGTGGATTCCTTTAACGGCTGCATGAGGGTAATTCTCTTTGCTTAAGTGTTAAAAACAAATTAAGTTCAAATTTTTCAAATGATAAAATGTTCTTCCCCTCCCCCCGCCCGCCAAGAGCTCATATTTAGAATTAGCTCAGATATAAATCTCTTTGAAGGCTGCCACTTGGCCATTTTGAGAGCTAGGTGCCCTCTGCCTTCAGATCAAAGGAGTCAGGCCAGGTTAAGTCAAAAAGTAGCAATAAGGATCTTCTTTATGTACGGAATTACTTTTTGGTTGTTGTTTTCTTCCCCAGTCCATTATTTCCATCATCTGATAAAACATTTTGATTTTGCTTCGACAAAGCATCCTTTTCTAATGCTTAAAAAAAAAAAAAAATTGTCATCAAGTTGATTTTGAGTCTGGCTCGTGGTGACCCCACGTGCGTCAGAGTGGAACTGTGCTCCACGGAGTTTTCAACAGCTGATTTTTCAGAAGTAGATCTCCAGACCTTTCTTCTGAGGCATCTCTGGGTAGATCCAAACCTTTAACCTTTTGATTAGTAGGTGACTGTGTCAACCATTTGCACCACCCAGGGACTCAGCCCTAACACTTAGTCCACGTGATACAGACGGGATGAGTCTAGCCCAGGGTATGAGAATAGAAACAGTTCACCAGCTGCACCAGACTGTCTCTTCCTGGAATTTTAGCTTTGCACACAGCCTGCCACAGATTTTCAGAGAAAGGTGTAAGGAAAATAGTGGCCTGGGAAAGCCATCATGGAGGAGGGGGGCTCAGAATAGACCTTGAGAACTGTTAGAACCGGGGAGACAGAGAAGAGTCAGGAGCTTATTAGAGAATGGGGGAGCAAAGAAGGTCATAGAAAAACCTTTGTTGAAGGCTTGCCAATGCCAGAAGTTTTAGACCTGGTATTTCTGTTCATCTTCGTTGCAGTTCAGTGATGTGAGAATATATGCCTCATTTACAGATGAGAAGTAAATTCAGAAAGTCTGAATAACATTATCAAGGTTCCACGCTGTCAACTGGGTGAGTCAAGACTTGGATCCTGTTTGATCTGAGGCCAAGGATTATTCCATGGCATCGTATGACCTTGTTGTTAGATGCCGACTCATAGACCATGTATACAACAGAAGAAAACACTGCCTTGTTCTGTGCCATCCTCACAATTCGTTATGCCTGAGCCCATTGTTGCAGCCACAGTGTCAATCTATCTCTTTGAGGGCCTTCCTCTTTTTCTCTGACCCTTTTTCTTACCAAGGATGATGTCATTCTCCAGGGACTGATCTCTCCTAAGAACATGTCTGTTATGGGTTGAATTGTGTCCCCCCCAAATGTATGTCAACTTGATTCCTAGTATTGTGTCTTGCAAAGTCCTATCATTCAATCTCCAGCATAGTTTCTATCACTAAGGCCTTATTTTCCAACTACAGATACTTCTTTGTTTCCAACTTTTCCATTCCAATCACCAAGCAATGATCAATGCATCCTGATTGCATGTTTGATCAATTTAAGACTGCAGAAACTGGTAAATTTCCTCATCTTTGGCCTTAGTGGTTAGTGCAGAAATTTGAATAATAGTAATTTTAACTGGCCTTCCTTGCAGACATATGGATATTATCCTATCATTGACAGCGTTGTACTTCAGGATAGATCTTGAAATGTTCTTTTTGACAATGAATGCAAGACCATTCCTCTTCAAGTTGTCATTTCCAGGATAGTAGACCACATGATTTTCAGATTCAAAATGGCCAATACCAGCCCATTTCAGCTCACTAATGCCTAGGATATTGATGTTTATACATTTCATTTTTGAAGATTTCCAATTTTCCTGGATTCATACTTTGTACATTCCACTTTCTAATTATTAATGGATGTTTGCAGCTGTTTCTTCTCATTTTAAGTCGTGCCACATTAGCACGTGGAGGTCCCAAAAGCCTGACTCCATCCATGTCATTAAGGTCAACTCTACTTTGAGGAAGCCCCTCTCACCCAGTTGTATTTTGAGTGTCTTCCAACCTGAGGGGCTCATCTCTCCAGCACCATATTAGACAATGTTCTACTATTCAAAAAGCTTTCACCAGATAATTCTTTTCAGAAGTAGATGACAGGGTCCTTCTTCCTAGTCTGTCTTAGCCTGGAAGCTCAGTTGAAACTTGTCAGGCATGGGTGACCCTGCTCTTACTTGAATACCAGTGGCATAGCTTCCAGCATCACAGCAACACTCAAGCCCTCACAGTATGACAAACTGACAGACTAATGGGGCCCTTAGAAGGTATGCCCTTAGAAGTGAGTTAAACACTGAAATATTCAATTGAACATCTAAGATCCATTAATTGAGTATCTACTTTGTGCTAAGAACAGAGGATACAATGCTGAGAATCACACACGTGTTAATGTCCAGGAAATTTGTGGTCTAGGATTGGAGGCCGACTATTAAATGAGCAATTATAAGGCATTATGATGAATACTACTGGCGGTATGTGGGATCAGGGTAAAGGATGCTTTTGGAACTAATGAAAACCAAAAAACCAAACCCGTTTCTGTAGACTTGATTCTGACTTATAGCGACCATATAGGACTAAGTAGAACTGCCCCTAGAGTTTCCAGGGTGCGCCTGGTGGATTTGAACTGTTGACCTTTTAGTTAGCAGCTGTAACTCTTTGAGGGGTTCCTAATCTAGGAGATTCAAGAAAAGAAAGGTTTCCCAGAGGAAACAATACAGAGGTTAGTTAGGTGAAGAAGAATTGTATTTGATGGGGTTGCAGGAATCATAGGAAGGGCTTTCCAGGGAAAGGAGGATAAGTCTGGAGGTAAGTGGCAGCAAGGTACCTATGAGGAACTGCAAGCAATTCAGTATGTCTTGAGCTTAGTACCTGGGTGGTACAAGTGATTAGCACTCGACCACTAACCAAAAGGTTGGTGGTTCAAATCCACCCAGAGACTCTTCATAAAAAAGGCCTGGTGATCTGCTTCTGGAAAAAAAAACATCAGCCATGGAAAACCCTGTGGTGCAGTTTTATTCTGACACACATGAGGTTGCCGTGAATCAGAATGGTAACCGGTTTTTTCTTTTTTAGTTTTTTAGAGCTTAATCTGCAAGAACCTGAGCAGGGGTTTGTAACAGGAAATGGAGAGTCAGGCAGGGGCCAGCTCAGGATGGGCTCCCAGACCATCATTGATTTCCATTGTCTCTAATGCAAAAAAGGGGGAGGTGTGCTGTCCTCTGTGCTTTTGCTGCAAGGACTCCCTTTGATAGCCCTTAAAGCAATGATGGATACCAAAAATAATACTTTTCAGCCTGCCCCATGTTACTATCTATTTCCCACATGTGCTTAAGGGAAAACTCGAATCACCAGAGCCATTAATAAACTTATAATGTAAGCATACTTGAAAGGTTCTGAGAAGACTGGTCATCCTTATTTCTCTGCCTCAGACAGATTTTTGGAGAAACATTTTAATATTTGCATGACCTTTAATCAAATATACCACACATTTTTAGATCCCGGTAAATTACTGCCTTCCTGTAAGTACAGGGCGGGGGGGCGGGGGGTATAGGGGTGGGGGAGGAAACTTAACAGTGTCATTAAGAAACACATAAATATCATCTTTTTTCAGTTTTTTTCTCTATGCAGTTTTTATTTCTGCCAGTAAAAGAGGGCCTTTTTTTTTTCTGTTTTGCCTATGGAAATTAAGGAGAATTTTATTAGCAATGAAAATTTTCCAAGTTATCTTCCTTCTGAGCCTAATGTATTTCCTAGAGCCCCCCTCGGGCTATAAAAGGACTAGATTTTTTGAAATTTCTAGTTCTTAATCATCACTAGGTCATTAACGTCAGCTTTCTCCACTTCTCCTTTTTTCTCTCCCTCCGAAGAACAGCGTCACTAAACTAAAACCTGGGATATATTTTTGTGTAAGTTTGCAAGTAAAAAGAAACCTGAGCATTCTTTACTAGATGTCATTCCCAACTTTAAAATATGAGAATTGCAGTCCTGAATTAGTCCCAAAACCAGAACTCTTGGTTTCAAGAGACAGAAATCAACTCAACCTGCTCAAGCCAACAAAAGACATTTATTGGCTAATGCGGTGAGAGAGTTCAGAGTGTCCTGGCTGCAGGCCTGGTTGGGCTCACCCGTTGCCATTAAGTCAGTTCCAACTTATGGTGGTCCCATGTGTGTAGAGTAGAACTGCACTCCATACATTGGGTTTTCAAGGCAGTAACTTTTTCAGAAGCAGATTGCCAGGCCTTTCTTCTGAGCTGTCTCTGGGTGCATTGGAACTGCCAAGTGTTTGGTTGGTAGTCAAGGGCTTAACCTTTTGCATCACCCAGGGACCCCTTGGCTGTCTCAGGGACTGCAAGTACATCATAGGAGCATCTCTCTCAACTCTTGACTCTGCTTTTCTCTGTGTTTGCTTGAATTTCGACAGGTTCTTACCACGTGATACCTATTTTGTGGCAGAAGAATGCAATCTTCTAACAGGCAAGGGCCATGTGAAAGTAGGGGCTGCTTAACAAATCACATGCACTGAGAGAAGGTTTTATTACCAGAATAAACGAGGAGTGGGCAACAGGCAAGCAAAAATGACAGATTTCCCTCTACAGTTACTTTTCTTAGTAGTTTTAGAATTTATGAACTCATTTCAATACAGTAAAACCACCATTTCATTTTACAGCCATAGTAAGGCTCATAATTCAATCACTGGATTTTTGAGGCCCCAGGATTATAGATTCTTTGACACATAAACTTTGAAACTCCTGTGAGTTCTAAAGCAGCCACAGGGGAATCTTCTCTAAATAGAGACCCAAACCCACTGCCGTCGAGTCGATTCCGACTCTAAATAGAGAGATATTATTAAATAAGAAAAGAATCACTTTGTCCCCCTTTCCTCAGCGACGTAACTAGCATTTTCATAAGAATGATATAGTTCTGATTTGGAAAAAACAACGAGTTCAATAAATCCCAACTTTTCAGCCTCCGTCTCATTTTCTTAGCAGCTTTTTCGGTGCCCAAAAGGAATCCATTATCCTTTGCGTCATTAAATGCATCTCCATGTAACACAAGAACATTTTCTGGTAGATGCATCTAGAACTCTGCAGGACATCCATCAAGACCCAAGGCTCTGCTTGTGCAGAGATCCATAATGGTTCATTTTAGCACTTGTCAGGCATCGGGAACATTTTTCCACCATCGCTAATTGGGAGAAACTGAACACTCCTAATGAAATGTTGACATTTCTGCAGATGAAGCATTATGAAGAGCAAGCCAGGTTCATTTCGTTACAAACAATAAAACACTTTCATTATATCCTTTGACTTTATAGAATTCTTATCTGTACCCTATGGAATAACAGGACTGATGCTTTGAGATCTTCACTTACAGGAAGCAAGTAGCCTCCTCTTTCATTTCCCTAAATTTAGGGTGATTTTGGATACTATGTTTTGGCCCATTTTGTACATTAATATTTGTCTCAGTCGCTGCTTCTTTGCAGAAAGAGCTTGAATGCTTGCCCTGGCTTCTTCCGCAATCAAACATGCTTCTGAATGTGTGATTTCGGCTTTCTGACTCAATGCCTTTGTCCTGTTCTTTTTAGGTAAAGTGCAAATAGCTAATTAGCACCTCTCTACTTCCTGATCTTAGGGTTTTCTATATGGGTTATGGAGAGGATTCAGAATTATTGTTATTTCTGAGGTAATTATTCAAGTTGATTTAGAGGGACCTTTTTTCATCCCTCCCTGTTTATTACCAATGAGTATTCAGATGCCATCTGGAGCTGTTGAGAGAGATGAATTGAGAGTGATTTGGGGCTGTGATTATGTCACATGATTGGCCACCAGCACTGATAATCACATCATTAGCAGCACAAGGACAGAGGGAATTACCTGTAGCAAGAGGTGTGAGCACGGAGTGGGACCCTGTTCCACCCAGACCTTTAGCACACAGCTTCTCAAGCAGACAGAGAGGAAGTATGGCTGCAAAGGGAAGAATTCAGTAATGTGTCACTCACATAGATGGGTCCATAGCCCCAAGGGTGACTTCTTACTGCAGCTAAACAAATACACATCGTATCTGACAACTGGGTAGAGTATAAGAACAGCTACCATTTGCTATGAGTTTACTAGATACCAGGCACTATGCGATATATTCTACTACATTGGTTTTTTTTTTTAACTTCATGAAAACAATATCAGGTATTAGTGTTATCCTCACTTCATAGGTTACAAACTGAGTCTAAAATATGTTAAGTACTTTGTAGAAGGTTACCCAAATGATAAATGTTAGACCCAAAGATTGATTACAGGTATACTTAATGCCAAACCTTGTTCTTATCCATCAGTTCCGTCAATTCCAAAATGCCACTCGTAGTTGGAACCAGAAAGATAGAGAAGTTTGGGACTCATGTTTTATTGGTCCCTGTATTTTCCTTGCATGGGGAACAGTGCTAGCTGTATGTGGGGGACTCAGATGAGGAAACAAATAATACTACAAAACATGATATTTATAGTATGTGATGTACTGTTGAGTCAATTCCAGCTCATAGCGCCCTTATAGTATACCTTCCCATGTATTAAGCCATCATTTGATCCTCCTCCTTACCTCTTCAGGAAGGAATAAATTTTATTAAGGGCTGCCATGGTCTAATAGTGTCCTATCCATTTTAACAAGATGGAACTGAGGCAAGTGATTAAACAGAGATGGGGCAGAGTCAGATGCCAATGGTGGGGTGATAATAACTATAGTAATACTAATAACAAGAATAATATTCACCTGGTATTTAGAAGTTTGAGCCAGGCTTATTCTTTCACCACTTTATTAAAATTTTTATTAATTGTGCTTTAAGTGAAAGTTTACAAATCAAGTCAGTCTCTCATACAAAAAGTTACACACACCTTGCTATGTATTCCTAGCTGCTCTCCCCCTAATGAGACAGCACATTCCTCCTCTCCTCCCTGTATTCCCTGTGTCCATTCAACCAGCTCCTCTCCTCTTCTTCCTTTTCATCTCACCTCCACACAGGAGCTGCCCACATAGTCTCATGCGTCTACTTGAGCCAAGAAGCTCACTCCTCACCAGTATCATTTTCTATCTTATAGTCCAGTCCAATCCCTGCTTGAAGAGTTGGCTTTGAGAATCGTTCCAGTCTTCGGCTAACAGAAGGCCTGGGGACCATGACCTCAGGAGTCCTTCTAGTCTCAGTCAGACCATTAAGCCTGGTCTTTTTAGAAGAATTTGAGGTCTGCATCCCACTGCTCTCCTGCTCCATCAGGGATTCTCTGTTGTGTTCCCTGTCAGGGCAGTCATTGATTGTAGCCAGGCACCATCTAGTTCTTCTGGTCTCAGGCTGGTGTAATCTCTGATTTATGTGGCCTCTTCTGTTTCTTGGGCTCATAATGACCTTGTGTCTTTGGTGTTATTCATTTTCCTTTGCTCCAGATGGATTGAGAACAATTAATGCAACTTAGATGGCTGCTTGCTAGTGTTTAAGACCCCAGACACCACTCACCAAAGTGGGATGCAAAATGTTTTCTTACTACCTTTCGTTATGCCAGTTAACCTAGATGTCACCTGAAACCATGATCCCCAGATCCCTGTCCCTGCTACTCTGGCCTTCGAAGGGTTTGGTTTATTCAGGAAACTTCTTTGTTTTTGGTTTAGTCCAGTTGTGCTGACCTCTCCTGTATTGTGTGTTGCCTCTCCCTTCACCTAAAACAGTTTTTGTCTACTACCTAATTAGAGAATACCCATCTCCCTCCCTCCCTCCCCAGCTTATAACCATCAAAGAATATTTTCTTCTTTGTTTAAACTATTTCTTGAGTTCTTATAATAGTGGTCTCATACAATATTTGTCCTTTTGAAACTGATTAATTTCACTCAGCATAATGCCTTCCAGATTGCTTCATTTTATGAAATGTTTCAGGGATTCATCGTTGTTCTTTATCGATGCATAGTATTCCATTATGTGAATATACCATGATTTATTTATCCATTCATCTGTTGATGGGCACCTTGGTCGCTTCCATCTTTTTGCTATTGTAAACAGTGCTGCAATGAACATGGGTATGCATATGCCTGTTCGCGTAAAGGCTTTTATTTCTCTAGGATATATTCCAAGGAGTGGGATTGCTGGATCATATGGTAGTTCTATTTCTAGCTTATTGAGGAAGCTCCAAACCGATTTCCAAAGTGGTTGTACCATTTTACATTCCCACCAGCAGTGCCTAAGTGTTCTAGTCTCTCCACAACCTCTCCAACATTTATTGTGTTGTGTTTTTTGTATTAATGCCAGCCTTATTGGGGTGAGATGGTATCTCATTGCAGTTTTGATTTGCATTTCTCTAATGGCTAGTGATTGTGGGCATTTCCTCATGTATCTGTTAATGCATGAATGTCTTCTTTGGTGAAGTGTCTGTTCATATCCTTTGCCTGTTTTTTAATTGGGTTATTTGTCTTTTTATTGTTGACTTTTTGCAGTATCATGTAGATTTTAGAGATCAGTCACTGATAGGAAATGTCATAGCTAAAAACTTTTTCCCAATCTGTAGGTAATCTTTTTACTCTTTTGGTGAAGTCTTTGGATGAGTGTAGGTGTTTGATTTTTAGGAGCTCCCAGTTATCTAGTATCTCTTCTGGTGTTTGTGCATTGTTAGTAATGTTTTGAATGCTGTTCATGCAATGTATTAGGGTTCCTAGTATTGCCCCTATTTTTTCTTCCATGATCTTTATCGTTTTAGATTGTGTATTTAGGTCTTTGATCCATTTTGAGTTTGTTTTTTTTGCATGGTTTGAGGTATGGGCCTTGTTTCATTTTTTTGCAGATGGATATCCAGTTATGCCAGCACCATTTGTTAAAGAGACTGTCTTTTCCTCCATTTAACTGACTTTGGGCCTTTGTCAAATATCAACTGCTCATATGTGGGTGGATTTATGTCTGGATTCTCAATTCTGTTCCATTGGTCTATGTACCTGTTGTTGTACCAGAATCAGGCTGTTTTGACTACTGTGGCAGTATAATATGTTCTAAAATCAGGTTGTGTGAGGCCTCCCAATTTGTTCTTCTTTTTCAGTAATGCTTTACTTATCTGGGGCCTTTTTCACTTCCATATGAAGTTGGTGATTTGTTTTTCCCTCTCATTAAAAAATGTTGCTGGAATTTGGATTGGGATTGCATTGTATCTATAGATCACTTTGGGTAGAGCAGACATTTTTACAATGTTGGGACTTCCTATTCATGAGCAAGATACATTTATCCACTTGTGTAGGTCTCTTTTGGTTTCTTGCAGAAGTGTCTTGTAGCTTTCTTTGTATAGGTCTTTCACGTCTCCGGTTAGATTTATTCTGAAGTATTTTATCTTCTTGGGGGCTACTGTAAATGGTACTGATTTGGTGATTCCCTCTTCAACATTCTTTTGGTTGATGTAAAGGAATCCAACTCATTTTCTTATGTTCATCTTGTATCCTGATAATCTCCTGAACTCTTAGTTTCAGTAGTTTTCTTGAGGATTCTTTAGGGTTTTCTGTGTATAAGATCGTGTCACCTGCAAATAGAAATACTTTTACTTCTTCCTTACCAATGTGTATGCCCTTTATCTAACCTAATTGCTCTGGCTAGGACCTCCAGCACAATGTTGAATAAGAGCGGTGATAAAGGGCATCCTTGTCTGGTTCCCATTCTCAAGGGGAATGCTTTCAGGCTGTCTCCATTTTGGATGATGTTGGCTGTTGGCTTTGTAAAAATGCCTGTTATCATGTTGAGGAATTATCCTTCTATTCCTATTTTACAGAAAATTTTTATCATGATTGGGTGTTACCAAAAACTAAAACAAAACCCAGAACCGTCAAGTCGAATCCGACTCATAGCGACCCTGTAGGAGAGAGTAGAACTGCCCCATAGAGTTTCCAAGGAGCATCTGGCAGATTCCCACTGCCGACCCTTTGGTTAGCAGCCGTAGCAGTGAACCACTACACCGCCAGTGTTTCCTGCAAATGTCTTTTCTGCATCAATTGATAAGATCACGTGATTCTTGTCTTTTGTTTTATTTATGTGATGGATTAAATTAATTGTTTTTCTAATGTTGAACCATCCCTGTATACCTGGTATAAATCCCTCTTGGTCATGGTGAATTATTTTTTTGATATGTTGTTGAATTCTAGAATTTTGTTGAAGATTTTTGCATCTAACTTCATGAGGCACGTAGGTCTGTAATTTTCTCTTTCTGTGGTGTCTTCACCTGGTTTTGGTATTAGAGATAAGCTGGCTTCACAGAATGAGTTTGGGAGTATTCCCTCCTTTTCTACGTTCTGAAATACCTTTAGTAGTAGTGGTGTTAACTTTTCTCTGAAAGTTTGGTAGAAGTCTCCAGAGAAACCGTCAGGGCCAGGGCTTTTTTGTTGTTGTTGGAGTTTTTTAAATTACGTTTTCAATCTCTTCTTTTGTTATGGGCTTATTTAGTTGTTTTACATGTTTGTGTTAGTTTAGGTAGGTAGTGTGTTTCTAGAAATTCATCCATTTCTTCCAGGTTTTCAAATTCGTAGAGTACAATTTTCATAGTAATCTGATATGGTTCTTTTAATTTCAGTTGGGTCTGATATTGTCCATCTTGTTTCTTATTCTGGTTGTTTGCTTCCTCTCCTGTTCTCCTTTTGTCGGTTTAGCCAGTAATTTATCAGTTTTGTTAATTTTTTCAAAGAGCCAGATTTGGCCTCGTTAACTCTTTCAATTGTTTTTCTGTTCTTTATTTCATTTAATTCTGCTCTAATTTTTATTATTTGGTTTCTTCTGGTGCCTGAGGGTTTCTTTTGTTGATCTCTTTCTATTTGTTCAAGTTGTAGGCATAGTCTTTTGATTCAGGCCATTTTGTCTTTTTGGATGTGTACATTTATTGCTATAAACTGACCTCTGAGCACTGTTTTAGCTGTGTCCAAAGGTTCTGATAGGAGTGTTTTCATTCATATTGTATTCTCTGAATTTCTTTATTCCATCCTTAATTTCTTCTATAATCTAGTCGTTTTTGAGCAGGATTTTGTTCATTTTCCAAGGTTTAATTTCTTTTCCCTGCTTTTTCTTCTATTGATTTCTACTTTTATGGCTTTATGGTCAGAGAAGATGCTTCGTAATATTTCAGTGTTTTGCATTCTGTTAAGGCTTGTTTTAAAATCTAATATGTGGTCTATTCTGGAGAATGTTCCATGTGCATTGAAAAAGAAAGTATACTTGGTTGCTGTTGGGTGGAGTGTTCTGTATATGTCTGTGAGGTCAAGTTGGTTGATTGTGGCATTTAGATCTTCCATGTTTTTACTAAGTTTCTTTCTGGATGTTCTGTCCGTCACCGAAAGTGGTGTGTTGAACTCTCCTACTTTTATTGTGGAGCTTTTCAATGCTGTTAGAGTTTGTTTTATGTGTCTTGAAGCCCTGTCGTTGGGTGGGTAAATATTTAATATGGTTATATCCTCCTGGTATATTGTCCCTTTAATCATTATATAGTGTCCTTCATTATCATTTGTGGTGGATTTAACTTTAAAGTCTATTTTGCCAGAAATGAATATTGCCACTCTACTCTTTCTTGATTGTTGTTTCCCTGATTTTTTTTTCCATCCTTTGAGTTTTAGTTTGTCTGTGTCTTTAAGTCTAAATTGTATCTCTTGTAGGCAGCATATAGAAAATTCATGTGTTTTTTTAATCCATTTTGTCACTCTCTGTCTCTTTATTGGTGCGTTTAGTCCATTTACATTCAGCGTAATTATGGATAAGTATGAGCTTAGTGCTGTCATTTTGATGTCTATTTTTGGGTGTTGTTTACAGTTTCTTTTTTCACTCAATTTTTTGTTCTGAGTGGCTTTTCTTTATGTATTGTCTTTTCCTCTTTCATTGTTGATTTTGTTGTTGCTGAGTCTTTATGTTTTTCTTGTACTTTATTTTGATGTTTAGGATTGTTAGTCTCCTTTGTGGTTACCTTATCATTTACCCCTATTTTTCTAAGTTTAAACAAAACTTTTATTTCTTTATATCACCTTTGACTTCCTCTCCATATGAAAGATCTATGACTGCATTTTTAGTACCTCTTTATTGATTTAATGTTGTCATCTCTTACATAATGTCATCGCTGTTTCCCTGTTCTGAGCGTTTTTTTATCTTGATTTATTTTCATAATTTTCCTATCTGGGTTGATATCTGTTTGCTCTCTCCTGTGTTCTAGTCTTGGTTTGATATCTGATATTTTTTCTAACCAGGGAACTTCCTTTAGTATCTCTTGTAGTTTTGGTTTGGTTTGCACGAATTCACTAAACTTCTGTTTATCTTGAAATGTCCCAGTTTCGCCTTCATATTTAAGAGACAGTTTTGCTGAATATATGATTCTTGGCTGGCACTTTTTTCCTTCAATGCTTTATATAAGTCATCCCATTGCTTTCTTGTCTGCGTGTTTTCTGCTGAGTAGTCTGAGCTTATTCTTATTGACTCTCCTTTATAGGTGACTTTTCGTTTATCCCTAGCTATTCTTACAATTGTCTTTATCTTTGGTTTTGGCAAGTTTGATTATAATATGTCTTGGTGACTTTCTTTTGAGATCTACCTTATGTCGTGTTCAATGAGCATCTTGGATAGATATTCTTTCATCTTTCACAATGTCAGGGGAGTTTTCCACCAACAAATCTTCAACAATTCTCTCTGTATTTTTTGCTAACCCTTGATAGTGTCCCACACGATTCTTAGAGTTTCTTCTTTTTTAAAAATTCTTTTATCTTATTTTTCTTCAAATATGTTGGTGCTAAGTGTAAGGTCTTCAGTCTAATTCTGCCTTCCATTTCCTCAATTCTGCTCCTCTGACTTTCTATTGAGTTTTCTAATTCTGTAATTTTATTGTTAATCTTCTGAATTTCTGACTGTTGCCTCTCTATGGATTCTTGCAGCCTATTAAATTTTTCATTTTCTTCTGGAATAACCTTTCAATTTCTTCAACTGTTTTATCTGTGTGTTCCTTGGCTTGTTCTGCATTTTGCCTGATATTCATGATCTCTTGAAGAGTTCTGTAAATTAATCTTTTGTATTCTACATCTGGTAGTTTCAGGAAGACATCTTCATCTGGAAGATTCCTTCTTTGTTTTGAAAGCTTTTTGAAGTGATCGTGGTCTGCTTCTTTATGTGATTTGATATTGATCGTTGTCTCCAAGCATCAATGTTATTATATTAATTTATTTTATGTTTGTTTATTATATCTTAGCTTCTTGCTTTTTTTTTTTTTTTTTCATATGCCCACATAGGATGCTTTAGTGACCTAGCTTAATTATTTCTGCCTTTGAAGCTCTCATGTCCTGTCACCAGATGGCTAGAGCTGTTACCAGGTATATTAGCCTAGGAGTCCATTCACTTTTCTTGTATGGATTCAGCTCAGGTGTCCAGGTAGTTGGTCATCAAGTGTGTGTACAAGCTCTACTTTACAGTCTTAGAGGGGCAGGGGTAATTGGTGTAGGCACAGGTATCTGGCTGCAGCATGGGGTCATGCTCTGACCAAAGCAGGAGGCTAACAACCATCCTCTGAGTGTCTGTGAGGAAAGCATGTCCCTGTTCCCTAGAGCATACAGGTGGGTAGTTTCTGCAGCCAGACCATGGGTACCCATTGCTTTTGGTTGTAAGGACTGGGAGGCACCACTTATCCTTAGACCCCTGTCATGGGTGACTGGGTGATGTGGGTGGAGACAGCAGTCCTCATTCCCCTGATGTGGGTAGGTGATGACCTTTTTTCATAGGAAAAACAATGTGAAATATCAAAAACTCTCCTCTCCACTGCACAGCTGAAACAGTTGAAATCCAATCTTAGGCAGATATACACTGTTGCAGTCTGCCAACAAGGACCTAATTTCCTGAAATGGGCCCATGCAGTTCCATGCAGGGGTGAAAGGTATTCAGAATCCGTGGACCATTTGTGCCTGGAAAGGAGCCACTTCTGTCTTGAGCTTCCAAGCTTAGTGGAGTTGGCAGATTATCTTTTCCCCCAATTGTCAGTTTGTTCCTTCTCCAAGGCTGGGAGAATGGCTCAGGCCCAGGAAAATCAACAGGCACTGAAGCTGGCTTGGGGGCTAGGAGTGCAGTAAAATAAATGCAAGTACTTAGCTTTTGCCAAGAGAGGTGTTCTTCTGTTCCAGAGGTGAGAGTAGGCTGTGTGGCTTGCTGTCTCTCCCTGAGGAAACCACTCCCCGGATGCTACCTCCAGCCTTGCTGCAATCTCTCCATGGGATCCTGCCTGAGGGGCAGTGGTACCCACCAAGTCAGGTCTGGCAACTCCTCGCCGCTTCTGATCCATCTCTCTTTCCTCCTGCTGCTCAGTTCGATTTCCTAGCTTTGCCTTTGATGTTCAGGGCTCCTAGCTTGTAATGTATATAATCATTTCACTTGTTTTTTTGGGTCTTTGTTGTAAGTTGGATCACTGGAAGCATCTGAATACTCTGCCATCTTGGCCCTGCCTTCTCTATTATATTTTTAAAGTCAACTTTGCCAAAGGTATAATTCACTTACAATGAACTGCATCCATTTTGAGTGTACAATTCAATGAGTTATGACAAATACATGCATCTGGGAAACCACCACCTTAGTCAGGGTAGGACATTTCCCTCATCCCCAAAAGGACCTTCATACCCCTTTACAGTCCATCCCACCCTCTTCCCCTGTCCGTGGGCAACCATTTATCTGCTTTTTTTCACTATAGATTAGTTTGTGTTTTTTAGAATGTTATGTCGATAGGATAATATACCATGTGCTCTTCTGTATACCTTTTCTTTCATCAGCATAATGATTTTGAGTCCATCCATTTTATCGTGTCTAAAAAATTTTTTTTTTTTTTAATCAGAAAATCGTTCCTTTTTACAGCTGAGTAGTGTTTCACTGTATGGATATACCATATGTTAGCTATCCATTCAGGGGCAAATTATATAATAGGCAAAGTAAGCATTGTGCTTACCTTGCTTACCAGATCATCTATAGTGAGCGATTTCATATTTTCTCACCACACCAAAGATTCTGCTCTTATATCTATGGCTGGTATCTATCTCTTTCCCAACATTATAGCAACTTCCTACAGAATCAAAGCCTCTTTTCAAATTTGCAGTCCCTGCCAGGAGTGGACTACCAAATAAGCAAGGTAATCATGGTTTTACCTGTGCTTAACTACTAATTGGTAGTGCACAATTTCACACTACCTGCTGATTGATATTTGGGTTGTTTCCAGTGTTTGGCTATTGTGAATAAATCTCCAGTACACATTCACATACACGTTCTTGTGTGCTTTTATTTCTCTTGGGTAAATAAGAGTGAAATGGCTGAGTTGTATGGTAGATATATATTCAACTTCTTAAGAAAATACCAAACTATTTTCCAAAGTGGTTGTGTAATTTTACATTCCCTTAAGTAGCGTACCAGAGTTTTAGTTGCCCTACATTCTGATCAATGTTTCTTTTTTCTTTTTTGATTGTAGACATTCTAATGAATGTAAAGTGATATCTCATTGTGTTTTTAAGGTATAATTTCTTGATAACTGATGATGCTGAGGAACCCTGGTGGTGCAGTGGTTAAGAGCTCAGCTAGTAACCAAAAGGTTGGCAGTTCAAATCCACTAGCCGCTCCTGGAAACCCTAGGGTCAGGTGATGATTGACCATTTATATAGCTTCTTTAGTGAAGTGTCTGGTCACATCTTTTGCCTTTTTTATTACATTGTTTGTTTTCTTATTATTGAGTTGTAAGAGTACTTTACATATTTTGATTATAAATCTGTTATCAGATAAATGTATTAAAATATTTTTTATCATTCTTTATCTTGCTTTTTTATTTTCTTACTGGTGTCTTTCAAAAATGAAATTTCTAATTTTGATAAAATCTAATTTATCAATTTTTCCTTTTTAATTTGTAGTACTTCATTTACTTTAGCATAGTTAACTATCTCATCAGCCTTATACTGTACTATAATTGTCTCTATTCTCTCAGACAATTGGAACTAAGTGTCTTAGAGATTATATGAGTTGCCCGAAGTTACAGATCTATGAGAATGCTAAATTCAAACCAATGAATGGATATAAAGTCAGGAACTGTAGTCAGGGGTTACTGCAGAAGTGCAGAATCAAGAGCCATCAAAGTCTGTGTGGGCAAATGTGAAAAGCAGAAACTAGGGCAACATTTTGGATTCTGTCACAAGGATGATGATTCATTTCCTGGCTAGAGATTGATAGGATGCTTCATTCAGCCCCTCTTCCTGGGTAAGCCTTTTCCAGGCTTGTTGTCGTTACTTGTCTTGGAGTCAGTTTCAGCTCATAATGACCCTGTGTGTACAGATTAAAACTGCTCCATAGAGTTTTCAAGGCTATGACCTTTTGGAGGTGGATCGCCAGGCCTGTCTTCCTAGGCATCTCTGGGTGGATTCAAACCATCAATATTTTGGCTAGTAGTCGAGTGCTTAATTGTAGTGCCACTCAGGGACACTTTCCAGGCTTAAAGCCTCTATTTTCTCTGTCTGGTGCCTGATTTCCAGTTTATAATTTTTTTTTTTTTAATCACAAGGGCTAGGACAGCAACTTGGTCTTCTTAGATTTAGCCCAGTGTTTTGTCCTCCCCCAGGACAAAATCCTTGTCACAGCTATCAAAAAACAAAATTAACATGCTTTTGCGTAGAAATTCCCATGATTACCTTAGGTAATGGGACAAAAAGGAGCCCTGGTGTCACATTGATTAAGTGCTTGGCTGCTAACTGAAAGGTTGGCTGTTTCTTCCTGTGCGAGAAAGATCTGGCAGTCTGCTTCCGTAAAGATTACAGCCTTGGAAACCCTACGAGGCAGTTCTACTCTGTCCTGTAGGGTTGCCATGAGTCAGAGTTGACTTGACAGCCATGGGTTTAATGGGACAAAGATGTAATTTCTCTTAAGAGAATCCAAATTGAACATGATTTTTCTTTTGAAATATAAATGGCAAAGTAGTTTTCCTGACTTCACAACAGAGTCAAAAAAGATTGAACGGTGACTGTTTAGTTTCACTCCCTTCCCAACATACCTCACAGGAAAACCCTAGAAAATGCCCCTTCTCTCCATGTTTCCTATTATGCTGGCTGGCACCATTAATTGCAATTGATTACTTCTTCAAAACTGTATTCTGCCATTTCCCTTGCCAGATTTCTCTGACCAACTCTCTGATCAGATCTATTTTGGCATATGTGAGTTTTATATTTCTCTTGCCCCTGGCTACCTTTGAATTACCACTGCTTTGCAACACAGCAGGTCCATCACCTGAAGGTGGAACAAAGAATATTGTACAGCTACCAGTGATATCAACTTTAAATGGAAATTAGATTCTTTTCCTACCTATTTTTACGTTCCACTTTAATTTGGGCAAACTACAGTTCCAGACATCATGTTCACTGCAATCATCTATCTTTTAGAGAGCACAACACTGGTCCTGCTTGCTTAAGTGCCTTTCATTTTTCATGTCAGTCTTTCTCTCTTTTTTTTTAGTAGCGTACCTCTGCCATAGGGAAGGGCATAATGTGCTCTCATGAATCTGGCTGCCCGTTCAAGCAACAGGAAACGGGAGAGTCACTTACCAGACTGATGGAATGTGCTTCTGTGGTCTAGGGGCCTTTAACTCCTGCATTCTATTACCAAAGTAATATGCATCCTCAGGGAAAATGCCCTGGAGCCCAGATGGATCTTTGGAAGACTGAGTTGTAAACCTTACAGTATCTTTGAAAGCATGAAGGAGTAGTAGTATCTACATGAACACAAAGAAATAATCAACAACCAGTAAAACTGCCCTGTGGTATAAAGCCTGAAATTGAGGCTCAATATTGTGTGCTGCCTTGATAACTGATAAAAGTGGGAGGGCTTCAAATGGCCTAAGAGTTCAGCTACTAAGGCTGGCAGTTTGAACGCACCCAGGGTTGCTCAGAAAAGAGGCTTTACAATCTGCTTCAGGAATGTCACAGCCATGAAAGCCCTATGGAGCAGTTCTACTTTGAAACACATGGGGGAATCTACTCAACAGTAATGTGTTTGGTTTTCAAATGGCCTAACCAACAATTCTCTTCCCACTATGCTTCCTCAAATAAGGTCTCCTAACCAAATCAACCCTCCTTATCAAAGAGAGCAGCCACAGTTCCTGCCTCTCCCTGAGTAGTGGATTTCAATTCCTTGAAACCTGTGGAATTATTCAAAGAAGCCTATTGCATCCTCCTGCTGGAACCAGGGGCACCTCACTCTCTTGGTACTACAAAGCCCACCTCCCACATCCTCTGCTAGGGTACTCTTGAATGCAACCTCTGTTTGATACTATGTGGGGTGCTGTGTCCCTCTTGCCCAGGTTGTGAGTATATGTGACTAACAAACTATTGATCTCATCTGTCCAGTGTTGGATACCATGCGTTTGGCTTTCCCAAAAATCCTAGGGCAGGAATCTCTCCCTCACCAGTGGGGTGACTAGAAGGCAATTATAACCATTGAAATAAAGAAAAGTAGTCAAATAAGTTGTTTGAATAAGCCAAATTCTCAATTCTGCCAAAAAGTTAGACCTAACCATCAGGTTATCTTTATATAACAATAAAATATCCTGTTGATTTATTGGTGGGACAAAGATCTGTTGAGTCGATTTAGTTCTTGCAGAGATTGTAGACATAAAGATTAGTTGGTGGGTTTGCTGTTTATTTTTAGTTTGTCCCCACCAGATATATCTTGCCCTTCTCTCCTCAGCTTTTTGTACTACCCAGGCCTTTTTACCCCCTTGCTTCTGGTTAGGAGACATTAAAAGTAAATTTATCCTTCCCTTGTCCTTCCTACTTTGTTGCGGTTCTTCTGGGTCTGGTGACACCTTTTCCACTCCTTGCCCTTTCAAACCAGTGACAATAATGGATTCTCACTGTTGCCCTCCTGGCTGCCTTATATCTCTAGTTGTTTTCCTCAACCCTGTCCACACTCACATAACTAGTCCACCCATGAAATTATTTTTTAATTAAATTTGTTTGCACCTGTTTCCTGAAATTATTTAGCCTGATAATGTTTGCTTGCTAGAAACTGTCTTTCCTGACAGGTTGTTTTTAGCCTCAGTGATTACTTAGTAAGCTACAGACGCTTACTCATAATGATACCTTAAGTATGTTTTGAGCAAATAAAAGTGCATGCAGATTATATAATAGGCATAAATTGAATAATCACAATTATTTCCATTTAGACTAAATCCCTTACCTGCCTGGGCTTTTTAGATATTTAAGTCTGTAAACTCCTGATATTTTGCATCACTGGCTTTGAAATTTCCCAGTAAAGACTCAAGTGAGGCAGTTAATAAAATGCTTGAGAGGCGAAGCCAACTTGGCTCTATAGACAGATGGACCATGCCGTCCCTGTGCAGCAAAGACCTGAAAAACAAAGTAAAACAGATACAAATATCAATCCTGGAACCCTAAGCATCAAATGAAGGGTTAAAGACTCAGTCAAGCACCAAATGGAAGAAGAAATTGACAGAGAACAGGGAATAGGGAAAGCTAAGGAGCTGAGGGCCCCTGCCAACTAATGCAGCATGGATTTGCCATCTTTGAGCACAGCCACCAAGGACCCTGGACACGGAGAATGGGAAGGCAACTTCACAGAACACCCAACAGGAGGCAGATCACCCACTTCACACATCACATCCTCTCCCTTCACTCCTGCATGTCTGTACCGTGTGCCAAGTGCAAGCAACACCAGTGATGACTCCCTGAACCCTGGACACTGCCCCACACTGCTCCCTGGCCCCACCCTGCCAGCCTCAGTTCATGCCACGAATGACCTATCCCTTCCCCCCACCGGACCTGCCCTGCTGCACCATATTTGAGATACCGGCCCTGCCTACCTGAACAAGGTGGTGAGAAGTATCATGCCCACAGATGAGCAAGCAACTAAACCCACCCATCTTGCCCACCCAGACATAACCAAATAAAACAAAAAAGCAAGATGAAACAAACCCACAATCAATACATGAAGAAAATAATTCAATATCAAAACCTGTTAAAAAAATTAAAAAAAAAGAACAGGATGACACCAGTAAACAACCAAAAAAAAAAAAAAAAAAAAAACACCAGAAGAAAAGGCACTGGAACTACCTGATAGGGAATTCAAAAATCTAATATTCAGGGCTCTCTAAAAGATTAGGAAAAAATCAAGGAAAACACACAAAAATAAGGAAAAAATAGACAAAATCATGGAAAATGCAGACAAAATCAGGGAAAAGAGAAAAAAAATTAAAATATACTCTTTTCATTTTTTTCTAAAGTAAAGACACTTCAACTCATTAGAAAGGAGGGAGAAAGACCTTAAACTGTAATGGGCTTTTAGACGACTGGTCTGATTTGCTGTTTTTGCGTTATGCTTTGTTTTAGGTCAAATGATGCTAACCAGTTTCTCTTCCATTTTCCAACTCTGCTGTAGCACATTTTCCCAGTAAAAAAAATGCTTACTTGCAGTAATTAAATACTTAGAGACTGTGTAGATTCCTTCAGAATGATTATTGCTTGCTTTGCTAATTTTTCTGTTTTCTTCTTCATATCCTTTTTTCTTTCTTCTTTTCAAAGAAGCTTCTGATTCAGTGGAACCCTGTTTCTGAATATATTTTGTATGCTCTGGTAGACACATTTCCAAAAGATACAATACTTATCAACTATAAACGGAGCCTTTTTTTTTAGAGATATTAACTTCATGATTAACTGACCTATACAGGGTCGCTATGAGCTCAATGGCAATGGGGTTGGTGAGTATCAGGTATTCTGGATTGTGACTGGCAGAGAAAAGGGATTTTAGGATGTTAATTTCATGGATAGATAGAGTCAGGCTCTGGGTGAAGAAATTGTAATTAGCGGTCCAAAATCAAGGAAGATATTAGGTAACCAGAGGGGTATTTAAGCAGTTGCCTTGAGTCGTTTTGACTCATGGTGACCCCACGTGTTTCAGAATAGAGCTGTTTCATGGAATTTTCATGTTCGTGGCCTTTCAGAAGCAGATTGCCAGGGCTTTCTTCTGAGATGCCTATGAGAGACCCTGAACTGCCAACCTTTCAGTTAGTAGTCAAGTGCTTAACGATTTATACTACCCAGGGACTCTTAGAGGGCATTTAGCCTGGGAAAAAAGGCCCTGAGAAGAGACCAGGTCAGCGTTTAATCAGGCTCACAGAACATAATTTGAATCTGAAGTCAAGTGTTTATGCATAGAGTCTTCACATTGGTCTTCTGAAGCTGGTTTGAAGAACAAGCCTGCCAGGATCACTGTTCAGTTCATAATATAGTTATAGTAATAATTACAACAGAATGATAACTACCTATGTTGAGCATTTACTATGTGCCAGTAACTACGCTAAACAATTTATTTGCTGTATTTGATTTTATGCTTTCAAGAACCCTATAATTAGCCCTAATAATTATTCCCATGAACACACAGATGAACGTGATAGAATCAGGCAGGATCCAAACCCAGGTATTTTTGATCCTGCAGTCCTAGTTTTCAACAGCCATGCTTGAGTCCCTTTAAGTCTCAGGCACAACGGTTATTATTATTAACTAACTTATTATGGGAGCCCTGGTGGCGCAGTGGTTAAGAGCTCAGCTGCAAACCAAAAGGTTGGCAGTTCAAGTCCACCAGCTGCTCCTTGAAAACCCTCCCTATGGGGCAGTTGTACTCTGTCACGTAGGGTCGTTATGAGTTGAAATCGACTTGATGGAAATTTTTTTTTAACTTATTGTAAGACAGCCCTTCCTTTCTCCCCCTAATCAGTAAAATCAGTTGCCTTTGAATCAACTCTGATTCATAGTGACCCCATGTGTATCAGAGTAGGATTGTGCTCCATAGGGTTTTCAAAGGCTGATTTTTCAGAAGTAGATTGCCAGGCCTTTCCTCTGAGGCATCTCTGGGTGGACTCGAACTTCCAATCTTTCAGTTAACAGTCTAGCATGTTATCTGTTTGAACCATCCAGGGACTCCCTTTCTCTCCCTTTTGTTGTTACCGTGGAATCAATTTTGACTCATGGTGCAGAGTAGAACAGCTCCATAGGTTTTTCAAGGCTGTGACCTTTTGGAAGCCTCTCGCCAGGCCTTTCTTTCAAGGTGCTTCATGGGTGGGCTTGAACTGCCAAACTTACGGCTAGTAGTCAAACACTTAACCACATGTGGCTTAGGTTTCTGGTGTGCAGTGCTAGGACAATTTACTAAAGAAAAACATTTTGGAGGATATTTTCCCTTGTTTTTACCAAGATTGAGGTATTTGGAGAAAATAGGATTCAATAGATGGCAACGGAAATATAAATGAAATGGAGAGGTTTTCTGATTTTAGCTTTTCAAATCAGTTTCATATTTTTTAGGTATTAACCATCTGTCATGGACTGAATTGTGTCCTCCAAAAATATGTGTATTAATTTGGCTAAGCCACGATTCCCAGTATTGTATGACTGTCCACCATTTTGTCACCTGGTGTGATTTCTTATCTGCTGTAAATCCTAGCTCCATGATGTTGAAGAGATGGGATTAGTGGCAGTTATGTTAATGAGGCAGGACTCAATCTACAAGATTGGATTATGTCTTGAGCCAATCTCTTTTGAGATTTAAAAGAGAGAAACGAGCAGAGAAACTTGGGGACCTCATACCAGCAAGAAAGCAGTGCCAGGAGTAGTACGTGTCCTTTGGACCTGAAGTTCCAAAAGGGGAAGCTCCTAGTCCAGAGAAGATCGATGACAAGGACGCTGCTCCAGAGCCAACAGAGAAAGAAAGTCTTTCCCTGGAGCTGATGCTCTAAATTTGAACTTCTAACCTCCTAGACTATGAGAGAATAAATCTCTCTTTGTTAAAGCCATCTGCTTGGGGTATTTCTATTATAATAGCACTAGATAACCAATACACCATTTTAAGAGATTATCAGTGGGAATTAAAAAAAAAAAAAAAATCCTCAGAAGAACCATGGCGATTTCTAATGTCTTTTTTTTTTTTTTTTTTGGTTAAGCCAAGACTGATCTAGGAATATAGATATAAAAAAGACACGGTCTCTTGGCCCTGAATGTGTTTATTTACCAGCCCATACGACCATATTCTGAGTTTAATTTGACAGATTCCACAAGACATCTGGGCAAATTTAATATTTGTGGTTGTAACTATTCCTAAGCACTAAAGATTCACAAACCAGGAAAATGTATTATTTTGCTTATGCATAAATTTGAATTGCTCAGGCTTTGAAGCTGATGTGCAAGAAGCAGCAGCTCCTCGATCTAGTGGGTGAGCAGAGCTGACATCTCAAAGTCTATTATCTCGTCAGGGCCCTGATGCTCACAACCCACATTAAGTGGTAAAAACTTTATATTGAAAAGAAATCCAACTGCAGTGCTTGTGATGAGTGTGAGGAGAAAGTAGAGCAGCCTAAGAAAGAGGTGGTTCTTTATAGAATGTAGAAATGTTGGATAATTTAGGAAGTAACATGTCACGTTCCTTCATGAGTTTGGATATATGACAGGAATGTGCCACAAGCTTTATATAAGTGGCTTGCAGACTTTTTTTTTTAATCCATGACCTATGAAAGGAATCACTTTACTTTATAACCTAACAAATACACACACACACATGCACACACACACGCACACACACACGCACATGCACACATGGAAATGAAACAAAGCTTTACTTGCCTTTACTGTAGGTCGTATAGGTTGATATTTTCCTAATCCTTTCAATTATTCTATTTCATTTTTCTAAAATGCTGGTTGTGACCGGCTAATTGGCTTTATGACTCAGTAATAGTTTGTAACCCACAGCTTGAAAAACACAGCTCTGTATTAAGAACATGAATGAATAAGTGAATGATTAAGTCAGTTCATGAAACTGTTTCAGTCAGTTATCCAGCTAAAATTCATTTTAATCATTTTATAAATTACTTTAATGCTATGTTTATACAATCATTAAGGGTCTTTTGGGGTCACTTGAGTTTATGGGAGAAATTATAGCATAGAACCTTTGCCAATATAGGGGTGTGCAGAGCTCTCAGGAGAAAGTCAAGCACAAGCTCTATAAATAAAATGCCTGGGGAGAACAGATGAGTGGGACTATTTTTGAGTGAGCGCTCTAGGGAAGTAACATTTGATATGATTTTGGAAAAATGGGTAGAGTTTTGACAGGTGAAGGTAGAAGAAGAAAGCTCTGACTAGAAAGGTGTGTTATCATTGGAAGACCAGTGAAAAGCAGGAAGATACAGTGGGAATTAGGTATGTGACAAGGACCCTTGGTGACACAATTCTTAGACCCTGGCTGCTAATCGAAAGGTCAGTGGTTGGGACTCACCAGTGTGCCTCCACAGTAGAAAAGACTTTGCAATCTGCTCCAGTAGATTTCAGGCTGGGAAGTCCTATGGGGCAGTTCTCATCTGTCCTATAGGGTCTCTATGAGTTGGAATCGACTAGCTGGTATACAACTGTTAAGTGAGATTGGTGTGTATCAGGGAGCGACGTCAGGGCTAGTCACTTTATTTCCATGATGGAAGCTGAAGCTCAATTATCATAGATATATTTTACTACAGTTGGACAGAAGACAATCTCAGAGTTTCTTTGGAGTTTTAGAGTTTGAGGGGAAACCCAGAAAGGAGATTGTAGAATAAAACTTATGAGATTATTTCTGTTCTAGATTGAAAACTACATAAATTTAGGGACCTTGTTGGTTTGGTTTGTTTATATTTCCTAGCACCTAAAACAGGGCCTGGTGCTTGGTGAAAATCTCTTACCATTGAGTCAATTCAGACTCATATTGACCTCTGTAGGACAGAGTAGGACCGTCCCCTACAGATTTCCAAGGCTGTAACTTTTACGGAAACATACTGCCACATCTTTCTCCCGCAGAGCTGCTGTTGGGTTTGGATCACTGATCTTTGGTTAGCAGCTGAGTGCTTAACCACTGTACCACCAAGACTCCAGAAGTATTTGCAAAATTAATGAATGAACAGATAAAGGAGTGTGTAGGTTACCTTCATGCTAATCCTCTGGGCTCTGCTTGCCTGGGTTTCCTTGCCCTCTGCTACAGCTTTTTAAAGAGTTTGCACTTATTCTAATTCTGTAACTTTCTAAATTCAGGGATGTCTTCCTGGCTGATCTACTGTCAGTCTCATATGCCTCCTGATAAAATATGATCTTTGTAGACGCTTTTTTCTTAGACTGCTTTCTTTCTCTATACTGTCATTTATGTATCTTAGGCAGCTTTCTAGGTCTTCCAAATGAAATCTTAACCTTCTTTATGAAGATTTCCTTGAAGTGGTTAGATCTTATTGTGTTCTTGATCCTTTTTCATTAGTTTATTGTATACATACATATTTATATTCTTAAAGATATGTACGTATCTTCTTAAATAAAATATATATTTATATACATTTATTTATTATATGTATGTACTTTTTAAATTTAAGAAGATTTGAGAAATGAAGTATATAATATGAACAAAGCAATTGTCTATAATCTTACTACCTAGAGAAAGCACTGTTAACATTTTGGTGCATTAAATTCCTGATGTTTTAATATGCCTATATTGATGAATTCATACTACATACATACACATGAATATAATTGCTATCAGGAGATACATAATATTTGATAAGCAGCTTTCTTGCTTAAAATGTTTTTCCTCATTTTCTTAAATAGTTCTCAAAAATATCACCTTAAAGTCTATTAAAAAAACCATTGCTTTCAAGTCAGTTCTGAATCATAGCAATCCTATAAGACAGAGTAGAACTGCCCTATAGGGTTTCCAAGGAGTGGCTGGAGGATTCGAACTGCCAACCTTTCTGTTAACAGCTGATCTCTTAACCACTGCACCACCAGGGCTCCATAGTGTATTCCATTATTTTCTTGTATGTAAACACATATTTAATTAAGTCTCTAAAAAAGTAAGTTTTTTTTTTTTTTTGCATATTTGGGTTGTTCCCAGTTTTTCACTTTTAAACCAACTCTGTGATAGACATCCTGATAGCCAAAACTTCATATTTACACCTATTATTCCCTTTGCATAAGTAAATAGAAGTGGAATTGCTTAGAAAAAGTGTATAAGCATTTTAAAGACTGTTGCTAAGTACGACAAAGGACAAATTATCCTTCCTCCCCGCCTCCGGGAGTCTATTACAATTTACACTCTCCTCAGCAGGGCAGGAATACCTATTTCTCCACATACTTATCAACCCTAGTGTTAAGATGTTTTAGAATTTAGTAATTAAAGAGGGGGGAAAAATGACATTGGCATTTATGTGAATCATTTTATCTTTTAACAAGTAGATTCTAACAATATTATATATGTTTTATTGTCCACTTTTCTTTCTTTTCAACCTGTTTGTTTGCAGCCTTTGTTAATTTTTCAAATCAGATATTAATCTTTTTAATTCAAATAATCACTTGTTTTTAAGAGTTCTCTAAACTACTACAGCATTTTTCCATTACTCTTCTATAATGTGGGACATATTGTTTTATGTATACATGAAATTACATGCATAATAAAACAATATGAATGTATATGTATATATACATACACACACATACATATATACATATACATATGTATATGCACACATATATACACATGCATATTGGAAACCCGATGGAGCAGTTCTACTCTGTCCTATCAGGTGGCTATGAGTCAGAATAGATTCAATAGCAATGTTTTTTTTTTTTTAATATATGTAACCAACTAGATTGTGAGTATCTTCTGGGAAAGAAGGTCTTATCTTTTTTAAGTCTCATTCTTTGAAGAGCTGTATAGATAAATGAAAAGGACATGGACTGTGGAACATGTACTTGGCTGCTAATGAAAATGTCAGTGGTTCGAATCCACCAGCTGCTCTACAGGAAAAAGATGTGGTAGCCTGCTTCTGTAAAGATTACACCTTGGAAATCCAGTAAGACAATTGTACCCTGCCCTATAGGGTAGCTTGGAGTTAGAGTCAACTCAATGGAAATCAGTTTTTAGGATTCAAATATCAGATTTTCACTTGAATAAGTTCCTCAACCTCCTTAAACCTCAGTTCCCACCTCCTGAAAAAAGATGGTAAATAATATTTCTCCTTCAGAGAGACGGTAATGGGAATTAGGTGAAACAGTGTATGTAAGGCCTTAACACAGAGACAGACACATGGCAGAAAAACATAAAAATTATCTACTTTTATGGAACACATAAAGATCAGTATCCTAGGCATTAGTGAGCTGAAATGGATTGATATTGACTATTTTAAACCAGACAATCATATGGTCTACTATTTTGGGAATGACAAATTGAAGAGGAATGGCAAAGTGTTCATCATCAAAAAGAATATTGCAAGATCTATCCTGAAGTACAAAACTGTCAGTGATAGAATAATATTCATACACCTACCAGTTAATATAACTATTATTCAAATTTATGCACCAACCACTTATGCCAAAGATGAGGAAATTGAAGATTTTTACCAACTTCTGCTGTCTGAAATTGATCAACATCCTGTCAAGATGCATTGATAATTACTGGTGATCAGAATGCAAAAGTTGGAAACAAAGGTGAAGGATCAGTAGTTGGAAAATATGGCCTTGGTGATAGAAATAATGACAGAGATAGCAAGATAGAATTTTGCAAGCCAATGACTTATTCATTGCAATACTTTTTTTCAACAACATAAATGGTGACTATACACGTGGACCTCACCAGATGGAAAACACAGAAATCAAATCAACTACATCTGTGAAAAGGGATGATGGAAAAGTACAATATCATCTGTCAGAACAAAGCCAGGGGCTGGCTGTGGAACAGACTATCAATTGCTCAATGCAAGTACAAATTGAAGCTGAAGAAAATTAAAACAAGTCTATGAGAGCCAAAATACAAACTTGGGTATATCCCACCTGAATTTGGAGACCATCTCAAGAGTAGATTTGACATATTGAACACTAATGACCCAAGACCAGACGAGTTGTGGGAAGACATTAAGGGCATCATGCATGAAGAAAGCAAGAGGTCATTAAAAAGACAAGAAAGAAAGGAAAGACCAAAATGGGTGTCAGAAGAGACTTTGAAACTTGCTTTTAAACATAGGGTAGCTAAAGCGAATGGAAGAAATGATGAAGTAAAAGAGCTGAACAGAAAATTTCAAAGGGCAGCTTAAGCACCTCTGGTAAAATATTATAAAGAAGTGTGCAAAGACCTGAAGTTAGAAAACCAAAAGGGTAGGACATGCTTGGCATCTCTCAAGCTGAAAAAACTGGAGAGAAAATTCAAGCCCCCAGTTGCAATATTGAAGGATTCTATAAGGAAAATATTAAATGATGAAGAATTCATCAAAAGAAGATAGAAGGAATACATACAGTCACTATACCATTTCAGGAGGTATCATATGATCAGGAACCTGTGACACTCATTGGAATACCAATTGAGATGTTTCAATAAATGGATGCAGCACTGGAAGTTCTCACTTATCTATGCCAAGAAATTTGGAAGACAGCTACCTGGCCAGACAACTGGAAGAGATCCATATTTATGCTTATTCTCGAGAAAGGTGACGCAACCGAATGTGAAAATTATCAAACAATATCATTAATAGCACACACAAGTAAAATTTAATGAAGATCATTCAAAAGTGGCTGCAGTAGTACATCAACAGGGAACTGCCTGAAATTCAAGCCAAGTCCAGAAGAGAATGTGGAGCCAGGGATATCCTTGCTTATGTCAGATGAATTCTGGCTGGAAGCAGAGAATAACAGAAAGATATTTACCTGTGTTTTATTGACTATGCAAAGGCATTCCACTGTGTGGATCATGACAAATTATTGATAACATTGCAAAGAATTGGAATTCCAGAACACTTAAGTGTACTCATGATGAACCTGCACATAGATCAAGTGGCAGTCAGACATTCGAACGCAGTAAGGGGACACTGCATGGTTTAAAGTCAGGAAAAGTGTGCATCACGTTTGTATCTTTTCACCATACTTATTCAACCTGTATGCTGAGCAAATAATCTGAGAAGCTGGACTATGTGAAGAAGAATGGGATATCAGGGTTGGAGGAAGACTCATTAACAGCCAGCATTATGCAGATCACACAACCTTGCTTGCTGAAAGTGAAGAGGACTTGAAGCACTTACTGATGAAGACCAAATATTACAGCCTTCAGTATGGATTATGCCTTATCATAAAGAAAACAAAAATCCTCACAACTGGACCAATAAGCAACATCATGATAAACGGAGAAAAGATTGAGGTTGTCAAGGATTTCATTTTACTTGGATCCACAAACAACACCCATGGAAGCAGCAGTCCAGAAATCAAAAGATGCATTGTGTTGGGCAAATCTGCTGCAAAAGACCTCTGTAAAGTGTTAAAAAGCAAAGATGTCACCTTGAAATCTAAGGTTCACCTGACCCAAGCCATGGTGTTTTCAATCACCTCATATGCATATGAAAGCTGGACAATGAATAGGGAAGACCAAAGAAGAATTGAAGCCTTTGAATTATGGTGTTGGCAAAGAATATTGAATATACCATAGGATGCCAGAAGAAGGAACAAATCTGTCCTGGAAGAAACAAAGCCAAAATCCTCCTTAGAAGTGAAGGGTGGTGAGACTATGTCTCACATACTTTGGACATGTTATCAAAAGGGACCCATCCCTGAAGAAGGACATTATGCTTGGTAAAGTAAAGTAGAGGGTCAGCAAAAAAGAAGACTCTCGACGAGATGCACTGAGCTGCAACAATGGGCTCAAGTATAACAAGTATTGTGAGAGTGGCGAAGGACTCAGCAGTGTTTCGTTCTGTTGTACATACGGTTGTGATGTGTGGATAGTGACTTGAGGGCACCTAACAACAACAACCTTTATCCTTATTCAACACTTTATTTTTTTCATAGCTTCCATTGTAATGTTTCAAAGGATATTAGATACTTATTGAACATAATAAAACCAGTCAATTTTATTTGGATCAATAAAATAGTCAAAATAGTGTTTATTAATTAATAAACATAATAGCGAATATTTGGACAAAAACTTGATTTTCACCCTTTTAAGTGCATTCCACTTCCGTGTCATTTAAGGTGTAAATATTGATTAACTCTGTGGGGCAGTTCTACTCTGTCCTGTAGGGTCGCTATGAGTCAGAATTGACTCAAAGGCAGTGGATTTGGTTTTTTTTGTTGTTGTTTGATTGTTTTTATTGATAAACACAATCAGCTTTCAATTCTCATGTCCAAGATGCAAGTAGGCATTTTGCAAGTCACATTTTCCCTCTTTTAACAAACTAAGAATAACTGAAAGGAAGTGTTTTCCCCAGTCTCGGCCCTTTCCCCACCAGAACTTCATGTTAGACTCTTGAATAGCTTTTCCAAGATAAGTTTGTTGAAAGACTGAGTCAAAGCAATTTTACAACTCCTCAATTTGGAATTCTGCTTTAAGGGCTGGGTTGTCAATAGGTGTTCTTGGCAATTCGTCTCTAATGAAATCTGCTTTATTCTCTGACTTTCATCAAATATATAATACTTAGAATCACTTCGATTTGGCTCTTTCACCCCACTTGGTTATGTAGCACTATGATTTAAAAATAGAGAACTTTGGAGAATGTGTTCAGGAAAAGATAACTGATTTTTTACAACTGCAAGGAAAGTTGTCCCCTTTGATTGATAATGGCCTTGGAGAGGTATGAAATCAAACATTTTGTTTCTTATTAATTGGTTTTTTAAATTTTTTTATTTTTATTTTGCTGGACCTGCACAACTAAAGGATCTTATAAATTGTGTTTCTAATCATTTCCAAATCCCTCTTCAAATTAGTGAGAATCTCTTCCCACTCAGTTGGCATTCATTCTCTTAAATCTTCTGTCTTCTAGCCCAGTTTCACCTTATTTACCAGCAGCTACTGTGGATCCAAAAAAAAAAAGCATCTTTAAGGTTTTCTTGTTGATATAGACATAGCTGGAGTTTAACTGTATGTCCACTGTTCCCCAAATTCTTTTCCCATCAGTAGGGATCTTCCTGTTTATCCCCTACCCACTTTGTTTATATGCAAACATAAAGTGGAAAATAAATGATTCTTGCCTAGTTGTTTCTGTCTCTTCCATTTTCTGACTTACTTCTTGGAGACAGACAGCTTTCTATTTTATTGTTTAATATTTTCTTTTTTTTTGTTTTGCTTTAGAGGAAGGTATAGACAGCAAATCAGTTTCTCATTAAACAATTAATACATACATTATTTTGTGACATTCGTTGACAACATGTCAACACTCTCCTCTTCCTGACCTTGGGTTCCTCATTTCTACTCATCCAGCTTTCCTGTATCCCGCTGCCTTCTCATCCTTGCGCCTGAGCTGGTGTATTCATTTAGTCTTGTATACATAGTTTATCTACTTGTATTATTGTTTGTTTTATGGGCCTGTCTAATCTTTGGCTGAACAGTGAATCTCAAGAGTGACAGAGTACTGAGTTAAAAGGGTATCTGGGGGCCATATTCTTGGGATTTCTGTACTCTCTGTCAGGCTGGTAAGTCTGGTGTTTTTTGTGAGTTTGAATTTTGCTCAACATTTTTCTCCAGCTCTGTCCAGAACCCCCTATTGTGATCCCTATCAGAGAAGTCAATGGTGGTAGCCAGGCACCATCTAGCTGTGCTGGATTCAGTCTGGTGGAAACTGTGGTAGTTGTAGTCCATTTGTCCTTTGGACTCATCTTTCCCTTGTGTCTTTGTTTTTCTTCACCCTTCCTTGTTCCACATGAGGTGAAACCAGTGGAGTATTTTAGATTGCTGCTCACAAGCTTTTAAGACCCTAGATGCTACTCACCAAAGTAGGATGTAGAATATTTTCTTTATAAACTATGTTATGGTCAATTGAGCTAGGTTTTCCCCGAGACCATGGTCCCCATAGCCCTCAGCCCAGTAATTTTGTCCCTCTGGGAGTTTGGATGTGTCTATGGAACTTCCATGACCTTGCCTTGCACAATCGTGCTGGCTTCCCCAGTATTGTGTACTGTCTTACCCTTCACCAAAGTTACCACTTATCTATTGTCTATTTAATGTTTTTCCCTTCCCATTCCTTCCCTCCCTCATAACCATCAAAAGTTCTTTCTTTTTGTGTGTAAATCTTTTCATGAGTTTTTATAATAGTGGTCTTATACAGCATTTGTACTTTCGTGATCAACATATTTCACTCAGCTTAATGCCCTCCAGATTCATCCATGTTGTCAGATGCTTTGCAAATTTATCATTGTTTTTTTATCATTGGGTAGTATTCCATTGTGTGTATGTACCATAGTTTGTTTATCCATTCATCTGTTGATGGGCATCTAGACTGTTTCTATCTTTTTGCTATTGTGAATAATGTTGCAATGAACATGGGTGTACATATATCTATTTGTGTGATGGCTTTTATTTCTCTAGGATATATTCTTAGGAGTGGGTTTGCTGGATCATATGGTATTTGTAGATTTTTAAGGAAGTGCCATATCATTTTCCAAAATGGTCGTACCATTTTACATTCCCACCAGCAGTACATAAGAGTTTCAAGCTCTCCGCAGCCTCTCCAACATTTGTTATTTTCTCTCTTTCTTTTTTTTATTTGTGCAAGTAATGTTGAGGTAACATGGTATCTCATTGTGGTTTTGATTTGCATTTCTCTAATTGTTAATGATCATGAGCAATTCCTCATGTGTCTGTTAGCCATCTGAATATCTTCTTTGGTGAAGTATCTGTTCAAATCCTTTACCCATTTTTTTAATTTTGATTCTTTGTCTTTTTGTTTTAGAAATGCTGGTTTTTCATATAGATTTTAGAGATTAGACCTTTGTCAAATAGGTCATAGCCAAAAGCTTTTTCCCAGTCTGTAGCTTCTCCTTTTACTCCTGTAGTGAATGCTTTCGATTAGTATAAGAAGATTCCAGTTATCTAGCTTGTCTTCTGATGTTTGTGTATTGTTAGTTATGGTTTGTATCCTATTTATGCCATGTATTAGGGCCTCGAGCATTGACCCTATTTTTTCTTCTATGTTAGTTACACTTTTCAGTTTTATATTTAGGCCTTTGATCCATTTTGAATTATTTTTTGTGGGATTCAGCAGATGGAATGGGACAGTCCCAGGGAAGCCATATGCCAGTGGCTCTCTGGCTGAGCACTGCAGCTTGGCCCAACAAGGGTGAGGGTGGTGTACAGGGCTAGGTGGCCAGGAGAAAGGAAAGGAAAGAAGGGAAAGAGAGAAGAAACAAACAGACAAAAAACAACAACAAAAATAAACATGGTGGTGAGGGAGCCAGCCATTGGGGGCAGGGTGGAATCAGGGTGATGATGAGCTGGTTTTCTCTCTTGCCAGGTGGTATGGCATGGCTGCTTAGGAAGGGGCAGAGGTGGAGCAGGGCCTAGGTGGGAGGGAAAAGGAAAAGGTAGAAAGGGAAAGATAAAGAAAAATAAAAAATATGGCACTGAGAGAGCTGACCTGTGGGGTTGTCACAGACTCAGAGAGGCCATGTGTCAGTGGCTCTGTACCCAAGCAGTGCAGCATGGCCCTTCAAGAAGGGGTGGGGGTAGTACACAGGGCTAAGTGGGTGGGAGAATGGAAAGAAAGGAAGGAAGGGAGAGAGAGAGAGAAGAAACAGGAAAAAACAAAAAAACAAAAAAAACAAGCAAACTAAAACAATATGCCACTGAGGGAGTCAGTTGGTGGGGGAAGCACAGACCCTGGGAGGCCATGTGTTGGTGGCTTTCTAGCCAAACGGTGCCACACGGCCCTGTGAGAAGCGGCAGTGATGATGCATAGGGCTAGGTGGGTGGCCGACAGGAAAGAAAGGAAGGGAGAGAGAAAGAGAGAAGATACAAATCAGCACACAAACAAAATATAGCACTGAGAGAACCAGTCAGTGGGGGCTGTACAGACCTGGGGAGGCGGTGTACTGGTGGCTCTGTAGCCAAGTGGTGTGGCAAAGCCTGTCAAAAAGGGGCAAGGATGGCACATAGGGCTAGGGGAGTGGGAGAAAGGAAAGGAAGGAAGGAAAGAGGAAAAAAAAGAAACAGAAAGAAAAAAATGGCCCTGAGGGAGCTGGCTGGTGGGGTGACACGGAACCGGGGAGGCCTTACTAGTGGCTCTCTAGCTAAGCAGTGTGGCACAGCCCATCAAGAAGCGGGGTCGGGGGGGGCAGTGCACAGGGCTAGCTGGGTGAGAGAAAGGACAGGAAGAATGGGAGAAAGAGAGAGAAGAAACAAAAAAGCCAACAAAAACAATAACGAATATGTGTGTGTGTGTGTATATATATATATATATACACATTTTTTTATGTGTATATGTATGTATACACATTTGTTATATATGTATGGTAGGGGTAGGGCAGACCCTGGTGGCAGTGAGCTGGTGTCTCTCCAGCTGAGCAACTGTGGCCCATTGGAAAGTGGTGGAGGTCGAGTAGAGGGAAGACAGTAGGGGGGGAGGGGGTAAGAAAGCTTGGATCACTGGTTACCCAGTGCTCTGTCTCCTGTTGGAGCTCCATGAAGTTGCCTTCCCATACTCCGTGTTCACGGTTCTTGGTGGCTGTGGTCCAGTATGGTGAAACCATGACAAGTTAGCTGGCAGGGGACGTCCACTCCATAGTTCTGATCGTTCTCTGTTCTCTGTCAGTTTCTTATTCCATTCGGTGCTTGACTGAGTTCTTTATCTCTTCATATGATGCTTAGTGTTCCAGAACTGACATTTGTATTTGTTTCACTTAGTTTTTCATGTCTTTGCCGCAGAGGGACGGCATGATACTTCTGTCTATAGCACAGTGTTAGCTCTGCCTATATTTTTTTAACATTTTTCCTTCTTGGTTAGGGAATCTAAAAGAAATTCAGTCATCTGTTATGTTGTTGTCCATTTTTTATTCCCATCTTTTTATCTATATTTCACTTGCATTAGCTTTTTCAGACTTTAGTCAATCTTCCAACATGCAGTTCATTTATAATACTATGTCAGTTTTATTAAGAAATAACTTGCATACCACAAAAATTCTTTCTTAGTATTTTTGAGAGAAAGTGGAAAGAGTAAGAACAAAAATATCTTTTTTAATAATGATTTTTCATATGTTACTTGCTCCTTAGTCACAAATGAACTGACTCAAAAGCATAGCTTACAACAGTTTTGATACTTGCATATTTTTCCAGATTTATTTTACATTGCTTTTTGCTGATTTTTAAAAATTTTCTTTCATTTTGGATTGATAATTTCTATAGTCCACAGGATGCCTTCTTGCTGGTAAGCATTTATTTTTATTATTGTACCCCAGAATCTCAGATTTTGGAAGCACCCAGATAATTTTATAGACTTCTGAAAGTTTGTCATTGAGATGTTTTATACACTGGCAGAATATCTAAGATATAGAGCATAACACAATACTAGACACAAAAGAAGGTTCGATTAATGCACAATACACAATGTAGTCTACTAAAATATGCACTAAGAAATTATTAGTATAACTAAGAGAATATGAACACTAGAAAGTATTGATTTTATACAGTAATAACAAATTAAAGACAATTTTACTGTTGTCATTGTTAAGATGCTGTCAGATTGGTTCCAACTCATAGCGACCCTATCTACCACAGAAAGAAACACTGCCTGGTCCTGTGCCATGCCCATAATTGTTATGCTTGAGCCCATTGTTGCAGCCACAGTGTCAACCCATCTCATTGAAGGTCTTCCTGTTTTCCACTGACACTGTACTTTACCAAGCATAATGTCCTTCTCCAGGGACTGATAGCTCCTGACAAGGTATGTAAGGCGTAGTCTCGCCATCCTTGCTTCTAAGGAGCATCGTGCTTTTGGCAGTCCATGGTATATTCAATATTCTTCGCCAACGCCATAATTCAAAGGTGTCATTTCTTCTTTGGTCTTCTTTATTCATTGTCCAGCTTTTGCATGCATATGAAAAAATGCATATGAGGTAACTGAAAATACCATGGCTTGGGTCAGGTGCACCTTGGTCTTCAAGGTGACATCTTTGCTTTTCAACACTTTCAACAGGTCTTTTGCAGCAGATTTGCCCAATGCATTGTGTCTTTTGATTTCTTGACTGCTGCTTCCGTGGGTGCTGATTGTGGATCCAAGTAAAATGAAATCTTTGACAACTTCAATCTTTTCTCTGTTTATCATGATGTTGATTATTGGCCCAGTTGTGAGGATTTTTGTTTCCTTTATGTTGAGGGGTAATCCATACTGAAGGCTGTGGTCTTTGATCTTCATCAGTAAGTGCTTCAAGTCCTCTTCACTTTCAGCAAGCAAGGTTGTGTCGTCTGCATAATGCAGGTTGTTAATGAGTCTTCCTCCAAACCTGATGCCCCATTCTTCTTCATATAGTCCAGCTTCTCAGATTATTTGCTCAGCATACAGATTGAATAGGTATGGTGAAAAGATACAACCCTGAAGCACACCTTTCCTGACTTTAAACCACGCAGTATTCCCTTGTTCTGTCCGAACAACCACCTCTTGATCTATGTACAGGTTCCTCATGAGCACAATTAAGTCTTCTGAAACTCCCATTCTTCACAATGTTATCCATAATTTGTTATGATCCACACAGTTGAATGGCTTTGCATAGTCAATAAAGAACAGGTAAACATCCTTCTGGTATTTTCTGCTTTCAGCCAGGATCCATCTGACATCAGCAACGATATCTCTGGTTCCATGTTGTCATGGATTGAATTATGTCCCCCCCAAAAAATGTGTGTATCAACTTGGTTAGGAAATGATTCCCAGTATTGTGTGGTTGTCCTCCATTTTGTGATAGTAATTTTGAGTTGAGAGAGTTAGAGTGGGATTGTAACACCACCTTTACCAGGTCACCTCCCTGATCCAAAGTAAAGGGAGTTTCCCTGGGGTGTGGCCTGCATCATCTTTTATCTCGCAAGAGATAAAAGGAAAGAGAAGCAAGCAGAGAGTTGGGGACCTCATACCGCCAAGAAAACAGCACCAGGAGCAGAGCGCATCCTTTGGACATGGTGTCCCTGTGCCTGAGAAGCTGCTTGACCAGGGGAAGTCTTCCTCCAGAGCTGACAGAGAAAGAAAGCCTTCCCCTAGAGCCAACGCCCTGAATTTGGACTTGTAACCTACTAGACTGGGAGATAATAAATTTCTCTTTGTTAAAGCTATCCATTTGTGGTATTTCTGTTATGGCAATGCTAGATGACTAAAACATACATCTTCTTCTGAATCTGGCCTAAATTTCTGGCAGTTCCCTGCTGATATACTGCTACAGCCACTTTTGAATAATCTTCAATGTAATTTTGCTTGCATGTGATATTAATGATATTGTTTGATAATTTCTCGATTTGGTTGGAGCACCTTTCTTGGGAATAACCATAAATATTGATCTCCTCCAGTTGGTTGGCCAGGTAGCTGTTTTCCAAATTTCTTGGCATAGATGAGTGAGCACTTCCAGCATTGCATCCTTTTGTTGAAACATCTCAATTCATATTCTGTCAATTCCCAGAGCCTTGTTTTCCACCAATGCCTTCAGTGCAGCTTGGACTTCTTCCTTCAACACCATCAGTTCCTGATCATATGCTATCCCTTGAAATGGTTGAACACTGACCAATTCTTTTTGGTATAATGACCCTGTATAATCCTTCCATCTTCTTTTGATGCCTCCTGCTTTGTTTAATAATTTCCTCACACAATCAAAACAATTTTAGCAATTTTAGCATTGCCATTAACAATTTTAACATTGATGAGTTCTTGATGGCATGTGTATGTCAACCAAATCACAGGAAGAAAATGCAGTACATGTCCTGGGATTCAGTTTTTCATTAATTCAGAATCTAAGTGTGGAATATCCATTGCTGCTGGCCTGCTTCTAGGCACTGAAATTACAGTAATAAAGACTGACAAGATGTGCATTCTTAAGGAGCTTATATAACATGCAGTTGCTGTCCAGTAAAATAGTCATTAGTCACGTGTGGCTATTTAAATTCAAAGTAATTAAAATGTGGCACTAGGCACATTCCAATTGTTCAGTGACTACATGTGGGTAATAGTTACTGCATTGGACCGTCCAGATATACAACATTTCCACCATCACAGAAAGTTCAACTGCACAGTGTTGTTTTTAAGACTTTTTTTTCTAAGTTTAATAGTAAATTATCTCAAACACATAGAAAAGCAAATAAAATAATATTATAGACACCTAGGTAATTACTACCAGGATAAAACTTATGTTGCTATTTGCGATATTTATCTCAGCTCTCTCTTTTCTAAAAACAAAACATTTCAAATAAGAAAAATCCTCCACCCTCTTTCGTTCTCCCAAAAGGTAACCACTATTCTGAAGATGATGAGAAGCACTCATATGCATGCTTGTCAACTTTTACTGCATAGGAATATATTGATAAACCATGTGAATCATTATGTTGTGCTTTACGATTTCTAAATAAATGACACCAGCTATTTGCAACTTGCAATTTTATTTCCGTTTGGCATTTAATTTTGAGATATGTGGTACATATAATTCTACATATTCATTTATCTGCTCTAAAGTATTGTTTCTGTACAAAAAAAGTGACATCCATTTTACAGTGAGAAACTGTTACTTACTTTCCAACTAAGATTTACATGCTTAACGTTTTACAGGCTCTATTGGACAACCCAGATCCCTGGTGGCGCAGCAGTTAAAAGCTCAGCAGTTAATCAAAAGTTCAGCAGTTCAAATCCATAGGCTCCTTGGAAACCCTATGGGGCAGTTGTACTATGTCCTATAGGGTCACTATGAGTGGGAATCAATTCGACAATGACCATTTTGGCTTGGTTTTTTTTTTTTTTTTAATTGGACAACTCTGGGCTGTGGGGTGGCACTAACAGTTAAGTTTGACTACCAGCCAAAATGTTGGCAGTTGAAACCCACGCACAGGCATCCTGAAAGATGGGCCTGGTGATCTGCATCTGAAAGATCACAGCCTTGAAAACCCTATGAAGCAGTTCTACTCTGCACACATGGGGTCACTGTGAGTGGGCTCTATGGCAACAAACAAAAACCACATGACTGGACAACTCAACCTCAGTCTTGGGCTTGATAAGTGTTCAGCAACCCGAAGATTCTAAATCTTTTACCAAAGTGCACTGTAAAAGGAAAGGAAGCCTATGTCTACGGTGGTGTTAGAACTCCACTCCCCCACTGTGATCTTGAATAGGTGGGTGACCCTCTGTGAGGTCTCCCATATATATTCTGATACAGAACTAAGTAATCAGTGACATTACAGTCCTAGAACTTTTGATTGAGTTGGCGTTCTCTCATATCCTCTTTATTGACTCTTTCCTAAATAAATGAGTTTTTTTTATGTGATTTTTTTTTTTTTTTATGTAAAGCAAGTCCTAAGGAATAGCTTGCAAAACACGTGTGTTCATTTCTTGAGGGGAAAAAAAAATGAGTAGCTAAATTTATGTCAAACTTTGCATTCTACCTGAATATATTTAGCTGCTATCTTTTGATGTTCTGATCTCATAAATTTAAAAGCAACACTTGAATCCTAGCTAGGGAGACAGGCAGCAAGCATTAGGTCTATTTCTTCGCTTCCTCTTCTCAAAAGATTCTGCCTTTTGTGGAATGTGAAATCAGCTTGGAGATTTTTAAGAATTTCAATGTAATACTGACTCTACATTCCCCATTCTAGTTGTTAAAAGTACACTTTCCTCAGATTACAGACCAAACCTAGTTTCACCTACAAGATGAAAACTGCTTTTGTACCATTTCAAAGACAGGGCAACTTTGAAAATATTGGTGTATTTCATTGCTACTGCTCAAAGTTTTCCACATTTCAGGTTTTTGGTTTGGAAATAACATTAGGAAACTGGACATTTCGACAAATGGAGGATTCCTAGAGGACTGGATGATTGATTATCGAAACAGGCCTAAGGGTTATTTTTACAAATTACATATTCTGGGAAGTCCACAGAAAACACATTAGAAAACTAATTGCTCAGTTCAATAAGGTAGTATATACCACCTTATGGTGCCCCATGATGGCTAGGACAGTTTTATTTTTTGTTTTTAAATAATTTTTTTTTATTGTACTTTAGACAAAGTTTTACAGAGCAAACTAGCTTCTCATTAAACAATTAATATACATATTGTTTTGTGACATTGGTTGCCAACTCACAGCATGTCAACACTCTCCCTTTCTCCACCTTAGGTTTCCCATTACCAGATTTCCTGTCCCCTCCTGCTTTCTCATTCTTGCCCCTTGGCTGCTGTGCCCATTTAGTCTCATTTTGTTTTATGGGCCTGTCTAATCTTTGACTGAAGGGTGAACCTGAGGAGTGATTTCATTACTGAGCTAAAAGGGTATCCAGGGGTCATACTGTTAGGATTTCTACAGTCTCTGTCAGACAAGTAATTCTGGTCTTTTTTTGTGAGTTAGAATTTTGTTGTACCTTTTTCTCCAGCTCTGTCTGGGAACCTCTATTGCGATCCCTGTCAGAGCAGTCAGTGGTGGTAAGTAGTTGGGCACCATCTAGTTCTCCTGGACTCAGTCTGGTGAAGGCTGTGGTAGTTGTGGTCCATTAGTCCTTTGGACTAATCTTTGCCTTGTGTCTTTGGTTTTCTTCATTCTCCCTTGCTCCAGATGAGGTGAGACCAGTGAAGTATCTTGGCTGCTCACAAGCTTTTAAGACCCCAGATGCTACTCACCAAAGTAGAATGTAGAACATTTTCTTTATAAACTATGTTATGGTCAATTGAGCTAGATGTTCCCCAAAACCATGGTCCCTATAGCCCTCAACCCAGTAATTTTGTCCCTTGGTGGGTCTGGATGTGTCTGTGGAGCTTCTACGACCTTGCCCTGGACAATTGTGCTGGCTTCCCCAGTATTGTGTACTGTCTTACCCTTCAACAAAGTTACTACATTTCTATTGTCTATTTAGTGTTTTTCCCTCCCCACCCCTACCCTCCCTCATAACCATGAAAGATTGTTTCTTTTTGTGTGTAAATCCTCCCATGAGTTTTTTTAATAATGGTCTTATGTAGTATTTGTCCTTTTGTGATTCACTTATTTCACTCAGCATATTGTCTTTGAAATTCATTTATGTTGTAGTATGTATCAAGATCTAATTTCTATTTATGAGTGAGTAGTATTCCATTACATGTATTTACCACATTGTGTTTATCCATTTATTTCTCGAAGGACACAAGCTGTTTCCACCTTTTTGCTATTGCGAATAGTGTTGCAATAAACACAGGTGTACATATGTCTGTGTTGCTACTTTTAGGTTCCTAGGATATATTCCTAGGAGTGGAATTGCTGTGCCATATGGTAGTTCTATTTTTAATTTCGGGGGACATCTCCATACTGCTTTCCACAATGTTGTTGTTGTTAGGTGTCATCGAGTTTGTTCTGACTCAAAGCGACCCTATTTATAATAGAACAAAATACTTCCCGGTCCTGCACCACCCTCACAATTGTTGTTATACTTGAGCCCATTGTTAGAGCCAATGTGTCAATCCACGTTAAGGGTCTTGCTTTTTTCTCTGACCCTGTACTTTACCAAGCATGATGTCCTTCTCCAGGGACTGATCCATCCTTATAACCTGTCCAAAGTATATGAGATGTAGTCTAGCCATCCTCACTTCTAAGGAGCATTCTGGTTATACTTCCTCCAAGACAGATTTGTTCATTCTTTTGGCAGTCCATGGTATATTCAATGTTCTTGCCAACACCACAATTAAAAGGCATGGATTCTTCTTCTGTCTTCCTTATTTTTCGTCCAGCTTTCACCTGCATATGAGGCAATTGAAAATGCCATGGCTTGGGTCAGGTGCACCTTAGACTTCAAGGTGACATCTTTGCTTTTCAAAACTTTAGAGAGGTCTCTTGAAGCAGATTTGCCCATAACAATATGTCTTTTGATTTCTGGACTGCTGCTTCCATGAGTGTTGATTGTGGATCCAAGTAAAATAAAATCCTTAACAACTTCAAACTTTTCTCCATTTTTCATTATGCTGCTTTTTGGTCCACTGTGAGGATTTTTGTTTCTTTTATGTTGAGGTGTAATCCATACTGAAGGCTGTGGTTTTTTGGTCTTCATCAGTAAATGCTTCCATTCCTCTTCACTTTCAGCAAGCAAGATTGTGTTATCTGCATAATGCAGGCTGTTAACGAGTGTTCCTCCAATCCTGATGCCCCATACTTCTTTATAGAGTCTGGCTTTTTGGGTTATTTGTTCAACATACAGATTGAATAGTATGGTGAAAGGATGCAACCCTGACACACACATCTCCTGATTTAAAACACACAGTATCCTCCTGTTCTGTTCAAATGACTGCCTCTTGATCTATGTATAGGTTCGTCATGAGTACAATTAAGTGGTGGAACTCCCATTCTTCACAATGTTACCCATAACTTGTTATGATCCACACAGTCAAATGCCTTTGCATAGTCTGTCAATTACTGGAGCCTTGTTTTTCCCCAATGTCTTGAGTACAGCTTGGACTTCTTCCTTCAGTACCATCAGTTCCTGATCATATGCCAGCTCTTGAAATGGTTGAACGTAGACCAAATCTTTTTGGAATAGTGACTCCATCTGTGTATTCCTTCCATCTTCTTTACTGCTTTAATGCTTCCTGCATCATTTAATATTTTCCCAATAGAATCCTTCAGTATTGCAACTGGAGGCTTGAATTTTTCAGCTTGAGAAATACCAAGCATGTTCTTCACTTTTGGTTTTCTATCTCCAGCTCTTTTTCTTTGCACGTGTCGTCATAGTACTTTGCTTTTTCTTCTCAAGCAGCCGTTTGAAATCTTCTGTTCATCTCTTTTACTTCATTTCTTCCTTTTGCTTTAGCTACTCGACATTCAAGAGCAAATTTCAGAGTCTCTTCTGACACCCATTTTGGTGTTTTCTTTCTTTCCTGTCTTTTTAATGACCTTTTGCTTTTTCATGTATGATGTCCTTGATATCATTCCATAACTCATCTGGTCTTCAGTCATTAGCGTTCAACCTGTCAAATCTATTCTTGAGATGGTCTCTAAATTCAGGTGGGATATACTCAAAGTCCTACTTTGGCTCTCATTGACTTGTTCTAATTTTCTTCAGTTTCATCTTGAACTTGCATATGAGCAATTGATGATCTGTTTAGCAATCTGCCCCTGGCCTTGTTCTGACTGATGATATCGAGCTTTTCCATTGTCTCTTTTCACACATATAGTGGATTCAATTCCTGCGTATTCCATGTGGCGAAATTCACGTGTAGCTGACATTTATGTTGGTGTAAAAAAGGTATTTGTGATGAAGAAGTCATTAGTCTTGCAAAATTATATCATGTGATATCTAGCATCGTTTCTATCACCAAGGCCATATTTTCCAACTAACGATCCTTCTTTGTTTCCAACTCTCGCATTCCAATCACCAGTAATTATCAATGCATCCTAACTGCATGTTCGATCAATTTCAGACTGCAAAGTTGGTAAAGATCTTTAATTTCCTCATCCTTGGCCTTAGTGGTTGGTGCATAAATTTCCATAATAGTAATATTAACTGGTCTTCCTTACAGGCGTATGGTTATTATTCTATCACTGGCAGCATTGTACTTCAGGATAGATATTGAAATGTTCTTTTTGATGATGAACGCAACGCCATTCCTCTTGAAGTTGTCATTCCTAGTGTATGTAATAGACCATATGATTGTCCGATTCAAAATGGCCAATACCAGTCCATTTTAGCTCACTAATGCCTAGCATATCGATGTTTATGTGTACCGTTTCATTTTTGAGGAATTCTAATTTTCCTAGATTCATAGTTTGTACATTGCACATTCCAATTATTAATGGATGTTTGCAGCTGTTTCTTCTCATTTTGAGTTTCATCTCATCAGCAGATGAAGGTCCCAAAACCTCGACTCCATCCACATCTTTAAGTTCGACTCTACTTTGAGGAGGCAGCTCTTCCTTCCCCAGTCGTTTTTGAGTGCCTTCCAACCTGGGGGGCTCATCTTCCAGCACTATTCATAAGGTTTTCACTGGTTAATTCTTTTCAGAAGTAGACTGCCGGGTTCTTCTTCCTAGTTTGTCTTAGTCTGGAAGCTCCACTGAAACCTATCCACCATGGGTGACCCTGCTGGTATTTGAATACTTGTGGCATAGCTTCTAGCATCACAGTAGCAAGCAAGCCCCCACAGTATGACAAACTGACAGACGTGTGGGGGCTGTATCATTTTACATGGTAAGTGTTGCAATCTCCTCACATCCTCACCAACATTTTTCATTTTCTGTTTTTTTTTTTCTTTTTTAATCACTGCTATTCTAGTAGGGGTGAAGTGGGGTAAGCTAACATTTTTAAAATGCATTTCATCTTGAGAGTATATTATGAAACATTGATTTTAGGATTTTGTTTTGCACCTATTCCAGGCACAAAAAACTGAAATAAAGACTAGGACCTGCTTAAAATGGGAATATAATAGGAAACTCCTACATCAATCTGGGTATTCAAGGGGCTAGTCATTCAAAGTAAAGGTGAATGACAAACTCACCAACTAGAAGAGGACACAATGGAGACTTACCTAATTTGAGCTTTGCTCTGGTTGAAGAAGTAAAAAAGAAAACCTGAGAATTAGTAAACAACTAACTGCACTCACTTAGGTTTACAATCCAAATTTTTGTTACATTGTATAACTTAAAACGTCTTAAGCAGACGGTTTTAAAGAGGTAGTGACCTGACATAACTGGCAGAATCAAATGCAATTTTTCTCTGAATTAATGTAACTTTAGTTTAGGCTTCAAATAATTCCCAAAGAAGACCTTTCCAAAGAACATGACCTCACAGTCAAAAATGATATATCACATGAGCAAATGAGGCACCATACATTAGAGCAAGAAAAAACAACAGACAGCAAAATCAGATCCCAAAGTCTCCACTAATGAAATTATCAAGTATAGAATATAAAATAAATATGCTTAATGTATTTCAGGAAACAACAGTAAAGATTGAAGTCACGAACAAGGAAAAAGAGACAATAAAACAATCAAACATTTTTATAGGAACCAAGCAGAGCTTCAGATAGAAAAATAAAATAATTGAAATAAAAAGTAGCTGAAAAATTGAAAGAAGAGATTATATTCTGCTGAAAATAAAAGTAGGGATCAAGAGAAACACAGAATGGAGATCCATATAAATTTGTAAATGCACGAAGGTCTAATAAATATGTATTCTGAGTTGAAGAAGGTAATAATATAGAAATTTTGGGATCAGGCAATATTCTGATAACGACAGGATTTTCAACAATTGTTGAAAGACATCAAACTATAGGTTCACAAAACCCATGATAAAATCCAAACAGAATGAACAACAACAACAAAAATGTCTGTGTGTGTGTCTGCATCTGGCTTCCAATGCGACAGAATGCTTTGGGACCCAGAAGCCAGTGGAAAATTGCCAGTGAGCTAAGATTAAAAACAAAACAGAACAAACATTTCCATTACTAGGGCAAATAAAGACATTTTCAGATTAAAAGCAATTGCAAGAGTTTACCTTACTAAAGAAAATCTTCAGGATGTATTTTGGGTAGAAGGAAATGATTCCAGATGGAAAATCTGAGATCTAAAAAAAGAATGGAAAGTATGATATTATTATCATTTAGACAAATCTAAACAAATAATTATTATGTAAAATATTTATTTATGGTTATAAAAGAAGAAAGGACTTAAATATGGGAAGAAACATACAAATCGGGAGTAGTGGTGATCAGAATGAAAATGTTTTGAAACTGTTGTGTTGTTTACAATGATATCAAAGAACTGGTTCATTTTTGGCCTCATTTAATTAAGTAAACTCGTTGAAATAGGCTTAGTACTAATAACATTTAATTTACTACTCAATTAGCACTAAACAAAGAAGTAAATGGAAATTCCTGAAAATATAGGTTAAATTGAAGACATAAAATAAGATGGTGAAAACAAATCTAAAGACTAGTGTATCAAAACTGATGTTCTTCAGACTATTATAAGCATAGATCAATATGGTTAGAAAACAATAACAAAAATAATACATTTAGAAAAAATTTAAACAATAAATGGGACAAAGAAAAATCCAAGAGGACCAAAAAAAAAAAAAAAAATTAGTAAGGATATAGAAGTGTCATTGATTGAAATGTGTCCCCCCAAAATATGTGTCAACTTGGTTAGGCCACGATTCCCAGTATTTCGTGGTTGTCTTACATTTTGTGATTGGTATAATTTTCCTGTGTGTTATAAATCCTAATCTCTGTCTGTGGTTAATGAGGCAAGATTAGATTATGTTAAAGAGGATTAGGGTGAGATGTAACACCCTTGCTCAGGTCGCATCCTTGATCCAATGTACAGGGAGTTTCCCTGGGGTGTGGACTGCACCACCTTATATCTTACAAGAGATAAAAGGAAAGGGAAGCTAGCAGAGAGGTGGGGACCTCATACCACCAAAAAAGCAGTGCCAGGAGCAGAGCTCATCCTTTGAACCAGGGATTCCTTCACAGAGAAGCTCCTAGTCCAGGGGAAGACTGATGATAGGACCTTCCTCCAGAGCTGACAGAGAAAGCCTTCTCCTGGAGCTGATGCCCTGAATTTGGACTTCTAGCCTATTAGACTATGAGAGAATAAACTGTTTGTGAAAGCCACCCACTTGTGGTATCTGCTACAGCAGCACTATATGACTAAGACAAGAAGGTTGGAAGAGCACAATTAACCTTTAATGGTCATGTAAGAACATCCTTATAGTTTCAAAAGATGATCCTTTAAGAGTCACACCTGGTACACACCTCCTATGCAGCTCTACCTACATTAAAGATGGCCAGACCTGTGCAACTAATAAGATGGGATGCTGTGTGACTTCCAAAGCTAGATTATAAGAAGGCTTGCAGCTTTGATCTTGGTATCCAGGAAATTATGCTTTAGGGCATGCCAGCCACCATGTTAACCATCCCCCCCTTCAAAAAAAAAAAAAAAAAAAAACATTGCTGTCGAGTGAATTCTGACTCACAGTGACCCTGTAAGGTGGAGTAGAACTGCCCCACAGGGTTTCCAAGGAGCAGCTGGTGGATTGAAACTGCCGACATTTTGGTTAGCAGCAGAGCTCTTAACCACTGCACCTTGAGACTACAATGCTGTGAAAAAGTCCCACTCATGTGAGGTGGACACTAGGAGAGGGAAGGGATGCCCAATCTGCCTTTAGTCATCTAGATGAGTTGCCAAAAATATGACTGAAGTTGCCTTCTTGAATTTCTGCCTCTCTCAAGCTTTCAGATATCTCCAGTACCAGTCTCCATCTAACTTAAATTGCATGAGAGACTCTAATCTCTGATCTAAGTCATTCCATAAAATTGTGAGAGTTAAAAGTAAGTTATTATTTTCAGTTGCTAAGTTCTGGAGTATTTTTATATGCATCAGGAGATAACTAAAACAACCTTATAACTGGAGACAAAAAAATCATAACAGGCCAATAGCAAGCATCATCATACTTTACGAGACTGGTGCTATTCAGACCATGCTTTGTAAGCATGTATCAACAGAGTTAGAAAGCAAAAGTAATAAATAATTCATTTAGAAAAAGCCACCAACACTAAACAATGTCTGGAGCAGGAAGAAATCAAGGTGAAATTCTAAAAATGTTTGTAACTTAGCTATAAATTAAGTGCTATAGATCAAACGTATGTGGTACAGCTTATGGGTTCGTAGAGGTAACCCAGAACCCAGTAGAGGTAGAGGTAATTTTTTTTTTTTTTTTGCCTTAAGTGTTCACATTTTTAAAAAAGTGCTGATAAGTAGTGAATTAAATGAGTTAGGGTCCAGTCAAGAGACAGAAGCCATAGCTGAAATTTAAAATGGGAACACTTAATATATATAAAAAAAATGTTAACTGAGAAAAATGTGGTGAACTATTGTAAAGTGTAATGGGAATTCTAAGGCAGAGCAGAGGTAATAACTACAGCAAAGAGCTTTCACCCTTAGTGCTGAAGGAAAAATGACCAAGGAAATAGTAAGGTAGAGGAGAGGCTACATGAGGATAAAATTTAGACTTCTGAGAGATGTCATGGCTGCTTCAAAGACAGACCACCTGCCATGGCAGTAAGAAGAAATTTACTGGAGGCCACTCACCAGGGCAATGGGAGCAGCATCGCCACAGTGAACAAGAACACTGCTGAAGAGATCATGTGCTCATTGAAGTGCCTGCCATTGCTGCGAATACTGCAGGGACCAGCCATTCACCAAACCACCTGCTACTGTGGAAAAACAAATAAACAGGAGAAGCAACTACCTCCTTACTCCTCCAGCCTTGCAGTCTCCCTCCAGTGTCCCTCACTGACAGAGCCTAACATAAAACCAGCTGGAAGAGGGACATTTGATTTGCAACATCCAACTCCAGCATCACAAAATAGGACAAAAGAAAGGTGAATTTGGAATCAAGTGGCTATACGTTAACAACAGATATACTAAGGCTTCAACATAAGAAGCTATAAAGAAACTCTAGAATAACCCCAAAGAAACTAAGAAGGGAATAATAAAGATAATACTTTTCTTTTTTTTTAAAGCAGATGTAAAATACAGAGGATCAATAGAACTAACAATTGTCACTTAGACAAAGTTGATAAAATTAACAAACTGCTGGAAAGGTTATAAAATAAGTACAAAAGTGACTTAATTGCAGATATGGCAGAAATTAAAATTTAAAAGTTGCGATGAACAGCTTCACACCAACAAATTTCAAAACTTGATGAAATGAACTAAATTTCTAAAAAATACAGTTTCCCATAACTGGCACAAGAAGACATAGAAAACCTAAATCTCCAAAAATCATTCAATCAGTACTTGAAAATTTTCCCACAAAGAAAATACTAGGCTGCATGATTTCAAACAGCATTTAAGGAATAAACAACTCAAATCCAATACAATACCTTTAAAATGATAAAAAAAAAAAAAAATTCTCTAGTATTTTTATATTTTCAAATCATTTGGAAAGTGACAATAGGAACTGATGATAATCAAATATAGTAAAAGAAATAAAAATTGCAGTTCATTCTCCCTCAAAAACACATGAACAAATATCCTAAACAAACGATTAGAAACTAAATCCGTAATAGGAAAACAAAAACAAAAACCAACATCCCAAATATCCATCAATAAAAAAGAATAATTGTGGTACAGTCATTTAATAGACTGCTTAGTATGTTGCAGTTCAAATAACTAAACAATAGCTGTAAGCTACACCATGAATGAATCACAAAAACATTGTTGAGTGAAAAGTATGGGTAATATAAAAATATAAACACTATGATTCAACTTATGTAATGTTCAAAATTAGTCAGAACCAAATAATATGTCATTCAAGGAACCTTGCATGTATATATGGTAACACTACGAATAAAAACAAGAAAATGATTGATATAAATATTTAGAAAAAGGAGGTAAATGTGGTCGGAGAAGGTCATGTGGTCATTTCAAAGACACTGGTCTTAATCTGGGTAGTTGGATCATGGGGTTTATCAATATTCTTTAACCATATAAACATGTTATATATACTTTTTTGTTTGTATAAAATATTTTGAAAGAAAGAAAGAAAATAAAGGGAGAAAAAAAGAAGAAAAGAGAAGGGAATGAAGGAGAAAGTAAAGGAAGAAAAGAAGGGAAGGAGGGAAGAAACCAATGCAGTAGAGCCCAAAAGGAAGAGGCATTTGGGGTTCAAATGATCACTTTGTCACTTAGCGAGGCCTTAGGCAGGTTTACTTAAGTTTACTGAACTCATGTTGCTTCATCTATAAAAGTATGGTATTTACCTTAGAGTGTTGCTTGTGGATTAAATGAGATGTTTTTGAGGTTCTTGAGAGATATTAAGTGCTCAATAAATGATAAGGATACTTATATGATATAGTCGTTTACATTTTCAAGCATTAACATTTATGGGATGCCCTGATGGTGCAGTGGCTAATGTGCTCAGCTGCTAATCTAAAAGGTTAGTGGTTCTAACCTGCCAGCTGCTCCTCGGGAGGAAGATGTGGCAGTCTGCTTCCATAAAGATTTACAGCCTTGGAAACCCTATGGGAAGGCTCTACTCTGTCCTATAGAGTCTCTGTCAGTTAGAATCGACTCGACAGCAGCAGGTACTATGCTCTTAGCTATTTGTTTTTGTTGGGTGCCATCAAGTTGATTCCAACTCATAGCAACCTATATGACAGAGTAGAACTGCCCCATAGGGTTTCCAAGGAGTGGCTGGTGGATTTGGACTGAATTTTTGGTTAGCAGCCTGAGCTCTTAACTGCTACACCGCTATGCTAATGAATAAAACAGATACGATATTGCTCTTGTAGAGATTACACCCTAATGATGGAAAAGGTATTCAACAATCCCATGGACAGATATGAAGTAATAAATTATGAAATTTTAAGAAAATATGCTTAAAGATATAAGGAGAGATTTTTAGTGCAAAGGCCTTATTTAGGTTGGGGGAATCAAGGGAAGTCTTCTCTAACAAAGTGACATTAGGGAGCATCATAAAGGAAGCTTTCATATCCTGTGTTTGTCTTATATAATGGATCTAACTTAGCTATATCCCTTTTATACCCCAAGTCTCAGTTTAAATGGCATCTCTACAGCTGGGAACACAGTAACTATTCAAAAAATATGTGTTTAATATTGCCATGTGCCTCTCAAGCTCTCTATTAATACTTATTGAAATTTTCAAATTTCTGTGCTTATTTCAGTACTTTACACACAGTGGATGTTCAGTAAAACCTTTTCAGCATTAGATACCAATATTTAGAAAAAAAAAATGCTGGATTTCAGATTATCACTAATGTATCCCTCAAAGCTTATAGGTTTCCTTTAAGAAAAAGAAAAAAAAAAATCCATCCATAGATGTTTTAAAAAGTACATGCAGAAAATAGTAATTAAAATAAAAAGAAAAATACATGAAGGTAGTGAATAAGCCCTTCCTCCATAAATTCCCAGTTATGGCCCTTTGGCCCTTGGTTATATAATCCTGACTAGAATTACTTTTGCTTTTGGAGCCAAATCCCTAGAGTCTTGTGTTCTTGGCTGGCACAGAGTAAAGTTATTACATGTGAACCTCTTAAATTCTGAATACAGCATTTCCCCACTTACTACTCTCATAGGTCTGTAAGGTAATGGGAAAGAAAGAAAAAGGAGGTAGTTCGAACATCAACTTCATTAAAAAGCAAAAGATAAAGCCAGTGTTACATCTGGAGCTTAATCAGATATAATAGTATTTTCATTGAGCTATATAAAAGGAATTTCTCTAGATTTAGGTACCAGCATAAGCAGAGAAGGGGGAATAAAGGCATTTATTTAGAAGGCTACCTTAACACAGTAAGCTAATGATGGGTGATAAGATACCAAAGGGAAGTGTTCTAAAATCTGCTTAATAAAATCTTATACTTGGAACGTTGGATTATGCATCCAAAGGCTAAGACCATGATCATTGCTTCCCAAAAGACTTGTACCATCTTGAGAACGTAGGTTTGCTGTGCTGTTCTTCCTTCTTCCGGTGATGGTGCAATGAAGTGTTTCATTGTAGGACAGATGAGAGTAAACAACAGAAGATACGAGAGTGTGCTATTAATTTTGGGCAAAAGACTGAATAACTGGATAAAAGACAGCAACATTCTAGCCCTTGTAGCTGCCTCACTGACACCTCCTTCTTCCCTTCAAGGATAACCCGACCAAACCCATTGCTATTGAGTCAATTCTGTCTCATAGTGACCCTATAGGACAGAGCAGAACTGCCCCATAGAGTTTCCAAGAAGCGCCTCGTGGATTTGAACTGCCGATCTGTTGGTTAACAGCCGTAGCACTTAACCACTACACCACCAGGATTTCCCTGAGGATAAACAAAAATAAGAAAAACTTCCAGGGGAGTGAAATGGATATGCATTTTTCTACTCACTTCTTATACGCATAGAGATTTTGCCTATTCGTTCAGATATACTCTGAAAGTTGATATCACAGGGTTAAAGCAGTTCTGTCCATTAGTGAAGACATTTAACATCAACAAACTCTTCTGTCTCTACCTGTGTATGTGCTGGGGTTGAAAAAGCACCCAGGACAGCATCCTGTGTAAATTCCAGATTCCAGAGCTCCTTGAATTCTGTCATTTCCTATAATTTCTCAATTATTATTTTTTTTTTATTGACTTCTTAGGAAGCACAATTTAGAATTCACTGGCTTCCAGGAAAGAGATGCCGCTTGCTAGCATTGTCAGTGAATAGGTTTCAAGTCCCTATCAGAGGAAGAGTAAAAGTGCAAGTGTGTGTGTGTGTGTGTGTGTGTGTGTGTTCACTCCTCTACTTGTAGTTTTCGGTTAAGAAAGCAAAGCTGCTCCATTTCCATGGTAAAATAGGTAAGTGTTTTGCTTATGTTCATACACGTGCATGTGCACACACATGTTCCACTGTGTCATTCTGGCCAAAGAAAAAGACAGTTGAGAGCTAATTGGGATGATGATAACTCCCAGCTACCATTTCTGCTCACCTTTGGTCCTTTACCAGAAAAATCACCATCATCATTGATGGTCAGAACAGAGAAGAGTTTGGATGTTTTGAATCTCATCACAAAAAGCCAGAGGTGCCTTAACTGGGACCTGTAGTTGACACATGTGAAATAATACGCAGTGATTCCATGTTACAGCAAGGAAATAAAAAACAAAAACAGTTATCACTGAGTCAATTCCAAGTCATGGTAACCCCATGTGTTGCAGAGCACAACTGCATTCCATAGGATTTTCATGGCTGTGACCTTTTGGAAACAGATTGCCAGGTGGATTCAAGTTGCCAACCTTCTGGTTGATAGTTGAGCTTACCTGTCTGTGCCACCTAGGGACTCCTAGGAATTAGTGAGGCTTTAAGTGGTGTTTTATGAGTATGTGTAATCACAAGATGACATATGTTGTGTAGTAAAACATGCAGCTTCTTGCATCCTATCATCATGAAGGCATTTCATCTTTGCACCCTCTCCTTGCCACTGTCTCTTTCCTTCTCGCCTAATCCTTGCACCAACCTGGAGCTGGGAAGCAACTCTGTGGTTGGTCTCTCACTTCCTATCTTTGTGAGTTGCAAAAGCCCCACTCCCATGAGGGCAGCGAGACTAAGAAGTCTCTAGGCCTTTGATTGCTCATAGTATGAATTAGTTGGTTGAGGTAATAAATATTTAAAGGGTTGTTTTCTTGATCCCTGTAACCTTTAAAGCCTTAAGAGGAAGAATCCTAAGGTTTTCTTTATTCATTTATCCAACAAATGTTTATCACAATTCTACTATGAGCCAGTCATTGTACTAGGTCCTAGAAACCTAATCTCCATTCACTCCTCTTCATGAGCATCCAACAAGAGTCAATCATGAAACCTTGCTGAGACAAAGAGAGAGAGTGAAAATAAACAAACAAAAAACTAGTAATGTCTAGATGTCATGACTTTAATGTTAAATAATTGACTCTGGTTGGATGCATGAATATTTCCCTTTTCTTTCTCTTCCTAACATACTGTAAGCCATTCTTTAAATCTCAGTTCTACTGTGTAACGGATTGAATTATGTCCCCCCAAAAATGTATCAATTTGGCCAGACTATGATTTCCAACATTGTGTGGTTGTCTTCCATTTTGTGATTGTAATTTTATGTTAAAAAGGATTAGGGTGGATTGTAATACCACCCTTACTCAGGTCACATTCCTGATTCAGTGTAAAGGAAGTTTCCTTGGGAAGTGGCCTGTACCACCCTTTAACTCTCAAGAGTTAAAGAGGAAATGGAAGCAAGCAGAGAGTTGGGGACCTCATATCACCAAGAAAAAAGCACCAGGAGCAGAGCACATCCTTTAGACCAGGGATTCCTACTCAGAGAAGCTCTTAGTATAGGGGAGGATTGACGAGAAAGACCTTCCTCCAGAGCCAACAGAGAGAGAAAGCCTTCCCCTGGAGCTGACACCTTGAATTCGGACTTTTAGTCAACTTTACTGTGACAAAATAAAATTCTCTTTGTTAGAGCCATCCACTTGTGGTATTTCTGTTATAGTGGCACTAGATGACTAAGACACACTGCCAAGTCTTTCATGAAGACTTCTAGATCGCCTCAATGAAAAATGAGCTTTCTCTGATCAGGCATCTTATTTCTCTTATTATTTGTACCACTCATAAAGAATACTATATGATCCCTACCCCTTGAGTGTGGACTGGACCTTGTGACTTGCTCTAACAAATGGAATATGGCAAAAGTAATGCATGTCATTTCTGAGATTAGGTTATAAAAGAAGATGAATTCCGTTGTGCTTATACTCTACGTTTCTCCTCCTATCTCTCGATTGCTCACACTGAAGGAAGCCAACTGCCATATTGTGAGTTGCCTTATGGAGAGGTCCGTGTGGTAAGAAACATAGGGCCATAATCTGAGAGGAACTGAATCTAGCCAACAACCTTTTGAGTGAGTTTGGAAGTAATTTGAATCTTGAGAAAACCGTATGAGAGGCCTTGAGCCAGGAGACCTAGCTAAGCATATGTAGATTTCTGACCCACCAAAAATTGTCAGACAATAAATATTCTTTCAAGTCACTAATTTTGGGGTACTTAGTTACACAGAAATAGATAACTAATCTAATTCTGCTATTTTAGCTCTAACCTGTGGGTGGTATAGATGGTTAAGCATGGCTGCTCAACCAAAAGTTTGGAGATTTGAATCTACCCAGAGGTGACTCAGAAAAAAAGGTCTGGAAAAAACTTCTGGAAAAGAAAAAAAGGCCTGGAAAAAAAAAAAAAATCAGCCATTGAAAACCCTAAGGAGCACAGTTCTACTCTAACACACACAGGGTAGCCATGAGCTGAAATTAGCTTAATGGCAGTTGACATTGTAGCTTTATCATATATTCATTCATTCATTTAACAAACATTTAGTGGATATCTGCTCTTCTTTCTGCCTGTGCTCTGTAAGGCAAGCTGAAGCACATGTGATATCTGCCATGGGGGACTGTAGTTTATAAGAAATATGGACATGCAAAAATAAAATCACAACACAGTGTGTAAGAAATGAGGGTGAGAGGCACAGAGGAGCTGTAGGAGAACTCAGAGGAAAGATGTTGCATTTGATTCTTGTCTGTTCCTCCCACTTACGAGAAAGCACTTTGAGGCATGTATCATACGGCACAGGGTTAGAAATGCTGATTCCAGACTCAAAGCCTTCAGTTTAACCCTACCTTAAACATGTGTTAGATATAAAACTTAGGGCAAGTTACTTAAACTCTCTGAGCCTGTTTCTGCATTAAAAAAAAAAAAAAAATGGAATTGTTCATAGTACTTACTTCATAGAGTTGTTGGGAGAATTGAGTATGAAGGTCATGAAGTCTAAAACACTTACAACATGTAGTATATGTTCAGTAAATCTTAGCTGGTTTCATCATATTGTCCATGGTAGCAAGTGATGAGCCATATATGGATTATACACTCGATAAATAGCTTTCCTGAGTCAATCAATCATCCCAGGGCAAGAATGAGGAACGGAGATGCAGTGTAATGCTACAGTTAAGAACCAGGAGTCAGAAGTCAGATTATGGTTTGAATGTTCACTTTGCCACTTTCAAACTCCAGGTCCTTTTGGTAAATTATTAACCTCTACAAATCTGTTCCCTCACCTGTAAAATGGGGATAATGATAGTACTTATCTCAGAAATTTGTTGTAAGGATTCTAGAACCTCAATAACATGAGGCACTAAACTTAGTACTGGCCCATAATAATCTTGAATTTGATGTAGTCATTTTTTTAAATAATATTTTTCATTGGCCTCTGAATCCAAGCCCTGGGTTAAATGATGGACAGGCATTAAAATATAATGCCCTAAGTGTACTACTCCTAGAGACTGTCGGCTATTTTTCAGAAAATATTTCCATTGGAGAATTGTACTTTCCACAGCCTGTCTTTTGCTGTTCTGGTGACACACCTTTGATCAGAGTTCTCAGCAGCAGAAATCCACAGGCAACTGAGCTGAGGTTTCTATTTGTGGCCAGGACTAAATCCTTGAAAGGCTGAGATGAGACTCACCTGGAATTGCATCTGCATGCAATCAAGTCTTCTCTCATTTAACAGTCACAAGGGAGAGCTCAGGTCAGTCTTTGGAATGATTCAGAGAAATTCCTGGTTTGTTCAATGGGGAAAGTTCTGGCCCAGGTAGGAAGATGTCCCCAGTCCAGCCCTAGTCAAATTGCTGATACTCTCATTAGCTTGAGCTAGTCATTTAAATTTCCCCACTATACTTTGCTCATATTAAATAATATTCTCCCCATTCATCTCAGAGAAGTATTCTGATGATAAGAATTAAATATTCATTGTGTACAAGTAGGAAAATGCAGAGAAGTATAAAGAAGAAATATTGCTACTCAAAATGAATCTCCCAGACGTAACCATTAAGATTTTGTTGTAGTTTTTGGAAACCCTAGTAGCGTAGTGGTTAAGAGCTATGGCTGCTAACCAAAAAGTTGGCAGCTGGAATCCACCAGCCGCTCCTTGGAAACTGTATGTGGCAGTTCTACTCTGTCTGATAGGGTTACTGTAGGTCAGAATTGACTCCACAGCAACAGGTTTAGTTTTTTTGGTTTCAATTCATTTATTCAACCAATGGAAACCCTGGTGGTGTAGTGGTTAAGTGGTATGGCTACTAACCAAGAGGTCGACAGTTTGAATCCACCAGGCGCTCCTTGGAAACTCTGTAAGGTCAGTTCTGCTCGGTCCTATAGGGTCACTATGAGTCGGAATTGACTTGATGGCAGTGGGTTTTGGTTTTTTATTCAACCCATAATTTATTGTGTGCCTACCATGTGCCAGACACTGTAATTTCAACCTTGTTATGCATAAATGTGTATACTTACATATGTAATAAATAAAATGTAAAATGAGTATGACCGTGTATAGTTTCTACCCACTGTCATTTAAGCTTGAGCCACGCATAATCGGCCTTTGAAAACATCTTTTTCTGAACTGCATAACAATGCAGAGATTAAATAACTATGCCGTAATTAATTAATTATATCATTCTTCCCCTGACGGTGTTTAGGCTGCCACTAATAATTCTCTTCATAAATATAAGATCAGGCCTTGAATATTTCCTTAGTACAGTTCCCTGGAAGTGATCTTACTGGACAAATTGACTTGGGCATTTTTAAGGCTTTTGATAATTTTTCAGATATTATGCAAAAGACCCCTTTAAAGTCAAAGATGTCTCCTTGAGGGCTAAGGTGCATCTGACCCAAGCCGTGGTATTTTTAATTGCCTTGTATGCATGTGAATGCTGACAATGATTAAGGAAGACTGAAGAAGGACTGACGCCTTTGAATTATGGTGTCGGTGAAGAACATTGAATACGGACTGCCAGAAGAATGAACAAATCTGTCTTGGAAGAAATTCAGCCAGAATGCTCCTAAAAAACAGGGATGGCAAGACTTTGTCTCACACACTTTGGAAATGTTTTCAGGAGTTACCAGTCTGTGGGGAAGGACATCAAGCTTGGTAAAGTAGAGGGTCAGCGAAAAAGAGGAAGACCCTCAACAAGATGGATTGACACAGTGGCTGCAACAATGGCCTCAAACATAGCAATGATTGTGAGGATGGCACAGGACAGGACAGTGTTCTGTTGTACATAGGGTCAGTATGAGTCAGAACCAACTCAATGACACTTAACAACAATGTGGTCCAGTTTATTCTTCCACCAGTAATGTATACATATAGTATTCTCCCAACTCCTATTTTAACATCCACCCAGAGGATCTTAGGTCAAAGCTAGAAATGACCACGCAAAGCAATCTAAAACAGCAAGTTCTAGGCTTTTTAGTCCTGTGGTGCACTTGGAAACACTGTAGTTTAGGACAGACACCTGAGTTTATGGAGCAGGAAGGACTTATCTCAAAGATCCTAAAATGGTCTCCATTCACAGGGTGTCAGGTTTCAAAGCTCTTGCTCAGAGTAGACACTCTATCAGTGTTGCTGACGGATGGTGGACTGCCCAGAGCTGATGATGACACAGGCAAACACCAAGTAAAAAAAAAAAAAAGAACAAAAAACACAGAACAGGGTTTCCTTTATTTTAGGCAGATCTTCTTTGTGGTTGAAACACCTGCTGAATTTTTATTGAAAATGCAATATTTTGGCTGGGCGTGAAAATCTATGTTAGGAAATGCCCCCCAAGTGAACAAAATATGTATCGGGTGATAATGAATGTTATTACTGGAAGCAACATTTGTCCCTGTTTTTTTTTTTTTTTTTTTTGGCCTGACCCTCACTCAATCATAGTAAATTTTAATATGTGTGTCAGGTTTCCTGCAATTTATATAAAATGAAACTCATTGGGAAAGATAACACCCAAGTGTCCATATGATTTCATGCTGCGGTTTCAGCTTAGATCTAAAGCTAATGTCAGTTTCCCGTACCTTCTCCTGGGGAGATGTCAACAGAAATGCTGGCTCAGAATGAATGCGTTCCTATGACTGATATTTTTGATGGACCCAGCTGTGCTTCTTCTCTCAGAAATCACCCCCTTCTGTGATCACAAAAAAGAAAAAAAGAAATAGGCCCATCTTTTAAGACAGGAATAATTTTGCCTCACTGAGCACTGTTTCTTAAAATTCTTTTTGGGTTTAAAATCTATTGGTTAATCTTTGTGTCATATCTTATTATGCAAAGAAGTTCAGTGCATACTGGCTCCCAAACCAGGCCCTGAGGTCTAACAGAATATGGTCGATTCTTGAAGATTTTAGAACCAGATCATTTCTTGTTTTATTTATTTATTTTTTAGTTCTCTGGATTTGTCTCTCTTAGCAATCATTCTGTTTTTAACCACTTGAGGGTTCAGATGAATACTTGAATGCACCATGTTTTGTGTGAGTGTATATCTAGACAAAAGTAGAATATTAGGAGATGCCAAACTCATGGTTTTGAATGAGAGTTGAAAGGATCATGACTTTGTTGCTTGGATATGTGCAACTTGGGGTAGGGGATAGGAGTGACAATCCCGGTCTTCAACTAGCTGAAGCACTGTCAGGTGGAGATGTGAAGTTACTCAGGTCGTATAACACAGCAAATGGAACTATCATCAACAAGTGGGTTCGACCTTCCAAACAGTTCTCAGATTTATTTCTCTCCATCTTAACTCTCCACCACTGTAGTCCAAGCCACTTCCATATCTTGTCTGGGTTACCATCACAGCCTCATGACTGGTATTCCCACTATTCACGATTACTGAAAAAAACCAAACCCATTGCGTTGATTCCAACCCATAACGACCCTATAGGACAGAGTACAGTTGCTCCATAGAATTTCCAAGAAGCACTTGGTGGATTTGAACTGCTGACCTTTTGGTTAGCAGCCCTAGCACTTAACCACTCTGACACCAATGTTTCCAAATTGTTCCCCTCTAATCTACATCCTTCTCCTGCTTATAACCCTTCAATAGTTTCATGCCAGTTTAGATAAAGTTTCAGAGCCTTAAATGGCCTACATATCCCTGAATAACCTTACTCTTCCTCCTCTCCCATCCTTATGTCTTTGCCCCTTATTCTTTGCTCTAGTCGTAAGGAAATTCTTTGGGAACAATAGCACTCAAATGTCCATATGATTTCAGGTTGCAGAATCAGAAGCATGCTAAAACTTCCTGCTAGTTTGGCAATCTTTAGATATGTTTTCCCCCTTGCTTGGAATCACCCTTTCTTCTTTAATTATTCCACTGTCACCTTCTCCCTGGTCTGTCTAACCCCCACTATCCTTTAGGCTCCACACACTCATCTCTTCCTGCCCAGCCTAGATCCCTCAGTTATAAGTTTTGATGGCACCATCTACGTCTTTTCTAGTGCTTTTCTTGTAGTTATTTATGCAGCCTGTTTTCCTAGAATCCCTGAATGATCTGTGAAAGAAGAGGCTGCTTCTCTTACTGACTGATGTACTGTGGCACTTACATTCATTCACAGGGTTATTAGAATGGTTAGCACATGGTAAGATGCTTACTTAATAAATATGTGTTGAGTGGGGGGAATGAATGAAGAGATAAAAAGACAATGTTTTTTCTATATGCAACAACTCTAACAATGTAAGCTGTCTGAGGATAAATTGGGCCATCTTGAAGGAGGAGCCTCCATAATTGGAAGTATTCATGTAGACACTAGGAAATATGTTGATAGTAATAACGGAGTAATAAATGAAGCACCAAGTGGAGAATCGTACTGCATATTTTATTTATTTAGATTTATTGTGCTTTAAGTGAAAGTTTGCAAATCGAATCAGCCGCTCAAACAAAAAGTTATACACACCTTGCTATGTTCTCTTAGCTGCTCTCCCCCTAGTAAGACAGCACACTCCTCCTCTCCACCCTGTATTCTCTGTGTCCATTCAACCAGCTCCTGTTCCCCTCAGCTTCTCATCTCGCCTCGTCCTATGTCCATTCAACCAGCTCCTGTCCCCCTCTGGCTTCTCAGCTCACTGCCAGACAGGAGCTGCTTACATAGTCTCATGTGTCTACTTAACCCAAGTAGCTTACTCCTCATCAGTATCATTGTCTGTCTTATAGTCCAGTCCAATCTCTGTCTAAAGAGTTAGCTTCCGGAATGGTTCCAGTCTTGGGCTAACAGAGGGCCCAGGGACCATTATCTCCAGGACACCTCTAGTCTCATTCAGTCCTTTAAGTCTGGTCTTTTTACAAGAACTTGAGATCTGCATCCCACTGTTGTCCTGCTCCATCAGGGATTTTTTGTTGTGTTCCCTTTCAGGGCAGTCATCAGTGGTAGAAGGGCACCATCAAGTTCTTCCGGTCTCAGTCTGATGTACTCTCTGGTTTATGTGGCCCTTTCTGTCTCTTGGGGTCATCTTTACCTTATGTCTTTAGTGTTCTTCACTCTCCTTTGCCCCAGGTGGGTTGAGACCACTTGATGCATCCTAGATGGCCGCTTGCTATTGTTGAAGACTCCAGATTCAGCTCACCGAAGTGGGTTGCAGACTTTTTTTTTTAATACATTTTCTTATGCCAATTGACCTAGATGTCCTCTGAAACCATGGTCTCCAGAACCCCATCCCCACTACTCTGGCTGTCGAAGCATTTGGTTGTATTCAGGAAACGTCTTTGCTTTTGGTTTAGTCCACTTGTCCTGACTTCTTCTGTATTGTGTGTTGTCTTCCCCTTCACCAAAAATAGTTCTTTTCTACTGTCCAATTAGTGAATGCCCCTCTCCCTCTCTCCCCACCCTCATAACCATCAAAGAATATTTTCTTCTGTGTTTAAACTTTTTCTTCAGTTCTTATAATACTGGTTTCATACAATATTTGTCCTTTTGCAACTGACTAATTTCACTCAACATAAGGCCTTCCAGATTCCTCCATGTCATGAGATGTTTCACGGATTCATCATTGTTCTTATTTGTTGTGTACTACTCCATTATGTGAATATACCATAATTTATGTATCCATAAACCCCTTGATGGACACCTTGTTTGCTTCCATCCTTTTGCTATTTAAACAGTGCTGCAATGAACATGAGTATGCATGTATCTATTCCTGTGAAGGCTCTTATTTCTCTAGGATATATTCCGAGGAGTGGGATTGCTGGATCCTATGGTAGTTCTATTTCTAGCTTTCTAAGGAAGCACCACATGGATTTCCAAAGTGGATGTACCATTTTACAGTCCCACCAGCAGAGTATAAGTGTTCCAGTCTCTCCACAACCTCTCCAACATTTATTATTTTGTGTTTTTTGGGTTAATGCCAGCCTGTTGGGGTGAGATGGTATCTCATTGTAGTTCTAATTTGCCATTCTCTAATGGCTAATGATCTTAAGCCTTTCCTCATGTATCTGTTAGCCACTTGAATGTCTTCTTTGGTGAAGTGCCTGTTCATATCATTTGCCCATTTTTTAATTGGGTTATTTGTCCTTTTGTTGTTGAGTTTTTGCAATATCATGTAGAGTTTAGAGCTAAGACAATGACTAGAATTGTCATAGCCAAAAACTTTTCCCCAGTCTGTAGGTAATCTTTTGGTGAAGTCTTTGGATGAGCATAAGTGTTTGATTTTAGGAGCTCCCAGGTATCTAGTTTCTCTTCTGTTGTTTGTGCATTGTTAGTAATGTTTTGTGTACTGTTTATGCCATGTATTAGGGCTCCTAGCGTTGTTCCTATTTTTCTTCCATGATCTTTATTGTTTTAGATTTTATATTTAAGTCTTTGATCCATTTTGAGTTAGTTTTTGTGCATGGAGTGACGTATGGTGTTGTTTCATTTTTTTGCAGATGGATATCCACTTATGCCAGCACCATTTGTTAAAGATACTCTCCTTCATTTAGCTGACTTTAGGCCTTTGTCAAATAACAGCTGCTCATATGTGGAAGGATTCATGTCTGAATTCTCAATTCTCTTCCTTTGGTCTATGTATCTGTTGTACCTGTACCAGGCTGTTTTGACTATAGTGGTGCTATGATATGTTCTAAAATCAGATAGTAGCGTGAAGCTTCCTATTTTGTTTTTCTTTTTCTGCAATGCTTTATTTATCTGGGGTGACTTTCCCTTCCATATGAAGTTGGTGATTTGTTTCTCCCTTTCATTAAAAAATTTCCTTGGTATTTGGATATGGATTGCATTGTATTTATAGATCGTTTTGGGTAGAATAGACATTTTCACAATGTTAAGCCTTCCTATTCATGAGCAAGGTATATTTATCCACTTACGTAGGTCTCTTTTGGTTTCTTGCAGCCGTGTCTTGTAGTTTTCTTTTTATAGGTTTTTTACATTTCTAGTTAGATTTATTCCTAATTATTTTATCTTCTTGGCGGCTATTGTAAATGGTATTGATTTCCTTTTTGACATTCTTTTTGTTGGTATAGAGGAATCCAACTGATTTTTGTGTGTTTATCTTGTACCCTGATACTCTGCAAAACTCTCCTATTAGTTTCAGTAGTTTACTTGAGGATTCTTTAGGGTTTTCTGTGTATAAGATCATGTCATCTACAAATAGAAATACTTTTACTTCTTCCTTACCAATATATATGCCCTTTATTTCTTTATCTAGCCTAATTGCTCTGGCTAGGACCTCCAGCACAATGTCGAATAAGAGTGGTGATAAAGGGCATCCTTGTCTGGTTCCCATTCTCAAGGGGAATGCTTTCAGGCTGTCTCCATTTTGGATGATGTTGGCTGTTGGCTTTGTATAAGCACCCTTTATTATGTTGAGTAATTTCCCTTCTAATTCTATTTTGCTGAGAGTTTTTATCATGAATGGGTGATGGAATTTGTCAAATGCCGTTTCTGCATCAATTGATAAGATCATGTGATTCTTGCCTTTTGTTTTATTTCTATGATGGCTTACATTGATTGTTTTTCTAATGTTAGATCATCCTTGCATGGCTCGTATGAATCCCACTTGGTCATGGTGAATTTTTTTTTTTTTTGATATGTTGTTGAATTCTATTGGCTAGAATTTTGTTGAAGATTTTTGTTTCTAAGTTCATGAGGGATATAGGTCTGTAATTTTCTTTTTGTGTGGTGTCTTTACCTGGTTTTGGTATCAGGGAATTGCTGGCTTCATAGAATGAGTTTGGAAGTATTCCATCCTTTTCTATGCTCTGAAATACCTTTAGTAGTAGTGGAGGTAGCTCATCTCTGAAAGTTTGGTAGAATTATCCAGTGAAGCTGTCAGGGCCAGGGTTGTTTTTTTTTTTTTTTTTTTTTGAGAGTTTTTAAATTATCTTTTCAATCTCTTCTCTTGTTATGGGTTTCTTTAGTTGTCCCACCTCTATTTATGACAGCTTAGACTGGTAGCGTGTCTCTAGAAGTTTGTCCATTTCCTCTAGGTTTTCAAATTTGTTAGAGCACAGTTTTTCGTAGTAATCTGGTATGATTCATTTAATTTCAATTGGTTCTGTTGCAATATTACCCATCTCATTTCTTATTTGGGTTGTTTGTTTCGTCTCCTGCTTTTCTTTTGTCAGTTTGGCCAATGGTTTATCGATTTCGTTAATTTTTTCATAGAGCCAGCTTTTTGTCTTAACTCTTTCAATTGTTTTTCTCTTCCCTATTTCATTTAATTCTGCTCTAATTTTTATTATTTTTTTTCTTCTGGTCCCTGAAGGTTTCTTTTGTTGCTCTCTATTTGTTCAAGTTATAGGGATAGTTCTTTGATTTTGGGCCTTCCTTCTTTTTGGATGTGTGCATTTATTGCTATAAATTGACCTCTGAGCACCGCTTTTGCTGTGTCCCAAAGGTTCTGATAGAAAGTGTTTTCATCCTCATTGGATTCTATAAGTTTCTTAATCCATCCTTAATTTCTTTTATAACCCAGCAGTTTTGGGGCAAGGTGTTGTTCAGTTTCCATGTGTTTGATTTCTCTTCCCTGCTTTTTCTGTTATTGATTTCTACTTTTGTTGCCTTATAGTCAGAGAAGATTCTTTGTAATATTTTGATGTTTTGGATTCTGTTAAGTCTAGTTTTATGACCTAGTATGTGGTCTATTCTAGAGAATGTTCCATGTGCATTGGAAAATACTGTATAGTTGTCTGCTGTTGGGTGGAGTGTTCTGTATATGTCTATGAGGTTAAGTTGGTTGATTGTGACATTTAGCTCTTCTGTGTCTTTATTGAGCTTCTTTCTATATGTTCTGTCTTTCACCGAAAGTGGTGTGTTGAAGTCTCCTACTATTATTGTGGAGTTGTCTATTTCTCTTTTCAATGTTTTTAGAGTTTATTTTATGTATCTCAAAGCCCTGTTATTGGGTGGGTAAATATTAACATGGTTATATCCTCCTGGTATAAAAAAATAAAATATCATCCCTTTAATCATTATATAGTGTGCTTCCTTATTCTTTGTGGTGGATTTTACTTTAAAGTCTATTTTGTCAGAAATTAATATTGCCACTCCTGTTCTTTTTTGATTGTTGTTAGTTTGATATATTTTTTTCCATGCCTTAAGTTTTTTTTTTTTTAAGTTTTAGTTTGTTTGTGTCTTTAAGTCTAAGGTGTCTTTTATAGGCAGCATATAGACAGATTGTGTTTTTTATCCATTTTGTCATTCTCTATCTCTTTATTGGTGCATTTAGCCCATTTACTTTCAGTGTAATTATGTATGAGTTTAGTGCTGTCATTTTGATGTCTTTTTTTGTGTGTTGTTTATGATTACTTTTTTCCACTTAATTTTTTGTGCTGAGTAGTTTTTTTTTCCTTTTTTTCATTGTTAATTTTGTTTTTGTTGAGTCTTAATGTTTTTCTTGTATTTTATTTTTCTGTGTAGGATTGTTACTCTCCTTAGTGGTTCCCTTATTATTTGCCCCTATTTTTCTAAGTTTAAACCAAACTTTTATCTTTCTATATTGCCTTGACTTCTTCCCCGTATGGAAGATTTATGACTACATTTTTTAGTCCCTCTTTATTGATTTGATGTTGTCTTCTTTTACACAATGATATTTCTGTTTCCCTGTTTTGAGCATCTTTTTATCTTGATTTGTTTTTGTGATTTCCCTGTCTGGGGTTGATATCTGGTTGCTCTGTCCTGTGTTCTAGTCTTGGGTTGTTATCCAGTGTTACTGATTTTCTAACCAGAGGACTCCCTTTAGTATTTCTTGTAGTTTTTTTTTTTTTTTTTTTTTTTTGCAAATTCCCTAAATTTCTGTTTATCTGGAAATGTCCTAATTTCACCTTCATATCTGAGAGAGAGTCTTGCTGGATATATGACTCTTGGCTGGCAATTTTTTTTTTTTTTTTCTTTAAGGCTTTGTATATGTCATCCCATTGCCTTCTTGCCTGCATGGTTTCTGCTGAGTACTCTAAGCTTATCTTATTGACTCTCCTTTGTAGGTGACTTTTCATTTATATCTAACCATTCTTAAAATTCTCTATCCCTGGTTTTGGCAAGGTTAATTTTAATATGTGTTGATGACTTTCTTTTGGGATCTACCTTGTGTGGGGTTCTATGAGCACCTTGGGTAGATACCTTCTCATTTTTTATGGTAACAGGGAAGTTTTCTGCCAACAAATCTTCAACAATTCTCTCTGTATTTTCTGTTTTCCCTCTCTGTTCTTGTACTCCAATCACTCGTAGGTTATTTCTTTTGATAGCATCTCACATGATTCTTAGGGTTTCTTCATTTTTTAAAATTCCTTTATCTGATTTTTCTGCTATCTTGGCCCTGCCTACTTATTTTATTTTTATTGTACTTTAGATGAAGTTTACAGAGCAAATTTCATTAAACAATTAATACACATATTGTTTTGTGACATTAGTTGCCAACCCCACAACATGTCAATACTCTCCCCTTCTTGATCTTGGGTTTCCCATTACCAGCTTTCCTGTCCTCTCCTTCTAGTCCTTGCCCCTGGGCTGGTGTGCTCATTTAGTCTCATTTTGTTTTACAGGCCTGTCTAATCTTTGGCTGAAGGACAAATCTCAGAAGTGACTTCACTACTGAGCTAAAAAGGTGTCCAGGTGCCATAATCTTGGAGTTTCTTCTGGCTCTGTCAGACCAGTAAGTCTGGTCTTTTTTGTGTGTGTGAGTTAGAATTTTGTTCTACATTTTTCTCTAGCTCTTTCTGGGGCCCTCTATTATGATCCCTGTCAGAACAGTTGATGGTTGTAGCTGGGCACCATCCAATGTGTTGGACTCAGTCTGGTAGAGGCTGTGTAGTTGTGGTCCATTAGTCCTTTGGACTGATCTTTCCCTTGTGTCTTTGGTTTTCTTCTTTCTCCCTTGCTCCAGATGGAGTGAAACCAGTGGAGTATCTTAGATGGCTGCTCACAAGCTTTTAAGACCGTACATGCTACTCACCAAAGTAGATTGTAGAACATTTCTTTATAAACTATGTTCTGCCAATTCAGCTCAATATTCCCTGAGATCATGGTCCCAGTGGACTGTATATTTTAAATACTCTCCAAGGCCAGCAATTCCATGATTTATAAATTATGTTAAAGCTAGTCTTTTTTTTTTTTTTTTTGGTGGGGGGGTGGGTAGAATAATTCTAATAAGGTTAATAAGGAAGAGATTAATGTTTGGCCAAATGTGAATGCTTTGAATATCAAGTTTTCCAGTCTACATGAACCATTTGTGAATGTGTGGCTGCTATGTCCCTGAGCATGAATGAGGATGACATTCATTCATCCATTCATCCATTTGTTTATTCAACTAATGTTTCTTCTGCTTAGGAAACAGCAAAGAACAAGAAAATTAGTTTCCTCACCTCAGGAAGCATTTAATAATGCAAAGTACATGAATAAATAAATAATACTAATAATAACTATTAATGGGTAATGATGATGGGTAGGGGAAGTGTGGCTACCTTAGAGTCATCAGAGAAGACTTACCTAAGAAAGTGACAAGGTGAGCTGAGATGTGAGTGACAAGAAGCTGTAGCTGTGCAAGGATCTGAAGGAAGAGCATTAAGGGCAGTGTGGTCAAAGGTCTCAAGGCAGAAATGAGCCTGGTGTATTGGAAGAGGAGAATAAAGGCCAGTGTGGATGGAGCTGAGTGAAGAAGGAAAGAGTGATACAAACTGAGTTTGCAGAGGTGGGTGAGGCCAGATTTGGTGTGGAGGTAGGGGATTGTAGGAGATTGAATTTCATCCTAAGGAAACAGGAAGCCATGGAGGTTTTAAGTAGAGAAATCATCAGTTCAGGCTTTGGTTTTGCTCTCATCTGCTCCTTTTGAGAAATTTTAGTCGTATCTATCCCAAGGTACAGAGTTGAACCTACTGATTTTCCTCACATACATTTCCCTGAATTCCTAGTTAGAAGAGAATTATGCTGTGCTACCTAAAGCTAAGCTATATCAAATGAGTATTATTTTAGAAGTACTGGCTTAGAGGAAAGTATTTTTAGAATCTCAGAAACATTATGAAAAACCTCAAAGTTGAAAGCAATAAAAATAACAACAAGGAACTATATAACTGATGTGTCAACTTCTACGTTTAAAAATCCCCCACCCCCTTTTGTGTAATTATACAGAAATCATGTTTGCTCACTTAGAGCCTTTTATATAGAAGATAAATTTCATACAAAATAAAATAACTCAATCCCATCCTTCATGACTACAAAATATCCAACCCCTCCCAAGTATTCCTGAATATTTTCAGGGAGCATTTATACCTTCTGGATGGTTTTTGCCATTCTTACTCTTAGCTGTTGCTTCTAGCTTCTTCCCCCATCACTGTTGGATGTTCTGTGTCCACTTCTCCATGCCATTTAATTCTCTCTTTTTTGCTTTGGCACAAAACACTGACCTCATTTCTCCTTCCTTCACTTCCCAAGACAGTGCTAACGAGAGCCTGAAACCAAGTCAGAGAAGAAAATAAGTTTTATTTAACATGTAAAGATATACAATAAAATAAAATAAACCCATTGCCATCGAGTCTGTTTTGACTCGTGGTGGCACCATATGTTAGACTGTAGAACTGCTCCATAGAATTTTCTTGGCTGTAACCTTTACGGAAGCAGATTACTGGGCCTTTCTTACGCATTGTAGCTGAGTGAACTTGAACTACCAAGCTTTAGGTTAGCAGTCAAGAACAAACTGTCTGTGCCACCCAGGGACCCTAAAGATATAATAAAGTCATGTTAATTCAAATGAAGACAATTTGACTCAAAATTAGCCATTATTACTTCTGAGCTGACCACCCCTCCTCTGTCATAGGAAGCTTCTTCCTGGCTATTGCTCACTTTGGGCCCAGTTATTGTTAGGTGCTATCGAGTCAGTTCCCACTCATAGCAATGTATAACAGAATGAAACTTTGCCTGGTCCTGTGCCATCCTCACAATCATTGCTGTTTGAGCACCTTTGTTGCAGCTACTGTATTATCCATCTCGTTGATGGTCTTCCTGTTTTTCGCTGACTCTACTTTACCAAGCATGATGGCCGTCTTCAGGGACTGGTCCCTTCTTTGGGCCCAGACCATTGACATATTAATGGATCCCCCTCCTATTTCACCCATTTTGTCTTTTCTACCAGTGTCAAAACCTCTAATTTCTGTTCCTTTGCCTTCCAAAGTAGTCTGCATTTTTTAAGTACCCTCCAATCTCCTTTTGCATCCCCTGCCAATTTTTTCAGAGTTGTCCTGTTCCTGAATAAGATATTCATTTATGTTATTAAACCAAACACTTAACACACTGCCTGTGTCTACTTTTGGTAAATCATGTAATTCTTGTTTGTGTTACAATGTCTCTATCCATGACCAAATCCACTTATATCAAATAGATATTTGAGTGGCAGTAGTACTGCTAAGGGGGCTCTCTAAGTGATCCCGTGCAGTAATCTACCCTAGAGGCTTGTCCCCACCTCCAAGATAGCGTTTGGCATTTTTATATTAGCCGTATTATCTCCTGTTTCTAGCCATTACTGGCTCAGAAGTACTGATATTTGACCTTAGAGTGCTCCACTGATTTCCTTTATGAACTCGGGCTTGGGTCAATGATCTTCCTGAGCTCTAAAAGCACCATTTACACAACAAGTATTGATGTTCTTGGTGTGACAGTCAAGCCAGAGCTTTTCACACCCCTTTGTCAGTGTCCTCCAAGACTACCAAAGTCAGGGCAAACAAACTCTTTGTCAAGCAGGATACCAAGCGAGGCACAGGGATTCTACAGCTGTATTTCCTGCTTAACCAGCACACGAACCAAGTGGATGTCACGCTTAATGTCTTACCCTTCCATCCAGGTCTGTAAATTTCACACTTTTGTTGAAGATTTTTAGACAGATTTCTGCGCCAAGCCTTATGCTACAAACAAGATTTTTTATCTCATTTGGTCCTCACCATAACCTTAAGACATAGGTTACCCCATTTTATGGACGAGGAAACAGAGGTTTGTAAGAATTACATGATTTACCAAAAGTAGTCACAGGCAGTAAAAGGTAGTGCTGAGGTTTGTGTGCCCAGGTTTATGTACCTCTAAAGCCCTAGCTTCGCATCATAAGCCTTTCCAGGTTTCTTCAGCCTTTACTCATTGCTCGCTTTTCCCAACTTCTGCATCAAACGTTGTCATTACCACTCAGTTGTCACTCAATTGTGGACGCCTTTAGATTATTCTCTGTTTATTTAATGTGGTCTGGCTTCCCCAGTTAAATTATAACTTTTCTGTGAAAAAAAAACAGTACTTATTTTTTTTATAGCTGTAACATGTTCAGTCTTGGCCAGAGTCTTGCACTCAGTGGAAACTCAATGCTGATGATTTCCTAGGAGCTCAAGGAAATGTTTTTAGATTTTTCTCAACTCTTACAACATCAAAACCAAACAAGGACTCATTTGATAAAACTTTTTTGAAAAGCAATATAATGTGCAATACCAGCTACGGCCTAATACTCAGAAGATTGTAACTGAGGTCTCAGCTCTTAACTTTTGGTAGCTCTTTGACACTTTTTGGGCCTCAGTTTCCTAATCTGACAAATGGACATGATAAATCTCACATCAGTAACTTGCTGTGAGAATTGAAGGTAAGACTAGATATGAAGATGCTCCATGAACTGTAAAGTGCCAATCGCATACAAAAGATTATATTCTTTATCATTTGTAGTTTTATCATCAATATTGACTGACAATAAAAGACATCTCTCAGGCTTTCATTTTCTCGGTATAAAAAGGAAGGGGTGGTCTGCAAAGTTTCTTTTTGCTTTAACACTCTATGAATTTATCCTTATGGTTATGGTGAGAATGTGTGGGATTGGCTGGGGTGACTGTGTGGGCAAGACCTTCTAAAGTGAGAACCGATGCTTAACATTCAAAGGGCTTCTCACTCACATCCCACTTGCTAGTGAACAAGATCACATCTCATGTGGGGGCTGTTCGTGACTTCGGTGAAGGGGTGGTGTGGTTACATGAAACGTGTTGTCTCCAGTGCAGATGGAGAAATGCCACTCTCCATGAGATTATAGCTCTGACTCTCTTCCCTGTACCACGTCTGTTAACTCATAACTGTACCCTGATGTCTCTGAACTCATGTCCCAGAGAGGAAAAAACAAAATCCAAAGATATAAGTTTTCTCACTTTTCTTTCTTCCAAAGTACAATTTTTTTTTTCCCAAGATACCTTCCCCATAGCCCAGAACATGAATTCCTTGGCATTTCTCTCTTCTCTTGAGAGAAAAGCTGGGAGTGAGGGTAGGTTTAACAGAGGTGGAAATAGAACAATCATACATTTACAAACTGATGGCTAAAATGCAGTTTTATTTACCATCTAACAGAAGCTCTGTGAGTGCTAAACGGGTTTGGAGATTATTGTCCAATGGCATTAGGTATAAACATGAAGATGTTTCTGACTCTGTATCCCCTGATCTTGCTGTAACTTGAAGTCTTAAATAAGTTTAAGCTAAGTAGCCCGTACAATCATAGAGGTTTATCTTCCTTCCAAGAATGGGGACAGTTCTAAAAAGAAATAATCAGCACTGCTAAAATGCTCAGCTACCGGACCTCTAGTTTGAAAAAACAGTTTTTAAATATTTAAAAAGGCATGATTTCTCTCCAGATTCCCAGAAATGTCTAAATTAAATGGAAAGGTCAAAAGATTTGGATTGAATTTGGGCACTACAGGTAGTCCCTGGATTATGAGTGTGTTCCATTCCCAAGTCTGTTTTTAAGGTGAATTTGTACGTAAGTCAGCACAGTTAGGTACAGTTCATATCTAATGTCAGTCAAATGTTTGTCTTTGTATATAGCATATAGTGTACCTTTCCATGCATAAAAAAAAAAACAAAGCAACATTTCTAGATACATTAAAACATCTTTAACATAATAATACAGTAATAATAGTAATGATGTTTTGATATGTTTTGCAAAGTAGATCTCATTCTCTATTATGAACCATTGTATGTACCTCAAATTTTTAATATAATAGGCTTTATGGGAATTGGTTCATAACTACGGGTTGTATACATAAGCTAGATATTCATAACCTAGGGACTGCCCGTACAGCTGTCATGAGTACAAATTATTGTTCTCTGAGTTATCGACTGAAACACAGATTATGCCACAGATCATTTGACCACTTTGCTTCAGACTGCAAAGATTCCAAAATCCCTATGGAAAATAGTCAAGATCCTTTAAACTGCTTCCCCAGATTCTTCATAATTTACCTCCAAACCTCCAAACCACTTTTTGGATCATGTTCCTCCCCCAACCCTCTAGGCATCCTGCATTTGGTCGCACACATCACTTACCATTTTCTTCAGTTATTCAAGCAATTTCACACCTCCTTGCCTTTTATCCCTAGCATTTCCTCAGCTTGGAACAATCTTCTACTCATTAATTTTATTATTATCATTTAAGTCTCCATTGAAATGTCACTTCCTCCACAACATTGCTCCTGAACATCTAAATGGAATTTCACCCCCCCCCTTTCATTTTTGGTAATTCATAATTTATACCATTATTGAGGACTTTATTCTGACTTGCTCTGAAGTTATAAAACATCTTTCTTTACGTTTTGATGATAAGCAACTTGAGGATACATGTTATTCTACTTTGGAGTCACTAATTCCTTTTAAGTGATGAATGTTTCATAAACACTTAGAGAATGGATGAATAGATAGATGAATGGATGAATCAGGCAATAGCAGAAGACAGCGGAGTAAATTATGAATTCAGAGTCTTATCTTTACCCCACTTTAAGACAATTGCTTGACACCAATCCAGTGTGTGTGTGTGTGTTTTGAATGTCTGTTAATTTTATTATTATTTTGGCTGGCTCACAATACTTCATTTGGGTAACCACCTCTGATTCAATTCATAATCACGTACTCGATCCATGAGACTCAGGTGGGACTTAATCATTTTCAGTGATGACCCATGATCCAACCTCACTGAGTATCCCATTCACTTGAGTGCAGGGATTGGTTCAAGGACAGAAATAAGACCCAGGCCAGAAAAAATTAGTCTTTTCCCAGGTACATTGAACAGAGTTGTGGGGAGGAGAATCTCTTTTTATTCTGAGAAATTGTGAATATGAAGTCTATGTGAGCTGGAGCTACAACAGCTCTTGTTCCCCATATGAGAGAAGAGCCTATACAAGAATAAAACTAGGCTGAAAAAAACAAAGTTTAGGGATGAATAGGGAAGGAAAGAAATACAATGATGGTGTTTGAATCATTAGGTCTGGCTAAGCCTGTAGCCCATTTCCCAGGATGTGAGTAAATAAATCCCCTTATTTTATTATTTTTTTTTTACATTAGTTCAAGTTGAATTTCTGTTATTTGGAATAAAAAAAATGCTAGCTAAACACAGGAATATCCAAGGAAATTGTCCCAATATTTTCACTTTTTCAAATAAACACTTGCATCTCTGAAGAAAATCACTGTGATTAATTAGAAATCTAGTCAGCTACTGAGATAAGTGGAAAAAAAAAAAATTTTCTCCAAAATCAAGATATATAGAATTTTCTACCTCCTGGTCTTCCCTTCACCCCTGCATTCAAACAATACCAAATTCTTACTAATTGAATCTCTTATTTCTCTCCCAGATTCATCACTTGTTTCTGCAGCCACTCTCATCCCTATGGTTCAAGGCATCATCTTCTCTCACCTCCACCCCAGCAGCAGCCTCCCAGCCAGTCTCTTGTCCTCCAGTCTCACCATACTTTATTCTTTAAATGATGATAGGATGATCTCTCTAAAAGAGTTTGTGTTATGCCAATTCTTTACTTGAAACACTTTGTTGTTTCCCATTACCCTCAGGAGAAAGTCCAAATCCCTTGGCTTAATTTACAAAACTCTGTCTTTTTGTCCATCTTTACCTCTTTCAACTCTCCCTTAGCCCTTCTTGCTTCAACCATACTAACTTTTTTAAAATTTCTTTACTATACCATATTCTTTCTTCATTCACTCCTATTGTTTTCTTTTTGCCTATAATGCCCTTTCATCAAGCCCTTCCTAAAATAGTATATACTCTTTCTTTAGATGTCAGTGTATATGGTACCTCCTTTGGGAAGCCTTCTCTAATACTCCTGACTTGAATCATACGCCCCTCTGATGTATTTCCATACAAAAATCCACTGCTGTTGTGTTGATTCTGACTCATAATGACCCTATAGGACAGAGTAGAACTGCCCCATAGGATTTCCAAGGAATGACTGGTGGGTTCCAACTGCTGACATTTTGGTTAACAGCTGAATGGTTAACCACTGCACCACCAGGGCTCCATATTGCCATAAGATCTATTTTTTCATCTCACTATGTTTAAATGTCTTGTTTGCTTTCTCTACAATGGGCCATACTACATAGAACTGTGTCTTTCATTGTCGTATACACAGGACCTGTTATGATGTCCAAAACATAACAGGTTTCCGTAAGCATGCTTTGATTGATTTACTGTGTCTTATTCCCTTCTGTCCTCTTGGCAATGAGTAGAGTGGCTGCTACATAACAAGTGTGTAGTAAATGTTGTTTATTCAGTAATGGCTTCTGTCAATTGGCTTCTGTTGTTAGCAGTGGGTAAGCCCATTGTCTATGGCTCTCATTGATCCTTATCTCCACTAAAGAATGTACAGCTTGTCTCCAGGGTTTCCATTTGTAGAGCCCATCAAAATTCTTTCTCATGTGTAACCGAAGGTGATTATCTAACAGCCCCGTGAAGCCGATTTTCCAGGTATTATCTCCAATTTATAGAAAAAACCAAATCTTATGACTAGTAAATGACAATAGAAATTAGATGTTCTGATTCCATATTCAACATTCCTGACACTAAATCCTAAGGCCCCATTTATGTTGGAATGAAAGCATCTCAATCCTCTAAATATTCATTTAAACAAAACTCACTTTGTGATCTGTGTGATAGGTAAAAGAAAAGGCATTTGGGGAACTTGGGCAGGATGACAGGAGCATACAACCAGTAAGACTCTAAAGGCATACATCTTTGTGATGAGATTGCCTTCATTGTTGTAGAACTCTGATTAGTCTTCTTGGTCCTTTCTAAATGTGTCCTGTCTCATTAGAAACATATTATGGAACCAAAACCCAGAAGATGATGTGAAAATGAAATGGAGAGAGGTAGAGGGAAGACTAGAGAGTGCATAATTGTTCTTGATAAAACAAGAGGAGTGTGACTGTGCATTATGATGAGCTAGTGGCCTACAAAAGCCCTGGAGTCGGCCAACACTGAGAACAAGAACAGAGAATTCTGAGATGGAGAGGGAGTAAAAAATAGAAAAAACAAATCTATTTCTTTCAAAACTTTCACTTGAGGAGTATTTGGAGGCTCTTCAGGCCTGGGATTTCCAGATTTCTCCTGAGATAAATAAGCGATGCTTGCTCTCTATGTGAGTTGAAATAAACTCACAGAACAACCTTTTTTTTTTTTAACCATACCGTATCTACTAAAAGAAGGAAAACTTTTGTTATTGGTTAGAAGGAAACATAGGACGTGTGGAAATAGTATACGCTCTTGGGAATAGAAAAAACACGGGACAGTGTGTACGTTCAGTAAGCTAGAACAGGAGAAGCCAAGGAATCTCCAAGTATCTATATTCCAGGTGATATTCTGTGTGATTAAATGCAGAAACTTCGCAGTTAGACTGACTTAGTACAAATCTTGGATCTATTGTTAACTGACCTGCACAATCTTGGACAAATTATTCATTTCTCCATTTCTCACTGGCTTTATCTTCAAAATGGGGATAAATACTACACACAGTCATAGGTTTATGGTAAGAGTAAAAGGAATTGTGATATAAATGATGTAGAATAGTATGTAGCACACAATAAGCACTCAGTAACTCTAAGTCCTCATTTTTAATGTCTATTTTGTGTGGATTCAGTAATAAACATATAAAGTTGAGAGAGCTATCTACACCATAGCCAAATGCTCAGACTCTAGAGCCAGACAGGCTCAGCCCCTTAATGGTTATGTTCCATCATAAGTGATTTAACTTCCTTAATTCTTATTTTCTTCTTTGGTAAAATAGAGAGATAATAGAACTTTTCTCATAAGGTAGTTGTGTCATATAAGGCACTTACTTAACTGGCACATAGTATCAGGTCCACAAGTGGCAGCCATTATCATTACAGAGTTGGAATTCTTTATCTATCGTCTTGTTCTTACTGAGAACTGACTGCTTCAGCAGGAAATAACATGTAAAGCGGTGAAGTGTTTCATTCCATGAGCCACTAAGAAGAAAAGCTGTTCGAATCCAGCCCTTAAAGGAAAAAAAAAAAAAAAAACTAAGAACCTAAGGAGATGACTCGGTTGAAGACGATATTTAATTTTTAATTGTAGGGTAAGGGATGTTTCTGTTTTATCTATTTGTTCAATAGATACCGAAGTGATAGCAGGTGTTCCTTTGTCAGACTTTGTCAATGGAACCAAAACAGAAGTTGTACAAACTTTCATTATGTACACTCATGGAATTGTCTTTCATTGACAGACCTTTTTGGTCTCCTATAGATTCAGCTAAATGGATGTAGGCATGTGCGAACGTGACCATTGGAAGCCTGCACAATTTTGGAAATTTTCAAGAAGACTGTATGGAGATAAGAATTTGACTGAAAAGTTTTACAAAATTCAGGGTTCAATTAGATTTAAAAACATAAATTCAAATTGAAACAACACAACTAAGCATCAGAATTCAAGGGCTGAGGCATCACCATTAAGGCTAGAAGGTGATCATATAGATGCTCTTTCAGTGGCTAGGATGCTGCACTAAGACCAAGGGGTGAGGGAAACTAGTGCTTACTAAGCATTTGTGTATGAGGCACTGCACTGAGTACCTTACACCATTTAATCCTTAGCATAAGGCTACAAGATATGAACATGGTGGTTATTTAACATAAGATATTTGGATTCAGTAGGCTGTGGTTCTAATCTCAGCTCTACTCACTTCTAGTTGTGTGAATCTGGGTCCAATAAACCTCTACTTTATAAAATGCCTGGCACATGGTAATTGATCGATAAATGGAAGCTATCACTCTTGTTATCCTTATTTTATAGAAAAGAAAATTATGAATTAAGAGAGGGAAAAACCCAGATAAAACTAGAAACCTTCATTAATGGAGAAATTGACAAGATGCTATGAAATCCGTGTTATTCATCGGCACTGCCAAATTTCTCAATTCTCCTTCCACAGCCATGCTTATGGAGATTTTCCTCAAAATGTCATATATCAATCTCCCCATGCTGTCGGTACACTTAACATTCTCCTTTCCAATAATAAGAATAAGAAATACTGCCACATGTTTAATATTCACCATGAGGCAGGTTTTGTGTTAAACTTTCTATATCCATTATCTCATTTCAACAATACCGACCTATGAGGTAGGTATTATTTTTGCCATTTGGAGGTGAGGTAAGTGAGGCATGGAGAGAACAGATAATTTGCCCAAGATCTCACAGTTAATCCTAGTGGCAGAACAAGGATGTGAACTGTTTGTCAAACGCTAAAGCTCATGCTCTTAATACATTGCTCCCAACCATTAATCTGTAGCCTCTGCTATTTCCTCATTTCCCCTTGGATCTTGAGAAGCTGAAATAAAATTCAAATATGAAAATGAACATCTAGTGCCCTTCTTAGGACCCATAGACTCAGCAAATACAGGCTTGACAAAAACATGACACAAATGCCACCACAACCCCCCACTTTGACACTCGAAGAAGACATGACACTTCTTCTGCTGAGTCCTGATGTAGTCTTATAATTATTTTCAACAAAGTTACAGGAAGTTGTGATCAATCAATCAGGGTTAATATATAGGATGTTTATTTGTATGTAACTCCTCATCTATTGCTCTGAGTCGGAATTGACTTGATGGCAAAAGGTTTATTTATTTATTTATTTGATATGTCTATTGCAACTGGCTAATATTATATATGAGTATACTCATATCCTGAGAAGAAATATTACTTTCCAAGATCACACACGTGTCAATGGCAGATTCTTCTTTGGAACTCAATTCTCAGATTCCAAGCACATCCTCTTTCCACTAAGTCCACTCCTTCCACGGATCATTTAGCTCTAAAGAGATCCTGCTTGTGACTGAGTAGCCTGTAGAAGTCAAAAGATAGATGTCACTAACACCATATGGCCTGCCTGCGCATTGATGAACCCCACCCCTGACTCCTGCCACGGGAGAGTATACAATAATTTTCAATGGGTATCTTTAGATGGTTCTGTGCTTTTTGTTAGCTTTCCACTGAAATATGGCTTATGTGAACTGTTCCAGGTATAATCCATGGGCCAATTCATATGCTCTGTTCCATCACAGTTTTAAATTGCTTGTTGAAAAGGAAGCGAGTGAAAGTGGAGACTACTTGCAATATCTAAGAAGGAATCAGACTGTGTCCTCTGGGGAAAGGCAACTGTACTAGTCAGGGTAGGATGACTGGTGTAACAAACAATCCAGAATGTTGATGGCTTAATTATTTTCTCATTCATGTCACTGTCCAAAGAAGGTTGGTGGCATGGAAAATGATGGTGGTGGATGGAATCTCTGGTTTATGCAACCACTTAGGGTCCCACGCAACCGGTCTTCTCTTATGCCCTCAGTAGGCAGATGAGAAAAGGAAAAGAGATTGGATATTCCTGTGAGAGATTCTTATGGGCCAGGCCTCAGAGTGGCAGAGTGGCACACACTTCTTCCTACTTCCATGGTCTGGTACTCAGTATCAGGACCAAACTTAACTGCAAGGAAAGATGGGAATGTGACATCTAGCACAGTGCTCAGGAGGCAACATAATTTGATGAACAACTTGCTGGGGTCTGCAACAGTAGCCTTCTCCCTCTCCAAAGAGTATTTAAATACATACAGATACACACTCTTATACACACTAGCCTGAATGAGAAGAAGACATTGAAACTTGGTCATAACTTTAACAAAACAAAACATAAATACATACCCCCCCAAAATGCCTAATATTTATTTTTCACCTGAGCATGAACTTCTCAACATTTAAAACATAGATGAGAAATGTGCATCAATTTTAAATATGAATGATTTTTTACCCATCAATTTTGTTTCTAGGTATACTTATCTGAAGTACATAAGTGGAAAATACACAAGGATATATGTAAAAGGATGCTCATTACAACATTATTATAATAGAGAAATGGTAGATTAAAATGCACAACAATAAAGGGTTGATCAAGTAAATTATAGTGCATTTATATAATGTAGCACTCTATAGCCTTTACATATTGTAAAGTATTTCCACATGCGTCGACATTTCTATAATAACAAGTTGAAAAACAATAATATAGTTAGTTCTGTACTTTCATCCCATGGTCTTTTCCATTGCCTCATATGCATGTGAAAGCTGGACAATAAAAAAGGAAGACCAAAGAACAGTTGACACGTTTGAATTGAGGTGTTGGCAAAGAATATTGAATATACTATGGACAGCCAGAAAAACGAACAAATCCATCTTGGGGGAAGTAAAACCAGAATGCCCATTTAAAGCAAGGATAACAAGACTTTGTCTCACTTACTTTGGACACATCATCAGGACAGACCGTGGATATCACAGAGAAGGATATCATGCTTGGTAAAGCAAAGGGTCAGCAGAAAAGAAGGAGACCCTCAAAGAGATGGATTGACACAGTGACTGCAACAATAAATTCAAACATACCAACAATTGTGAGGATGGTGCAGGACTGGGCAATGTTTCATTCTGTTATACATAAGGCCTCTATAGGTTGGAGACAACCTAACTGCACCTAACAACAACATACATTCACCAGGATCACTGTGTACCATAAGCACTATGTGAAGGTTGTATCCAGTAGTGGTACAGCGTGGAGGTCCTGGCTATATCTATATATGTATCTGTATTTGTATCCTTATCTATATTCTTTGTTTATATTTATATCTATATGTAACTCCTCCCATTTCTGTCAAGGAGATTAAAAAAAAGAATACAGTTCTGTGGAGTCAATTCCAACTCATGGGGGACCCTGTATGAGTGAGAGTAGAACTGTGCTTCATAGGTTTTTCAATGGCTGATTTTTTGGAAGTGGATCAACAGGCCTTTCTTTCAAGGTGCCTGTGTGTGGACTCAGTTAGCAGCTGATCATGTTAATCATTTGGTTCCATCCAGGAGACATTGTCTTACCAACTTTTGGAAGAAATATAGCCATATTTCTTTTATTTTACCCAATTCATTGCTGAGGGCTCCAAATATGTTCATTACAAAAAATTCAGAATTCTCTTCATGAGGCCTTTCTCTCCCTCTGAGCAGTCTAAGAAAATTGGAAGCATGTTGGCCCAGGAGTAGGGGATGGGGAGGTGGTGAAGAAAGGGTGGATCATTTTGGCTTCTACCTCAAAGGTGAAGTAAATCAAAGTACTCTGCCTCCCCCACATGTGTTAGTCTTATGCTAAGCTGGCACCTTGAACAGCCCACTACCATAAAGCCTCATAACTGCACCTTCTTTCCTCACAGGTGATCCCCTCTAGGTGATGGGCAGCTTTTCTCTAAATTCTCAAAAAAAAAAAAAGTATTTGATTTCATTAACTATCCTGTATTAGAGCTGTAAAAAAAAAAAAAAAAAAAAAAAATTTTTATTAGAGCTGTGACTCACCAATCCTTCTGAGGGAGCTTTCCTTCAATGACACCAGGCATTCCCTAAAGGACTGCAAGTTATGTCCACATGGACTTTTTCTTGGGAACAGGTAGAGAGAATTTCCATCACTGTTTATTGCTTCTATCACCTCTCACTGGAAAATACATGGGCAAAAATCTCATAATGTAAAATGCACGCATATGCACTTACATAAAATCTTTCTGTCTCTTCATATATGAAATATATATATAGTTGCATGTGACCTACATATAATCTATAAAATCTATATATGAACACAGATATCTGAATGTTCCCAAAACAGTGTCAGTTGTTGCCTATAATAGTAATGTTGTTTTGCTCATTTTTACTTATTTTTTTTACTCTTAAAAACCTTTTCCTTATATTTCTATGTGTTGTATATTATTGGTATAAATGAGCATGATGTATGGGTGTAATTGCACATTTATAGGCTCATATTTGACTAAATTCATGTTTAAAGTTGTTCCAGGTGCCTTAGGTGGAAAGTGTTAGGACATAAATTATTAACAATTGTAATTTAGAGCTTGAAGTTGAGGTAAATTGGGGTTGAAAAGATCTGGGTGAAATGTAGTTACTTTATTCTCCAAACAATTTTAGTTCTATAGTGCCTTCTCTTTCTTAGTCATAGCCATGTCTCTGTTCACCAGTTGTTTTTGTTGTTGTTAGGTGCTGTCAGGTCAGTTCCAACTCAAATGGATCCTATCTACAACAGAATGAAACACTGCCCGATCCTGCACCATCCTCACAGTCATTGCTATGCTTGAAGCCATTGTTGCAGCCACTGTGTCAATCCATCTCATTGAAGGTCTTTCTCTTTTTCATTCACCCTCTACTTTACCAACCATGATATCCTTCTCCAGGCACTGATCCCTCCTGATAACATGTCCAAAGTATGTGAGATATAGTCTCACCATCCTTGCTTCTAAGGAGCATTCTCGTTGTACTTATTCCAAGACAGATTTTTTCATTCTTTTGGCAGCTCATGGTATACTGAATATTCTTCTTCAACACCACAATTCAAAGCTGTCAATTCTTCTTCTGTCTTTCTTATTCATTGTCCATCTGTCAGATGTGTATGAGGTGATTGAAAACACCATGGCTTCAGTCAGGCTCAGTTTAGTCTTCAAGGTGACATCTTTGCTTTTCAACACTTTAAAAAGGTCTTTTGCAGCAGAGTTGCCCAGTGTAATGTGTCTTTTGATTTCTTGACTGCTGCTTCCATAGGCATTGATTGTGGATCCAAGTAAAATGAAATTCTTGACAAATTCAATCTTTTCTCCCTTTATCATGATGTTGCTTATTGGTCCAGTTGTGATGATTTCCATTTTGTTTATGTTGAGGTGTAATCCATACTGAAGATTGTGGTCTTTGACATTCATCAGTAACCACTTCAAGTCTTCTTCAATTTCAGCAAGCAAGGTTGTGCCGTCTGCGTAACAAAGGTTGTTAATGAGTCTTCGTCCAATCCTGATGTCCCATTCTTCTTCATATAGTTCAGATTCTTGGATTAGTTGCTCAGTATACACATTGAATAAGTGTGGTGAAAAGATACAACTCTGACACACACCTTTCCTGACTTTAAACCATGCAGTATCCCCTTGTTCTGTTTGAACTGCTGCCCCTTGATCTATGTACAGGTTCTTCACGAGCACAGTTAAGTGTTCTGGAATTACCATTCTTTGAAATGTTATTCATAATTTGTTATGGTCCACCCAGTCGAATGCCTTTGCATAGTCAATAAAACACAGGTAAACATCTTTCTGGTATTTTCTGCTTTCAACCAGGATCCATCTGACATCAACAATATCCCTGGTTCCATGTCATCTTCTGAATCTGGCTTGAATTTCTGGCAGTTCCCAAGTAAAATTTTGCTAAAGATCATTCAAAAGTAGCTGTTCACCAGTAATCATCCTGTATCTCTTTCTCCATCCTTCACTGAGAAGGGCTGGCCACCAGTTTTGGTGACATCACCACTATGTGTGTGGGGATTATTTTATTAGCTCATGAGACTACAAACAATGTGCTGATCATAATAGCTAGAAACCTGCTGATAAACAGAATGCATGGGTTAGGAGCTCTTGGGAACAAAGATATTGTTTCCCTGACCGCACAGAACCCAGGAGTGCTTACACATAGTAGGCCCTCAATGAGAATTTGTCAAACTAAATTTGACCTGAATAATTTTATTAATTACAAATTAACCTGCTTTGTCCAGTGCCTTCAGTATCTTATTTTTTTTCTCAAGTAAATTTTCAGAATATTTCAAACATAGGAAATTAAAGCCATCTCCAAGAATATTTGGCACTGTTTAATGTACCTTGGGCAACATAAATGAAAAGATTTCTTGTTTGCTGAAGGTTTAAAAGAAAAGAAAAAAAACCCATAAATCCTTTCTTAGCAAGCAGCCCACTGTGAGCTGTAAAGAATGAGAATGCTATTTGAGAGAGGGCTCCAGTGAGACAGAAAGATGTTCAGGTGACAGTGTAAATAGATTCTACCTGACAACCTTTCCCACACAGGAGAGTTGCCTTCGAAGCACATTATTGTGTTATCAAAGCCAGAAGCAGTACGGCTGAGGCAAGCCTCAGATTTTAAAACTGTCTGGTTTGAACATGAGAAAGGATGCCTGGTCAATCCAGCTTCGGACTGAAAGTTTAAGGGGACCCTAGGCCTTATTTGAGCCTCACAGAGATAGGCTGAGCTGATTTTCAGAGCCCCCTTACCTCATTTTCTGAAGTTTCAATCCAGCTCAATGTGAGCTGAGAGTTACATGTCCCTCTCCCACCATCCTTTAGCTTTGTGTTGTTGCTAACTTGAGTCACATACTGATTTAAGCTGTTTTTTTTTTCTTTGCTAAGACAAGATTTTGTTTCCTTTAATAGAAAAGTAAATTCTTACTGTAAAAAATAGAATAGTAATAGATAGTAAAAAGAGAAAAAATTGAGAGGACAAAAATAAAAAGTACCCATAAAATATACCAGATACACACACACACACGTTTGGGTGTATGCTGCATGGTAGCATTTTATGTATTTATATATATAAATACGGTATAGTTGTTAGGTGTCATTAAGTCAGTTCTGACTCATAGTGACCCTGCAGGACAGAGTAGAACTGTCTTATACAGTTCCCATGAGCAGCTGGTGGATTTGAATTGCAGAACTTTTGATTAGCAGCTGAGCTCTTAACCACTATACCACCAAGGCTCCTATATACATATACGTGCATATAATATTTTCATACATATATGAAAATCCTCAACATTATTTTTAGAGCTAAAAAAATGTACAATAATTCATTTGTTGGTATTTAGCTTGCTGTCAATTCAAGCAGCAGGTTGAGAACTGAAAAACAGGCAAAGGAGGAATCTCAACTGAAGGAATTTGAAGGTGACCGGACAGATACTTGGAGTGTGTGGGGAAGGTATTGTCTAGCACCCTTCAAGTATCATTCATTTTTATAAGCACCAGCTCTTTTCAAGACACTGCTCTTTCATCTTCAACTAGTTCTCTTCAGCACAAGATTCAAGAAGGTTCTACAAGAGTACTCCCAACTCCTTAAAAGACTATGTTCAGAGATTCAGATATTTCTATGCCTGTATATAAAACATTTAAAAATAATAAAACACACACACACATGCTATTTAGAATCAAAAGCCCAATTTAGATCACTGCTTTGTTGCTTATTTCCTGCTGCTTTGAGTAAATTTCTTCCCTTCTCATTTGGGTCAGGGGGGAAGCCTCATTTGTAAAATAAGAGAAGCTCTATAAGGACTTTTTCAACTCTAACATTTTAAGGTTCTATTATTTTGAGATTTTAAGATCTCCAAAAATTTAAACCATTTTTTCTTTGTTAAAAAAAAAAAAAAAAGAAGAACGAAAACTACTACAATGGTATTTGGAAGACAAAACATCTGGATGAGTGAATTTTTTCCAAGAACTTGGAAGAGATTAATATATTTGATTTTTTTTATGAGTAGGAGTAGGAACAGGTACATAAAATTGAATTTTTGACAAGGTTTTATCACTTTTGTTTTTCAGTCTGTGCTTGTATTATCAAAGGTTTCTTCTTTGCCTTTTTTGCTTCTGATTTAGGAGGCTAATGTTACTTTAAAAAAAAAATGTTACTTAGTGTATCTTTATTCTAACATTTTGAATTTTGTGAAGCAAGTTCTCCATCTGACGAGAGTGATTCATCTCAAGAAAATCCACGGTCTTTTCTGTGATTTCTCCCTAGAAAGACACCTATAGTTTCAAATTCAAACATGATGGATGGTACAGATCCAGTGAAGGTAGCTGTCTTTGCAAATCCTTTTAATAATAACCATAAGTAAATGTAGGTAAACGTCAAATGGCAGGTTCATTCAGAGATTTGAAATAGTGCGGCATAGTGGGGTAGCAGTTTGGATGTAATGGAAAGATGTTTGGCACCCCAAGGTTTGGGTTTAACTCTTGGGTCTGTGAATTTCTACATAAGAAATCTTGGGCTCGTGCTTCAGCTCCTCTTAGACTGGATTTTCTTATCTGGAAAGAGGGGAGCATGGTACTGCCCTGAAGATGTGGATGTAAGAATCACAGGAAATGATGAATGGAAGAAAAACATAGTATATCAAAATTTGTGGGTTTAAAGTAAAGTAGGAACTCTTAATGGAAAAAAATAAATACAGTACTCAATGCTGCCTACAGAAACACACTCTCAGTATAAAGACAAATATAAGTTAATAGTAAATTGATAGAATAATACCATCATGTGAACAAAAGCATAAAAGCCTAGAGTGTTTTAATATCTGATAAAATGGACTCCAAGACAAAAAGTATTGTCAGAGATAAATAAGGAGATTTCACAATAATAAAGAGACAATTTTTCAGGAAGGCGTAACGGTTATAAATGTGTGTACATCTAAGATCAGAACCTCAAAATATATGAAGCAAAAATTGACATAATTAAAGAGAAATTAAGGAGACAGACAATTCCACATTTGTAGTAGGAAATTTAAAAATCCCCTTTCTCAGCACTTGTTAGACCGTACAGAAAAGCAATCAATGAAGATACAGAAGGAATGAGCAAAACTATCAACTCTCTTGACCTAATTACCATTTATATGATGCAACATCCAACAACTGCAGAATACACACATTCTTATCAATTATACATGATACATTTACTGAAATAGGTCCTAAAACATTTTCAATGCATTTTAAAAGACCAAAAATCATAGTGTTTCTCTGTCCATGATAGAATTAAATTTGAAATCAATAATAATAACATATGAAGAAAAAAGCAAGATTAAACAACAATTCTAAATAATTCATGGGTCTAAGATGAAATCACAAAGAAAATTAGAAAGTATTTTTATAAGAATGAAAATACAATGAATCGAAAATTGTGAGGTACAGATAAAGCAGTGGCAAGAGGGAAACTTATAGCTTATGTTAGTACAGAAGAGAGATTTAAATTAAATGACCCAGATTACTCCTGAAGAAATTAGAAAAAAAATTAGATCAAGGTAAAATAAGTAGGAAAAAAAAGAAAAGGAGAGAAGTAAAACTTAAACAGAATAGAAAAGAGGTAATAGAAAAATTTCGCAAACAAAACCTGGTTCTTAAAAAAAAAAAAAATAGACAAAATCGGCAACCTCCTTTGTCAAAGATCAGTTGATTTATCTAAGTAGTTCTATTTCTGGAATCTGTATTCTATTCCACTGATCTATTTACCACCTCCTTCTTTTCCCAATACCACACTGTTTCGATCACTGTAGCTTTACAGTAAGTCTTAAAATAGGGTAGTGTCAGTCCTACAACTCGATTTTCTTCAGTATTTTGTTGGCTATTCTGGATGTTTCTCCTTTTGTTACACACTGTAGACAACAAACACCTCTCAGTTCATTGTACAGTGGTGGCTTGCGTGTTGCTGTGATGCTAGAAGCTATGCTACCAGTATTTCAAATACCAGCAGGGTCACCCATGGTGGACAGGTTTCAGTAGAGATTCCAGACTAAAACAGATTAGGAAGAAGGACCTGGCGGTCTACTTCTGAAAAAAACTGGTCAGTGAAAAGCTTATTAGCAGTAGTGGAACATCCCCTGATATAATGTCAGAAGATGAGCCAGTGTTTTATTCTTTTATACATAGGGTCACCATCTTCACAATTGTTTTTATGCTTGAGTCCATTGTTGCAGCCACTGTGTCAACTCATCTCATTGAGGGTCTTCCTCTTTTCTGCTGACCCTCTGCTTTACCAAGCATGTTGTCCTTCTCCAGGGACTGATCTCTCCTGATAACATGTCCAAAGCATGTGAGACAAAGTCTGGCCATCCTTGTTTTTAAGGAGCATTCCGGCTGGACTTCTTCTAGGGCAGATTTGTTCATTCTTTTAGCAGTCCAGTCAACGTTCTTTGCCAACACCATAATTCAAAGACATCAATTCTTTTTCAGTTTTCCTTATTCATTGTCCAGCTTTCACATGCATACGAGATGATTGAAGACACCATGGCTTAGGTTAGGTGCACCTTAGTCTTCTAGGTGACGTCTTTGCTTTTTAACACTTTGAAGAGCCCTTTTGCAGCAGATTTCCCACTGCAGTGTGTCTTTTGATTTCTTGACTACTGCTTCCATGGGTGTTGATTGTTAATCCAAGTAAAAAGAAATCCTTGACAACTTCAACCTTCTCTCCATTTATCATGATGCTGTTTGTCCAGTTGTGAGGATTTTTGTTTTCTTTATGTTGAGGTGTAATCCATACTGAAGGCTCTGGTCTTTGATCTTCATCAGTAAGTGCTTCAAGTCCTCTTCACTTTCAGCAAGCAAAGTTGTTTCATCTGCATAACACAGGTTATTAATGAGGTTTCCTCCAACCCTGATGCCATGTCCTTCTTCATATAGTTCAGCTTCTTGCATTATTTGCTCAGCATACAGATTAAATAAGTATGGGAAAAGGAAAACCCTGACAAACACCTTTCTTGACTTTAAACCACAGAGTATTCCCTTGTTCCGTTCAAAGGACTGCCTCTAGATCTATGTACAGCTTCTCAAGAGCACAATTAAGTGTTCTGGAATTCCCACTCTTTGCAATGTTATCCATAATTTGTTATGATCCAAACAGTTGAATGCCTTTGCAAAGTCATTAAAACATAGGAAAACATCTCTCTGGTATTCTCTGCTTTCAGCCAGTACCTATCTGTCATTAGCAATGACATCCCTGGTTCCATGTCCTCTTCTGAATCTGGCTTGAATTTTTGACAGTTCCCTGTTGATATACAACTACAGCCACTTTTGAGTGATCTTCAGCAAAATTTTACTTGCATGTGGTATTAGCGATATTGCTCGATAATTTCCACTTTTGGTTGAATCACCTTTCTTTGGAATGGGCACAAATATGAATCACATTCTGTCAGTTGGCCGGGTAGCTGTATTACAAACTTCCTGGTATAGACTTGTGAGCACTTCCAGAGCTGCATCTGTTTGTTGAAACATCTCAATTGGTATTCTGTCAATTCCTGTAGCCTTGTTTTTTGCCAATGCCTTCAGTGCAGCTTGAAACTCTTCCTTCAATGCCATCATTTCCTGATCATATGCTACTTCCTGAAATGGCTGAACATCAACCAATTCTTTTTGGTATAGTGATTCAGTGTATTCTTCAATCTTCTTTTGATGCTTCCTGTGTCATTTAGTATTTTCCCCATAGAATCCTTCAGTATTGCAACTAAAAGCTTGAATTTTTTCTTCAGTTCTTTCAGCTTGAGGAATGCCAAGCGTGTTCTTCCATTTGGGCTTTCTAACTCTAGGTTTTGGAACATGTCATTATAATACTTTGTCTTCTAGAGCCACCTTTTGAAATCTGTTCAGCTCTTTTACTTTATCATTTCTTCCATTTGCTTTAGCTACTCGACATTAAGAGCAACTTCCACAGTATCTTCTGACATCCATTTTGTTCTTTTCTTTCTTTAATGTCTTTTTAATGACTTCTTGCTTTCTTCATGTGTGATGTCCTTGATGTCATTCCACAACTGGTTTTTGGACATTAGTTTTCAACATGTCAAATCTACTCTTGAGATGGTCTCTAAATTCCGGTGGGATATACTCAACTTTGTATTTTGGCTCCTGTGGACATGTTTTATTTTTTTTCAGCCTCAACTTGAACTTCCATAAGAGCAATTGATGCTCTGTTCTGTAGTCAGCCCCGGCCTTGTTCTGGCTGATTTTATTGAGCTTTTCCATTGTTTCTTTCCACAGATGTAGTCGATTTGATTTCTGTGTATTCCATCCAGTAAGAACCAAATGTATAGTCACCTGTTATGTTGTTGAAAAAAGGTATTTGCAGTGAATAAGTCATTGGTCATGCAAAATTCTATTGTGCAATCTTTGGTGTCATTTTTATAATGAAGGACATATTTCCCAACTATTGACCCTCCTTTATTTCCAGCTTTCACATTCCAATCATCAGTAATTATCAATGCATCTTGATTGCATATTTAATCAATTTCAGACTACAGGAGTTGGTAAAAATCTTCAATTTTCTTGTTTTTGGCATCATTACTATTTGGTTCATAAATTTTGTAAAATAATTATATTAACTGATATTCCTTGTAGGTGTATGAATATTATTCTATTACTGACAGCATTATGTTCCATGACAGATCTTAAAATTTTCTTTTTGAGGATGAATGTGACCCCTTCAAGTTGTCATTCCCAGCATGGTAGGCCACATGGTTGTTTGATTCAAAATGGCCAATACCAGTCCACTTCAAGGATAACAATATTTATGGGTTCTACTTCATTTATGATGAATTCCAATTTTCCTAGATCTATACTTTTTTTATACTTTTTACATTTCACATTCTTATTATTAATGGATGTTTGCAGCTGTTTCTTCTCATTTTGAGTTGTGCCATATCAGCAAATGAAGGTCCCAAAACTTGATCCCATCTATGTCATTAAGTTTGACTCTTACTTTGAGGAGGCAGCTCTTTCCCAGTCATCTTTTGAGTGCCTCCAACCTGAGGGACTCATCTTCCAGCACTATAGTAAAAAATGTTCTGCTGCTATTCATGAGATTTTCTACTGGCTAAACCTTTACAGAAGTAGACTACAGAGTCCTTCTTCCTAGTCTGTCTTAGTCTGGAAGCTCTGTGGAAACCTGTTTGCCATGGGTGATTCTGCTGATATTTGAATACCAGTGGCATAGCTTCCAGTATAACAGCAACATACAACCCACCACATAATCTGAATACAAACACATTCTTAGAAATAATTACTGCAAATATTTCCTCTCCATCTGCAGTTTACCATCTCATTATTTTTAGTAATGTCCTGGATGAACATAAATCAAAGAAGACAGCAGAAAATCATATTTAAAGTGCTGAAAGAAAAGAACAACCAGTACAGAATTCTACATCCAATAAAAATATTCTCCAGAAATGATGGCAAAAGAGAGACATTCTCATGTCAAGAAAAATTAAGGGAAATTGTTGCCAATAGACCTGCTGTATAAGGAATTCTAAAGGAAGTTCTCCAGGCTAAGGAAAAAGATAAGGGGGAAACATAGATTTTCATGAATAAAGGAAGAACAATAGAAACGATAAGTACCTGGGTAATTATAAAAGATAAATTTTCCTCTTAAGTACTTTAAAATATATATAACTGTGGAAAGCACTAGGCTCAGATGATTTCAACTGTGAATTCTACCAAACATTTAAAGAAATATTAACAATCCTTCTCAAACTTTCTCCAAAAATAGAAGAGGACTGAACATTTCTCAACTTATTCTATAAGGCCAGCATTACCCTACTACAAAATCAGACAAAGGCATTAATATGAAGGAAAATTATAGACCAGTATCTCTTATGATTATTGATGCAAAAATTCTGAATGAAATATAAAAAAATTGAAACCAACAATCTATAAAAAGAATTATGCATCAAAACCAAGTGGAATTTATGAAAAGAAACAGCTGCAAACATACCTTAATAATCAGAACATGGAATGTGCAAAGTATGAATCTAGAAAAATTGGAAATCATCAAAAATGAAATGGAACACATAAACAGTGATATTCTAGGCATTAGTGAGCTGAAATGGACTGGTACTGCCCATTTTGAATAGGATAATCATATGGTCTACTATGCTGGGAATGACAACTTGAAGAGAAATGGCCTTGCATTCAACATCAAAAAGAACATTTCAAGATCTATCCTGAAATACAATGCTGTCAGTGATAGGATAAAATCCATACGCCTACAAGGAAGACCAGTTAATACGACTATTACTCAAATTTATGAACCAACCACCAAGGCCAAAGACGAAGAAATTAAAGATTTTTACCAACTTCTGCAGTCTGAAATTGATTGAACATGCAATCAGGCTGCATTGATAATTAAAGAAGATTGCAATGCAAAACTTGGAAACAAAGAAAAAGAATCCTTAGTGGGAAAATATGGCCTCGGTGATAGAAGTGATGCCAGAGATCACATGATAGAATTTTGCAAGACCAACAACTTCTTCATTGCAAATACCTTGTTCAACAACATAAATGGTGACCATACACATGGACCTTGCCAGATGGAATACACAGGAATCAAATTGACTAGATTTGTGGGAAAAGATGGTAGAAAAGCTCAATATCATCAGTCAGAACAAGGCCAGGGGTCAATTGCAGATTAGATTATCAATTGCTCATACGCAAGTTCAAGCTGAAACTTAAGAAAATTAGAACAAGTCAATGGGAGCCAAAGTACAACCTTGAGTATATCCCACCTGAATTCAGAGACAATCTCAAGAATAGATTTGAAGCGTTGATCACTAACAACTGAAGGCCAAATGAGTTGTGGAATGACATCAAGGACATCATCATGAAGAAAGCAAGAGGTCATGAAAAAGACAGGAAAAAAAGAAAAGAACAAAATGGATGCCAAAAGAGATTCTGAAACCTGCTGTATAAAGTCTACTTGTGTTAAAACACTTTAAAGTGTTAAAGTGAAAGGAAGACATGATGAAGTAAAAGAGTTGAACAGAAGGTTTCAAACGGTGTCTTGAGAAGAATAAGTAAAATATTAAAATGACATGTGAAAAGACCTGGAGATGAAAAACCTGTAGGGAAGAACACACTCAGCACTTCTTAACTGAAAGAACTGAAGAAAAAATTCAATCCCCAAGTTGCAATATTGAAGGATACAAACCTCAATTTGCAACATTGGGGAAAATACCAAACGACTCAGGAAGCATCAAAAGAAGATGGAAGGAATACACAGAGTTGCTATACCAAAAAGATTTGGTTGATGTTCAACCATTTCAGGAGGTAAAACATGAGCAGGAACTAATGATACTGAAGGAAGAAGTCCAAGCTGCACTGAAGAAGTTAGTGAAAAAAAAAGACTCCAGGAAAAACAAGGCTCAATACCAATTGAGATGTTTCAACAAATGGATACAGCACTGGAAGTGCTCAGTTGTCTACGCCAAGAAATTTGGAAGATACCTACCCGACCAGCCAACTGGAAGAGAGCCATATTTATGCTTATTCCCAAGAAAGGTGATCCCAGGGAACGTGGAAATTATCGAACAATATAATTAATATCACACGCAAGTAAAATTTTCCTGAAGATCATTCAAAAGTGGCTGCAGCTGTATATCAACAGGGAACTGTCAGAAACTCAAGCCGGATTCAGAAGAGGGTGCAGAACCAGGAATATCATTGCTGATGTCAGATGGATCCTGGCTGAAAGCAGAGAATACCAGAAAGATGTTTAGCTGTAGTTTGTTGACCGTGCAAAGACATTCCACTGGGTGGATCATAACGAATTATGGATAACATTGCAAAGAATTGGAATTCCAGAAGACTTAATTGTGCTCATGAGGAAACTGTACATAGATCAGGAGGCAGTCGTTCAAAAAGAACCAGGGGATACTGCATGGTTTAAAGTCAGTAAGGGTGTGTGTCAAGGTTTTATCCTTTCTTTATACCTATTCAATCTGTATGCTGAACAAATAATCGGAGAATCTGGACTATATGAAGAAGAATGGCATCAGGATTGGAGACTCATTAACAACCTGCGTTATGCAGATGACACAAGAGGACTTGAAGCATTTACTGATAAGGATCAAAGACCACAGCTTTCAGTATGGATTACACCTCAGTATAAAGAAAACAAAAACCCTCACAACTGGACCAATAAACAACAACATGATAAACGGAGAAAATATTGATGTTGTCAAGGATTTCATTTTATTTGGACCCACAATCAACATCCATGGAAACAGCAGTCAAGAAATGAAAAGACGCACTGCATTGGACAAATCTGCTGCAGAAGACCTGTTTAAAGTGTTGAAAAGCAAAGATGTCACTTTGAAGACTAAGGGTCACCCGACCCAAGCCGTGGTGTTTTCAGTATTCTCATATGCATGTGAAAGCTGGGCAAAGAATAAGGAAAACCAAAGAAGAATCGACACTTTTGAAACGTGGTGCTGGAGAAGAATATTGAATATTCCATGGACTGCCAAAAGAACGAACAAATCTGTCTTGGAAGAAGTACAGCCAGAATGCTCCTTAGAAGCAAGGATGGCGAGATTATGCCTCACATACTTTGGACATGTTGTCAGGAGGGATCAGTCCCTGGAGAAAGGTATCATGCTTGGTAAGGTAGAGGGTCAGCAAAAAAGAGGAAGACCTTCAATGAGATGAATTGACACGGTGGCTGCAACAATGAACTTAAACACAACAAGGATTGCAAGGATGGCGCAGGGCCAGGCAGTGTTTTGTTCTATTGTACACAGGGTTACTATGAGTCAGAACCAACTCGATGGCACCACCAATAACAATGAGGTAAAATGTGAGCAAAAGTCTTAAACACACTCTTTAAAAAAAGATGTACTATAAGTAACCGACACATAACCCGTAATCACATAAAAAGTGATTACCTGGCCAAGGTGGGCCCAAGACGGCTGACTAGGTAGAACTACCGTGGATCTCTCTTGCAACAAAGACACAGAAAAACAAGTGAATTGATCACATGCATGACAATCTACGAGCCCTGACCATCAAACACAGAACTAAAGAGTTGACCTGAGTGACAGGGGAGCAAAAAGCCACGCCCTGAAGCAGCGACCGCTTCTGGAACCAGTGTCACTTGCCACAGCCTTGAGCCCTCACGGTTCCCTGGTGCCAAGTGGTGGGGCTGATTGCATCTTACTGAGATGAGACAAGCACGGGACACAGCCCTAACCCCTAACCCCCTGGGGTAGCCTCCATAGGGACTCAACCAGCACAAGCAGGCTGCACACTGATGCAGCTGACAAGAGAATGAGCAACCACAGGGAATCAGTGACTGTTTTTGGAGTCTGGAGCCAGCGTCCCAGTCAGAAAACCTCGGCTCCAGGCTTTGCACTAAGTGCAGAGGAGCTGCGCATGGCTTTCTGAGATGGCGCAAGCACTGGACGCAGCCCTATCCCCCGAAGTAACCTTGGGGGAAAACCAGCCAGCGCACGCAGGCAGCACAATGACGCGGCTGACAGGAGGAGAAATCACTGGGAAGCAGCGACTGGTTTTTGAGCCTGGAGTGCAGGGTCCCGGCCAGAAAACCTTGACGCTAGGCTTTGGACTAGGAGCGAAGGAGCTGATCACCGCTTTCTGAGACCGCACAAGCACCTGATGCAGGCCTGACCCTTGGGGGCAATCTTGACCCAGCCTGCACACACAGGCTACGGGCCCCTCTGAAATATCAGATAAGACAGTCATCACCAAGCAAGATGAGCAACTTTGTCTATATTGCTGTGTACTACTCTCTTCTATCTATCTGATCCCTCCCCCCGCCCCGCCCCGACCCCAGCTGGCTTCATTAACATTGGAATTTCTTGGGCTAGGGAGTGAAGGGCTCTGCAAGGTTTTTTTTTCCCCTAACCCATTCTCCTGGCCTGAGAGAAGCAGCAACTAACAACCCAGGGGGAAAAAAAACACTTCCCTGACTTCCCTAAACTGGAATAAAAATACAGAACCAGCTCCAGCCAAGCATATGAGATCCACAGTCTTTGGCTTTCATCCCTACAGGGAACAAGGTAGCTATTATAATGCAAAGGCAATTCTGATAGAGATCTGACTATAATTGTTTTAGCGGAGCACTGGAAAGACAAGTTTTCCAGGTCTGATATCTCTACCTATTAAACAGAGTCCTCACTGATCCACAGCGGGGAACTGAGGGCTGAAGCTCCACCTAAACCACCTAGGCACCTGCCAAAAAGGTCTGAGGACACTGACACCTACCAATCTTTAGAGGTACAAGCATTGGGTGCCTAAGGTACAGCTGCAGAGCCCACCCACCAAAGTGCTTTAGGAAGAGAGACACACCTGCCTCATTGGCACTTGGGGGAAGGCTGTCAGCATCCTGCCCTCTTTGGAGTGTGACCCCCTGCCGCTACTAGAATCTGGTACACACAGCTATCATCACTATTCCTCTAAGTTAATAGGTGACAGTCTACACCACACACTCGGTGACCCAATATCAGAACACCTAAGCTGACTCTATTCAAGAATAGTGAATGGACTCTTCAGCTTATATATCTGGTAACAGCCCAAACCAGCTGGTAATAGGACATAAGTGATTCAAAAGCTACAACAATGAAGACAGTGCAATCTAGTAGCCCATCTACATATATTGAAAGAAAACAAAACAAGGTAAGACTCAGTGAGCAAATATAAAATAAATCATTACAATATCTTATAAATGGCTCAGAGACAGCAGTCAGCATCAAATCACATAAAGAAGCAGACCATGATTGCTTCTACAAATCCCCAAATTGAAGAATCAAAATCTTTCCCAAATGAAGATACAATCCTGGAATTGCCAGATGCAGAATATAAAAAACTAATATACAGAATGCTTCAAGACATGAAGGATGACCTCAGAAATGAAATAAGGCAATCTACAGAAAAAGCCAAGGAACACACTGATAAAGCAGTTAAAGAAATCAAAACGATTATTCAAGAACATAGCGGAAAAATTAATAAGCTACAAGAATCCATAAAGAGACAGCATTCAGAAATCCAAAAGATTAACAGTAAACTTACAGAATTAGACAACTTAATAGGAAGTCAGAGGAGCAGAATCAAGCAATTGGAATGCATAGCAGGGAAGGTGGAGGATAAGGCAATCGACATCAATTGAAGAAAAATCAGGTAAAAGAATTTAAAAAAAAAAATGAAGAAACCCTAAGAATCATGTGGGACTCTATCAAAAAGAATAACTTGCATGTGATTGGAGTTCCAGAACAGGGAGGGATAACAGAAAATACAGAGAGAATAGTTGAAGATCTGTTGGCAGAAAACTTCCCTGGCATCATGAAAGACAAAGGATATCCATCCAAGACACTCATCGAGTCCCATATAAGATTGATCCAAAAAGAAAATCACCAAGGCATATTATCATCAAACTTGCCAAAACCAAAGATAAAGAGAAAATTTTGAAAGCAGCCAGGGATAAAAGAAAAGTCACCTACAAAGGAGAATCAATAAGTTTAGACTACTCAGCAGAAACCATGCAGGTAAGGAGGCAATGGGTTGACATATACAGAACACTGAAGGAGAAAAACTGCCAGCTAAGGATCATATATCCAGTAAATCATATATCCAGCAAAACTCTCTGTCAACTATGAAGTTGAAATTAAAACTTTTACAGATAAACACCAGCTCAGAGAATTTGCAAAAACCAAAAGAAGGTTACAAGAATTACTAAAGGAAATTCTTTGGTCAGAAAATTAATAATATCAGATACCAACACAACACAAGGTCATAGGACAGAACATCCTGATATCAACTCAAATAGGGAAATGACAAAAACAAAATAAGATTAATTTAAAAAAGAAAAAAATTCTCAAAAGAGGGAATCATTACATAAGTCATTCTGTAAAAGATTACAATTATCAAAAAGAGGGACTAAACACAGGAGGCATAGATCTTTCATATGGAGAGGAAAACAAGGCGATATAGGACGATACAAGTTAGGTTTTTACTTAGAAAAATACGGGTAAATATTAAGGTAACCACAAAGAGGTCTAACAATTCCATAATTCAAAATAAAAACCAAGAAAAACATAAAAACTCAGCAAACATAAATTCAACTACTATGAAAATGAGGAACACACAATTTACAAAGAAAAAAATCTCGGCACAAAAAAGTAAGTGGAAAAATGAAACTGTCAACAACACACAAAAAAAGGCATCAAAATGACAGCTCTAAACTCATGCTTACCTATAATTACGCTGAACGTAAATGGACTAAATGCACCAGTAAAGAGACAGAGAGTCTCAGACTGGATAAAGAAATATGATCTGTCTATATGCTGCCTACAAAAGACACACCTTAGACTTAGAGACACAAACAAACTAAAACTCAAAGGATGGAAAAAAATATATCAAACAAACAACAATGAAAAAAGAGCAGTAGTGGCAATATTAATTTCTGAAAAAATAGACTTTAAAGTTAAATCCACCACAAAGGTTAAAGAAGGACAGTATATAATGTTTAAAGGGACAATTTACCAGGAGGATATAACCATACTAAATATTTATGCACCCAATGACAGGGCTGCAAGATACATAAAACAAACTTTAACAGGATTGAAAAGCAAGATAGACACCTCCACAATTATAGTAGAAGACTTCAACACACCACTTTCAGAGGATAGGACTTCCAGTAAGAAGCTCAATAGAGACATGGAAGATCTAATTGCTACAATCAACCAATTTGACCTCATAGACTTATACAGAACACTCCACCCAACAGCTGCAAAGTATACTTTTTTTTCTAGTGCACATGGAACATTCTCTAGTATAGATCACATATTAGGTCATAAAACAAACCTTTGCAGAATCCAAAACATCGAAATATTACAAAGCATCTTCTCAGACCATAAGGCCATAAAAGTAGAAATCAATACCAGAAAAATCAGGGAAACGCAATCGAATACTTGGAAACTGAACAATACCCTGCTCAAAAAAGACTGAGTTATAGAAGACATTAAGGAGGGAATAAAGAAATTCATAGAATGCAATGAGAATGAAAACACTTCCTATCAAAACCTCTGGGACACAGCAAATGCAGTGCTCAGAGGTCAATTTGTATTGACAAATGCGCACATACATAAAGAAGAAAGAGCCAAAATCAGAGAACTGTCCCTACAACCTGAACAAATAGAAAGCAAGCAAAAAAAGAATCCATCAGGCACCAGAAAAAAACAAATAATAAAAATTAAAGCTGAACTAAATGAATTAGAGAACAGAAAGACAATTGAAAAAATTAACAAAGCCAAAAGCTGGTTCTTTGAAAAAATTAACAAAATTGATAAACCATTGGCCAGACTGACTAAAAAAATACAGAAAAGGAAACAAATAACCCAAATAAGAGATGAGATGGCCCATATCACAACAGACCCAACTGAAATTAAAAGAATCGTACCAGATTATTATGAAAAATTGTACTCTAACAAATTTGCAAACCTAGAAGAAATGGATGAATTCCTAGAAAAGCACTACCTACCTAAACTAACACAATCAGAAGTAGAACAACTAAATAGCCCCATAACAAAAAAAGAGATTGAAAAGGTAATCAAAAAAACTCCCAACAAAAAAAAGCCCTGGCCTGGATGGCTTCACTGCATAGCTCTACCAAGCTTTCAGAGAAGAATTAACACCACTACTACTAAAGATATTTCAAAGCATAGAAAATGATGGAATACTACCGAACTCATTCTATGAAGCCAGCATATCCCTGATACCAAAACCGGGTAAAGACATCACAAAAAAAGAAAATTACAGACTATATCCCTCAGGAACATAGATGCAAAAATTCTCAACAAAATTCTAGCCAATAGAATTCAACAACATATCAAAAAAATAATCCACCACGACCAAGTGGGATTTATACCAGGTATGCAAGCTTGGTTCAATATTAGAAAAACAATTAACGTAATCCACCATATAAATAAAACAAAAGACAAAAACCACATGACCTTATCAATTGATGCAGAAAAGGCATTTGACAAAGTCCAACACCCACTCACAATAAAAACTCTCAGCAAAATAGGAATTGAAGGAAAATTCCTCAGCATAATAAAGGGCTTCTATACAAAGCCAACATCCAACATCATTCTAAATGGAGAGAACCTGAATGCATTTCCCTTGAGATCGGGAACCAGACAAGGATGCCCTTTATCACCACTCTTATTCAACATTGTGCTAGAGGTCCTAGCCAGAGCAATTAGGCTAGACAAAGAAATAAAGGGCATCCGGATTGGCAAGGAAGAAGTAAAATTGTCTCTATTTGCAGATGACATGATCTTATACACAGAAAACCCTAAGGAATCCTCAAGAAAACTACTGAAACAAATAGAAGAGTTTGGCAAAGTTTCAGGTTAGAAGATAAACATACAAAAATCACTTGGATTCCTCTACATTAACAAAAAGAACATCAAAGAGGAAATCACCAAATCAATATCATTCACAGTAGCCCCCAAGAAGATAAAATACTTAGGAATAAATCTTACCAAAGATGGAGAAGACCTATACAAAGAAAAGTACAAAGTACTAGTGCAAGAAACTAAAAGGGACCTACATAAGTGGAAAAACATATCTTGCTCATGGATAGGAAGACTTAACATAGCAAAAATGTCTATTCTACCAAAAGCCATCTCTATACGTACAATGCACTTCCGATCCAAATTCCAATGACATTTTTTAATGTGATGGAGAAACAAATCACCAACTTCATATGGAAGGGAAAGAAGCCCCAGATAACAAAAGTGTTACTGCAAAAGAAGAACAAAGTGGAAGGCCTCACTGTACGTGATTTTAGAACCTATTATACAGCCACAGTAGTCAAAACAGCCTGGTACTGGTACAACAACAGGCACATAGACCAATGGAACACAACTGAGAACCCAGATATAAATCCATCCACATATGAGCAGCTGATATTTGACAAAGGCCCAGTGTCAGTTAATTGGGGAAAAGATAGTCTTTTTAACAAGTGGTCCTGGCATAACTGGATATCCATTTGCAAAAAAATGAAACAGGATCCATACCTCACACCATGCGCAAAAACTAACTCCAAGTGGATCAAAGACTTAAACATAAAGACTAAAACGATAAAGATCATGGAATAAAAAATAGGGACAACCTTAGGAGCCCTAATACAAGGCATAAACAGAATATAAAACATTATTAAAAACAATGAAGAGAAACCCGATAACTGGGAGCTCCTAAAAATCAAACACCTATGCTCATCTAAAGACTTCACCAAAAAGAGTAAAAAGACCACCTACAGATTGGGAAAAAATTTTCAGCTATGACATCTCCGACCAGTGCCTGATCTCTAAAATCTATATGACTCTGTTAAAACTCAACCACAAAAAGACAACCCAATTAAAAATTGGGCAAAGGATATGAACACACACTTCTCTAAAGAAGATATTCAGGCGGCTAACAGATACATGAGGAAATGCTCTCGATCATTAGCCATTAGAGAAATGCAAATTAAAACTATGATGAGATTCCATCTCACTCCAACAAGGCTGGCATTAATCCAAAAAACACAAAATAATAAATGTTGGAGAGGCTGCGGAGAGATTGGAACTCGTATACACTGCTGGTGGGAATGTAAAATGGTACAACCACTTTGGAAATCTATCTGGCGTTTCCTTAAAAAGTTAGAAATAGAACTACCATACAACCCAGAAATCTCACTCTTCGGAATATATCTTAGAGAAATAAGAGCCTTTACATGAACAGATATATGCACACCCATGTTTATTGCAACACTGTTTACAATAGCAAAAAGCTGGAAGCAACCAAGGTGTCCATCAACGGATGACTGGATAAATTATGGTATAGTCACACAATGGAATACTACACATCGATAAAGAACAATGATGAATCTGTGAAACATTTCATAACATGGAGGAACCTGGAAGGCATTACGCTGAGTGTAATTAAAGAGCAGATACAAAAGGACAGATACTGTATAAGACCACTATTATAAGATCTTGAGAAATAGTTTAAACTGAGAAGCACACAATCTTTTGTGGTTACGAGATGGGGGAGGGACGGAGGATAGGAGAGGTTTATTTACTGATTAGATAGTAGATAAGAACTACTTTAGGTGAAGGGAAGGACAACACTCGATACAGACACAGGGAAGGTCAGCTCAACTGGACTGGACCAAAAGCAAAGAAGTTTCCTGGATAAACTGAAGGCTTTGCAGGTCTGTGGAGCAAGTGTGGGGGTTTGGGGACTATGGCTACAGGGGACATCTAAGTCAATTGGCAAAATAAATTCTATTAAGAAAACATTCTGCATCCCACTTTGAAGTGTGGCATCTGGGGTCTTAAGTGCTAACAAGTGGCCATCTAAGATGCATCAATTGGTCTCAGCCCATCTGGATCAAAGGAGAATGAAGAACACCAAGGTCACAAGGTAATTATGAGCCCAAGAGACAGAAAGAGCCAAATAAACTAGAGACTTACATCATCCTGAAACCGGAAGAACTAGATGGTGCCCGGCCACAACCGATGACTGCCCTGATAGGGAGCACAACAGAGAACCCCTGAGGGAGCAGGAGAACAGTGGGATGCAGACCCCAAACTCTCATAAAAAGACCAGACTTAATGGTCTGACTAAGACTAGAAGAATCCTGGTGGTCATGGTCCCCAAACCTTCTGTTGGCCCAAGACAGGAACCATTCCAGAAGACAACTCATCAGACATGGATTGGACTGGACAATGGGTTGCAGAGAGATGCTGATGAAGAGTGAGCTACTTGTATCAGGTGGATACTTGAGATTACGTTGGCACCTCCTGTCTAGAGGAGAGATGGGAGGGTAGAGGAGGTTAAAAACTGACAAAACGGTCACGAAAGGAGAGACTGGAAGGAGGGAGTGGGCTGACCCATTAGGGGGAGAGTAAGTGGGAGTATGTAGTAAGGTGCATACAAGTTTATATGTGAGAGGCTGACTTGATTTGTAAACTTTCGCTTAAAGCACAATAAAAATTATTAAAAAAAAAAAATTCTCGTAAAAAGACCAGACTTAATGATCTGACTGAGACTAGAAGGACCCCAGAGGTCATGGTCCCCAGACCTTCTGTTAGCCCAAGACTGGAACCATTCCCAAAGTCAACTCTTCAGACAGGGATTGGAGTGGACTATATATTTTTTTTTTATGGGATAGAAGACGATGCTGGTGAGAAGTGGGCTTCTTGGCTCAAGTAGACACATGAGACTATGTGGGCAGCTCCTGTCTGCAGGGGAGATGAGAAGGCAGAGGGGGACAGAAGCTGTTTAACGGACACGGGAATAGAGGGTGGAGAGAAGGAGCATGCTGTCTCATTAGGGGGAGAGCAACTAGGAGTACGTAGCAAGGTGTGTATAAGGTTTCGTATGAGAGACCGACTTTGTAAACTTTCACTTAAAGCACAATAAAAAAAAAAAGTGATTAACTTCTGTCAACATCACTAGTCATCAATACAACGAATTAAAACCAGAATGAGATGCCATGTCATACACAGTAGAAAAGCTAAAATCGAACAAAAGACAAAAAACAAATAACCTGACAAGAACAAATATTGGTGGCAATTTAGTCGGAACACTTTGAAAAACCACTTAGCAGCCTCTCTTAAATACATACCTGCTCTATGACCCTTCAACTGCAATGACAGGTATTTAAAAATCAAACCAAATCCATTCCCATCGAGTTGATTCCCACTCATAGTGACCTATAGAGCAGAGTAGAGCTGTCCCAGCGGGTGTCCAAGGAGTGCCTGGTGGATTCAAAGTGCTTACCTCTTGGTTAGCAGCCTGAACTCTTAACCACTGCACCACGAGAATGTTTACCTGATAGAAACATATGGCTATATATAAACTTGAAAAAAGAATAAGAATGCTCATAGTAGTTTTGTTCATAATAGCCATAAAATGCAAATAACCAAGTGTCCATTAGCAGGAAAATGCTATATTCATTCAATGGATTATTATTAAGCAATAAAAGAAATGCGATACTCATACACACAATAACAATAATCTCAAAGACAATGCTGAGCATTGTTTTGCTCAAACGAAAAAATAGTATATACTTTATAATTCCATTACTATGAAATTCCAAATCAGGCAAAACTATTCTGCCATGATAGGCATCAGAAGCTTGGCTGTCTCTGGAGAGAGACCAAGGAAAGAAAGGAACCCTTGATATGGATGCGGACTACATGGTTCTCCGCATTTGTCAAAATTGACTAACTGTATACTTTAGATCTGTACATTTTACTGCATTTAAATTACATCTCAATTTAAAATAAATTTAAAAAAGCAATCAGCTGTACATGAAGAGAAGGTTTGAGTTTGTGAATTTTAGCTTAATGATATGACTGTCATTTGAAGAAGAAATATTCTGAAAATAAAACTGTCTTAGAAATCCAAATGATTTGCCTGACTTAGTTTTGCAGAGAAGTCATAACAGACAAGCTTGGCTCCTAAAGTTAAAGTATGTCCATGTTCCCTTGAGGAACTCCAGTCCAAGCAGTTATCACTACACTCACAAAAACACCACCATATAACCTGGAAATGAGCTTCTAGTATTGGAATTGCAGGTATAGGAAAAATAGAGACAGTACAGGAGAAAGAGGTTTCTCTCCAGTCTGCTAAGCTTTCCATGGACACAAATGCTTTCAAATGTTGCTCAATAAAACACAGCTGGAGAGGAAATGTATCCATTCATTGAAGAAATAAAAAAATTAAAACAAAAAACTGTTTTGTCAGGTCAAGTTGACTTATAATTTCAGGGTCCGAATAGAATGATGTGTTGTTTTTTAATGTATCTATATATCCATTTATATCCATCTACCAAATACAAACACGCACTGTCTTAGTTATCTAGTGCTGCTGTAACAGAAATAACCACAAATGCATGGCTTTAACAAACAGACGTTTATTCTCTCACAGTCTAGTAGGCTAGAAGTCCAAATTCAGGGTGTTAGCTCCAGCAGAAGGCTTTCTTTCTGTTGGCTCTGGAGGAAGGTCCTTGTCATCAATTTTCCTCTGAACTAGGAGATTCTCTGAGCAGGAACCCCAGGTCCAAAGGACACGCTCTGCTCCTGGTGCTGCTTTCTTGGTGGTATGAGGTCCCCATGTCTTTCTGCTTGCTTTTCTCTTTTACATCTCAAAAAGGATTGACTCAAAGCACAACCCTAGTCTGTAGATTGAGTCTTGCCTCATCAACATAACTGCTGCTAATCCCATTTTATCAACCTCATAGAGATAGGATTTACAACACATAGGAAAATCACATCTGATTACAAAATGGTAGATAATCAGACAACACTGAAATCATGACCTAGCCGAGTCTACACACATTTTGGGGACACAATTCAATCCATAACACACAGATATACATATATACACACAAGAAGTCCCTGTGTGGTGCGAACAGTTAAGCTCTCGACCACTAGGCAAAAGGCTGGCAATTTGAACCTACCGGGAGGTGCCTTGGAAGACAGTCTGGAAATCTGCCTCTAAAAGGTCGCAGCCTTAAAAATCTTATGGAGCAGTTCTACTCTGCACACATAGGGTCACTATGAGTCAGAATCGACTCAATGGCAATTAACAGAAACAACACAGACACACACATATAAAATAAGATCCCAATTGTAATTGTTCAAAGGGAATGTGAGAGTAGATTGATACTCAACAGCAATGTTTATACTATTTAGAAAAAAAACCCAGATCAAACCCGTTGCCATCAAGTCGATTCTGACTCATAGTGGCCCTATAGGACAGAGTAGCACTGCCCCACAGAGTTTCCAGGTAGTGGCTGGTGGATTCAAACTGCCGACATTTTGGCTAGCAGCTGTAGCTGTTAACCACTATGCCACTAGGGTTTCCATACTATTTAGAAAAGGGACTGTTATATACAAGATCTCATGTATAATTTTTCGTTCCTCCCCCATGATCTGTTTGCTGTTTATTTTCAACATGCTGCTCTGTTTCTATTTCAGTCTGCCACCTGCCTTCACCACTTCACGAAAACAGCTTTCATATAAGTTATCAATGACAGTTACTTTGTGATATCCAATGGGACACACTTTAGTCTCTAATTAGTTTCTAACTACTCGTTGCCTTCAAGTTAATTCTGACTCATGGCGACCCCAGGTGTGTCAGAGTAGAGCTGAGCTCCAGAGGGTTTTCAATGGCTGGCTTTTCAGAACTAGATTGCCTGGACTTTCTTTTGAGATACGTCTAGGTGGATTCAAACCTACTTCAACTTTTTTCCTAAAGTATCTTATTTTTAGGCAGTATTTCATTTTTTTTTTTTTTTTTTATTTCATAGCTTTCTTCTTTGTTCACCTTGGGATGCTCTTTCTCTCTCTCTCTCTTTTTTTTTTTGTTTACCTTAATCTAATGTTTCAATATTAACATTGTTCAAGCCTAGATTTTAGGCTCAATGCTCTCCTCACTATAATCTCTCACTGAGAAACATCAACCATCTATACCCTGATGCCTTTCAATTTTTGATTCCCCTTTGGATCTTTTTTTTTTAATGAAGCTCAGACCTATATATCTAACAGCTAACTCACATTTCCACTTGGATGTCCCACAGATGTCTCATACTTTGGAAATTCACAATGAGTTCATAACCTTTGTGCTCACCACACCTCAACCTAGTCTTTCTCCTTAACTCAGTTAATGTTGTCCTATACATAAATCATCTGAGACTTCTGTCTCCCTCACCACCATCCATATCCATCTTAAATCCCTCTGGTATCTATCCACTTCTCTCCATGTCAGCCATTGTTACTTGGGTATTCACATTTCCTGGACTATTGTGGGTCATATTCTAACTGGTCATCAATCCATTCTCCATGTAGCAATCAGAGCAACCTTTTTATAAAGCAAATCTACTCTTGCCATTCTCATACCTAAAGTGGTCCTCTTCCTTCCCCCTCTCCAGCCCCTTAGCCAATTTAGTTGCTTATTAAAGTGTACAAATTGATCCTTCTAAACTTAAATAAAATTTTTAAAAAATCCTTTCCTGACCACCCAGTCTATCTCTCCTCTTTTTAATCCTTATAATCACTTATAGAATCTTACACACTTGCATATCACAAGTGCTTTGTAATAATTAATTTTGCAGTTGCCTAACGTCCCTTTCCACATTTGTTATGCCAGTTCCATGAAGACAATAATCATGTCTGTTTATTTTTCTGTTATATTTCCAGCTCCTATCACAGCATTTGGCACATGTTTGTTAAATAGTTTGATGTTCCTTCTAGTTAACACCCTCCTTTGTTCCTTATACTTAGCCAATCCTTCTAGTGTCTTATGACTTATTTCAGACATCAGTCATTCAGAAAGTCTTCCCTGACATCCCCAGACATGCATATCTGTGCTCTTATGGCTTCCTGTATATTCTTATAAAAATTATCACATGATAATATAATTTTTTCCCTGTGTATCTATACTCCTCATGGAGTCCCTGGCTGGCACAAACAATTCAGCACTCAGCTGCTAATGGAAAGGCTGGAGTTCAACCAGAGGCAGCTTAAAAGAAAGCCTGGTGATCTACTTCCAGAAAATCAGCCATTAAAAACTTTACTGAGCACAGTTCTACTCTGACACACATGGGTTCACCATGGTTGGAGTCGAGTCCATGGCAGCTGGTTTTTGGTATACTCCTCACCAGTGAAATTCTGAAGGGGAGAAATCGTGTCTTTCATGTACCTGTCCCCAGGGATTGGGCCATAACAGGGACTCAACAGATGTTTGTTAAATGAATATGTGCATGAGTAAGTTGGAGTGACATTACTTCATTTTGTAGGTAAAGGAAGTTAAATGATTTTCTGAATATCTGATGTTAAGCTCTAACATCTTTTCACTCTAACTATGCCTCATTTCTTCTTCTCCACCCCAGGCAGTGAGATTCTAGGTAATTCCTAAGGCGCCTAGTTCCCAGAAACTTTCCTATTCAACATGGTAACATAACAGGAAACAAAATTACAAGATTCAAGTTTTGCCTACTTTTTTCTCATCTTTCCCAATTTGGTTAGAAATTCAAATAGTATTTGTGGGGCTAAATGTAGGATGAAGAAGGAGAAGACAAAAAAAAGAAAAAAAGTCCTGCAAAATTTACTGATAGAACAGCAAGCCCCAGCATAGTTGAGAATAGTCTAGGTTTTTAACATGCTTCAAATCTCTATGAATCAGAAGACATGTGCACTTGCAGGAGTGAAAATGTCACAGAATGATTTTGAACGGCCCCTTTTGAGGGCGAAATGTTTCTGCACCTGGAATCCATTTTATCTAGCAAACTACAGCAGTCATGAAGGCTAAGAGGTTTTCATTTCCATAATTTCATCATTTTTTTTTTCAGAAAAAAGTAGAAAAAAAAAACCCAAGCTTATAAATTTGGACCTACATAGCTCAGTAAGAAATATATTTTAAATTGTAATTCCAACTGGGGTGACAAAGAAAATTGACAACTATGTGTGAGGTGGCTCACGAAGCTTCATCCAGTTTCTTGGCTGGATAATTCCAATACCTTCGGAATAATATTTTACTGCATTTCGCTCTTTCTAGATTCCTGGGAACAGCAAAAGATCCAGTTTGCTAATTAAATTCATTCGATACATCCTTATGGATCATCTTCTATGTGTAAAGGAATATTCTGGTAGCTAAATAAACAGCAATGAACAAACCATACAAAAGTCTTTGCCTTTATGGAGTCAACATTCCAGTGGAGAAAGGCTGACAATAAGCAAAAAAGTAGTTAAGAACTAAAGAATATCCAGTATTCGTAAGTAGGGAAAAGTAAAGAAGGGAATTGTAGAAAGCCTCTGGAGTAGGAGAAGACTATGTTGCAGTTTTAAATAAAATGATCAGAAGAGACCTCACTGAGCTATTATCATTTGAACAAAGAGCTGAAGGAAGTGATATAGTGAAAATTACATACTACGTTAATACTCAAAATATAAATTGAAGAACTCTACAAAATAATTGGCCAGTGCTTTCAAAAGTCTCAAGGTCCTGAAAGATAAAGACTGAGGAACCATCACAGATTAGAGACAACTAAGGAGACATTGCAACTAGATGAAATATGGTAACCTAGTTTGTATCCTAGAATGGAAAACATTAGTGATAAACTAGTAAAATCCAAGTAAAGTATGTAGTTGACTTACAATGGTTTGCCAATATTAATTTCTTAGTTTGATAATTGTACCATGGTTATGTACGACATTAATATTAGGAGAAGCTGAGCAAATGGCATATGGGAATTGTACTACTTTTGTAACTTTTCTGTAAGTCTATTATTATCTCACAATAAAAAGCAGAAATTAAATGTGCATACTATGGAAAGTGCCTTCAAAGGAGAGGAAACAGATCATGTAAGTTCTCTAAACTCCTTGCCGTCAAGTCAGTCCAGACTCACAGCCACCCTATAAGACAGAATAGAGCTGCCTCATAGGATTACCAAGGAGTGGCTGGTAGATTCGAACTGCCGACCTTTTGGTTAGCAGCTGAGCTCTTAACCACTGCGCCACCAGGGCTCTGTAAGGTCTCTTTCATATTAGAAAAGGAAGAAAGATGGAGTGTGGCTGGAGTGACGTGAGCAGTAGTAGAGAGGAGCAGAAGACATAATGGAGGCTGGAATGTGTAGGGCTTTTTGGTTCGCAGTGAAAGTATAAAATTTGTGATAATTCTTTCTCTTTGGCTTACCACTTGTATGTCCTTCCATCTTATCCATATGTGCCTCATTTTCAATTTCTCCATCTTTAAAATGGAGGGGGGCAGGTTTTGATTTAGATGAATAGAAAATCTCTAAGATTTCTTATAGTTCTAAGGAATAAGGGCTCCAGTGCTCATAATACTCCCTTTTTCCTCTAATTCAGACCAAGCATCAATATGACCAAGCACTCACTTTAAATATTAAGAACTTGGCTTGTCCCTGTTCCTAAGAAATCTGTGAGAAAATGCTAGGGAAAGAAACAATGCATACTGAAAGGAAGGGCTAATTTTGACTTTGATGCATCTTGGGGAGAAAGGAATTTGGGACACAAGGCTTTCATGGCTCCTCCTCACCCCATATGATCTCACTGGTTTAATCAATATGCACCATGGAGTGCACCACTAGGCTCTTCCTTCGAGAAAGATGGGTAACACCATCAGGATCCACACAACTGCTGAGCTGAGACCTTGCTCTTCCCACATAGCCCCAGCAATGACTGTATTTCTGCTCAAAGTGGGACTCCTCTAAAGGCCTGTATATCCCCTGGAGCTTCCCTTTGGGAAGGCTGAGACTTAGATATGTTCCTGGTCTGAGATGATCCCTGTCCAATCTTATTTGCTCCTCTCTTTCATATCACAAGTGTCACGTATACATCCTGGTCTGAAGACCTTTTCTGTTCAATCCTGCCTTCTATCTTTCACAAGCATACTTCCTACTGACCTCAATCCCCAAGCCTCTTGCGCTCCTAACTCTGTCTCAGTATCTGCTTCCTGAAGAACCTAGCTAATATACCTGGTCTTCCTTAAAATCCATCATGACTTCCCTGTATCTCATCTGTCTTTTTTACTATTGTATGTCCAACATGTTATATAATTCCTGGCACACATACTGACTACATGTTTGTTTAGTAAAATTCAAGAAACTTATATCCTAGTTCTGCTTTTCCACAAAGGTACTAAGTGACAGAGCAGTTAACATTCTCCTCCCAGTTTCAATTGTTTTACCCCTATAACACCAAACAAAAGAAAACCTACTGCCTTCAAGTAAACTCTGACTCATAGTGACCCTATAGGACAGAGTAGAACTTCCCCATAGGGTTTCCATGACTAATCTTTATGGAAGCAGACTGCTACATCTTCCTCCTGCAGAGTGGTTGGGGGTTTGAACTGCCAACCTTTTGATTAGCAGCTGAGTGCTTAATCACTGTACTACCAGGTCTCCTTAGCCCATGATACCCATTGACCTCGAGTTGATTCCAATTCATAGTGACCCTATAGGACAGAATAGAACTGCCCCATAGGGTTTCCAAGGAGCAGTTGGTGGATTTGAACTGCTCACCTTTTGGTTAGCATCTGAGCTCTTAACCACTGCACCACCAGAGCTTCACACTATGATAAAAGGGTGGAAATAAATCTTAAATATCTATCAGCCTGAAAACACCAAATCCTTAGGGAAGAACCTCTTTCTGTATGCTTCCTACACTCCTTTCCAGAGGAGAACAAGTCTAGCACCCATCAGAAGCATAATCTGGTTTGACAATAGGTTGATCACAGTAACAACCACATTGAGTTGCTTTCCTTGCAGGGAAAGATTTGGAGGCAGACTCATGGCTAGCACAATTGCCACATATCAGTTGCTGCTCGGTTGGGTAGTGATAAAATAGAAAAGCCAAGACCAAGCCTTCTGGGCTGGGGTCAATGAGCTTTTTCTGAAAAAGGCCAGGTAGTACATATTTTAGGTTTTGTGGGACACAGAGTTTCTGTAAGATATTATTTTTTTTATTCCTTTACTACCTCTTCAAAATGTGAAATCCTCCTCTCTCCTTTCTCCCTTCTTTCTCTCTTATCCTCCCACCTTTCTTTCCTTCTTTTCACACAGTTTTTCTTCAATTATAAGTGTTTGAAAATGTCTCTGTGAGAGAGGAATGATTCACTGAGGTAGCTACAATCAGAAAAAAGCAAAATATAGGGCAAGTGGGTGGGCTCTGGTGTTCTGTTGAGCAGACCAGGCTTCTAATTCAGATTACACCCCTTAGCCACTAGCAATTCACTTCCTTTCCCTGAGGCTCAGTTTCCTCACCTCAGAACGAGGACTTTTATTCTTACCTCATATCTATGCATATCTATGCATGTAAAAATGCTTATCAGTGTGCTTTGCACGTAGTAAGTACTTCTCTATCCCTTCGTTGATCTATGTGGTGACCAGAAAAGGTGTCTCCCCAACTCACATATATACCATACGCATTTGCATTTATACGCAAAGCTAAAAGCCCTAGAGATGAGACAAACCAAACCAAAAACCAAACCCAGTGCAGTGGAGTTGATTCCGACTCATAACGATCCTATACAAAGTGATTTGAAATCCTCCAAAGCCTCTTTATCCACACATATTTTCCCACTACTCCCGTAGGTCTCCTATTCTCATGATTAGAAAAAGTTGTGGTTGTCTGCTATTCACTGGAAGCACAGGAGCACAGGGCACCACACATTCAGCCTCTTCTCTCCTCTGCAATACATATCTATGAAAGATCCCCACCTTAAGGCATTAGGACTGCCAAAAGTTTCCAGATAAGTGTGAATAACCTAATACCAGCAGAAACATTCATCCTCAGGAGACATTGCTATCTTTTCAGAGCTTTGCCCTTTGCATAACGTACGGGTGTCATTTTTTTTTTCCCCCACATCTGATAGAGGTAATAAAATCCCTCACTCTCTGGCTTTAAATATCTGTCTGTTGAATTTTTGAAGGATAATCAGTCTTGACTGAATTTGGAGATCTGCCTATAGAGTGTAGTCTGTTTGGGATGCTACATTAATCAAATCCAGTATAGACAAAAAGGGCATGTGATAACTGACTCCTAAAAGCATGGAAGGTCTTGTATCAGGAGTGAGAGAAAAGGATACTTAAGATCACACATTGCTTCAGAGTTTTAGTTCAGGGAAGCTTTGGGTTCAGTAAAAATTATACTGGCTGATAGAGGATGTTGAAGTGTGTGCCCTGGGAAGTCTCAAAGATCTGAGGCTCCAGTCTTTTCCAGGGAAGAACTTAGAATTCAAAGGGTGTCCAGTGACTGGTCTTAGATACAGAAAGGAGGATTTTTTGCTGTCTTGTTTTATTTTAGTTCACAATACTTCTGAGAGGTGGTAAATGAGCCCATGTCCCTAGACCTGTTCTCTGGAACCCATGTGGCACCATCTGTAATAGCCACTGAATTACTGATGTAGGATTCACTTGACTGAAGGACCCCATGTGGCTTCCCCAATTACCTGCTCAGTTCCCTGAAGGCAGAGAAGAAAACAGAAGATCCGGAGCAGAGAGCCCAGAGCAGAGATTGAGCTCTTGGGCCAACTTCTAGAGAATATTCAGTGGTCATTCCTGAGTCAATCTTACTCCTTTCTATATCTACTTACATTTGCAGATGACTATAGTTTACTACGACATGATGAAAGCCTACAAAGGTTTAATCAAGTTCGTTAGAACCTACCTACACATACAGGAAAAAAATGATAAATATTCATATGAGTTATCAATGATGAATCTGAAGTGTTTTCAGCTTAAGCTGAAGGTAACTGGAAACATGAATTCTTTGAACATACTGGTTCCTTGAAGTTCTGCTGCAGAGTGAACGGGGAACATGATGGTTGAAATTGTTCCTTCAACACTATTCCTTTTCAGCCCTTCAGCTGGAATTTTATGAGAATAATGTGATATAAATTAAAGTATTTAATCTCAGGCTGCACTCAAGCAGGCACTTAGTTGTTGTTGTTGTTGCCTTTGAGTTGTCCTTCAATTCATGGTGATCCAAAGCACAATGGAACAAAATGCTGCCCAGTCCTATACCAGCCCCATGATTGGCTGCAGATCAGACCATTGTGATAATACAGGACTTTCACTGGCTGATTTTTGGAAGTGGATTTCCAGGCCTTTCTTCCTAGTGTTTCTTAGTCTGGAAGCTCTGCCGAAACCTGCTGAGCATCACAACAAGCCTCCACTGACAAATGGGTGGTGGTTGCACATGAGGTGCATTGGACAGGAATCAAACTCAAGTTGCCCTCATGAAAGGCAAGAATTCTACTACTGAAACACCATTGCCCTCTTAAGCACTTAATAAATGGTAGTTACTATTTTTATTATTCTCAAATTCTTCTATTGCCACAAGTTTTCAGACATAATATATTTTCTACCAATTAAAGTCACCAGCCTTGCAGCGAACCAAGATGACTACCTCCCAAATAATCTAGAATGTCATGAATAGTGAGCCTGTCAAGATAGAACACATTTTGAATTCAAGATGTTTCTCTTAAATTTATGTTAGTGTTTTAGTGTCATTTAGGTATAAGCATAACTGTTGCATAAAAAAAAACAAAACATAAAATTGCAGAATGCCAAATTTTGTAATTCTATAAATGTACATCACTTGGGAAAGATGCTCTGTTTAATTTATTGCTTAAAGACACTCTTTCAGGCAAGGAAGAGCTACTGGGATCAGACAAGTCAACAGCAGCCCTTGGGAATTTATAAACTTCCTACTGACATTTGTGACTTTTCTGTACTTCTTATTTACCATTAAAGGGCTTTCAAAGTATCTTTTTCTATCTTTACCCTTGTGTTAATTTTTAGTTTCGACAATTAAACCCCTGCGCTAGGGGGTTTAAAAAAAAAAAAAGTACATCTCTGGCCACCAGGCCACCTGGCTCTCCTGTTCCTTATTCTCAGCGGGCTTTGGGCACTCTGTGCCATGGCCGTTAGTCATATTAGATTCTGGAAGTTATGGTCAGTCTAGGGGTGAGCAGCAAAACTATTCTTCCTATGGAAATTAAGTCAACCAAGGCTATCGACAAGCACCACAAAGCTATTCTGTCTATGAGCAAATGACTGATTCCTCATATGAGCAGAACTATGGCAGCTACTCCAGTTATAGCCAAAGCCAATCAGGTTATTCACAGTCCTATGGTGGTTAGGAGAATCAAAAGCAGAGCCGTTATGGTCAACAATCTTATAATAATCAGGGACAGCAAAACAGGGAGTCATCAAGAGGCCAAGGTGGAAGAGTGTCTTCATATGACCAACCAGACTGTGGTCAACAGGATTCATATGACCAGCAGTGAGGTTATGATCAACATTAAGGCTCATATGATGAGCAGTCAAATTATGATCAACAGCATGATTCCTATAATCAAAACCAGCAGTCCTATCATTCTCAAAGGGAAAATTATAGCCACCATACACAAGATGACTGTCATGAGTATGTATGGAGAAGATAGTGGAGTGTATGGCGGGTCACAGGAAGCAGGTACAGGGCATGTGGGATATGGCCAGAATGGAAGAGGTCCTATGACAGGATCAAGTTGTGATAACTTTGAAACTTTTGGTGGTCACAGGGATTATGGACCCAGAGCAGATACTAATTCAGAATCTGGTAATTCATATAGCGACAGTCTTTGTGCAAGGACTTGTGGAGGGTGTGTCTACTGATCAAGCCGGGAGTTCTTTAAGCAAGTAGCAACTATAAAGACAAAAGAGGAGACTAGAAAACCAAAGATAAATTTTTACAAAGAAAAGGATAAGGGGAAGCCAAAAGGGGAGCCACAGTGTCATTTTGATGACTCCCCCACCTTCAGCTAAGGAAGTCATTGTCTGGTTTGATGGAAAAAAATCCCATGGCAACATCATTAAACTGTCCTTCACCACCAGAAGACCTGAATTCATGAGAAGAGGCAGAAGTGGAGGTAGGTGGAAAGGCCCTGGAGGATATAGAGGCCGCAAAGGCTTTCAAAAGTGGGGACTGAGTTTGCCCTAATCCGTCATGTGGAAACATGAACTTTGCTGGAAGGAATTCATGCCATCAGTGGAATGAACCCAGACCAGAGGACTCTCGTCCCTCAGGAGGAGATTTCCGGGGGAGAAGCTATGGTGGAGAGAGGGGCTACAGAGATCGTGGGGCAGAGATGGAGACCAAGGCAGCTATGTGGAGACAGACATGGGGCCGAATATGGTGGAGACTGAAGTGGCGGCGCTGGCTATGGGGAAGACAGAAGTGGGGTGGCTGTGGTGGGGCCAGAGGAGGCGATTATGGCAGATATCTGGGAGACGATTATGGCGGAGACCGAAGAGGCTATGGAGAAGACCAAAGTCGGGGTAGGGGGGCAGTGGTTAGTGGGCTACAGTGAAGACCAAAGTGGAGGCTTTGGAGGAGGCAGAAGTAGAGGCTATGAAGGAGACTGAAGTGACGGTGGCTATGGAGGAGACCGAGGTGGGGACTATGGAGGAGACCCAGATGGCTATATAGGCAAAAGGGAAGGAATAAACGACTACAGAAATGATCGCTGCAGCCCACCATACTGATGACTGTTTTGAACGTTCCTTTGTCTCTGACATGATCTGTTGTAAAATTGCCAGAGTTTTGCCTGCAGCTTTCCTCGTGGCCTCTTGTTGGGTAGTAAACTTAAGTGACATTTGTATTTTTATTTGGATGGGAGGGCTGGGACAATTTTTCTTTTCGAACACCCTGTGCCATGTGTTTATGGTATCTCATTGCTGCCTGGAGTTCCTCTGAGCTTTTATCTGGATTTTGCCCACTAGGACAGCATGACTGTGATAGTATTACTAACGATCAGACACTACTTTGGTGTAGATGTTCACTTAAAGATGACATTTTTTCAGCTTCTTTTGCCCAAACTGCATCCTGTAAAATGAGTTGTTTGCTTTTGCAACCCTCATGTACAGTCCTTTTAGCAATGTGACAACCTTGCCTCTCTTGACATTTCTGATCTGTTGTGTATCATCATAAATTGATGACTAAGGCATTTTATTTAACAATTGGAGTGAAACAGGGACAAAAGACACAAGACCCCACCCATGTGTATGGCTGAGCAAATACTAATATCTTTAATTTGTCTTCTATATCTGCTTGTCGAATAGAAATCTGGCTAGTGTCCCTGAAAGAGGACCATTCCAATAAAAAATAAAGCCTAAAATTCACTGGCATTTTCTTTTCTTCTCAAAATTCCAATAAAAATTGATAGGAATTATTTGACGTATTTCCAATTTAATTTATAAAAAATCGCTATTTTATTGTCACTTGTTTAGAACACTATTAAGATTTAATATGTGCAAAACAGTTTCCGACCAGAATTTTTTCTCTTCACTTTTCCATTCCTACAAAGAAAAGAACTCCAGGCTCATTCCCAATAAGACCTAATGGCTATAACGTCAAAGTATATCAGATTATCAGTACACTTCTCTTCACATGCACTGCTACTATCTTAGAGTATAACACAACCAACCATTCTCCCTCACTAACCTCTTCGACATTTTTCCCTGCTTCCTTTCTTGCCCCCTACAACTAATTTTCCATATAGCAGCCAATGTGATATCCTAAAAATATTATTCATATAATGGTTTTCCTCTGCTTAAAACCCTCCGGTGGCTCTCTATTATAACCAGAATAAAATTCAATCTTAATATGTGGTGTACAGGGCTCTAAATGATCTGGCCTTTGCCTACCCCTTTAATTTCTCTTATAACACTCTCCCTTTTGCCTACCATGCTTCAAGCACTCTGACCTTCTTCCCTTCACATGACAGCTCTAAACTTCATTCCTTCCTACAGCCTTTCATTAGGAATTGTCTCAAGTCATCTTTTCACATGGCTACCTCTTTTCCTTCATTCCTATTTCAAAGTTATCTTACCCGAAATATCTAATCTTAACTAGACGCTTCACCCTCATAATTCCCCTTCGTTTTACTTTTTGTGGTAAATTGAATTTTTGGCCCCAATTTTTCATCTTCCCTGGGCTCTTTCCTTTCCATGACCCCATCCTTGAGCAAAGTGTACTTTCCTGCTCCTTGACTTTGGGCTTCCACATGTGATTTGTTTTGGCCAATGGTACATGGATATAAGTGATAGTGTGCCAGTTCCAAACCTGATAACTAAAAGGATTTTCATGTTTTTGCTTGCTTTCTTGCACCTCTGCATTGCATTGCAACAAACATACCCACATAGAGATCTGATCCAAGAAGAATGAGAGACCTATGGAGCAGACCCACCTCAGCTGACTTAGCATAAAAAAATGGTGTGATGGTTTCAGACCTCCTCTTCTAACTTCATAAGGGGGAGGAAAGAGAATCAAGATCAGCATCAGCCCAAGGCTGATTCTTATGAGGTGGAAGTCAGACCTTTCTCCAACCTTTTTACCAATTCTGACACCAGCCATCCCTCCTGTAGCACTCTCTGCTTCTCTTCTGGGTTTGATAATTCCTTCCAATGGCCACACAGAACACAGACCATACTCGTAGTTATGGCATTTATTAGGGAAGTAACAGGTTCCAGAGTCTCTTCTGACATCCATTTTCATCCTTTCCTTACTGTCTTTTTAATAACCCCTTGCTTTCTTTGTGAATGATGTCCTTGATGTCATCCTACATCTAGTATTTGGTCATTAGTGTTCAATGTGTCAAATCTATTCTTGAGATGGTATCCAGGTTCATGTAGGGTACACTCAAGGTTGTACTTTGGCTCTTGTGGACTTGTTTTGATTTTATTCAACTTCAAATTGAACTTGCATATGAACAATTGATGGTCTGTTCCACAGTCAACCCCTGGACTTGTTCTGGCTGATGATATTGATTTTCTCCATCGTCTCTTTACACAGATGTAATTAATTATTCCTGTGTATTCCACCTGGCAAGGTCCATGTGTGTAGTCACCATTTATGTAGTTAAAAAAGGCATTTCCAATGAATAAGTTGATGGTCTTGTAAAATTCTGTCACGAGATCTCTGGAAAAACTGTCAAGGCCATATTTTCCAAATACTGACCCATCTTCTTTGTCTCCAACTTTCACATTCCAATCACCAGTAATTATCAATGCATATTGATTACATGTTTCATCAATTTCAGATAGCAGAAGATGGTAAAAATCTTCAGTTCCTTTGTCTTTGGCGTTAGTGATGGGTGTGTAAATTTGAAAAATAGTTGTATTAACTGATCTTCCTTGTAGGTGTATGGATATTATCCTATCACTGACAGTGTTGTACTTCAGGATACACCTTGAAATGTTCTTTTTGACAATGAATGCAACACTGTTCCTCTTCACGTTCTCATTCCTGGCATAGTAGACTATATGATTGTTTAATTCAAAATGGCCAATATCAGTGAAAATGGCTCAATAATGTCTAGGACATCTAGCTTCAAGCATTCCATTTCATTTTTGAAAACTTCTAATTTTCCTATATTCATACTTGTACATTCCATGTTCTGATTATTAATGGAATTTGCAGCTGTGTCTTCTCATTTTGAGTCAAGCTACTTCAACAAATGAAGGTTCTGCAAGCTTTACTCCAATCCTGTCATTAAAGCTGACTCTACTTTGAGGAGGCGGCACTTCTGTAATTGTATTTTGAGTGTCTTCCAATCAGAGAGGCTTACCTTCCAGCACTATATTAGACAATGTTCTGCTACTATTCATAAGGTTTTCAATGACCAATGTTGTAGAAATAGATTGCCAGGTCCTTCTTCCTAGCCTGTCATAGCCTGGATATCTGCTGAAACCTGTCCACCATGAGTGACCCTCTTGGTATTTGAAATACAGTGGCATAGCTTTCTGTATCACAGCAACATGTAAGTCACCACAGTGCAACAAACTGACAGACAAATGGTGGTAATCCCCTGTGAAACTCGCTCTTGAAAATAGAATATCTAAAGAAAATGGAAGAAGTGATGAAGTAAAAGAGCTGAGCATAAGATTTTAAAGGGCATCTGGAGAAGACAAAGTTAAGTGTTATAATGAAATATACAAAGACCTGGAGTTAGAAAATCAAAAGGTAAGAACATACTTTCAAGCTGAAAGAACTAAAGAAAAAAATCAAGCCCCACGTTTCAATATTGAAGGATTCTATGGGCAAAATATTGAATGATATAGGAAGCATCAAACAAAGATGGAAGAAATACACAGAATCACTGTACCAAAAAGAATTAGTTGAAGTTCAACTGTTTCAGGAGGGAGCCTATGATCAAGAGCCGATGGAACTGAAGGAAGAGGTCCATGCTGTACTGAAGACAATGGCAAAAAACAAGGGTCCAGGAATTGGCACAATACCAATCTAGATGTTTCAACAAAGGGCTGCAAAGCTGGAAGCACTCATTTGTCTATGCCAAGAAATTTGGAAGATAACTACCTAGCCAACCAACTGGAAGAGATCCATATTTGTGCATATTCCAAAGAAAGGTGACCCAACAGAATGTGGAAATTATCAAAAAACATTGCTAATATCACATGCAAGTAAAATTTTGCTGAAGATAATTACAGAACAGTTGCAGCAGTACATCGACAGAGAACTGTCAGAAATTCAAGCTGGATTCAGAAGAGGACCTAGAATGAGGGACATCATTGCAGACGTTAGATGGATCCTGGCTGAAAGCAGAGAACACCAGAAAGATGTTTACCTGTGTTTTATTGACTATGCACAGGCATTCAACTTTGTGAATCATAACAAATTGTGGGTAAAATTGTTGGGAATTCCAGAACACTTAATTGTGGTCATGTAGAGCTTGTACGTAGACCAAGAGGCAGTTGTTCCAACAAAATAAGCTATGCTGTGTGGTTTAAAACCAGCAAAGGTGTGCATAAGGGTTGTATCCTTTCACCATGCTTATTCAATCTGTATGCTGAGCAAATAATCTGAAAATCTGGACTATATGAAGAAGAACATAACATCAGGACTGGAGAAAGACTCATTAATATCCTGTGATATGCAGATAACAACCTTGCTTACTGAGTGTAAAGTACTTACTGAGAAAGACCGAAGACCACAGCCTTCAGTATGGATTATACCTTAACATAAAAAAACAAAAACCCTCACAACTGGACCAATAAGCAACATCATGATAAGTGGACAAAAGATTGAAGTTGTCAAGGATTTCATTTTACTTGGATCCACAGTCAACACCCATGGAAGCAGTAGTCCAGAAATCAAATGACATTGGCAAAACACAAGGCTCCCGGAACTGACAGAATACCAATCAAGATGTCTCAACAAATGGCTGCAACGCTGGAAGCACTCATTCGTCTATGCCAAGAAATTTGGAAGATAACTACTTAGCCACTTCTGCAAAAGATCTCTTCAAAGCGTTAAAAATCAAAGATGTCACCTTGAGATCCAAGGTGCACCTGAATCAAGCTATGATATTTTCAATTGCCTTATTATGTATGCAAAAGCTGGACAATAAATAAGGAAGAGTGAAGAATTGATGCCTTTGAATTACGGTATTGGAGAAAATATTGAAAATACCATGGACTGCCAGAAGAATGAACAAATCTCCCCTGGAAGAAGTACAGCGGGAGTGCTTCTTAGAAGCGAAGATGACAAGACTCTGTCTCATGCATTTTGGACATGCAATTGGGAGGGACCAGCCCCTGGAGAAGGATGTCATTATTGGTAAAGTAGAGGGTCTGGGAAAAAGGAAGGCCCTCAACAAGATGGATTGACACAGCAGCTGCAGTCGTCGGCTCAAACATAGCAGCTATTGTGAGGATGATGAAAGACCTGGCAGTTTTTGGTTCTGTTGTACGTAGAGTCTCTATGAGTCAGAATTGGCTCAATGGCACTGTCATGGATTGAATTGTGTCCCCTCAAAAATATGTGTCAGTTTGGTTAGGCCATGATTCCCAGTACTGTGTGGTTGTTCTCCATTTTGCGATTGTAATTTTATGCTAAAGAGGATTAGGGTGGGATTGTAACACCACCCTTACTCAGGTCACCTCCCTGATCCAATGTAAAGGGAGTTTCCCTGTGGTGGGGCCTATACCATCTTTTATCTCCCAAGAGATAAAAGGAAAGGGAAGCAAGCAGAGAGCTGGAGACCTCATACCACCAAGAAAGCACTACCAGGAACAGTGCGCATCCTTTGGACACGAGGTCCCTGCGCCTGAGAAGCTCCTCAACCAGGGGAAGATTAAGGGCAATGACCTTCTTCCAGAGCTGACAGAGAGGGAAAATCTTCTCCTGGAGCTGACACCCTGAATTTGGACTTGTTTTCTACTAGACTGTGAGAAAATTAATTTCTCTTTCGTTAAAGCCATCCACTTGTGGTATTTCTGTTATGGCAGCACTAGATGACTAAGATAGGCATCTGACAACAACAGGTTACAATTTAGGATCAGGAGTGACTCAGGATATAGTTCTTCCATCAGGGCAGTCTCTTCTCAACTGTAGTTGCAGGCAGGCCTCTCTCTGGCATCTTGGTATCTCAGCCCTTGGCCCTCAGTTTGTTCTCTGCCCTGCTGGGACAAGTGTTGCAAAGATCTTTAGTTCCACTGATAAGTGCCTTGAGGTACCCTACTGAGCCAATAAGCCTTGGTCTGAAGGTGCTCAGCTCTCTTGCCCCATGGGTCAGCACATCTACTGTAGCTGCCTAAATCCATGGACCAGAAAGCTCACTGAGCAATCTCACACTGGTCTCTTGATTCTGCTGCCACCCTTTCTCTGCTGCCACTTGTTGTCTGGCCATCTCATGCCTCTCTGGTGTTACAGCTGTCTCTGTCTCCTGATTTTAGGAGAGTCTAAGTGTAGAAGACCCAGGTCCAAAGACGTGCTGTGCTCCTGGCTCTTCTTGATGGCAGTAAGGTCCCCTCTCTGCTTCTGGGATTGCCTCCCTTAAGACTAGCTAGATGGCAAAACTGACCAATCCCTTTGTTAGGGTTTCATATACCTTATTTGCATGGTTCCACCCCCACGAGGGCTCCATGCACCTTATTTCCATTATTAACATGCTGTCACATCCCCTTGGTGGGCAACGAACAACTTATTTGCATAGTCCCACCTATTTTGTGGAAGCCACAAAACCATGCATGGCTAGAAGGGCCATATTAAGTAACTCACTGCACCACACCCAGGGATATGCAGAGCTATTCCAGCCCCCACAGCCTGAAGTAAAGCCAGCTCTCTAAACCCAATCTGGAACATCTGAATGCCAGACTACTTCTGGTTAAAATAAATGTTTAGTGTTACAGGCCACTGAATTTGGGGGTGATTTGTTGTACATGGAAACCCTGGTGGCATAGTGGTTAAGTGCTATGGCTGCTAACCAAAGGGTCGGCAGTTCGAATCTGCCAGGTGCTCCTTGGAAACTCTATGGGCCAGTTCTACTCTGTCCTATAGGGTCACTATGAGTTGGAATTGGCTCGATGGCACTGGGTTTGGGTTTGGTTGTTGTACACCTTTATTTTTGCAGTAGTTTACTAATGTATTCTCCTTTACCTTTTTTTCTTAGCACTTACCATTTTATAGTTATTTTCACTTAGTTTTCACTTGTTTATGTGTTATTCCTTCTATTAGAATATAAGTTTAATAAAAGCAGGATCTTATCTGTCTTACTTTCCCTAAATCCATGATAGATATACGGTGTGTGGCACACTTCTTGTATACTAGATGCTCAGTAAATCTTTGCAGAAAAAAAGCAATGACTTCTTGTTACATTTGCCAAAGGGTATAATTATGCTGGTGCAATGTATAAATGAGGGGAAACTGAAAAAAAAAAAAAAACAAAAAAAAAAACTCAGAGCCATGGCAAGCTGAGTAATTGGCATATAATACTCTGAGGAAAGGTTAATATCTATTGATCCCTGTTTCCTATTAACAGGTTCAATATCAAAGATATGAGGTTACACAGAGGCAAAAGGTACAATGTTAGAGTGTAGAGGTGATTTCTCAGTGTTTATAAGGTGATTTCCTGTGATTAAACCCCCAAAGGTAAACAAAATTGAATTCCCAAGGAATAATTCTCTAAATCTAAATGCTTCCAGTGTCGCTGTATTTCCAAATAATTTATTTACTGAGTGTATTGCATTGGAACGTACATCAGCTCCCAACTGAAACTTGTTTAAAAAACAGAGAAAATTGATTGGTTCATATTTTTCAAAATTCTACAAGGAGAGTGAATTTCAGGAAGGATACAAATTAGCAACTCAAGGATAACACTGGAAAACTGTTTCATTTTTTGCTTTCTTGTCTCCACCTTTTATGGTGTTAGCCTTATCCTAAAGTTGACTCCCCTCATTGCCCGTAGGTAGCTACCAACAGCTCCCAGGACTACATGCTTTATACTTCTTGGTCCCTGTTTAAGGAAATAGACACATTATCTTTCTCCAGTCTTGGAACATAGTCCTGGCTTCCACTCTGAATGAATCATCTTAGTCATGTGCCCACCCCAGAATCAGTCACCATGTATGAAGGAATACCATGTGCTGAGTGGCATATTTTTGGCAGTGTTCTTATTCCTGGAGATGGAAGCAAGTCAAACACCTGGCTTTTAAACAGTGGGATAGGGGATTTTATGGATGCTGATAAGTCAATTACAGTGTCCATTACTGAACATAATATCACAATAGATCTTATGCCAGTTACAGGGAGCACTGGAATAATAAGGGTAGGGACTCTTCCAAAGTATCCAGATGTATCCAAGAGAAGAACAAATTCCTAAATATCTGGGATGCTATAAATATTTAGCCAGTGAGGTGAAATGGTTGCTAGGAATATCAAGGAGTCCGTTAGTAAGCAGTGATCATCTAAATGATGTTATTAAACTTGTAACAGGGCCTAAAAATGTGGATAGTCTGAATTGCCCATGAAAATTCTGTTCACTGCCTAACTTTCTCACCCCATTCCCCGATGACCTTCCATTTGCTCACTACCTTGACCTTCTTAACTTGCGAGAAGTATCAATCTCTTCTGTAGCCAAGAATTTTGTGCATTCCTTCTACCTGCCGTGTTTTCTAGCCCAGTTCTACTCTCTTCACATAACTAGATCCGTATATCAGGCAACAGATAAAACACATCTTCTCAAGGAGATGTTCTGAGACATTCTATCTAAAAATTTTTTCCCTGCTTTTCTCTGTCTTAGTTTTGTTTCTTTCTTTAATAGCAAGTATCACAATTTTAAAACAATTTATTTTTATATTTACTTTTCTCTCAAGCAGAACATAAGCTACACCAGGGCAAGAAAACTCTCCTTCATTCCCTGTTATATTCTCAGAACCTAGAACAGAGTCAAAACCAAAACCAATCCCACTGCTGTTGAGTCAATTCCAACTCATAGTGACCTCATAGAGTTTTCAAGGCTGTAAATCTCTACGGAAGTAGACTGACACATTTTTCTCCCATGGAACCACTGGTAGTTTCAAACATCCAACCTTTCAGTTAGCAGTTGACTACCTTAAACACTGCACCATCAAGCCTCCATAAAATATAAAAACAAACAAACAAAAAAAAAACCTGTTGCTGTCAATTCTGACTCATAGCAACCCTATAGTCAGACAGATGTAAATGTTTAATAAACAGTTTTAGAATGAAAGAATAACAGACACCAATACTTCTCAATGCTCTACTCTGAGGCTCTTCTAGATACTAAAAACTCTAGTTATGAAAAAGTGTGATCTAGGGCAAGTTAATTTAGTAGAGTGTAACTTACTTTATCTGTACAATAACTATGTTATGAAAATGTGTAGGAGTCTATAAGATTACCATTAATATTAAGTCCTCAAAAATATCTCACAAAAGGGCATAGAACCCATATAAGTCATCAGTTATTGTTGTTGTTACGTGCCTTTGAGTTGGTTCCAAAGCATAGCCACCCTATGTACAACAGAATGATATACCACCTGGTCCTGTCCCCATGCTCACAATCCTTGTTATGTATGAGCCCATTGTTGCAGCCACTGTGTCAATCCAAATTTTTGAGAGTCTTCCTCTTTTTCCTTGATCCTCTGTCAGGCATGGTGTCCTTCTAGAGGGGCTGGTCTCTCCTGATAAAATGTCCAAAGTACATGAGATGAAGTCTCTCCATCCTCCCTTCTAAGGAGCATTCTGACTGTACTTCTTCCAAGACAGATTTGTTCCTTCTTCTGGCAGTCCATTCAACATTATTCACCAACACCATACTTCAAATGCATCAATTCTTCTTTGGTCTTCCTTATTCATTGCTCAGTTTTTGCATGTGTATGAGGTGATTGAAAATATTATGGCTTGGGTCAGGCACACCTTAGCCCTCAAAGAGACATCTTTGCTTTTTAACGTTTGAAAAAAGTCTTTTGTAGATTTGCCCAATGCAATATGTTTTTCGATGTCTTGACAGCTGCTTCCATGGGTATTGTTTGTGGATGCAAGTAAATGAAAGCTTGGACAACTTCAATCTTTTCTCCATTTACCGTGATGTTGCTTATTGGTCCAGTTGTGAAGATTTTCATTTTCTTTGTGTTGATGTGTAATCCCTACTGAAGGCTGAAGTCTTTGATTTTCATCAGTAAGTGTGCTCCAAGTCCTCTTCGATTTCAACAAGTAAGATTGTGACATCTGCATATCTCAGGTTGTTAATGAGTCTTCCTCGAATCCTGAGGCAGCCTTCTTCTTTATATATTGCAGCTTCTGAGCTTATTTGCTCCGCATACAGAATAAATAAGTATGTTGATAGGATAAAATCCTGACACACACCTTTCTTGATTTTAAACCACACAGTATCCCTTTGTTCTGTTCAAACAACTGCCTCTTGTTCTATGTATAGGTTTCATATGAGCATGATTAAGTATTCTGAATTCCCACTTTTCTCAATGTTATCCAAAATTTTTTATGATTCACACAGTTGAATGTGTTTGCATAGTCAACAAAACACAGGTAAACATCTCTCTGGTATTCTCTGCTTTTAGCCAAGATCCATCTGGTAAGAGCGTTTATCTACCATGGTCCTTGTCCTCTTCTGAATCTGGCTTGAATTTCTGACAATCCCCTGTCAATGTACTACAACCATTTTTGAATTATTTTCAGCAAAATTTTACTCATGTGTGATATTAATGATGTTGTTGGATAATTTCTACATTCTGTTGTATTATCTTTCTTTGGAATGTGCACAAATATGGATCTCTTCCAGTCAGTTGGTCAGGTAGCTGTCTTCCAAATTTCTTGGCATAGACGAGAGAGTGCTTCCAGCATCACATCTGTTTTTTGAAACATCTCAATTGGTATTCCATCAATTCCTGGAACCTTGGTTTTCACCAGTGCCTTTGGTTTTGCTTGGACTTCTTCCTTCAATACCATTGATTCTTGATCATATACTACTTCCTGAAATGGCTGAATGTTGACCAGTTCTTTTTGGTACAGTGACTCTGTGTTTTCCTTCCATCTTCTTTTGATGTTTCCTGCATCATTTAATATTTTGCCCATAGGATACTTCAATATTGCAAACTGAGGCTTGATTTTTTTTTCCCCCCAGTTCTTTCAGCTTGAGAAATGCCAAGCGTTTTTTTACCTTTGGTTTTCTAACTCCAGGTCTTGGCACATTTCATTTTAATAGTTTACTTAGTCTTCTTGAGCTGCCCTTTGAAATCTTCCGTTCAACTTTTCTAATTCATCATTTCTTCTGTTTGCTTCATTTACTTGTCATGGATTGAATTGTGTCCCCTAAAAATATCTGTCAACTTGCCTAGGCCATGACTTCCAGTATTGCGTAATTATCCACCATTTTATCATCTGATGTGATTTTCCTATGTGCTGTAAATCCTATCTTTATGACGTTAATGAGGAGGAATTAGCCTGCAGTTATGTTAATGAGGGAGGACTCAATCTACAAGATAATACTGTGTTTGAAGCCAATCTCTTTTGAGATATAAAAGAGAGAAGTGAGCAGACAGACATGGGGACCTCATACTACCAAGAAAGTGACGCTGAGAGCAGAGCACATTTTTGGGGGGCCCATGGTCCCTGCACCTGAGAAGCTCCTAGTCCAGGGGAAGATCCATGACAAGGACCAGCCTCCAGAGCCAACAGTGAAAGAAAGCTTTCTTCTGGAGCTGACACCCTGAATTTGGACTTCTAGCCTCCCAGACTGTGAGATGATAAATTTCTCTTTGGTAAAGCCACCCACTTGTATTTCTGTTATAGCAACACTAGATGACTAAGACACTACTGTACATTCAAGAGCAAGTTTCAGAGTCTCTTCTGACACCCCTTTTGGTCTTTTCTTTCTTTTCTGTCTTTTTAATGACCTTTTACTTTCTTCCTGTATGATGTCTTTTATGTCATTCCACAACTCATCTGGTCTTTGGTCATTAGTGTTCAATGCATCAGATCTATTCTTGCAGTAGAAGTAAATAAGGATTTAGTTATCTCTAACCATTTTGTTTACTACATTGAGACAGAAAAAAGTTATACGGTAACATTTTGAAAAAGGTATTTTATTAAATACCAGTAGTAGTTTTGATCATAAAACTCATGTGGAAACTCAAGGGACCCAGTATAACCAATAAAATAAAATAAAATGAAATAAATAAAATAAAATCTTTAAAAAAGTAGAACAAATTTTGGTAACTCACAATCCCTAGTTTAGAAATGTACTAAAATGCCACAGTATTGAAGACAGACTGGTCTTTAACATAATAATAGGCATGGATAATTGAAATAGAATTGAGAACTCAGAAATAAATATGTTACACCTACTTTACAGTTAATTGATTTTTGACAAGGGTGCTGAGACCATCCAATAAAAAGAATAGTCTTTTCAACAAATGATTCCTGCGACAAACTGGATAGCTACATACAAGTTGGCCCCCTATCTTACACCATATAGAAAAATTAACTCAAAGTGGATCAATTGTCTAATTATAATATTAAAACAATAAGACAATTTGTTAATCTTGCCTAGCCATTCAAGAATGCATTTACAGCCAATAATGGACCTTCTCTGAATATGATGCACTCTTTCCAGACGCCTTTGCTTTAAATACTGACCTTACCTATTGGTAACCTTGAGTATCTGGCCTCAATTTCCTCATCTCTAAAAGACAGCTAATGATAGTGCTTACATCATGAAGGGATTGTGAGAGATAGGTGATATCAGAAGCCTTCAGCAGAGCGCTTGGCTTACTCTAAAACATACATTTTTTTCATTATTATAATCATATTTATTTTATGACATAACTTTTGCTTTTGTTAATCAAGAGTAAGAATTTTGAAATCTAGAAGAGGAAAAAAACAAATGTTAGAGATAGGACTGAAGCTCTTAACAACTAAGAGCTGGGAAGAAGTCTAGAAGGGACCCAGCTCAGTGGGCAATTGGCTGGGACATAATATACCTGTTTCTGAGATTCAATTGTACTGTACCTTAGATTCACAGCCTGTTTTTTCCAGGCTTTCTTATACAAAAGATATATGTGTTCTGAAAGCCCAACTCATTTAACGCACAGAGAGAAATGCCCTTCAGTAGCAGCGGCTGCTAAATATAGCTCATGTTCTGTTGAAGATACAGCTCCAGGCTTTATAAGCCTCTCCCAGATCTCCCAGACTTCAGAGTAACCAACCTAAATGACTCAGTTTTTGAGAAAAGCTGATATAATAGATATGTAGTGCTGTCTCAGAACTTTGACTCAAGTTAGCCTTTAAGGAATTTTATTTAAAAAATGTTAATAATGATGACAATAATAACAAACACGCAATCCCTTGCAATAATAATAATTTAGAAACCATGTGTAGTGACTTACATACATTATTTAATTCATTTATCCAATAAATGTTTGTTGTTGTTGTCAGGTGCCATCAAGTCAGCTCCTTTTCCTAGTGACCCTATGTACAACAGAACGAAATGCTACCTGGTCCTACACCATCCTCAAAATTATTGCTATGTTTGAGCCCATTGTTGTGGCCACTGTTTCAGTCCATCTCATTGAGGGTCTTCCCCTATTTCACTGATCTTCTACTTCACAAAACACGATATCCCTCTCTAGGGACTGGTTCCTCCTGATAACATGTCCAGAGTAAGTGAGAAGAAGCCTCTCCACCCTCACTTCTAAGGAGCATATTTACGGATTGATTATTAGTTACAAGGCTCTGTTCTAGTTTTTTAGGATATTGGGGTAAATAAGACATATAAAATGTTTCCCAACATGGCATTTACATATTAGTGGAAGATAAAAGACATTAAATTAATATGGAAATAAAATACATAGAATGTCAGTTGATGGAAAGCATTATGGAGAACAATCAGTCAAGGTAGAGAAGTAGATGGATGTTGCAATGCTAAAGAAGTCATAATCTTTTGCTATCTGTGTGTGCATACCTTTTGTTGGCATAACTGATGATGGATAATAGCAAGAATTGGATTATAAAACAGCCTTATTTTCTTCCTATTTCACTGGCTATTTTCTACCAGTCACTGGGGCTAGCTCTTCCTTTTCTTTCTAAATTCTAATTGGTGAATTATCATAGACTTTCTCCTCTAAACATTCTAGAGAATCTCATCCTACGTATACAAAGGTTTTATATATCACATGTACCTGATAACTCCCAAATGTAAATCTCTAGTCTCGCATGAACTGCAGATTCACATGTCTCTGGTTCAGATCACTTCTCTGAACTTCTGTTTGTATAGCCATCTGATAACTTGAAATCTCATCTCATCTTGCATATTTAAGAGACATCTTAAACATAACTCGTGTAATAGAGAGTCTTAATTTTTCATTCTCAAGGCCCATTTTTCATCTATGGATTCTATCTTAGCAAGAACAATCACCATTTACCTGTTTCCCTCAACCGCCTTTTCCCCTCACATATGTACAATTCCTAAGCAAGTTCTTTCACCTCTACCTTCAAATTATATCCTGGGTTTTACTGTTTCCTACTATTTCTGTCATAAACACCATAATTCAAATCACCATCGTCCTTCATCTTGATTAGTGAAAAAGCCTTGCTAACTTTTTTTTTTGTCTCTCATTCTTGCCCACAAGAGTCAATTCCCATTCAATAACTAGTGTGATATACTAAAGATAAACATAAAACTAAAGAAAAAAAATCCAAGTGTGAGTGAGGATGCAAAGCAACTAGAACCCATACCTTTAGAGAATGAGAAAGGGGTCAACAATTTTGAAAACAATTTGGCAGTTTTTGTAAAGTTATACATGTTGCTATTGTTAGATGCCATCGAGTTGATTCCAACTCATAGCAACCCTGTGTACAACAAAAGGAAACACTGCCCAGTCCTGTGCCATCCTCACAATTGTTATGCTTGAGCCTACTGTCATAGCCACTGTGTCAATACATTTTGTTGCTGGGTCTTCCTTTTTTTTGCTGACCCCCCTAGTTTACCAAACATGATGTCCTTCTCCAGTGACTCTTCCCTCCTGATAACATTTACAAAGTATGTGAGACCAAGTCTTTTCATCCTTGCTTATAAGGAGCATTCTGGCTGTGATTCTTTCAAGACAGATTTTGTTCGTTCTTCTGGCAGTCCATGGTGTATTCAATATTCTTCATCAACAACATAATTCAAAGGCATCAATTCTTCAGTCTTCTTTATCCACTGTCCAGCATACCCATGCATATGAAAACACAACTAAACCAAACCCTTTGCTGTCCAGTCGATAGCAACTCATAGTCTCCCTATAGGACAGAGTAGAACTGCCCCATAGAGTTTCCAAGGAGCAGCTGGTGGATTTGAACTGAAAACCTTTTGATTAGCCACAAGATCTATAACCACTAGGGCACCAGGGCTCTGATTGAAAACACTATGGCTTGGGTTAGGCATACTTTAATCCTTAAAGTGACATCTTTGCTTTTTAACATTTTGAAGAGGTCTTTTTTTACAGCAGATTTGCGCAGTACAACTCGTCATTTGATTTCTAATCTTTACTTCTTTTATCATGATGTTGTTTATTGGTTCAGTGTGACAATTTTTGTTTTCTTTATGTTGAGATGAAAATGCAATTCATCCTGAAGGCTATAGTCTTTGATCTTCAAGTCTTCTTCACTTGCAGCAAGCAAGGCTGTGTCATCTGCATTCGTCAGGATATTAATGAGCCTTTCTCCAATCCTGATGCCATGTTCTTCTTCATATAGTCCAGATTTTCGGATTATTTGCTGAGCATACAGATTGAATAAGTATGGTGAAAGGACACAACCCTGACACACATCTTTCCTGGTTTTAAACCAAGCATTATTCCCTTGTTCTGTTCTAATGACTGCATTTTGGTCTAAATACAGGTTCCTCATGAGTACAATTGTTATAGAATTCCCATTCTTTTCAATGTTATCTGTAATTCGTTATGATTCACACAGTCGAATGCATTTGCATGTGTCAACAAAATACAGGTAAACATCTTTCTGGTATTCTCTGCTTTCAGCCAAGATCCATCTGACATCAGTGATGATATCCTGCATTCCACATCCTTTTCTGAATGCAGCTTGAAATTGTGGCAGTTCCCTGTCAATGTACTGCTGCAATCATTTTTGAATGATCTTCTGCAAAATTTTACTTGTGTATGGTATTATTGACACTGTTTGATAATTTCTGCATTCTGTTGGTTCCCCTTTCTGTGGATGGGCATGAATATGGATTTCTTTCAGTCATTTAGCTAGTTAGCTGTCTTCCAAATTTCCTGGCATAGATGAGTGTCTGCTTCCAGCACACCACTGGTTTGTTTAAACATCTCAACTGGTATTCCATCAATTCCTGTTGCCTTGTTTTTTCACTAATGCCTTCAGTGCAGCTTGGACTTCTTTCAGTACCATTAGTTCTTGATCATGTTACCTCCTGAAATGGTTGAATGTCAACCAATTCTTTTTGGTATAGTGATTCTGTGTATTCCTTCCATCTTCTTTTGATGCTTCCTGTGTGTAGTTTAATGTTTTCCGTGTAGAATCCTTCAATATTGCAACTCGAAGCTTGAATTTTCTCTCCAGTTCTTTCAGGTTGAGAAATGTTAAGCATGTTCTTCCCTTTTGGTCTTCTAACTCTCGGTCCTTGCACATTTCATCATAATGCTTCACTTTGTCTCCTCGAGCTGTCCTTTGAAATCTTCTGTTCAGCTCTTAATCATTTCTTCCTTTCATTCTACCTACTTTACATTTAAGAGCAAGTTTTAGAGTCTCTTCTCACATCCATTTTGGTCTTTTCTTTCTTTTGTGTTTTTTTAATAGCCTCTTGCTTTCTTCACGTATGATGTCCTTGACGTCATTCCAAACTCTACCTTCCTACTCCACTTCATTATAGCACTTAAACAATTTAATTCCATTTTGATAATTAGTTACTTTACCTGATTAGAACATAAGTTCCACTAGGGAAGGAACTTTGTTTTGATCACTGCCATTGCCCCAGAACTTAGAATGGTGCCATGGAAAAGAGTAGTTGCTCAATATCACATGTTGAATAAAACAAACACTGTTTGGAGGCCCCATGATCACAGCAGAATATTTGCCCAAACGCCTGATAAAAAACTGCTGAATTGACATGCATTATCCTGTCTGGCCCCAATGTGTCTGTTGTACTGGGGGGGCTTGTGTGTTGTTGTGATGCTGGAAGCTATGCCACTGGTATTCAAATACCAGCAGGGTCCCACATGGCAGACGATTTTCAGCTGAGCTTCCAGACTAAGAGAGACTAGAAAGAAGGACCTGGTGGTCTACTTCTGAAGAGAATTAGCCAGTGAAAACCTTATGAATAGCTGCAGAACATTGTCTGATACTGTACCGGCACATGAGCTCCTCAGGCTGGAAGGCACTCAAGATTCTGCTGGGGAAAAGCTGCCACCTGAAAGTAGAGTTGGCCTTAATGATGTGGATGGAGTTAAGCTTCCAGGACCTTCATTTGCTGATTTGGCACTACTCAAAATGAGAACAGCTGCAAACATCCATTAATAATCAGAACGAGGAATGTGCAAAGTATGAATCTAGGAAAATTGTAAATCATCAAAAATGAAGTGGAACTCATAAACGTTAATATCCTAGATATTAGTGAGCTGAAATGGACTGGTATTGGCTGTCTTGAAAGAGATAATCCTATGGTCTACTAAGCTGGGAATAGCAACTCGAAGAGGAATGGCATCACATTCATCATCAAAAAGAACATTTCAAGATCTATCCTGAAGTACAACACTGTCAGTGATAGGATAATATCCATATGCCTACAAGGAAGACCAGTTAATACAACTATTATTCAAATTTATGCACCAACCGCTAAGGCCAAAGATGAAGAAATTGAAGATTTTTACAAACTTCTGTAGCCAAAAACTGATCGAATATACAATCAGGATGCATTGATAATTACTGGTGATCAGAATTTGAAAGTTGGAAACAAAGAAGAAGGATCGGTAGTTGGGAAATATGGCATTGATGACAGAAACAATGCCAGAGACAAAATGATAGAATTTTGCAAGACCAATGACTTCTTCATTGCAAATACCTCTTTTCACCAACATAAATAGTGACTATTCACATGGACCTTGCCAGATGGAATACACAGGAATCAAATCGACTATATCTGTGGAAAGAGATGACAAGAAAGCTCAATATCATCAGTCATAACAAGGCCAGAGGTGGATTGAAGAACAGACTATCAATTGCTCATATGCAAGTTCAAGCTGAAACTGAAGAAAATTAGAACAAGTCCACGAGAGCCCACCTGAATTCAGAGACCATGTCAAGAATAGATTTGACGTGTTGAACACTAATGACTGATGACCAGATGAATTGTGGAGTAACATAAAGGACATCATACATGAAGAAAGTAAGAAGTCCTTAAAAAGACAGGAGAGAAAGAAAAGACCTAACTGGATGTCGAAGGAGACCCTGAAAATTGCTCTTGAACGTCGAGTAGCTGAAGCAAAAATAAAAATTGATGAAGTAAAAGAGCCGAACAGAAGGTTTCAAAGGGCAGCTCAAGAAGACAAAATAAAGTATTATGATGACATGTGCAAAGACCTGGAGATAGAAAACCAAAAGGGAAGAACACACTCAACATTTCTCAAGCTGAAAGAACTGAAGAAAAAGTTCAAGCCTCAAGTTGCAATATTGAAGGATTTTACAGGGAAAATATTAAATGACGCAGGAAGCATCAAAAGAAGATGGAATGAATACATAGAGTCACTATACTAAAAAGAACTGGTCAACATTCAGCCATTTCAGGAGGCAACATATGATCAGGAACCAATGGTACTGAAAGAAGTCTAAGATGCACTGAAGGCATTGATGAAAAACAAAGCTCTGGGAGTTGATGGAATATACCAGTTGAGATATTTCAACAAATGGATGCAGCACTGGAAGTGCTCACTAGTCTATGCCAAGAAATTTGGAAGACAGCTACCTGGCCAACAGACTGGAAGAGATTCATATTTATGGCTATTCCCAAGAAAGGTGATCCAACCAAACACGGAAATTATTGATCGATATCATTAATATCACATGAAAGCAAAACCCTTTCCTATGTAATACACATAGCTGACTACTTAAGAGTGTAAGGAGAGCTACCACTTCTTACGGCAGAATGGTACCTTAAATCTCAGTAATTTAATGCTGGTTTCGTATCTATCTTTCTGTGTGAATTCTAGGAATACCAGAAACAGTGGAACCAATTTATCTCATAGAATTATTCAGATGAATAATAAATTGTTTTTTTTTTCCCTCCCAGAATATTGCACTGTTTCAGCCTTCTCCCCTTCAGTCTTTGATTTCTCTGATTCTATAATTAGGTTTCTGAGATTCAGTGATTACGGTATAATTATTCTGTGGTTAATAATGACTGTCATGTGCACATGAGCATGTAGTTAGAGTTTAAACATTGCTGAGATAAGTGAGAATGTTATTTAATACGATATACTTACATCTAACATCTATAGAGTAACTCAAACCCAATATTGCATTTATAATCTTGTTAAGATACAGTTTTTATTTCTTTTCTTTTTTTAGCACCAGGACCAATGGAGAAAACCCATTTGAAAAAACAAAATATAAGTGCAAGTTGGTATAGGAAATAGGAGTGAAAAGAATATTTTTTTTAAATTAGTAATTCATATTTTTGGTGTGTAAATGATGCTACTAAGTGGTCAAGAGTGATAAAGATAAATTTAAATTAGATTAAACTCTTTCTCTATACTACTAATTTATTTAGAAACTGCTTTATTCATCAACAGAGCAAAAGGAAACTTAGCTAATATGAATTTCAAAAGCTCTGAAAGCAGTGCAATCCCAAATAATTAGGTTTTATTGAGGGCTAAGTCAGTAATTAAACATAGACACCCCACTCTGCCCCCTCCATCCAGTCTAGAAGGGAATTAAAAGAAATGGGGGTGGTAATTAGCTGAGCTCAGTTAACTCCTGGGAAAATCCCTAACATCAGAGTATAAAAATAATCCTGTGAATAGTCATAAAAAAAAAAAAAAGAGAGAGTATTATTTCTAAATTCAATCTTTAGCTAACACCCTATTAGCTGGCAAAACTTTAAATCTTCAGAGATCCCCTCTGGATCAAGGGGAGAATAAAGGAGAAAGACTGACTGTATTTCTTTTCCAATATTTATTCATTGGTCTAGCCACGAATGTATTTATTTCTAAATAGGGTTGCTGTGTGTTTGATTAGTCTCTACGTGATGCCAAATATTTGAACAAAACCTGAAAATTACAGCCAGAATATCCTTTATTTTATGACTAAAATATCTTTTATTTTTATGACTACTCACAGATGAACATACAATTTCTTGATAATTGAGAATTTTTTGAGCTTCTGGGTGCTGTATAATCTGGCTTTTTCTCTCTCTCATCCCATTGCTGTTTAGTTGATTCTGACTCACAGCTTGCCTTATCACTGACCTCATTTTCAACTTCCACCATCTTGGTCAGTGGTACCAAAAATATTTATACCTTTAGGTCATGGTCAAACTCTCTCTCAACTCAAATCAACTTTATTTACTCTATCCTTGTGCCTGCTTTGAAATCCTTTTAGAAGAGATTTTTTTTTTTAAACATTAATCAAACTCTATTATATTCCAGGTTATGAGTCAAAATCAACTCAATGGCACACGACAACATATGCCAGGTATTGTAGCAGTCAGTCTATAGGGGGAGATCTCATTTAACCTTCACATGCCAGAATGGGTATTCTTTAAAGGTAGGAAAACTGGACAACAGGGAGCTGTAATGTTTTTAAGGTAATGTAGCCAAAGAGAAACAGAGACAAGATTCAAATTGCACTTCAGTCCAAAGCCCATAGCCTCCCTTCATATCATGATTTCATATGCAATACCTTCAGTTAATTAACAATTAAACTAATAAACTAGTATTTACAGAGCTCCAGCCTCTGGCTTAAGGAAAATATTGAAGAACTAGATCCACCTGATTCTTATTCCAATCTTACTCACGTGCTCACCTACATTTAATAGAAACCATTTAAGAAGTTTTAAAGCCATAACACCTGTAGCATTTATTACTAATAGAGTTGCAAAAATGAAAGGCAGTTGATTTAACTGCATTTATTAGGTTATTCCAATCTCTGCCATTCTTTGTCAGGCACATTGTTGGATTAGAACACAGGTATTGAATTTCATTCACTGCATTATCATCTTCAAAGGTCAACTATAAAGTTTCATCCCAATTTAGAGTTTCAGGAAATTGATTGGCATTCTAGCTCTGTGAAAATTCTAACTCAGCTAAAAGCTGAAAGGCCCACAAAAACTAAGGGAAAAAAAATCATATCAAATGGATTTAATGAGAGGTAAAAGTAAATACGCTAGTCTTTTCTATACTGGATTTTGTCCTCACACCCTCAAATACCTTAGCTAGAAAATAAATCCAACATAATCCAAACACAAAATTTTACAGATAGGAAAATAGGATCAGAGTTTATGGATATGTTGTAGTACAATTATTTTTCTCATTTTACACAGTTCACATGGTTAGTAAGTGATGGACTCAAAAACATGTATCTTTGATGTCTCTAGTGGTCTTGCTTATATACAAGTTCAAGTTGAAACTGAAGAAAATTGGAACAAGCCCATGAAAGCCAAAATATGACCTTGAGTATATTCCATCTAAATTTGGAGACTATCTAAAGACTAAATTTCATGTATTGAATACTAATGACTAAAGACCAAATGAGTTGTAGAATGACATCAAGGATGTCATACATGAAGAAAACAAGAGGTCTTTAAAAGACAGGAAAGAAGGAAAAGACCAAAATGGATGTCAGAAGAGATGCTGAACCTTGCTCATGAATGTCGAGTAGCTACAGCAAAATGAAGAAATGATGAAGTAAAAGAGCTGAACAGAAGATTTCAAAGGGTGGCTTGAGAAGACAAAGTACAGTATTATAATGACATGTGCAAAGAGCTGGAGACAGAAAACCAAAACAGAAGAACATGCTCAGCATTTTTCAAGCTGAAAGAACTGAAGAAAAAATTCAAGCCTCAAGTTGCAATAGTGAAGAATTCTATGGGGAAAATATTAAACAGCTTAGGAAGCACCAAAAGAAGAAGGAAGGAATACACAGAGTCATTATACCAAAAAAAATTGACGTTCAACCATTTCAAGAGGTAGAATATGATTAGGAACCAATGGTACTGAAGGAAGAAATCCAAGCTGCTCTGAAGGCATTGGTGAAAAACGAGGCTCTAGGAATTGACGGAATATCAATTGAGATGTTTCAACAAATGGATGCAGAGCTGAAAGTGCTCACTCATCTATGCCAAGAAATTTGGAAGACAGCTATCTGGCCAATAGACTGGAAGAGATCCATATTTATGCCTATTCCCAAGAAAGGCGATCTAAATGAATGCAGAAATTATCAAACAATATCATTAATAGCACATGCAAGTAAAATATTGCTGACGATCATTCAAAAGTGACTGCAGCAGTATATTGACAGGGAACTGCCAGAAATTCAAGCTAGATTCAGAAGAGGATGTGGAACCAGGGATATCATTGCTGATGTCAGATGGATCTTGGCTGAAAGCAGAGAAGACCATAAAGATGTTTACCTGTGTTTTATTGACTATGCAAAGGCATTCGACTGTGTGGATCATAACAAATTATAGGTAACATTGTGAAGAATGGGAAGTCCAGAACACTTAATTGTGCTCATGAGGAACCTTTACATAGATCAAGAGGCAGTTGTTTGGACAGAAGGGATACTGCACGGTTTAACGTCAGGAAAGGCGTGCATTAGGGTTGTATCCTTTCATCATGCCTATTCAATCTGTATGCTGAGCAAATAATCAGAGAATCTGGACTATATGAAGGAGAATGAGGCATAAGGATTGGTGGAAGACTCATTAACAACCTGCATTATGCAGATGACACAACCTTGAAGTACTTACTGATGAAGACCAAAAACCACAGCCTTAAGTGTGGATTGCACTTCAATACAAAGAAAACAAAAATTGTCACAACTGGACCAATAAGCAACATCATGTTAAATGGAGGAAAGATTGAGGTTCTCAAGAATTTCATTTTACTTGTATCCACGACCAACAGCCATGGAAGCACTAGTCAAGAAATCAAAAGACGCATTGCATTGGGCAAATCTGCTGCAAAAGAGTTGAAAAGCAAAGATGTCACCTTGAAGACTAATGTGTGCCTGACCCAAGTCATGGTATTTTCAATCACGTCATATGCATGTGAAAGCTGGTTAATGAATAAGGAAGACAGAAGAAGAATTCACACCTTTGAATTGTGGTGTTGGCAAAGAATATTGAATATACCATGGACTGTCAAAAGGACAAACAAATCTGTCTTGGAAGAAGTACAACCAGAAAGCTCCTTAGAAGCAAAGATGGCAAGACTACTTCTTACATACTTTGGACATGTTGTCAGAAGAGATCAGTCCCTGGAGAAGGACATTGTGCTTGGTAAAGTAGAAGGTCGATGAAAAAGAAGAAGATCCTCAACAAGTTGGATTGACACAGTGGCTGCAACAATGGGCTCAAGCATAAAAACGATTGTGGGCATGGTGCAGGACCAGGCAGTGTTTCATTCTGTTGTACATATGAGTCAAAATCCACTCGACAGCACCTAACATCAACAACAGTGGTCTTGGAAATGTTGTAGAACTTAGGAGGGAGATACATGGAACCTTTGCACATTCAAACATGTCTGGAAGAGTCCTTCTTTATGCAATGTTTAAATCAGAAAGAAAAGAATTCTTTTGACAATAAGAGTTTGATGAAGAAAACAAAAATAACTGTAGATAATAAATTCCTTCTTCTACTTCCATTCCACGTTATCTTTGCCCAGAAACACCATCACAGCTGATCATGATTGTTTTTCTGTGGGATGACCTAAATCTTCATTCTCAAGTGACTCAGACCTTAGAAACCATCCATTGATATGTTTCTGTGCTCCTCTATTCACATTTACCACTGTACATAGAAGTAATACCTTGGTAATCTTTTAGATTCCAGACATACCTCACATTATCCCTTTGTGTATCAATAATTCTATTTCCCCTTTACTAGAATTCTTCATTGCAGCTTCATCTTTTTTCTACTGATTCGGTGGCATAACAACAAAAAAAACTCATTGCCATCGAGTCGCTTCTGACTCATAGCCACCCTATAGGACAAAGCAGAACTGCCCCATATGGTTTCCAAGGAACACTTGGTGGATTTGAACTGCTGACCTTTCAGTTAGCAGCTGTAGCTCTTAACCACTACGCCATCAGGGTTTCCAGCTGTGGCATGAGGAGCTCCAAATGTCCATGTGACACTCTCAACTTCTGGTTCATTGGAACCATTTTGTATTCCCTGTTGAAAAGAGTTTGTTTGTTTGTTCGCATGTGTGTGTTTTGTTTTGTTTTATTTGCCTTGAGAATCAAGACCTCACAGAGCCAAAGGTGTAGGAAAAAAAAAAAAGCAAATTTATGTCAATGGGTTATTAGACAAGATGGTGAGTGTAGCTACTCTTACTTTCACTCCTTGTTATAGGAGAAAAAATACCAGGCACAGGTCACTGGTTCAGAGCATGTATTTAAACAGACCACAACTTCTGAGGTCAGCTTTCCAACCCTCCTAAGTGTTGTTACCCATTTGGCACTAAAATTCTGTCTTTAACAGCCATTCCACAGTCCTTTCAGGTCCATTGCTTCTGGGTCATGGGATACATGAAGAAGTGAATTGCAAAGGACTGAGCTCATTGTCTGACTTCTTTTTGCTTTAAATGAGTTCCTTTGTCAGAAGCAATGAAGTTAATGAGACCGTGATGATGAATAAAGCAATAATAAGTCCAAACATGGTGGTATTGGGAGAAACATGGTGAAAAATCAAAGCAAATCCATGGCCAAAGTGTTTATTTCAGTAGGAATAAATCATGTTGGAAGGGTTTTTATATGAACAACCTGACATCAGGGAAATGATGACACATCTGTATTGCCCTCTGTTGTTGGCAAGTTTGGCACTGAGCCCTAGTAGTAGCCAGATTAGTCTTGGTGAGAGAAAACTCAGAAACTGTTTCTATCCTCTTTTGATCAAGCTCTAGGTGACTGGGAAAACAAGGGTAATGAAACCCACAAAACTGGTCATCTTGAACTTCTAATTATTGAGATTGTCTCAGGAAGGGTCAGAACTTTGATGAACTTTCACAAAGGATATAAATATTCTCACACTCTGTGTTCCTTCCAAGAAGTCTAGCCACAAACTATTCGCCAATCATGTTTCTTCCAAGCCCTTGAACATCTCATCAAACATAGCTAATGCCCATGTATCATTGTAGACTGTATTTCTGGTCATCTTTCTTTCCAGAAAAAGTGCTCAACAAAACACACTGCTTAATGTTCTGTACGCTGGGAATATTTCCTTTCCCAGCAGTGTCGTAGAGCCATCCCTGAGTGGGATTTTGGTGCTACAGCCATCTGTTTCTAGCCAGTGTCAGAATAGCATGTAATATACCCATCAGTTAGGCCCTGGTATTTCCTTTTTCAGTAATCTGATCATAGGAAAGTACCTATGTGACCATAGATGTGGTGTGATGAGGAGGTGATAATGCAGTAAGAATAAGTCTGTCAACTACTCATGTAACTTAGTTGCCTCTAAGGACGTGCTCGAACCTCTCCTCATACTTCTCCTTAATGAGATAGTGCTTCTCTGCATCCAGAAATTGATGGAATGCCAAGTGAGATGTTTCAAACAAATGGATGCAGCAAGGGAAGTGCTCATTCGTCTATGCCAGGAAATTTGGAAGATAGCTACCCTGCCAACTGACTGGAAGAGATCCAACTTATGATCATTCCAAAGAAAAGTAATCCAACAGAATGTGGAAATTATCGAACAGTATCATTAATATCACGTAAATGTAAATTTTGCTGAAGATCATTCAAAAGCTGCTGCACAGAAATGCCAGAAATTCAAGTTGGGTTCAAAAGAAGGCATGGCACCATGGAAGAAACAGGCCTGAGAATCTACTTCTTAAAGATTACAGTCAAGAAAACCGTATGGTGCAGCTCTATTCTGTAACCCACAGGATCTCCTAAGTCACAAATCAAAAACAGAATCAACAACAATAAAGACTTTCTATTGGTCTTTTATATCATAATATTCCTCACTCCAATGGCCAGGAAGCCAAAGTAAAAATTCGGCTAGCTGTTCAGTATGTCTATTCCTACTATTCAGCAACTGGAGAAATGCCCGCTGAGTGGATACTTAGATTCCTGTGATACGAACATAGGCGAAAACTTTACTAGATCTTGATAAGCCCCTACTCCCGAAGATTAGTTGGGGAAGATGCAGAGAAAGTTGAAGTTTAACGTAGCCTGTAGTATATCTAGGCCGTTTCATTCAATACAAGTGCTACAAGGACAATCTACCCAAAGAAGCCATACATGTGAATTTACCTACCATAGACAAATATTCAGGAGTCCTGGTGGTGTAGTGGTTTAGGCTTTGGCTGCTAACCAGAAGTTCGGCAGTTCAAATTCAACAGCCACTCCTATGGGGCAGTTTTACTCTGTTTTATAGCGTTACTATGAGTCAGAATCAATTCGACAGCAATGGGTTTGTTTTCTTTTTTTGGTTAGACAAATACTCACTTAGACAGGGCTTATATGGATACTGACTAAAGATTTTTTTTATTATTACTATGGGTAGCTAATCATCTTTATGACCTCATTTAGTTTTTCAAATGGATTACACATATATTTCTTTCTTTGCTTTTACCAAACACTTTCTAGCCCTGAATTTGCAATATTCCTTTTTTTTTTTAAATTTGAGCTTTTAGAAATATTCTGCTAATTTGTTCCTACAAAGGATTAAAGTCCTACTATGATAATTTAATGAATTTAGACCCAAAAAGTCATTTTATTGCTAATTCGGGGTTGAGGGTAGAGAAGAGACACCTTGCTGTAGCTTTCAATAACGATCAACAATGGTTAGCTAGATGTAAATAAATAGATATCTAATGTATTTTTTTTTAATACTAGCAGAGCAAAAGGTTTGTGAGAATCATGGATCAAAAGATTTTATTTTTTCCTTCTGGATAGTAGATGAACTAAATTCAGGGCTTAATAGTCTCAGAATAATTTTTCTCTTTCTGCCAAGTTCATAGAACAAAGTTTGTCAGACTTAAAAATGGATGAAGGTGGAATGAAATCCACATCTTCAGAGCTGATCTATAATAATGGTGATATGCACTTTGTGCAAACCTATTAAAATGAATAATGGTGCCCTGATACACCATTCAAGTCTTTTACTATGGGAAATCATTCATCAAAAATGCATATAAATCTGGAATTCAATTAATCATCTCATACAATGGGTTAGTCTCTTGCAATTTTTATTCTAATTTATTTTTTCCTTGAATAAAAAGTAATTGTCACTGAAAAATATCAAACTAGTGCTTCTTAACAAATACATATGGATTTGTAATTACATCCAATATAACCTATGATGAATATAAAAGCTAGAGAGCTAAAATCTAATTAAAATTTATCATAGGAAACAATACTGGGTTTCTTTGGGTAGGGTACAACACATTTTGGGTTTTAGCAAAACACGTTATTAAAGGTCTAAATAATGAAATTTAACATGATATTTTACGGTACATTCAGCGACTAATGGCAAGAAAAGCTTAGCAGCTGTTAAAAAATTTCAGTGGTGATCTAATATACTCTATTAAAATAGTCAATCATGTTACATGTTAATTTTATGAATACCTGTTGGGTCTAAAATTGGGTTATTTATGGCTGGAAAATTCTACGTATCAATGCTGAAACTTTGCAATGCTTGATGAGCCATGGCACAAAGAATTCATTATCAAGTAATGTTTTTCTGTGTGTGTGTGCAAATGGTCAAATGTTGCTGCCAAGTACATAATCAATTAAAAATATTACTGAGTTTGAGAAATCTGTCAGTGACTGATTTTTTCCCGTTATTTTCTATTTGGTGTAATCTTGATATCAGCCAAATTCGTTGAACAATCCAATTAATTTACAGCCAGGAAATACTTTGACCTCAAGTACAATATAAAAGAACTGCTGATGATACTACTAATTGCTGCGGTCCTCCTCTTGATTTCACTAGAATAAACTTAACTCAAGTTTCTTTTCTAAAACTGTTTACACAGCCAAAGTGAATGAAATATGATCTATCCTCTCCCAATGTTTCCTTCCTATAGGAACCATGGTGATTACATTGGTCCCACCTGAATATTCTCAGGATAATCTCCCATCTCAAGATCCTTAACTTAATCACATCTGCAAAGTCCCTTTTGCTATGTAAGGTGACATATTCAAAGATCCAAGGGATTAGGATGTGGACATTCTGGGGCCATTATTCAGCCTACTGGATGTATATTCATGACATGTATTTGTTTTATTTTCACTTGGAAAAAATATGCTCAAAATATTCATCCATTCAATTTCAAGATCCTCTGGGCAAGATCAATGCTACCTTGCAATATTCATCCATTTATTAAGCAAAATTTTATGAGGCTCTCACATGCACTAAACACTGTTAAGTGCTGGGGACACTATGATGACTGTAGCAGACAGATTTGTGCTCTCAAGGAGTTTATAGTGTTTTGAGGGAAAGAATCAAGTAAAGAGACAATTACTTTATAGTTTGTTAAGCACTTTAGGATTAGTAGGAAAGAAGGCTAACACAGATTTCCAGGGAAGACTGCCTGGAAGAGGTATCATCTAGATTGAGACCTGAAGGATAAACAGGAAAACTGGATTATGGGGTACATCCTGGGCAGGGAGAACAGCATGCACAGAGGCATACAGGCAAGGGAGAGCAAAATATATTGGAAGGTGTACAGATAGTTCTGGAATGTAGCTAGGGAGGGAAGAAGTGAGAATAAAGATGAATATGATGAAGTAGGCAAGGACCAGAAATGGGGAGCAATTAAGGAGTTTAAGCAAGGGCGTCATATAATCAGATTTTAATTTATGAAGATTATTCTTGTTACCATGTGAAAATATATTGTAAGAAAAAAACAAACAACAACAAGAAGATTGGGGCCAAAATCAAGTTTAAAAGGCTTTTTGACTAGAAGGAATCGATCCCTTTAAATGTCTGGAAATCATCTTCTAGACTCTCTTTCCAATTTTATTCTGAGCTGCTCTTCCACTCAATCTTCAGGTGATTTTATGTCTTTGTTTCTGTAATATGCCCATCTCTTTCTACCTCAGGGACTGAATGCAATCTCTTCCCTCTGCTTGGAATACTTTTCCCTCCTCTCAACTTGGGGAACTCTTACTGATGCTGGTGGCTTACTCTTAGATGTCACTTTCTCAGCACATCTTCCTGGAAGTCCCAAATAAAGGCAGGTCTTCTGTTATGTAATGTATGACACCTCTTCTTTGTGCTATTCATTACACTTGTAATTAATTTGTATCATCTACCAGCTTGATGGACCATAGATACCAGGAGGGCAGAGTGAGTGAAAACTTCTTCATGGCTGTTTCATTAGGGCCTGAAGAAACGCCTTGCACTCCATATGTATTCAACAAGTGCTTGTTGAATGAGTGAATCAATCAAAGAAAGAATCAAGGAATCAATGAGTAATGCAATTGGGCCACAGAACCAATATTTCTTTAAGTGAAAATTGGATCCCATAACAAGATAATACTTGGCTTCTATCCACAGAAATTATTACAGCTCCCCAATTAAAAAAAATGTATATATGTTAAACAATAACGTGCATGCACAATGTGCAAACATAAAATAATATGCATACATAACAGTATACATACCACAAATGGGTCTCTTGATGAATTTTCATAAATTTGACAGACTTACGTAACCAGCACCCAGATCAACAATAAGAATATTTTCAGACTTTCAGAAGCTCCTTTCCCACTACCATTTATTTACTACAGCCTCCTTTTAACTCCTTTCCATCCAGATTACATAGCTTTGGGCAAAACCTTTAGGCATGGAGCTCTCAGCATTCTATTCCAAGTAAAGTCAGTCCCCTCAGGCAGAGCTGTGAGCTGAAGAGCTCTTCTTTGGCCTGAGTTTTCCTATCTAGAACCCCTGCACTCTTGCACCAGAGAGAGGAAGAGGCTGACTTTTCCCATATTGACCCCCTCTGCTCTAAATTGTGTGCTGTGGGGAATGGCAGCGTCTGGTTTTCTCGGCCTATCCCTCCTCTTATGGAATCTCCACCATATGAGCAAGTTGAAGCAGGGTCTTATTCTCAGCCTGCTGTGCTGGAGTCGAGCTATCACCCTACAAGTAAGGGTTGGATGATGGAAGGGAGACCCAATTATCTCATACCAAAAATTAGACCAAAAAAAAAAAAAATGATGTCATTATTGTGAGCATATTTCATAAATACCAATGGAGTGTTTGGCCCTAAACTTTCTTTTTAGCTTAGTTGAGCTAAGGTTTCTGTGACTAAAGCACCATCTTTTGCCTAAACATGCTTAATCACAAAAAGACCAACCCTCATCAGGAGTGAACCTATAATTCTTGATGTCATAAGATTCATTAACCAGCTCATGGAGTTTTTGCTAAGATAAATTGGGATGCTATCAAGAAAAAGCTTAACATCACACCTGGGGAATAGTAATAACTTATTAACTATTGGTAGTATTTTACTTGCTATTAGTCAAGCTAAGCAGACATAGAAACCTTTGACTTCTGAGTGTTTGAATAATAGTCATTATCTGTTTATTTTTTAGAATGATTGTGGGAAGTTCCTTATGTGAAATTTGATAGAAATTTGTTTCAGGATTGTTCATGAATATTCATGAGAAATAGCAAACGAAGGTCCATGTATGAGCAGGCTCACTCCCATTTGAACTTCCTAATCATTTTGGTATAATTTCTTGATGATCCAGATCACATTCTGCCCATGCCCCAAGAGAATGAATGCAGGATTTACTATAGTGCTTAGAAGGAATGGGAATCTATTTCATATTTTCACAGAGGGCTTCAAATTGAAAATTTCAGAAACGGTCCAGGAGAATGTCTTTTACATTATAAAACCAGATTTTATAGCACATCCTGTATTTTTGTGTGGAATAGTACAATTGCATTGAGTTGTAATGTTCATAGTTAAATTGTTAAATGCAAATATTAAAAATTATTGAGGGGCAGAGCCAACACAGCACTATAGATAGAAGCACCATGCCATCCGTCCACAGCAAAGACCGAAAAAACTAAGTAAAACAGAGACAAATGCCAATTCTGGAACCTTAAGTGTCGAATGAAGGGATAAAGGACTTAACCAAGCACTGAATGGAATAAGAAACTGACAGAGAGCAGAGAGCAGGGAGAGATTTGAGTGGAGGTCCCCTATCAGCTAACACAGCATGGATGAACCATCTAGGACTCCTGTCGGGATCTGTGGACAGGAAGTATGGGAAAGCAGTTTCACAGAGCTCCCAGCAGGAGACAGAGAACCCAGTAACCAGTGATATGTGCTTTCCCTCCCCGTACTCTTCTTCCCTCTGCTTGGCCTCTGCTACTTCCCAGTGGGCTTAGTGACCAAGGCCTGGGAGGTGCCAGCTTCATGCCACTGGGATTCACCCCACCCACACCGACTGGCTCCTTCAGTGCCATTTTGTTGTCGCTGGTGTTGCTTTTATCATTTTCTTTTGATTTCTTCCCTGCCTCTTGCCTCTTCTGCCTCCTATCTCTTGAACACCTAGCTCTATGTGCTATCTTTGCTTCTTCTTGAAAGGTTGTGAAGCACCACTCAGCTAGTTCATGCAGGTGATATCCCCAGGGCCTTTTGTTTTGTTTGTTTTCTTTTTGTGCTTTGGGATCCCCTTCTAGCCAAAGCTGTACTGTGCAGCGTGGGAGCCACTTCCCTGATCTCTAAAGCTGTGTCAGTGGGATCTGGGGTGGGGGGGGCATTTCTTTTCTTTTTAATTTTATTTATTTTTCTCTGTTCCTTTTTGTTTTTCTCCATTTCTTGGTTTCTCATTTCTCCGCTGAAACAGAACCTCCCTCAGCACTTTTTTGTCTGTTTTTTGGCTCTTGTTTCTCTCTCTTCTCTCACATACCTATCTTAGCTCCACACATCACCACCTCTTTCCTCCCTCCTGCCTACTGGCACCATGTGCCCAACATCACACCCCCAAACAGCACAGCCACAGCCTACCAGAACCTGTCCTGCACTGATCCTGGACCACCCTGTTGGCCACAGTATGTGCCACAAATAATGCATCCCAGCCCTTCCCTTCAGCTGGACCTGCTCTCCTACTCCAGAGCTGAGCAAGTGGACCTGCCCATTAGACAAGGAGGTGAAAAGTATCATGCCCCTCAGATGAGTAAACAACAACGCACAGCCTGCCTTCTTGGACATAACCAAATAAAACAAAAAGAAAGATGAAACAAACAAATCTACAATCAATAAATGAAGAAATAACAACTAAATGTCCCAAAGACAGCAGATAATATGAAAACATAAAAAAGAAAAAAAAAAAAAACAGGACAGGATGGTTCCAGTAGGCATCCAAAATAAAACACCAGATGACTTCCCAGGAGAAGAAAAGGCACTAGAACTACCTGACAGGGAATCCAAATCTCGAATATTTAGAGCTATCCAAGAGTTGAAGCAAAAAGCAGACAAAAATGAGGAAAAAATAGAAAAATTCATGTAAAATACAGTAAAAAAAAAATGGAATAATTCAGGAAAATAATACAGAAACAAAATGTCAAAATAAGTTCACAAATAGAAATCGTACAAAAACAACAATTAGAAGTCCAAAAGATAAACAAGATTCAGGAATGGACAGTGTCATGGAAGGTCAGAGGAGCAGGTTTGAAACAATGGAAGACAGGAGCAGTGAAATTGAAGACAAGTACTTGGATACAGCTTTGTTTGAGGAAAAATCAGAAAAGAGAATGAAGAAAAATGAAGAAACCATGGGAATTATGTGAGATACAATCAAAAGCAAAAATCTGCTAGAGATCGGAGTTCCAGAACACAGGGAGAAAACGGAAAACACGGAGAGAAGCATTAAAGAACTGCTGACAGAAAATTTCCCTAATATCGAAAAGCTGACCATGCAAGAAGCTCAACAAACCCCATAAAGGATAGACACCAAAAGAAAATCACCAAGGCATATCATAATCACACTCGCTAAAACCAAAGACAAAGAATCCTGAGAGAACCTCCAGAAAAACAAAAAGTCATATACAGAGAGGAAACAATAAGACTAAGCTCTAATTACTCAGCAGAAACCATGCAGGCTGAGGACAATGGGATGACATATAAAAAAGCCTTGAAAGAAAAAAATTGCCAACCAAGAAGAACTCTCATTCAAATATAATGTTAAATTACGATATTCCCAGATATGCAGAAATTAAGGGAATATGTAAAAACCAAACCAAACTTACAAGAATTACTAAAGGGAGGCCTTTGGTTTGAGAACAAACAACATCAGACCAGGGTCTGAATCTAGGATGCAAGATTGATCCAGCCAGATACCAACCTAGGAAATGAGCTCTAAAGGACTATTCAAAACCAAAATATTTACAACAGGGAACCAGAGAGGTTAATCTATAAATGATAACAGCATTAGAACTATGGAAGAGGGAATAAACAGTGTAGGCACAGGACTTTCTAACAGATAGGAAGGCAAGGTGATAATAGACTGGTTGAAACCTAGGAAGATAACGGTAAATTTCAAGGTAACCACAGAGAAAGTTAACGATCCTACTCATCAAAATAAAGCAGAAAAACATAAAGTTTCAGTACAAACAAAAATCTACAAAAACAAAAGAAATTAAAAAAAAAAAAAACCCCACAGGAGAATAAGAGAAACAAAGAAAACACTGACACCACAAAAACAAAAAAACAACAAAACAATAAACTCACATCTATCAATAATTACAGTGAAGGTAAACAGCCTAAATGCACCCAAAAAGTGACAGAAAGGATTAAAAAAAAAAAAAAAGAACAGGATCCATCAATATGTTGTCTACAAGAGACACAACTTAGAAACAAAGACAAATTTATTAAAAATCAAAGGATGGAAAAATATGTATCAAGCAAATTGTTACCAAAAAAAGAGCAGGAGTGGCAATACTAATCTCAGATAAAATAGACTTAAAAATAAAATCTACAATAAAAGCAAAGAAGGGCACTATATAATGATTAAAGGGGAGATCCATCATGCAGACATAGCCATAATAAGTATTTATGCACCCAATGACAGGGCTTCAAAATACATAGAACAAACTCTAACAGCACTGAAAAGAGAAAGTGACAGTTCCACAATAACAGTACGAATCTTCAATGCACCACTTTTGGTAAAGGACAGAATATCTAGTAAGAAACTCAACAAAGATACAGAAGATCTAAAGGCCACAATCACCCAACTTGAACTCATAGACATATATAGAGCACTCCACCCAATGGCTGCAGAGTACACATTATTTTCCAATGTACATGGAACATTTTCCAAAATAGACCACATCTTGGGCCACAGAGGAACCATCAACACAATCCAAAACATTAAGATAATACAAAGTATCTTCTCTGACCACAATACCATCAAAGTAGAAATTAACAACAGGAAGAGCAAGGAAAAAAAAATCGATTACATGGAAACTGAATAACACTCTGCTTAAAAGTCACTGGGTAATAGAAGAAATCAAAGATGGAATCAGATGAGAAAGAAAATACATCATACCAAAACCTTTGCAACAGCAAAGGCAGTGCTCAAAGATCAATTTATAGCAATAGATTCACACATCAGAAAAGAAGAGATGGACAAAATCAAAACATCGATTACACAACTTGAACAAATAGAGAACAACAAAAGACCAGAGCCACAAGAAGAAAGGAAATAATAAAGATTAGCGTAGAAATAAATGAAATAGAGAATAGAAAACCATAGAAAGAATCAAAACCAAAAGTTGATTCTTCGATAGGATCAACAAAATCCACAAACCACTGTCCAAATTGACAAAAAAAAGTAAAGGACGCAAATAACCCAAATAAGAAATGAAATGAGAGACATTACAACAGACCCAACTGAAATTAAAAAGGATCATGGCAGAGTATTATGAAAAACTCTACTCCAACAAATTAGAAAACCTAGAAGAAACGGACAAATTTCTAAACACACGCTACCTACCCAAACTAACACAAAATGATGAAAATCCGAAAAGACCCATACCATCAGAAGAGAATGAAAAGATAAACAAACAAACAAACAAAAAACCTCCCAACAACAGCAACAGAAAAAGTGCTGGTCCAGATGGCTTCACTGGAGAATTCTACCATTCAGAGAACTTACACCAGTCCTACGCAAACTATTTCAGAACATCGAAAAGGAAGCAAAACTTCCAAATTCATTCTATGAAGCCAGCATAACCCTCGTCATAGATTGAATTGTGTCCCCCCAAAATATCTGTCAACTTAGCTGGGCCATGAGTCCCAGTATTGTGTGATTGTCCACCATTTTATGTGATTTCCCTACGTGTTGTAAATCCTATCACTATGATGAAGTGAGATGGATTAGCGGCAATTATATTGATGAAATATACAAGATTAGATAGTGTTTTAAGCCAATCTCTTTGAGATATAAAAGAGAGAAGTGAGCAGAGAGACAAGGGGACCTCATACCACCAAGAGAGCAGCACCGAGAGCAGGGCATGTCCTTTAGACCTGAGGTTCCTGCACTGAGATGCTTCTAGACCAAGGGAAGATTGATGACAAGGACTTTTCTCCAGAGCCAACAGACAGAAAAACCCTTCCCATGGAGCTGACACCCTGAATTCAGACTTTTAGCCTACTTTACTGTGAGAGAATAAACTTCTCTTTGCTAAAGCCATCCAGTTGTGGTATTTCTGTTATGGTAGCACTATATGACTAAGACAGAATTTTGTGCCAGGAGTGGCATGCTGCTCTAACAGATACTTAAAATGTGGAAGCAATTTTGAAACTGTGAACGGATAGAGGACCCACAGCAACAGAGAAGTGCCAGCAGTAGAGGACCAGCAGCAGCAGAATCAGGAGAGCAGCACCAGGCAGCGCTGGAGCTGACCCAGGGAGCAAGAGAGCAGAGCGCCTGTGGGCAGGAGGCTTCCTGGCAGACTGGGGTACCTCTGGACACTTAGCAGTGGAGCTAGACTTGCCAACCCATGGAGCGAGAGAGCTGAGTGCTTTCCAGCCAAAGTTTACTGGCAGAGTGGAGTGCCTCCAGGCACTTACGGGTGGAACTACAGAACTTTGGAACACTTGCCCCAGCAAGGCAGAGGCAGGCATGAGGCCTGAGAAGCCAAGAGGCCAAGAAACCAGGAAGCAGAAGCTGAAGAGACAAGGAACAAAAGAAGCTGAGCTGCCTCAGTCTCAAAAGGTATGGCCAGGATCTCTGGGGTTTCAAAGAGTGGAGCCACGGCCTCTGGTGTTTCTAAGGGTGGAGTCACCACTCGATGGACTAGGAGAATGGTGCATCTAAAGCCAAGGGAGCAGAGTTGCCATTCCAATGGGCCTGGAAGGTGGAGCTGAAGCCCAGAGACAAGGGGTGTCCACACAGAATCTGGAAAGTGTGGTCAATACCTAAAGTCTTGAGGGCAAGGTCATTGTGTAAATGGTTTTAGAGGACACAGGATTACTTGCAAAGCCTTGAGGGCTAATGTAATGTGTTCTGCTGGCTTGCTTGGTGCCTTTTATGCCTTCTTTCCCTCCAAGTTCTCCTATTTATAATGGAAATGTCTAGCTTGTGCCTGTTCTGCCACTGTACCTTTGGAAGGAGATAACTTGTATTCTAGATTTCACAGATGAAGAAGAATTTTTGTGTTTTGGACTTGGAGCTGATTTAAAATTTTTGCTTTATGATGTGGTGGTATATGTGGCAAGGGTGTGAATTTTGGGGGGCCGAAGGGTGGAAAGCCATGGAATGAACTGTGTCCCCCCAAAATATCTGTCAACTTAGCTGGGCCATGAGTCCCAGTATTGTGTGATTGTCCACATTTTATGTGATTTCCCTGTGTATTGTAAATCCTATCACTATGATGAAGTGAGATGGATTAGTGGCAATTATATTGATGAAATATACAAGATTAGATAGTGTCTTAAGCCAATCTCTTTGAGACATGAAAGAGAGAAGTGAGCAGAGAGACAAAGGGACTTCATACTACCAAGAAAGCAGCACCTGGAGCAGATCAAGTCCTTTGGACCTGAGGTCCCTGTGCTGAGATGCTCCCAGACCAAGGGAAGACTGATGATAAGGACCTTCTTCCAGAGTGGACAGAGAAAAAAAGCCTTCCCTGGAGCTGGCACCCTGAATTCAGACTTCTAGTCTACTGGACTGTGAAAGAATAAACTTCTCTTTCTTAAAGCCATCCACTTGTTGTATTTCTGTTATAGCAGAACTGTATTACTAAGACAACCCTGATACCAAAACCAGGCAAATACACCATAAAAAAAAAAAAAATAAAAAACCTAATTTACAGACCATTATCTCTCATGAATATAGATGCAAAAATTCTCAACAAAATTCTAATCGGTAGAATTCAACATCATATCAAAAAAAAAAAAGTGATACACTGCAACCAAGCAGGATTCATACCAGGTATACAAGTATGGTTCAACATTAGAAAATCAGTCAACGTAATCTACCACATAAAGAAAAGGACATAATCACATGATCATCTCAATTGACACAGAAAAGGTATTCAACACAGTCCAACACCCGTTTCTGATAAAAACTCTCACTAAAATAGGTATAGAGGGGAAATTCCTCAACATAATAAAGGGCATCTGTATAAAACCAACAGCCAACATCATTCTTAATGGAGAGAGGCTGAAAACATCCCCCTTGAGAACAGGAACAAGACAAGGATGACCTTTATCACCACTCCTATTTAACATTGTGCTGGAAGTGCTAGATAGAGAATTAAAGCAAGAAAAAGAAATAAAGGGCATCCAAATTGGTAATGAAGAAGTAAAACTGTCCCTATATGTATGTATGTATGATACTATACATAGAAAACCCAAAAAACTCCATGAGAAAACTGATGGATCTAATAGAAAGATTCAGTAGAATAGCAGGATACAAGATAAACGTACGAAAATCAATTGGATTCCTATACACCAATGAAGAGAACGATGAAAAGGAAATCAGGAAAACAATACCGTTTATAATACCCCCTAAAAAAATAAAATACTTAGGAATAAATCTAACCAGGGATGTAAAAGATCTGTACAAAGAAAACTACGAAACACTATTGGAAGAAACGAAAAGAGATCTACATAAATGGAAGAACATACTATGCTCACGAATAGGTAGACTCAACATTATGAAAATGGCAATTTTACCCAAAGCTATTTACAAATACAATGCAATACAGATCCAAATACCACACCATTCTTTAAAGAGATGGAGAAACTAAACATTAAATTTTTATGTTGAAAGGGAAGATGCCCCAGATAAGTAAAGCACTATTAAAGAAGAAGAATAAAGTAGGAGGACTCACACTGACCCGACTTCAGAACCTACTATATAGCTAAGGTAGTCAAAACAGCCTGGTACTGGTACAAGGACAGATACATTGCCCAATGGAACACAATTGAGAACCCAGATGTAAATCCACCTGCCTAAGTTCACCTGATCTTCCACAAGGGCCCAAAGTCCATCAAATAGAGAAAAGACAGTCTTTTTAACAAATGGTGCTGGCAAAACTAGATGTCTATCTGCAAAAAAATGAAACAGGACCCATGCCTCGTACCATGCACAAAAACTAATTCAAAATGGATCAAAGACCTAAATATAAAGCCCAAAACTATAAAGGTCACAGAAGAAAAAATAGGATCAATATTAGAGGCCCTAATACACGGTATTAACAGGGTACAATCCATAACTAACAACACACAAACTGCAGAAGATAAGCTAGATAACTGGGATCTTCTAAAAATTAAATACTTATGCTCATCACAAGACTTCATGAAGACTGAAAAGAAAACCTACTGACTGGGAAAAAATTTCTGACTATTACAAATCCCACAAAGATGTGATCTCTAAAATCTGTAGGAAAATCTGACCCTTTTACAACAAAAAGACAAATAATCTAATTAAAAAATGAGCAAAGGAAATAAACGGACACTTCATCAATGAAGACATTTAAGCAGTTAACAGACACATGAGGAAATGCTTTCTATCACTAGCCATTAGAGAAATGCAAATCAAAACCACAATGAGATACCATCTTATCCCAGCATTAGTGGCACAAATCAAAAAAAACAGAAAATAACAAATGTTGGAGAGGCTGTGGGGAGATTGGAACTCTTGTGGACTGCTGGTGGAAATGCAGAATGGCACAATCATTTTGGAAAACGATATGGCACTTCCTTAGAGAGCTGGAAATAGAATATCATATGATCCAGCAATCCCACTCCTAGGAATATGTCCTAGAGAAATAAGAGTCATCACAAGAATAGACATATGTACACCCATATTCATTGCAGCATTGTTCACAATGGCAAAAGATGGAAACAACCTAGAAGCCCATCAACAGATGTATGGATAAACAAACTAGGATACATACACACAATGGAATATTACGCAACGATAAAGAACAGTGATGAATCTGTGAAGCATCTGACAACATGAATGAATCTGGAGGGCATTATACTGAGTGAAATAAGTCAATCACGGAAGGAAAAATATTGTGTGAGACCACTTCTATAAAAATTCATGAAAAGATCTGTACACTAAAAGAAACAATCTTTGATGGTTATTGGGGGGGAGGGGAGGGGGTGGAAAAACATTAAATAGACCATAGATAAGTGGTAACTTTGGTGAAGGGTAAGACAGTACACAATACTGGGGAAGTCAGCACAACTTGTATAAGTCAAGGTCATGGTAGCTCCATATACACATCCAAACTCCCTGAGGAACCGAATCGCTGGGCTGAGGGCTGTGGGGACCATGGTCTCAGGGAATATCTAGCTCAATTGGCATAACATAATTTATAAAGACAATGTTCCACATTCTACTTTGGTGAGTAGAGTCTGGGTCTTAAAAGCCTATGAGCAGCCATCTGAGATTCTCCACTGGTCTCACCACTTCAGGAGCAAGGGAAAATGAAGAAAATTAAAGATACAAGGAAAAGATCAGTCCAAAAGAGTAATGGATCACAACTACCATGGCCTCCACCAGACTGAGTCCAGTACAACTAGAATATGCCTGGCTACCACCATTGACTGCTCTGACTGCGATCACAGTAGAGGGTCCTAGACAGAAATGGAGAAGGATGTAGAACAAAATTCTAACTCACAAAAAAGACCAGACTTACTGGCCTGACAGAGACTGGAGAAATTCTAAGATTATGGCCCCAGATACCCTTTTAGCTCAGTAATGAAGTCACTACTGAGTTTCACCCTTCATCCAAAAATTAGACAGACAAATAAAACAAAACAAGACTAAAGGGGCACACCAGCCCTGGCACAAGGACTAGAAGGCAGGAGGGGACAGGAACGCTGGTAATAGGGAATCCAAGGTTAAGAAGGGTGAGTGTTGACATGTCATGGGATTGTTAAACAATGTCGTAAAACAATATGCACACCGTTTAATGAGAAGCTAGCTTGTTCTGTAAACCTTTATCTAAAGTACAATAATAAAAATAAATAAGGGGGAAAAAACGTTAAAAAAAGAAGTAGAACAATGACTTCTCTATCTTATTCCTGCCCATATCCAAGTAATAACCACTCTGAACTTTGTATTTATCATTCCTTATGCTTTCTTATTTAACCAACAAGATATTTAGAAATGTGTTGCTTAGTTTACAAACGTTTGGGAATTCTCCAGATGTATTTGGTTATTGATTTCTTATTTTATTATGGTCAAAAGAACATATTGTGCATGATTTCAATCTCTATATTCATTGAGATTTGTTTTATGGTCTGGCATGTGGTCTATCCTGGTGAATGTTCCTTGTGCATTTGAAAAGAATCAGTATTCTGCAGTTGTTCTGTGTAATATTCTATAAATGTTAATTATGTCAGGGTGATTGATAGCACTGTTCAATTATTCTATCTCCTTACTTTTTTTAAATTTGTACTATCAATATAAAGAGTATTAAAACCACCAACTGTAATTGTGTAAAAAAAAAAGTATTATCATTTTTGAAACTCTATTTGTAACTTTCATTTTTTAACATATCAGGATATTTAAATAAGTGAAGTGACCTCGGTGTCTCTCTACCTTTGAGAGGATCTGTGACCCTACCAGCACCAGTTACTGTCGACTCATTTCTGACTCATGGCAACCCTATGTGTGTCAGAATAGAACAATGCTCCACAGGGTTTTCAATGGCTCATTTTTTTGGAAGCAGATTGCCAGGAATTTCTTCTGAAGTGCCTCTGTGTGGACTCTAACCTCTAATTTCTTATGGTTAGCTAGAGTCAAGCGCATTAAACACTCGTACCACCCAGGACTCCATTTGTGTTCCCTCAGCCCTTTTAATATAAAACTCTGTTAGATGGTAAGCTCCTTGAGGTGTCAAATGTCTTTTTTTGGGATAGAGACAAATTACTTGACTTATCTATTCCCTCATGTGTCTTGCACACAATCACTTCTCCATAGAGACTCTCAGAATAAGTGATCTAATTGTAGTCAAATTTTCTGAGCTGTTCCATTGGTTGCAGTGCCTTAGTTTACAATGTTAGCAGAGGTAATAGAGAAAATTACTTTTCTTTCTAGCAATTTTGGTGATATTTTTGATACTATTGATGCTAGAGGAAGAAACTATGCAATCATTTGGAAAAAATGAAACCATTTCAATAAAAATGAAATGTGCTCTGATACACTTTTGCAGCATGACTTAGATAAAACACCCTGAGGTGCTGGTTTATTCTTTTTGTTCTGTCCACATACACACACAAGTACACACAAAGCCATATATCTTTAAATAAATGTGCAAATAAATGGGCAATCAATTGTTAAGGGAAAGATGACTCACTGGAAAGAAGAATGCCTTCAGGCTTGTCTGAGAAGTACAGCGAGTGTCCTACTTGGTGCAAGTTTGCCAGATAAAATACAGGACACCCAGTTAAATTTGAATTTCAGGTAAGCAATTAATTTTTTTTTTTTTTTTTAGTATAAATATATCCCCAATAGTGATAAATCTGGTAACCCTAACTTGGAGATATAGAATGGAATCACACTATTTGGAAGAGTTGTGTGAAGAGTGGGTGAAAAAAAGTCTATGAAGGCAACACACACAGAAGTAACTGACACGCACTAATAAAAAATCTGCTGCGGTCAAGTCGATTCTGACTCATAACGACCCTCTAGATGCTCAGTAAATGTCAGCCTTGAAAATTCCCCCAGGTGGGTGGAACAAGTGGGGGTTCCTCCTTTCAGAGCCTCTCGACGGCACTGGGCTGGGTGAGAGTCTTTAGGTGGCGCAAACAGTTAAGAGCTTTACTACTAGCTGAAAGTTTAGTGGAAATCCTGGTGGTGTAGTGGTTAAGTGCTATGGCTGCTAACCAAAGGGTCAGCAGTTCAAATCTACCAGGTGCTCCTTGGAAACTCTGTGAGGCAGTTCTACTCTGTCCTTTCGGGTCGCTATGAGTCAGAATCAACTCGATGGCACTGGGTTTGGTTTTGGTTTTTGGAAAGTTTGGTCGTTCAAACCCACCTAGAGGAACCTCTGAAGATAGGCTTAACGATTTGCTTCCAAAAGGCCACTGCCTTAAATACCTATGGAGCAGTTTCACTCTGCACAAGAGGGTTGTCATGAGTGGAGATTGGCTCAATGACAATGAATAACAACAGCAACAAGAGGTCAAGAGAAGCCTGGGAAATCCCAAAGCAAAGACACAAAACTCTGATATATTTTAAATGTTAGTATTTAACAAATCAACATTTCCAGCACCATGAAATCTTTGAAGTGATATAATTATATTACCTGTAATTACAGGATTTTTTTTTTCAATATTAATTTACAGGGTTCTAGACACTAGATACTCTTCACAATTGGACCAATAAGCAACATGATGATAAATGGGGAAAAGGTTGAAGTTGTCAAGGATTTCATTTTACTTGTATCCAAAATCAACGTCAATGGAAGCAGCAGTCAAGAAATCAAAAGTCAAATTGCATTTTGCAAATCTGCTGCAAAAGTCCCCTTTAAAGTGTTGACAGCAAAGATGTCACCTTGAAGGCTAAGGTGTACCTGACTCAAGCCATGATGTTTTTATTCGCCTCCTATGCATGTGAAAACTGGATGATGAATAAGAAAGACCAAAGAAGAATTGATGCTTTGAATTGTGGTGTTGGCAAAGAATATTGAATATATCATGGACTGCCAGAAGAAAAAACAAATCTGTCTCGGAAGAAGTGCAACCAGAATGCTCCTCAGAAGCAAGGATGGCTAGACTACATCTCACATAGTTTGAACATGTTATCAGGAGGGATCAGTCCCTGGAGAAGAACAACGTACTTGGTAAAGTGAAAGGTCAGTGAAAAAGAAGACCCTGGACTAGATAGTTTGAGACAGTGGCTACAACAATGGGCTCAAGCATAACAACAATCACGAGGATGGTGCAGGACTGGGCAGCATTTCGTTCTGTTGTACATTGGGTCACTATGAGTAGGAACAGACTTGATGGCACCTTATAACAACAGACACTGCATGGTCTAATAACTGAAGTTTAAAATTGTCTGACATACAACTTCGTCCTTCAACACTGTCAGTTTAACCATTTGACACTTGAACTCACTTGGCCCTTGGTGGGCATGGGGTCTGGGTGTGTAATAAGCTGTATATCCATATGACAAATGAGGAAACTGAGGTCTAGATGTGTAATACATAATCCAGGCTCCGAAAGCCACAAATGGACAAACAAGGACCAGAACATGGGATCAGGGTAGGCTTCATCAGTGTGTTACCTGTGTAGTCAAGGCCCATGGTTGGGGTTCAATGCTTTGTGGTAATTGTATTAAATATTTTAATAATTTTATCTCTGAATTTGTGTTCTTTAAGTGAAGTCCAACAGGACAATGGAGCTAAGGGGATTAGAGCCTCAGCTCACATGCAGTCCTACCACCTACTATCTCCCCAGAATGGATTCTTGGCTACTTGCTTCTCTTTTCCCCTGGTACCGTGAGCCCCAACAATTCTTCCACTCCACATCCTCACCTTGCATCCACTGCCACTCTCCTACCTTAGCAGGGGCCTGGGTGCAGATGCAGGGAAGATCACAGTTTGGGGCATGTACCCTCATTATCTCAGGGTGGGGCATGGTGGCAGCTGTCCTCATCCTAAGCCAGGAGAATCACACACATATGGGGGAGGGGAGGTTGGCCAGAGACTACACCTTTGCTGAAACTAAGCCTCTCTCTCACCTGAGGTCCGGGTACCGAGAGGTCCTGGCATGGACTCCAGTGGGTGGAGTGTTAGGGCAATGGGTCAGTGGCAATGAGAGACACCTGGCTCTATTTCCCTAGACACAGGCTTCTGCCAGGGCACCATACACCGGTCTGGTGGCTAGCAGAAAGGGGACCCCAGCAGCCTGAGCAAGCATGCATGCTCTCCACCTTGGAGAGTGGAGACCTTGGGCACCTATGAGGATCTGTACTTAGTGCATGATGATCTCTATGTGCAAGGAGCACTCCTTTGGATCCACCCCATGTCTGGGTCGAGGGGGATTCTCTTCCTCCTGCCAATCTTCCTGAGTCTTGCTTCTCTTCTGATTTCTTCAAGGTACCCTGCAGGAAAATATGAATTGTGCCATTTTCATGATCCCAAACATGAGTTAGATGCTCTGAGCTTGTACTTAAAATCCTTATTGCACAATGTAAAGATGAAGAGTGAAATCCATGGTAATAATTTAAAATTTTATTTTTTCTTTAGTTAAAACGATATTGAATAGCAATTAAAAAAAAACATACTGACAAATTGAGAAAGAGACATCAGAAAACTTTAAAAATATAAACGTTATATATTTTGATACCTTTAACAGCACTTTTTTCCTGTTTCTCTTGAATAAGGGCCCTAAGCCTACAAATTATGTAGCCTGTTCGAGTTCGCATTCTTGATTCATAGTTGAATTGGTATTCTGGCCTGCGGAACCTCCTGTTTAAGAGATGGTTGGCCTCAAATGTTCGTTCTCTCCACCCCACATAGTTCAATTGCTGATTTGAACACATTATGTTATAAACAGACAGTTTTTCTGAACAAAGATCTCCTTTAGAATATCACAAGACTAAATATAGAGTTCTTAGCAGAGTCATCCTTCTCTTGTTTTGAAATGCTCAGATTATTGGATAAATCATAGCAAACTTCAGAAGGTGGCCCACAGAAGCTAAAAGTTATCTTACTCATTTTACCATCCATGTATAGTAAGACAGCATGTAGCCCAATAAATATTAGTGGATACAAGAGTAATTTGAATTTGTAGAAAGTGATATTATGTGGTAGTTATACAGATTTTCTTTAGAATTACCCAGATAACTGCTTCCCCTAAGAAGTCTTTTTTTCCCACATTGGGTTGACAAATGAGTACAATATCAGAACAGCATAAAAGGTGAAGGAGTCCCTGGGTAAGGCAAACCATTAACATTCCCAGCAATTAATTAAAAGATTGGAGATTCGAGTCCACCCTGACATGCCTCAGAGAAGGGCCTGGCAATCTGTTTCTGAAAGGTCACAACCTTGAAAACCCTATGGAGCACAGTTCTACCGTGACACACATAGGGTCTGCATGAGTCAGCATTGACTTCATGGCAACTGAAAATCACTTATCTAAGCCAAAGTTTTGCCACTTGGAACATAGAAAGTATATAGTTACTCTCATAGTCATTTTCCAAATTAAGTGAGATGATATGCAAAGTGATTGACACTCAAATAGTGTCTGTGACACTGAACAACTTCTTTAACTTTTTTTTTATCTCATGAATATTTATTAGGTGCTTATATTGTTAAAGACACTGTAGTAGTTGCCCAGTGTACATCTATAAGCAAAACAAATTAAGATCCCTGTTCAGATGGTGATTACATTCTAGCATAGTTTTTTTTTTTTTTTTTTTTTTAAATCGTGGAAGCTTTCAAACACAGTAAAGTAGAATAATATAATGAACCCCCGTGTACTGATCATCCATCTTGAATAATTATCAAAATTTGTCAATCTTGATTCCTATATTCATTACTTTTTTTTCTGAAAAAAAAAAAAAATTCTTAGGCCCCTTGTCATTTCATCTGTAAATTTTCCGGTATAACCAAATGTACAGTATTTCCACAAATCATCAAATATCCAGTCCATTTTCAAAATTCCTTAATGGTCTCAAAATGCCTTTTTCAGTAGTTGGTTTGCTTGGTTCAGGTTTCAAAAAACTCCCAAACATTGGATTTGGTTATATCTCTTATGCTTTTTAATTTTATAATATTCACTTTTTTCTAATGTCACTTGTTACAGAAAATATTTTTTGTTGTTTTTGTTTTTTTCCTCTATAACGTTCCAAATTCTAGATTTGGCAAGTAGGTTGAGCCCACCTTAAAAGGCCAAAAATTGTAAAAGGGAAAAATCAAGAGTTATTTATCATTATTATCTATGTGCTGATGATTCACAAGTCTTATCTCTAGCTAAGACTTAATTGACTTCTTCCCTTACATATCTAGTAGACATCTCAAGATTTACAGGTCCAAAACAGAACTTGGTTTTCACCTTCTTGCCAAACAACAGACATTGTAAGATTCCTCATTGAGTAAATGACAACTTCATCTTTCTAATCTTTCAGGATGAAAACCTTGTGGTCATTCTTGGCTCTTCTCTTCCTTCCAAACCCTACATCCTTTCCTGCCCCAAACCTGTTTACCTGGAAATCTATTGAGAATTTGACCACTTCTTACCATCTCACCTGCCACTAATCTGATTCAAGTTACCACTATTCTCACCCTGGGTTATTGGAATAACCCCAACTAGTCCCCTTGCTTCTGCCCTTTCTCTGTTCTCAACATAGCAGCAAGAATTATTGTGTTGAAATGTAAAATCTAATCAGGTCACTCCTTTGCTCAGCACTCTCCTTTGGCTTCCCATCTCACTCAGCATAAAAGCCCAAGTTTTATTATGAATTATTATGAACTCAAAATCTTGCATTGTATGACCTCCAACTAACTCTCTGAACTTTTCTCATATTCTTATGCTTTTTGTCCCCATTTCTTTGACCCACTGTGTTTCCTGCTGTTCCTCAAACACACCAGGCATGCTCCCATGTGAACTTGTCATTCTCTTTTTCTGGAACACTATGCCTCAGCTCCTTTCTAGTCCACACTAATTAAAATATCAACCCCTTCAATGTTTTGTATCTCTTTTCCCTACTTGACTTTTCTCCTTGGTATTTATTTACTGCTTAATAACTTACCTTGTTTATTGCTTATCTCTCCCACTAAAATGTAAGCACCATGAGGGGGGAATTATTTTTCTATTTTATTTACTACTATATCCCAAAGAAATAAGAACAGAACCATATATGTAATAAGATACTCAAAAAATAGTTGCTGAATCTAGACAATTGCTTGAGAAAATCAAGCCAGAGGATTTCCATTTCACCTGAAGGCTGGTAGAGTTATTTTCTGTGAGAAATGACTCAAAGATGCCCTGGCAGAAAACGATGCTAATCAAGCTATCATTGGAAGGGAATCCAGCCATGAAATGGATGGTCTGGCTGTCTGTTCAGGGTAAACGCTGCTGGGTTTCTGCTAATGATGCCCAATCTTCCTGATAGGGGATCAGCACTGCCTCAACCCCAAGGACTTTTTTCTGCCAACTCTGCTAGGCTTTCAACTTGTCAGGGGCTAAATAAATGGAAATAATGTAAGTTAGAATATATGCAAAATATTGGTTTTGCTTCTCAAAAGAAATCTGTCAGTCTCTGGAGACATTTTTGGTTGTCACAGCTGGAGACACGCCACTTGTATCTAGTGGGCAGAGGCCAGAGATATCACTGAATATCCTACAATACACAGAACAGTCCCACAAAAAAATAATTATTTGGTCTAAAATGTCAATAGTGAATTAGTTGAAAAACTCTGATGTAGAATAACTGTACCTTGGGTCTACAATATTACTCATATCACTTGACTCATACGCAGATTGTAGAAGAATCACTACCTTCACTTGACTTAGGGGATCATACTATATTCTGATTATTTTTCTACCTCACTTTGTAACCTTTCTGAGTCTTCTTAGCTTTTTCCTTGTCTCCCAGATCTCTTAAAGTTTTCATGCCTCAGGACTCATTTTTTTTTTTAATCCCTTCTCTCTAAATTCTTGTTCCTTAGGTGACCTTATTCAATCTCATGACTTTGAACAACATTGACATGTTAAAGATTCCCAAGTTTATCACCATTCCTGATAACTGCAAACTTGTATATGCCACTGCTCACTTAGCTTCTCTAATGTGGACCTGTTGGACATCTCTAACATGTCTAAAGTTAAACTTCTAATCTTCCCTTACTTCTCAAACCTGCTGTATCCTCAGTCCCTCAGTTAATGTTCAGATCCAAAATATTGAAGTCATACTTGACACCTTTCTTTTTCTCATACCCACATTCCATTTGTCAACAAATTCTAGTGGGTTTAACTTCAAAATATATCTAGAAGTTAATCATTTCTACTGTGACCACCCAGATTCAAACCACCCTCATCATTTACCATTTCTGAGTTAGGTCGCTGCAGTAGCCTCCTCACTGCTCTCTGTACCACTGCTTAGTCCATTGAGGCAAAAAGACTACTCATTATTCCTAGTACTAATTCTCTTCATTTATTCTTTATTAAATGAAAAAAGAAGACAGAAGAAGAGTCAATGTAGTCAAACTACGGTGTTGGCAAAGAATATTGAATATGCCATGGACTGCCAGAAGAGTAAAATACAATGGTAATACTCCTTACAAGCAAAAATGGTGAAACTTTGTCTGGATTCCTTTGGATACATCACCAGAAAAGACTGCTAGAAAAAGGACATCATGTTTGATAAAGTAGAGGGTCAGCAAAAATAAGGAAAACTATCAATGAGATAGATTGACACAATAGCCTCAACAATAGGCTCAAGTGTATCAAAGATCATGGAGATGGTGCAGGACTGGGCAACATTTTGTTCTGTTTTACATAATGTTGCCATGAGTTAGAGCTGACTTGATGGCAACTAACAACAACAATAATAATAAAACTCTAGGAGTTTTACATGGGTATATACCTCCTCCCACCAGCCACAAACTACATTCCTCAGACTTTCTTGCAGCTAAGTGTGACCTTTTGATTAAATATGGCCAATGGAATGTGAATAGAAGTGATGTGATAGTGTTAAAAAGCTAAATCAGATGGTTTCATTCCTCTGCTCGAAATTCTCCAATAACTTTCAATCTCTCTTGCAGCAAACCCACAAGGTCTTATAAAGTCTGCATCTGTGTCCCTGCCCCTCATCTCTCTGTCCTCTTCCTTTCCTACACTCTTCCTCAGTACCCTCATTCCAACCACGTTACTGTCCTTAGTAAAGCTTCATCTCAGGCCCTCTGTATTGCAGTGTGTCCTTCTTAGATCAATATATTTAATTGCAACATTCCCGTAACAACTCTCCTCATTTTTTCCTTAGTACGTATCAAACTCTTCCAAAATATATTTTTACTTATTTTATTATCTCTCTCCCCCAGCTGCAATGCAAGCTCAATGAAGCCAAGGGCACTAATCTTTTTTGTTTGGAGTTGTAGCCCAAACATCTATAGCAGTGCCTGGCACATTAAATGTTTTTCTGGCAAACAATTTCCAATCAGGGAAGGAGCTCAGGTTATGTCAAAACCAAATGCTTTGATGGTGTTCCAATCTACTGCTCCGCAATTTCACATTCCTATTTCCAGACTCTGGTCCTTTCTATTACTCAGATGAAGGCACAAACCAGAAAAATAAAACACCATATGTAGTCCATGGAAAAACTATTAACATTTACCTTTTAAAGGCCCAGGAGACATCAGTAGGAAGATCATTTTTTTTATCCCTTTTGATGAACAAATATTCATTCTTTAGGAAGAATGTATCAATCAGAAAGAATCTTAGAAATAGTATCATTGCTTCAGGGAAACAGACTTATAACATCATGGCTAGAAGAAAAAAAAAAAAAAAAAACTGTGTCAGCAGTAAAAGAGAAAAAGCAGAGGTTAATGGTTACAGTAAGTTAGGGTTTACTGAGAACTATTAACTGCCGTGTCATCACTAATGATAAATAGCCTGTGCCAGTACACTTTAAATTTGTTTAAAACATAATATTTCCTCAAGCCTCACATTACAATTATTTCTACAGACCTATGAATAGGTAGGTGGGTAATACTCCATTTCACAGATGGAGAAGGCAAAGCACAGAGTACATTACTGGAATTGTCTAAGGTCATGTGGATTCTTAATGACAAATATGAGACTAAAACACCTGATGTTTTAGATTCAGATTCTTGTGGCTGGCTGATACTGCATAAGGCAGAAAAAACAACAGTAAATAATTTGGAAACCAAATATAATGTTGGCTATGACATAATATATCATATCATACCATATATCATATCATATCATATCATATCATATCATATCATATCATATCATATCATATCATATCATATCATATCATATCATATCATATATCATATCATAACTTGATAAATATAATGACTTGTCAACAGACTGGGAAAGGCAGCATAATGTTGTAGAAACCAGTCACATAAACTCTATTAGCCTCAGGTCCCCTCATCTGTAAAAAGGGAGCACTAATCACTGGGGATCAAAATAAGAGATCAAAATATGAAATTACTTCGTGAACATTAACTTTTATACAAATGAGATATGATTGCTATCACTAATTATATTAGTTTCTTATTGCTGGAATAACAAATTACTATAAGCTTAATGATTTAAAACAACACAAATTTGTTATTTTACACTTTTGTAGGTCTGAAATCAGACATGGATCTCACTGAACTAAAATTGAGGTATTGGCAGGACTGCATTTCTTTCTGGAGGTCAAAGGGAGTGTTAGATTGCTTACCTTTTCCAGATTCTAGAGGTCTGTGGCTCTCTTCCTTGGCCTGTGGCTCCCTTCATCTTCGAAGCCAGCCAAAGTGGGTCTAGGCCTTCTCACATTGCATCATTTTAACTTCCTATTCTGCTTCTCTCTTCTAATTTTAAGGACCATTTTTTAGTTTGGGGCCCACCTGGACAATTCAGAGTAATTTTTCTGTTCTAGGGTCAATGGATTAGCAACTTTAGTTCCATTTGCAACCTTAATTCCCCTTTGCCATGTAACATCCGAGGTTAAGGCATAGACAGTCATTCCGCCTTCCACACTAATTTTGGAAGAGATAAATTTGGGGTATGTACTGCTCAGTTTCCTCAGTTTAACTTAATTAGAGCCAACACTTGACATTACACATTTACCAAATAAAATAACAAAGGAGAATAATCCAATTTGTTATAAACAAAATATTGAAGTTCAAGCCAAATGATCTTTGGGAATTTATGTTTATATAAAAAATTAAATCAAATAAAAAAACATATTTTGATACAGAATTTCATACAAAGCCAACATTTCAGGACAAGATCTATCGAAAAATTGAGAATTGAGCAATTTTTTAACTTATTTCTTCCTTGGTTAATGTATCTCTTTTTCCATATTTTCATTCCTGAGATAATAGTAATAATACTAATAAACCGAATGCTTGCTATGTACCAAGCTCAGCTCTAAGTGCCTTAGTGCCCGCTTCATTTAAGTTTACAATAATAGCACTATGAGGGAGGCGTTACTCCTGTCTTAGAAATGAGGAAACCAAGGCTTACATTGACTTGCTGGCCCAATAAGTGCCGAGTAAAGATTTGAGCTGAGACAAGCAAACCTGGAAGGGTTAAATTAATTTTAATAATGGGGAACTATAAGGACAATAGCACAGATACATCTGCGATTCAGGAGTATCACGTCCAATCCAGACATTTTGTCATTACATAATCAGGCAAAAAATTACGCTTATTAAGTGTCTTTAAAATTTTTATTTTTTTAGAACTTTTCCTCCTGGGAGAAACTTCCTTCATAAATAAGGTGGGATAGAAGAGCTAATTTCCAGTGGGTATGTTTACTGTGTTTCCCATTTGGAGGGAGCATCCAATTCTAGAACTATTTTTGCCAGCAATAAATTCACTTTAACCGGAAAAGCTACAGAGGATTATCTTAAGTACCTGCAGAGCAGAAATGACAACTCTGAGGAACCATCCGTTATGTTCACTGGTAATTGGATATAAAGTGCTGACCCTAAAAGATTGTGCTCCAATAATGCAATTATTTGCCAAAAATCTTAATAAGATGATATTTTTTCCCCTCACACTTCTCAGAGGAAAGCCACTTTAAAATTCCAACCAAAGACAAATGCAGAGGTTCAGAATGCTTGCCGCTTTGCTTACACACCTGCTCTCTGATCTTCTTAGGCTAAGAATATGAATATAAACGGTGCTGTCAGGACCCAAACGTTGCTAAACATGACACCATAAATCATCTCCATTAGTAAATGCAGTGTCAGGTTCTCATACATTTCAGACTATTTTAAACTCACACTCCATTATTTCATGATATGCCTGAATAAACCCTGGTGATTTGATACAGCAACTGGACCAGCAGTCAAATCAATTTGTCTTCACTGGCTGAACTCCCAGAGGATCTTGGAAGCATGGCTTGATGAGATCCCCAGTGGTGTCACTAGGTTGGTGTCACACAGTACAGTAATTCATGGTATCACCCCCTGTGGACCTCCTCCTGCACCAGACCATATAGAATCCTTAGTAATGTTTATTATCAATTTTAATGATAGACTAATATGTCATTAACATAATTATAAATTGCTTAATGTAATATTTCTTAGATTGTATGAATACTAACAACAATCTTTCTACATAGAATTATATTATTAGTTACAACATTATGAGTGATGGAGCAGAAGTTTTTTTTTCTCCCTTTCCTTTAATGACTACTTCATTTTCAAAAAAAGTTATTGATACAGGTTTGCAAATGCCAATTACCAAAATATTGTAGCTAAAACGGAAAATGAGACAAAATTAGTGTGTATAAAAACAACAGCACAACGAAAGCAACAGCTCGTGCTTGTAGTGAATGCAAATGAAATCATGTGATTTGAAGTGTCATTGTAATTGGGTAATAATGACAGCTCTGACTGGAGCACATTAAAGGGATGAAAAAAGTAAATTAGCATACAGTTTTAGCTTTGTAGGTATATTGATACATGTAAGCTGAGCTTATGAAAAATGTTTTTTGTTGTTACAACTAAGAAGAAAAAAAAAAACCTTGCTGTCGAGTCAATTCTGACTCATAGTGACCCTATAGGACAGAGCTGAACTGTCCCATAGGGTTTCCAATGAGCAGCTGGTAGATTTGAACTGCCAACCTTTTGGTTAGCAGCTGTGCTTTTAACCACTGTGCCACCAGAGCTCCTATAACTAACTACAGGGATATTTTTATAAGAAACAATGTATTTCTGCTGAAACACTGCACAAAAATTTTATAAACAGTCATTCTGGTGTCACCCCTTCTGACAGTGTCATACAGTGCTGTCAAAACCCCCCAAACGTCCCAAATGACACCACTGGGGATCCCTCCTCTTTTTCCACTAATTTTATCCTTTTCCCCTTGTCAGGGTGTGGGACTAGGCTAAGACTGTACATATGAACCTCACTGGTTCTATCATCCAGGCAGGAAGGGATTGGACATCCATCCACTTTCCTAATCCAGAACGACAGCATGACCTTTTCACTCCAAAACTCTTTTCCTCTTTTCAAGACTTTGAATTACAAAACCAGGTTTCCTTCCCTTTCATGCTTCATGGTTGAAATCTACCAGGGGATCTTAAACATAAATACCTCCAGGGGTCTCTAAATCCCTAGAAATTGTATGCAAAATTTTATGTGTGTATGAGTGGAATGTGCATTTTTCAGGATGCAAGAATTCATCAGATTCCAAAATAAAAATAAAAACGAAAAACATCCTCCTGATCCCTAGTAGGTTAAAAACAACCTGGAAAGAGGATTGATAAAGGCTTTCTCTCCTCTAAAAATAAAACACTAACTCTAATTTTGCTGGGGCTGTGGTTTTGCTTTGATAGGCACTGATGAGTATTGATGCTTGCCCCATGTCAGAGATGATTGGGAACAAGACTGGGGAAAAATAAACCCATAAATAAGTAAACAGAGAAGCAAATGCATAAATAAGTTAGGTGCTTGTGATAGACACGAAAAAAAAAAATCTCCGATTCACAAAGTACTGTGCGTCTGCATTTTAGGCTGGCAAAGAGGTCATTGCAAAAGCACTACCTCCAGTTGCTTGCAGTGATTTTCAACAGAACCAGTTCGCTTCCTTATCTCTTGCTTTCTCTTATGCATTGGTATCAGTGAAAATATGGAAAGACAAGAACTTGCCATATGCTGAAAATAGATTACAAGAGACAAGGGTCAAAGCAGACTAGTTAGGAGACCATTAAGATAATTTAAGTGTAAGATGATGATGCTTTCCTACCAGAGAGAAAGCAATGGCAGTGCTGAGAGGTGGCCAGATTCTGGAAGTATTTTGAAGGTAGAGAAAATGGGATTTTGTGGTGGATTGGATGTTGGATATTAAAAAGAAAAAAAAGTCAAGAATCATCAAGCATTTTTTCTGGAGCAACTGCAGTCAAAGGGTTTTCATCAGCTGAGAAAGTGGATGGAGTAGGTCTGAAGATGATTCAAGAGTTCAGTTCGGGATGTATTGAGTTTGATATGTCTAACGATACAACCATGTGTAGATGTTGAATAATTGCTACGTGTCTCAGGAATTTGGGAGAAAGACCTGGGCCAGAGGTACAATTTTGGAAGTCATAAATACATCAGTAGTATTTAAAGTCATGCGATAGTGTAAGACTCACTAAGGGAAAGAGAATAGAAGAAAAAAAAAAAAAGGAAGAGAGAAGGGTAAAGGAGAGGAGAAAGACTGATACTGTGGCAGTTAACATTAAAATGATCAGGAAAAGAAGAGAAATTCACCAAGGAATTGAAAAGAAATGATCAGTGCAAATAGGAGGTAAATCAAGAGAGTGCAGTATCCTGAACATCAAAAGAAGAAACCATACCAAGGAGTTGGGAGTGGTCGAAAGTGTCCTGTCCTCCTGATGAATAAGATGAGCACACGGATTGTCCATTGCATTTAGTAATGTATAGATCATTGCTGAAGATCTATGGGTGACAGAGTCTACACTGACTACTGACCTACAGGTTGACAGTTCAAACTCACCCAGTGGCACTGATTAAGAAAGTCCTGACAATCTGCTTCTGTAAAGGTTACAGCTAAGAAAACTTTATTTAGTTCTTCTATTCTGTAACACATGGGGTTGCTATGATTCGGAATTGATTCGACTGTAACGGATTTTTGTTTTTGTTTTTTTTTTGGTTTAACTCATTGTTATCTTGATAAGAGTAGTTTCAGTTGAATGTGAGATGAAAGCAAAATTGGAGTCAGTTAAAAAAAAAAAATGAAAAAAGAAGTTGGAGGCTGTCGTTAGGTGCCCTTGAGTGGCTTCCTACTCCTAGCGACCCTGTGTACAACAGAATGAAACACTGTGCTAATCTCAAAATCGTTGCTATGTTTGAGCCCATTATTGCACCCAGTGTGTCAATCTATCTCACTGAGGATCTTTCTCTTTTTCGCTGACCCTCCACTTTACCAAGCATGATGTCCTTCTCCAGGGATTGGTCCCTCCTGATATCATGTCCAAAGTACGTGAGACAAAGTCTCACCATCTTCACTTTTAAGGAGCATTCTGGTTGTACTTCCTCCAGGCCAGATTTATCCATTCTTCTGGCAGTCCACGGTATATTCAATATTCTTTGCCAACACCATAATTCAAAAGCATCAATTCTTCTTTGGTCTTCCTTATTCATTGTCCAGCTTTTGCATGCATATGAGACGTTTGAAAATACCACGGTATCCCTTAGGTCTCAAAAAGATACTTTTGTTTATTTTTTTAACATTTGAAAGAGGTCTTTTGCAGCAGATTTACCCAATGCAACGTGTCTTTTGATTTCTTGACTGTTGTTTCCATGGGTGTTGATGGTGAATTCAAGTAAAATGAAATCCTTGAATTCAGTCTTTTTTTTCCACTTATCATAATGTTGCTTATTGGTCCAGTTGTGAGGATTTTCACTTTTTTTTTTTTTTATGTTGAGGTGTAATCCATACTGAAGGCTGTAGTTTATCATCTTCATCAGTAAGTGATTCAAGTCCTCTTTGCTTTCAGCAAGCAAGGTTATGTCATCTGTGTATCTTGGGTTGTTAATGAGTCTTCCAACAATCCTGATGCCATGTTCTTCTGTTCTTCTTTATATAGTCCAGCTTCTCAGACTATTTGCTCAGCATACGGATTGCATAATATGGTGAAAGGATTCAACCCTGACACACACCTTTCATGATTTCAAACCATCCAGTATCCCTTTGTTTGAATGACTGCCTCTTGGTCTACATACAGGTTTCTCAAGAGCACAATTGAGTGTTACGGAATTCCCATTCTTTGCAACATTATCCATAATTTGTTACTATCCACACAGTCGAATGCCTTTGCATAGTCAATAAAACACAGGTAAACATCTTTCCCGTATTCTCTGTTTTCAGCTAAGATCCATCTGATATCAGCAGTGATATCCCTTGCTCTATGTCCTCTTCTGGCAGCTCCCTGTCAATGTGCTGTTGCAACTGTTTTTGAATTATCTTTGGCAAAATTTTACTTGCGTGTGGTATTAATGATATCGTTGGATAATTTCTGCATTCTCTTGGAATTTCGGTTGAAAGCACAATTGGAACGAGTTTAGAAAAAAGTTGAAAAGAGAATTTGGAGGCAGATTAGTTTAAATGACACTTTGAAAATGTTTTGAAGCAAAGAGGAACAAAGGCAAGTTTTTGTTTATCAAGATGATAGTACCAACATGTTTTTGTGTTGATAGAAATGATGATGTAGGAGAAAAGGGGAGAATTTCCAAAGGCGAATCCTTGAGTAGATGTGTGGGGCTGGAGCCTAGTGCACAGGGGGGAGATTAGCTTTAGAAAGGAATATGAAAGTTCACCCATATTAATAGGTGGGAATGCTGGGTATAAGAGTGCTAGATTAAAAAAAATCTTTCACGGAAGCCTCACACTAACCCTAAGATTTAGAAACACTTTAAGACAGTAGTTGAAACTATACACTAGTACTGTTGTAGGAATATGGAAATCTTGAATTGAAAACAAGGTCTGCCTAACTCCAAAACTTGTCCTTTTCATCCTGGCCCCAGCTGGGCTTATTTTAGGGTATAAACAGAGCACATCTTCCAAACTTCTATTTATTCAACAACTGTCCCAAATTCTCTTCCCCATTCCTCCTGCCCATGAGAAGCCCAGCACATTCATGTTGTCTCTTCTCCCTGCGGAGTAATTCGATTTTAAGTGCTTATTTTGCATTAAGATGTAAAACACAGGGCCCCAATATTAGAAAAGACCTTTTAGATTATTAATCTAAACATTCATCTGGAGCAAGAATCTCCTCTACAGTTTCCTTTAGAAATTTGAGTCTTAGCAGCAGATTTTCCATGATACACAGCTTACTGCCCTGAAAGGGAATCCATTTCATTTTGGGCCACTCTGCTTGTCAGGAGTCTTTCCCAGAAATGGAGTCCAATGTTGTAATACTCACTGGTGCCTTTATTCCCTCCTTGGGAGCAACAGAGCTTGTCCAGCCTTATTAACTTCAGGACACATAAAGCCGAGAGCAGAACTTCCCAAATCATGTTCCTGAGAACATTCTTCAGGTGATCTTGTTAGCCATTTCAGAACTAATGAATTCTGCTTCTGAATAAGAAGAGAAACGTCGTTATACATGCTGCCACACACAGGCTCTGAAAGGCACTGCAGTAAAGAAACATTTTCACGTTGTTGACGTGTGTTCCAAAAAACTTATTTGCATACGGAAGCAAGTTTTTTATTTACACTTTTTTTTTATTTAGCACAATATTATTAGCTTACTTTTTTTTATTTAGCATAATGTATTACCAGTTGCCACGGAGTCAGTTCCGACTCATGGTGACCCCACGTGTGTCAGAGTTGAACTGCATTCCATAGGGTTTTCAATGGCTGATTTTTCAAAAGTAAATTGTCCAGACTTTCTTCTGAGGTGCCTGCGTGGACTTGAATTTCCAACCTTTCGGTTAGCAACCCAGTGTATTAACCGTTTGTACTACCCAGGAATTCACAATGCATTTGTTGTTGTTGCTGTGTGCCGTTGAGTTGATTCTGACTCATAACAACCCTATAGGACAGAGTAGAACTGCCCCATAGAGTTTCCAAGGCTGTAATCTTTACAGGAGCGGACTGCCACATCTTTCTCCTGTGGAATGGCTGGTGGGTTTGAACTACTGACTTTTCCATTAGCAGCTGAATGCTTAACCACTGCACTACCAGGGTTCTAGCAACCTGTAAAACAGTGTTCCACTGAACAGCAATGTAGGAACATTGTCATAGAAGGTGGCACTCTTGGGAGCATTTGACCTTTCACAGGATTCAAGGCCAAGAAATCTCAAAGTGCATTCTGTAGGGCAGGAGGACTTGTTAAACATATAAATCCCTGGATCTACTGTTTCTAAACCCTTGGGAAGCCCAGTGAATTTGCATTTAACAGGTGCCCCTGTTGATTTTTGCGTACACTCAAGTCTGAATACTATTGTCTTAAGTACTTGTTATTGGAAGTGTGATCTAGGGAACAGCATCATTGGCATCACTGGGAATCTTGTTAGAAATGCAGAATCCCCGGCTCCGTTCCAGGCTGACTGGATCTGAATCTGAATTTTCACAAGAGCATCAGGTGATTTGTATGGGCATTGATGTTTGAGAAACAGTGTCCTAAGCAATGTCAAACTCTTGGGGAAATTACTCCTTTCAAATTCTTAATTTCTGCAACTTTTTTGTCACTCAGATCACTCCAGATAGGTAGGACACATCACTTACACTAGTAGACCATGGATGTCACCTAGGATCACAGTCAGAGAACTTTTCAAGTCCACGTGGTTTTGAGGGTAGGATGGTAGGTGGTGGTAGGCAGTTTGCTCCGTTGTCGGGTACACAATTCATCGTAACTAATTCTTGGCACAATAGTTTCAAGAAATACATATAGCAAGAGCAATAATCCTAATAAAACCAAACCCAGTGCCGTCAAGTCGATTCTGACTTACAGCGACCCTATAGGACAGAGTAGAACTGCCCCGTAGAGTTTCCAAGGAGCGCCTGGCAGATTTGAACTGCTGACCCTTTGGTTAGCAGCTGTAGCACTTAACCACTACACCACCAGGGTTTCCTAATAGCCAATTATAATAACAATAAGAAAATTGCTAATGATAAGCTATTATCGTGTGCCCCGCACTGTTTTAAGTCTCTGTGTGTATGAGCATGAGTGTGTATGTGTAATAATTTAGGACTCACCATACCCACATGACACAGGTACTATTATTACTACTGGTAGCCTGAAAGAGGAAATAACTTTTGTAGAATCCCATTACCTCCTTTGCCATTGAGCCGATTCCAACTCATAATGACCCTATAGGCAGAGTAGAACTGCCCCATAGGGTTTCCAAGGAGTAGGTGGTGGATTCAAATTGCCAGCCTTTTGATTATACTGTGCTGAATAAAAGTTAAAGAAAAAAAAACTGAATTTTTTAAATTTTGTTTCTAGACAAATATATTAGAATGCAATACAAGATTAACTGTAGAGTAAAACCCAAACCATAAAACTTTCTTTTTTAAAAAAAAAAAAAAGAAAATTTGTTTTACAGTTTAATTGATTTGGAGGTAGGAATTGCCGAGTGAGTTCTGATTACCTTGCTGAAGATGCAGGCAATTGGCAAAAATCATACCGATCAGAAGCCATTTAAGCAACCTCAATTAAATTAGTGGTAATTCTAAAGTACTGCTTCTTGCATAGAGATTGGTTTGATTTTTATGCAACTTCAGATCCTGTCTGTGCAAATCCTAACTGTCTAACAGCAAATCAGGCTAGATTGTTTTCATTTATCTGTATGGAGATCACAAAGGTGCACTCAAAGGATTGGTAGGTGTACAAGAGACTGAAAACATCCCTGCAACAAAGAATTAGAAGATCAGGCTCATGTTGTTGGCTTAATGTGACAGACAGGCAGATTGTATAAAATAAGGAGAAAGTGACAAATTAAAGATCATCAGACTTAAAAATGCAACAGAGTAGAAAATGGACTGGACCAGAGTCTGGAGTCCCTGCTTTTAAGCCTCGTTCTGCCATGTACTTACTGTGTAGTTTTGAGAAAGTGTCTTTTTATTAGTCAGCTGTTGCTGTGCTATAAAGAACCACCAACTTCTAATGGATTAAAACAACAACCATTTATTTCTTAAGAATCTGCATCTGTGGATTGGCTGGGGTTCAGCTGATCTAGGCTGGCCTTACCTGGGTGTCTTAGTCACCTAGTGGTGTTATAAAAGAAATACCACAAATAGATGGCTTTAACAAAGAGAAATTTGTTCTCTCACAGTCTAGTAGGCTACAAGTCCAAATTCGGGGTGTCAGCTCCAGGGGAAGGCTTTCTCTGTTGGCTCTGGAGGAAGGTCTTTGTCATCAGTCTTCCCTTGATCTGGGAGCATCTCAGCACAGGAACCTCAGGTCCAAAGGACGTACTCTACTCCTGGAACTACTTTCTTGGTGGTATGACGTCCCCACGTCTCTCTGCTCACTTCTCTCTTTTATATCTCAATAGAGATTGGCTTAAGACACTACCTAGTATTGTAGATCTCGTCAATATAACTGCCACTAATCTATCTGATTATATCATGGTGATAGGGAAATCACATCAGATGACAAAATGGTAGACAATCATACAATACTGGGAATCATGACCTAACCAAGTTGACACATATTTTTGGGGGACCCAATTCAATCCATAACATTGGGCTTGGCTCCATGCTATAGGCTGTGTCCAGGTCTGCTCCACATGTTGTTCATTCTCCTTGGACCAGCACTATCTAAGGCACGTCCTACTCATGGTCAAAGGCAGGAATACAAGAGGATGAGCTCAGATAGGCAAGCTCATTTCATGTCCTGGTGCCATGTCTGTCTGCCAAAACAGTGGCCAAAGCAAAACACAAAACTAAGCTGAAATTCAAAGAGGAGGGAAGTCCACTTCACTACTATGAGGCCATGACATTGGTGTGGATGACCAATAATTCGAACCACTACATTCTTTAGCTCTTTCTTTAGCTTCCACACCCATAAACTTAGGTAGACAGATTTCATTTCTATTCAGAACAGTTCCAGCTCTTAACATTATTTTCCAATTGTAGGGAAAATTGCTTGAGAGTCTATAGTACTGTTTATAAACTGTGGCTTTGCGCTGATCTTGGCTAGCACTATCACTGTCTCACCCCATTGTAGTACACCTAGCCCACTTCACTTATTTATGTCACCTGCCTGAGCCCTGTGGGCAGTTTTTACTTCTTTTCCAATATTTCTGGGTTGGCCTCTGGCTCTTCTCTCATCAGCTAATGGTGTCCCTAGATCGGTCATTTAACAAACCTGAGCTGCATTTTTTTTTTTTTTTTATCTATAAATTGAGGTGGGGCATTCTGAAAGTCCCTAAGAGTTTTTCTTGCTCTACCATTCTGAAATTCTGAAGAGTTTAGATCAGAGAGCAAGATATGTTTCAAGGCATCTCATGAGGAAAGGAGAAGGGGTCTATTTCAAGAGATACCTAGGTAACACATCAAATGAAGGAAGACAGACTGGGAGCTGGAAACTCAAAGCAGGCTGGGCAATTAGGAATGGAGCTTGCACTGTGGGTCTGAAAGGAGACCAAGAAGTAGAAGCAGCAATTAGAGAAAAAAAGGAATTGTTGAGTTAGGCTGACTCTCAGCAAGGTTTTCCTAGCCTTAATATGCAAGTCTTTAAATGGGTGTGCTTTCCCAGGAAAGTGGCAGAAAGTTATTTAAAACAGGACTGAACAAAGCATTCCAATAATCCACTGTAAACAATATTGTCACTTAAGTCAGTGCTATTGACTAAATAAGTTGTTTCTTTCCCTTCATTTTGTAGGTTGATTTAAGTTTTTGTTAAATATGTAATGCAAAACATCAAATCCTGGGATGGGGGCTTGAAGACAGAAAACTCTGTACTATACTCATGTGCATTCTTCAGGCTTCTTCGTTTAATGGATATGATTGAGGTATATCAGAAAAGATCTATCTTGCACCAGCCATCTGTGTTAAATAAGCTTATACAAAGCAAGAGTGTAGATGTATTGCTTTGCACCTTGTCATGAATGTGGAGTTTCAGGCTGTCACCCAGTTTGCCCTGTAGAATGCCAAGATTTTTGCTTTCTTCTTTATCTGCTGCGCATCTATTTTGGAGGTATTTTGGGATAATAGTCCTTGTTATTCAATTATTTAAGACAGAGTGTTTGCTGACAACCCAATATTCTATTTTTTCCCTTGCTTCTTTTTGAATAAGAAAGTGCAAAATGGGCAAAGGAAAATAACTGACTTGGCTTGGAAGTGGAGGCGGAAATCAAACAGATGAACAAATGACAACAACAAACAAATACAGCCCTCCCCGCCTTCTTTTATCAGCCAAGGTGCTAAGGGTGATCAAGGAAACAGCTTAGGAAAACACTGAAGTGCAACATCAAGTGCAAGCTCTCCTGGAGGATTAACATAATGAAGGCAAGCAGGCCCCAGGAATCAGCTCATTGCCATAAAGGGCAAATTTGATTAGAGGTATAGAAGAATGTGAACTGATTACCTTTTTAATAATCCGCTCTCTGAAGCTGAGCCATATTCATTCATTGAACAAACATTTACTGTGCATCAATCATTCTCTTATAAATGGTGAGCTTCACAGAGGTTGTTTTCTGTATTCCCTGGCTTCTTCCTGTCTGCTTCCAGCCCCCGAGATTCAGTAACTTTTTCTGTGGCATTCTTGTGCTACCACTCATGAAAGTTATCTGATAAAGTGTTAAGGATTAAGCAAATTCCAATCTTGTGGGTCTAAAGAGGGCACTGCTTAAAACAATGATATGAATCATAATAGTCACATTCATGGGGGAGGACTCGGCGGCAGGTGGGAAGAAGATCCCAGAGAAGGAAACCGTTTTTGAAATTGGAGTTTTCTCCTCCTCCATGGAAAGCTTGTCAAAGAGTAAGTTCAGGAAAGTCAGAGAAAAGGAAATATAAACCATCAACAAGCATTAGAAAACACAGCCTACCTCACAAGTCATCAGGAAATTCGCCAAAAATTTTTTCAAAATTACAGTTTTAACCTATTATGTTAAAGGGAAGACAATTCCAAGCATAAGAGGAGCTATGAGAAAATGAGTGCTGTCATATGCTACAGGGGAGGCTATAGATTGGTTCAGGTACTTTGGAGGACCCATCAGTTACAGCTGTTAAAGTGTTAAATACCTATTCCTTATGATCTAGCAATACCACATTTCAGAATCTATCCTAGAGACGCTCATTTGTCATTAAAAGAAGACATGTTCAAGCATTGTTTATAACAGTAAACATTTGGAAACAAACTAAATACCCATCAATAAGGGAATATCTCAATTTAGACTGGTCTGTGAAATCCCCTCAATCTAAAAATAGTAGTCTACTCTGCCCCATATGGTCTCTGTGAGTTGGAATTGACTTGTTGGCAATGGGTTTTGTTTTGTTCTGTCTTAATCAGCTAATCTAAATCTATAAAACGAGCAGAGATACATACAAAAACCAAATCACCCTACAGATTAAACAAAATATGGCTTAGGAAATAGCCATTCTGGCTAAATAGCTGTTCAGATCTTTTATAATCTTTCATTCAAAATGTATATTTTAAAAGAGAATAAAAATTAATAACCAAAAAACAAAAACACAAAACCCATTGCTGTGGAGTCAATTCTGACTCACAGCAAACCTATAGGACAGAGCAGAACTACCCCGTAGGGTTTCTAAAGCTATAAATCTTTACAGAAGCAGACTGCTGCATCTTTTTCCCTCAGAGCTCCTGGTGGGTTTCAAATCACCAACCTTTCAGTTAGCAGGTGAGTGCTTAACCACTGCACCACTTGGGCGCCTAAAATATTAACATCCATATCGAGTATCTCTTAAGTGTCAAGCACTATGTCTGATGTTCTACATATATTATTTCATGTCCTCTCAACAACCATTCAAGATAGCTACTTTCTCAATTACACAGGTAGGAATTGTTTGGAAATTGCCATCCAAGAAAGACAAGCTGTTTCAGTCACCAGTCTAATCTTGAAAGAAAGTCTCAGCCAGAGTGGGGCTGAATTTAGAGAGCTGGATCTAGAAGTTTCAACAGCTTTACAACTGAATGAGTCCAAAGAGATGTGGCTGTTGTAGCTGAACACACAAAGAAAGTGCTTGGGGGAAACACTCAGTGCAGCTCATATCGGTCTTTTTTTGCAATTTGCAAACTGACAGGGCTCTGCTGGGGAAGCTGAGGAGTGTATCAAGGAAAAGTGCTTAAGGGAAAATGGGTAGAAGGGCTCAGTTACCGTACAGAAGGCAGTGGCCCATTCATGTCTCTGGGGTTAAAGGAAAAAAATAAATAAATAATAAGAAGCCTCCAAAACACATATATTTAAGGCCAACAAATGCGATTTGAACAGACCACAAACTGCTCATACACAAGTTCAAGTTGAAGCTGAAGTAAATTAAAACAAACCCCCCAAAAAACTAAGTATGACCTCGAGTGTATGCCACCTGAATTTAGAGACCATCTCAAGAACAGATTTGACACATTGAACACTAATTACTGAGGACCAGATGAATTGTGGGACAACATCAAGAATATCGTACATAAGAAAGCAAAAGTTTGTTAAAAAGACAGGAAAGAGAAAATAACACAATGGATGTCAGAAGAGACTCTGAAACTTGCTCTTGAATATAGAATAGCTAAAGCGAATGAAGAAATGATGAAGCAAAAGAGCAGAATAGAAGATTTCAAAGGGGGTCTTGAGAAGGCAGTGTAAAATATTACAATGAAATGCGCAAAGACCTGGAATTAGATAAGCAAAAGGGAAGAACATGCTCAGCATTTCTCAAGCTGAAAGAACTGAAGAAAAAAATCAAGCCTCAAGATGCAATGTTGAAAGATTCTATGAGCAAAATATTGAATGATGCAGGAAGCATCAAAAGAAGTTGGAAAGAATACACAAAATCACTATACCAAAAAGAATTGGTCGATGTTCAATCATTTCAGGAGGTAGCATATGATCAAGAACCCATGGTATTGAAGGAAGAAATTCATGCTGCGAAAAAACAAGGCTCCAGGAATTGATCAAATACCAATGGAGATGTTTTCAACAAATGGATACAAGGTTGGAAGCACTCACTCATCTATGCCAAGAAATTTGGAAGACAGCTACCTGGCCAGGAGACTGGAAGAGATTCATATTCGTGCCCATTCCAAAGAATAGTGTTCCAACAGAGTGCAGAAATTATCGAACAACATAACACACAAGTAAAATTTTGCTGAAGATAATTAAAAAATGGTTGCAGCTGTATATTGACAAGGAACTGCCAGAAATTCAAGCCAGGTTCTGAAGAGGACTCTGAACAAGGGATATCATCACTGATGTCAGATGGATCTTGGCTGAAAGCAGAGAATACTAGAAAGGCCTTTACATGTGTTTTATTGATGATGCAAAGACATTTGACTATGTGGATCATAACAAATTATGGACATTGCGAAGAATGAAAATTCCAGAACATTTAATTGTGCTCATGCAAAAACCTGCACACAGACCACGAGGCAGTCATTTGAACAGAAGAAGGGGATACTGCGTGATTTAAAATCAGGAAAGGTGTGTATCAAGATTATATCCTTTTACCATAGTTATTCAATCTGTTTGCTGAGCAAATAACCTGAGAAACTGGATGATATGAAGAATAATGGGGCTTCAGAATTGAAGGAAGACTCATTAACAACCTGTTACACGCAGACGACACAACCTTGCTTGCTGAAAGTGAAGAGGACTTGAAGCACTTACTGATGAAGATCAAAGGCTACAGCCTGCAGTATGGATTGCACCTCAACAAAAGGAAACAAAAATCTTTACAACTGGACCAATAAGAACATTATGATAAAAAGAGAAACCATTGAAGTTGTCAAAGATTTAATTTTACTTGGATCCACAATCAACACCCATGGAAGCAGCAGTCAAGAAATCAAAGGACACATTGCATTGGTCAAACCAGCTGCAAAAGACATCTTTAAAGTGTTAAAAAAAAAAAAAAAAAGCAAAGATGTCACTTTGAGGACTAACGTGCACCTGCCTAAGCCATGGTATTTTCAATTGCCTCATATGTATGTGAAAGCTGGATAATGAATAAGGAAGACCAAAGGAGAATTGACGCCTTTGAGTTATGGTGTTGGTGAAGAATGTTGAATATATCATGGACTGCCAGAAGAAGGAACAATTCTATCTTGAAAGAAGTACAGCCAGAATGCTCCTTGGAAGTGAGGATGGTGAGACTTTGTCTCACATACTTTGGACATGTTATCAGAAGGGACGATCTCTGGAGAAGGCCATCATGCTTGGTAAACTAGAGGGTCAATGAAAAAGAGAAAACCTCTGAACAATATGGATTAACACAGTGACTGCTACAATGGACTCAAACATAGCAAAGGTTGTAAGGCTTGTGCAGGGAGGGACAGTGCTTTGTTCTGTTGAACCCTGAGTCCCTATGAATCAGAACAAACTCAATGGCACCTAACAACAACAATATAGCAAGGTGATTTGAGGAGATCCTGGGTGGTGCAAACAACCAAAAGTTTGGTAGTTCAAGTACATACAGAAGCATGCAGGAAGAAAGGCCTGGTGATTTACTTTTGAAAAAGCAGTCATTGAAAACCCTGTGGGGCGAAGCTCTACTCTGAAACACATTGGATCAACATAAGTTGGAATGGACTCAAAGGCCAATGTTTTTTTTTTTTTTGTTGTTGTTCTTTTGGTTACGATGATTTGCAGTCTGGCAGGTTATATAATTAAGCCATTGTCTTAGTTATCTAGTGCTGCTCTAACGTAAATACCACAGGTAGGTGGCTTTAACAAACAGAAATACATTTTCTCACAGTTTAGGAGGCTAGAAGTCTGAATTCAGGGCGCCAGTTGTAAGCTGCTCTCTCTCTCTAATGGCTCTAGGAGATGGTCCTTGTTCCTTTCAGCTTGTTTCCTGGTTCCTTGAGGATCTCCATGTGGCTTGACATTTATCTTCCTCCATCTCTGCTTGTTCACTGGCTTGTTTAATCTCTTTTATATCTCAGAAGAGGTTGCTTTAAGTCACATGCTACACTAATACTGTCTCAATCACGTAACAAAGAAAACCCATTCCCAAATGGGATTATAACCACAGGTATAGGAGTTAGGATTTACAACACATTTTTGGGGGGACACAATTCAATCCATAACAGCCATACTGGATTTATTTAGAATTAGTATTACTGAAGTATTTTCTCATTTTCCCCAATCTTCGCTTGAATATCGAAATATCATCCATCCTTAAAAATTCTCTTCCAGTCAGGATTTGTTCCTTCGTGACTGTCAAAAGCGCTTAACTTAAAAGGACAAAAATAATGCATTGGCTCAATGCTGAAAAAGTTTAAGAGTATTCAGGCCAGGCTGAATTCAGGCGCTCACCACTGTCTTCATTGGTTGCTCTCTGTCTTTAGGCCTTCGTTTCTCCTGTCTTGTCCCATTTTTAAGCTGGAGCTTCGTTTGAGGCCACAGAATAACTACCAACAACTTAAGGTATCACATCCAGGGAAAAGGTATTTCTCCCAAATAGTTTTAGGCAAAAGTCCAGAAGCAGCTTATGGCTGGACAGACTTATATCACATCATCTTTGAAAGCATCAGTGTGGCCTAAGGCATGCAAATGTTTGAAATGAGCAGGCCTGAGTCAGAAGCCATACCACAAAAATCACGGTTTCTAAAGGTGGGGGTGAGGTTTCCTCCAGAAGAAAAGGAGGGTATGTAGCTTGAGAATGAGGAAATGGAAGCTTATCAGGATACACCAACAAATTTCCACAGCAAATGTTCACGGTCAACTCCATTGACAATGTTCTCTGCCTCCACTCAACATACACAATATTTTGGTGGTTTGCCTTTTGAAGCATGTGACATTTGACTTAATACAATTCATTGTGGCTCCCTCAGAGCAATATCACGGTTATCTTTTTACCCCTAACTCAATTCTTATCAGGATGTCTCCCTTGTATGCTTGCAGTTGTTATAAAGGAAAAGGATCTAGGTAAGATCAGCAGACTATGCCCCGATTTTCTCATCCTGAGAGCAATCATACTCATTTCTATTCAAACAATGATTTACTCATCGAACAGTTGGTTACTACTACTGCCAATAACAAAAACCACACCAAGACAACAATAACAACTAAAATGGCTAACATTTACTGAGCACTTACTACGTGCTAGGCAAGATTTTAAGTACCATCTGGACCCCCTCTCTCTCTCCCATTGTGTTGCTTATAACTTTTCTTCTTGTTTATCGTACTCCAATCTCACTGACTCTTATTGTTCCCCAGTTACCTGAAGTTCATTTGCATGACACAGGCTTGTTGAACCCTCTAATAGACTGCTTTCCCCTCAATTATTCATATGACTGCCTTCTTGTCATTCAACTTTAATATTAAATCCACAAAGAGGTCATGACTGAACGGTCAACATAAGTTATCGACATATCTAATCCATTTGCTCTTCGCACTTTATTTCTCTTCCTCCTCTCCTCTCCCTCTTACTTCACTTCCTACTTACTAACTTGTCTTGGGTATTTTTTCCCTCCTCTGTTCCTTCTTCTCTGTAATATAAATTTACAAAAGCAAAAAACATCTGTCTTGTTTACTGCCATATCCCCAAGTGGCTAGAAAAGTGCACATAGTAGCTTCATAAGCTACCATTGTTTTATAAATGAATCTTATTTAATCTTCAGAATGATCCTATTAGGCAGATACTATTAAACATTCCCATTTTACAGAAAAGAAAACCAAAGTTAAGTGCCTTGCCAAAGTCACACAGCTATTAAGTGACAAAGATAGTATCTGAAGCCAGGAAGTCTTACTCCAGTGCTCAGGCTCAAAGCTAGTGTTCTACACTACTGTGGCTAGGCTATGTCCAGGATGCATAGCACCAAAGGATGAAAAACAACAACAAAACCAGATAGTACCCCATCACTCATGAGCGTATAGTCTGGAGATAGCTAGACTAGGTAGCTGGACCAAGCAGTCAAACAAATAAGCGTAGAATTACAGCTGTATAACAAGCCATAAGAAGGAAAAGCACAGAATGCAATGAGGAACACATAAAACCAAGACGTAGTCTATAAGTGGGTTAAGTGAATTTATGTTGAAACTTGCAGGATGAGTTTTAGCAAGGGGAAGAAAAGTGGGAAAAGACCCTATACACAGTGGATATCTCTTAGGCATTTACCTCATGTCAAACCGAAAAAAAAAAAAAAAAAAATTATTGTTGTCAAGTGGAGTCCGACTCATAGCAACCCTATAGGACAGAATAGAACTGCCCCATAGAATTTCCAAGGAACTCCTGGTGAATTTGAACTGCCGTAGCTCTTAGCCACTATGCCACAAGGGTTTCCTTACCTCATTCCAGGTAGGAACTAAAAACTGGGGATCCAGGGAAGAATGTGACCCTGTCTTCACCCTTGAGGTGCTTTAGTCGGACATGTGAATAGGTATCAAGAGGTATATGAAGCACAATATTAGCAGGAGAATTTAACAGTTTTTTTCAGTTTTTTTTTTTTAATTAAATGGGTCATAAATAAATATGAATATGGAGAAATTAAGTTGATATGTAACTACTTACTGAATTTCTCTGCCCTTCAAACTGAGAATATACCCTCTTTTAAGGGTCCATGGAATATTTGCAAAACATTGACCTTACATTATTCTAGAAACATAATTTTAATCAATAAAAAAAGAACATTACAGGCCACATTATCCAAAATCAATGCCATAAGCTACAAATTAGTAACACTCGTATAACCAAAACTATTCAATTAACTGAGAAATTACAATAATAATAGCTAACATGTATTGAATCCTTACTACCTACTTGCACTGAGCTGAGCTCTCTGTCTTAATCAGCTTGTTTAATGCTCACAAAATCTTTATTAACTAGATACTGTTATTATTGCCGTTTTACAGATGAAGAATCTTCTGAAAAGAGAGGGATTATGTAAGATGTGCCCCGTTACACAGAGAGTAACTTATTTATCTCAGATTTAAACCAAGAAGTCTAATTCCAATGTATATGTGCATGTGCTTAACTACTTTGCTATTCTTCATCTCTCAATTAGTTTTGGAGTCAACAAAGGATCAAAATTACACGAGTATTTAGACTAGAAAATAGTGATAATATAAACAAAGAAAAACAAGAGGAAAAAATTAATACAGAGCAAAAAATGTTGAAAATTACTGAAGATGTGTAATGGGCACATGAGGGTTCATCCTACTGTTTTTCTATTTATATGTATGCTTGAAAAATTCTATGATAGAAGATTAAAAACAAAAAGTAAGAACAGAAATTAATGAATTGAAAAGTCTCTCTCTTAGCTCCAACAGCACTTCAACTGAACTTTTCTTGTGAACTTTTCTACTCTCTCCATTTTGTTATAGATAGTTATATCCAAATCTCTTGTGTAAATGTTGTTGTTGTCATTGCTGTTGAGTCGGTTCTGACTTACAGGTACCCTATGTACAATAGAACAAAACATTGCCTGGCCCTGCGTCATCTTCACAATTTTTGCTATGTTTGAGTCCATTGTTGTAGCCACTGTGTCAATACATCTCTGTGAGGGTCTTCATCTCTTTTGTTGACCCTCTACAAAACATGATGTCCTTCTCCAGGGACTGATCCCTCCTGATAACATGTCCAAAGTACTTGAGGGGATGTAGCCATGGCGTTTTCAATCATTTCCTGTGCATGAAAAAGCTGGGCAACGAATAAGGAAGACGGAAGAAGAATTGATGCCTTTGAGTTACAGTGTTGTCTGAGAATATTGAATATATCATGGCCTGCCAAAAAAACAAACAAGTCTGCCTTGGAACAAGTACAGCTAGAATGCTCCTTAGAAGCAAGAATGGCAAGACTTCACCTCACATACTTTCGATATGTTATCAGCAGGTATCAGCCCCTGAAGAAAGACATGCTTGGAAAAGTAGAGTGCCAGTGAAAGAGAGGAAGGCCCTTAATGAAATGGTTTGACAGGGTGGCCATGACAATGGGCTTAAGCATAACAACTATTGTGAGGATGGTGCAGGACCAAGAAACATTTCGTTCTGTTGTGCATAGGGTCATTATGAGTCGGACCTAACAACAACAAAAATCTGTGCAATAGACATTATCTTTATTTCACATATAAGGGAACTCAAAAGTTTCAGTAACTTGTCCAAGGGCCTCAGTAAATGGAAAAACCAAAATTTGAGTGTGAATCTTTCTTATTCTAAAGTCCTTAATCTGTATCCTACACCACATGGCCACAATTATGCAATTATAAGCTTTTTGATGGCAAGGCACTTCTCTAACTTATCTTTAGAAATAATTCCCATAGTTTCTAGCCTATCAACTATCATAAGTAGAGACTCAATAAATACTAATGAAAGAAGTGAGAGAAAGGAGAAGGGAAGGACAGCAGGCAGTATCTTATTTTGTCTATACAAGAACAGTATCAGTGGGAATTTAGTTTTGTTTTCAAGGTAAACTCTTAAGTGACTTGCCTGATGCTGAACAGTTTATTTTTGATGGTTTAAAACTGGAGCCCAGTTATTTCAAATTTTGTACAATTATCTGGACTGGAACTGTTTCCTTCATAGAATGTGACTACACAGTGGAAGCAAGGGAAGGCTTATTATAACAGAAAACACTAGGATTTCAAGTTTATGATTTTAAAATTGTGCATATGTGTTTCATATCACTATGAAAAAGTTTTGGTCCTCCCTAGTTTGGGTGTCATTTAAAAACCATAATACAGAGTTCATCTTTAGCTTCATCCAAATAACTGATGAAAATTTTAGTAAAGAAATCCATCAAGGAGTGACTCTGGTTATTCTTCCAAGGGCTGATAATTCTTAAAGACCCAGTAATTCACAGGTCATCTTATCCACATCCAGAGTAAAAATGACTTGGTCAATTTTTTTGCTGATTTTTCTGACAAACTATGTTAACAAAATTCCCATTGTCTGCAAATTTAGAAAAGCAACTTAAAGATGAACTGTAATACGATGTGATTTGTTCATAGTGGACCCCCGTGTGTGTCAAATAGGCACACTCACACTTTCTTTTCTGTATGTTCTCAATCCTGCTAGTAAAGAAGCCACCTGTGAATTTTTCCATGGGATAAGAATCATGTTTGCTAGTTTGTAGTTTTTGAAATTACCTTTAAAAAAAACAACAAACTGGCAGAATATTTACCTATATTCAATTTCTGATAACTTGTCTTTTTTCCAAGGTTTCTCATGCATTCTGAAATGTATTTCACTATTTGTCCAAGTTAAAAGAAAATGAAACTATTTATCAAAGTGGAATTTGTTTTTAATTTCAACCTTCTCACACCATGTTGTTGTTATGATTACCATGAAGACTGGCTAGAGCCATTTTTTGCCTTGAGTACATCCATTTCTTCAGCATCCAACCATAATGTCTACTTCATCTGATGGTAAATGTCATTGAAATATCTTCGTTCATCTCATCTTGACACATTTTTCTCCTTCAAGATATACTCTGCAAATATGTGCTTAAACTTTTGCTATGATGTGGGCAAAGGACACTCTGGCCTTTAAAATATGTACTAGCATTTAAATGGCTTTAAGATGTTTAAAAAGGAAACTTGTTCATTGTTAATATAAAATGAATTATAATAGCAACCCAGCTATATGCCTTTTACTAATTCTTCTGAAAGATTAGAGAAATTAGCATTCTCTAGCATGTACTTTTTATTTATCATAATTTGTGATTGCTATAAATTCAAAACAATCTTGAAGTTCAGCATTAGAATACATATGATTATAATATATCAAATCAATGGAAGGCTATGTAGGATTTAAGAATAAAGAGTGCTCATGAAAAATCTCTAGGTCATATCGTTGAACCAAACTGAATCAGTTGAAGAAGAGTAAAAAATACACACATATATATATATATAAAAAATTTAAATAAATCTGAAAGAGCAAACCCAACTTTTGGAGGTGTAAAATTATGAGGAAGGTTTACTTACTACTGTATTAGCTTTCTATTATTCTAAATTTTACGGTGAGCATACATTAATTTTATGATGACATAAACAATATAGACTTTTTTCTATTTTGGGTAAAATGCGTTTTTAAGATTGTGAATGATCTCATTTCCTACTGAAATCCTTTTATGTTATCATAGATAATTTGGTGTTGTTGACACCACAGAAATGTTTCCTTCCATTAGAAGAACATTAAAGATTTAACTTAAAAGCCCTACAATAGCAATTTATCTCATGTGCAACCATCACCCGTCTGTCAGTGGAAGCTTGCGTGTTGCTATGATGCTGAATAGGTTTCAGCGGAGCATCCAGACTAAAGATGGACTAGGAATAAAGCCTGGCAGTCTCCTTCCAAAACTCAGTGAGGACTTTGTGGACCACAATAGTATGACCCACAACTGATCATGATGGATCATGATGGTGGTGTGGGACCGGATAGCATTTCGTTCTGTTGTGCAAGGGGTCTCCATGAGTCGGAGACCTACTAGACAGCAACAAACAATAATAATTGTGCCAATGGAAATTAACAATTGTAATAAAAAGTCATTAAACAATTAAGCTCTCTATATATCATCTCTTTCAATCCTAAATACATTCCTTTAGGGAAAATATCATTATCCATATTTTATACTTTGGACAAAGCTGAAATTCAAACCTCAGTATCTTTCATGCCAAAGTCCATAGTCTCACTTCTACTATCCTATTAAACGATGTTCATAATGAATTTAAGTGCAAAACCAAGAAGAACTTTCAGAATTTAAGCCTATACATTTCTTGTACTCCTTTTGGATAAATTTAGTAAACCATCAGCCATAAAATAGAGGGAGTAAAATGCTTAAGAAAGATAAGAATTCCAGTTTGTTCAGATCTGCAGCCTTCAGATCTCTTTTCTTGATGAAAGTGATGACGTTGTGCAGCACCATATCTCTCCATGGCATCTCATCCTCCTTCCAGAGGCCTGGAGGTTGCTGTGCTGGACAGCAGTGTCACGCTCGTGGGCCAGCCGCCCTCTAACTTTGTCTCCTTTAGGGGAGAGCATCACAGTCCTGTGAGGAAGCTCTTTGGGAGTCCGCTCTGCTTTTTGCAAATGGTTGGAAGACTCTAAAGTAGAGATTTCATTTTCATCTCCCCAGTCACTATGATTTTTTTCCAAGATGATTTATTTATGTAGACAATGCCAAGTGTACAAGGAGTCTAATTAGGCGAAAACCCTCAGTGAGGTGGCTAGATACCATAACCAAAACAACGGACTCACACAAACTACCGTGAAGCTGGCACAGGACCTGGCAATGTTTTATTCTGTTATACATAAAGTCACCATGCATTGGAGCCAACTCATGGAAGGGCAACTAACAACAACAACTACATGTATGGTTTCTCAGAAGGCTCTGTACAGCTCAGGTTAGTTTGCTCAGCTCTGGAATATAAGGGAATGTGGACGAGTCACCCCCAACAACTTACAAAAAGCTCTGCCAGATTGATAGGTTTCAATGTCCAATATTTCTATAGCAGGTCTTTTCAGTTACTCCACATACTCCTTACGGTTCAGAATCACTGTTATCTCTGAAATAAGGAGACAATAGCCTTCAGAAACTTGGCAACGTGAGGCATAAAGTATCTAAAAATGGCTAAGAATGTGTTTCAAAAATGGTAATTGCATTCTGACTGACGGTAATATTCTTTCACCAATGTATTGCTTAAAGTAAGGACAATATCTTCTGGTGAAGTACTTCTATCTCCATACCAATGAGCACAAGGTGATCCAAAAAAATCCCTTGTACATTTATCTCCTCTCTGAAAACCACAGCACTATTTCTTTCCACTCCTGTCTGCCATCAGCAGAAGAATGAGAAATTTAGTGTCACATAGGGTTTTCCATTGGAATTTGAAGCTCCAACAATTAGTTATTTTTTGTTATTCTCTCTGAAATATTTAGTATTTTTGTTACCCATTTAGCATTCCTTGTGAAATTGGAGTCTATATTCACCGGCCGGTTTCAGTTCAAAGACTGACTTCCCTGATCTCTTTGTGACTTTCCTTTGGCCATTTAATTGATGCTATTCCAAGGATGATGAGCTAAAAGGGAAGCTGGTTTAAGAAATTCATTAATGTATGTTGCCGGAATAAATGCCTTAGTTAGAAGTGTATGGGGCAATAAAAAGACACACACAGAAATTTTGCAGAATTCCTCCCTGTGAAGGCTCTATTCCATTTCCCACTAATACTCATCATTTGTTTGAAATGGGCTTATTTATTTAAGTCACCCACATAATATGAGAGAACTTATATTGGGTCTTTGTGTTCCTTTGGTCCAAAAAAAATTACAGGGTTAAGAGGGTTGTACTGAAGAAACAAAAAACAATTCTAAGTATTTTGCTGAGTAGAATGTTTGCACGTTGATGATTCCTAAGACGTAAACAACAGTAATAAAATAGTCTAGCTGATGAGACTTTGCTTTGTAAAGAACTATTGTTGATTTTTTTTTTTTTAATCTTATGCTCAGTCTAAATGTTTTAGAAGAACAAAATGCTTATGTGGGAAATTATAAGCTATTCTGTACTTCTTGGCAGAGAATAATCCTGTAAAGACAAGTGTGGAACATTCTTTGAAAACTACCCAGATGGAAATATAAATAGTGTAAATTAAATTATGTGGCTCTTGAATACCAACAATACCGTGCAATCAATCCTTAATTGGTGCTAAAATACAAAATAAGCATTTGAACTGGTATAGCTGTCACTTACTCCTTGAGTTATCATAGATTAGTTATGAAAAATAGCAGAGGACTAAACAAGTAACCAGTCCCTGATTACACAGGACAAAAAATGCCATGAGTCACAGCTTGTTTATAATCTTCAACCTTGGCCCAGTGGAATGGGCATGAACTCTATCATTTGGTTTTATTGTTTCATTGATTGTCTAGGCTTAAGAAAGTTGTGCAGATTAAATTTAAAAGAGTATCGTGCCTATAGATATTACCTTGAAAATAACATGAGCAATTAAATAAATGTTTTTCCAGAATTTGGAAATTATTTTCTTATTCAACAAAGAAGTTGCTTATATCATTGATGAAGGAGTGACATTCCAAAATATGTCTTCATTGTTCTACTTTCATCTTACTTGTTAATTTTTATGAAGTATCAACTTTTTTATATCAACTAACATTCCTGTCTGCACCACACTCAGAGAGCTGGTTGTAAAACATGTTAGCAACACACCACTGCATGCAGTACTCTTTTCAGCCAAAGTTAGAAGGTTCTTGTAACTAGTTCTTACTGCCTTTTCTCACCTTCAGAAGCTTCAGCAACGCTGGTATCAGGCAGCTAAGGCGGAGTGTGAGTGGCACGGGTCTCAGTAAAATGAAGCCATACAGCTTTGAAAAATCTCTTAAAAACACCTTCCTATATTTTCTACGCTAAATATGTAGCACTCAGTTGAAAATATATTTTAATTTTAAAAAGAACTAAAAGTACAGTTGTGCTATGGGTTGAATTGTGTCCCTCAAAAATGTGTGTCATCTTGGCTAGGTCATGATTCCCAGGATTGTGTGATTGCTCACCATTTTATCATCTGATATGATTTTCCTATGTGTTATAAATCCTACCTCTATGATGTTTGTGTGGCAGGACTAAAGGTAGTTATGTTAATGATGTAGGACTCAATCTACAAGATTAGGTTGTATCCTGAGTCAATCTCTTTTGAGATATAAAAGAAAGAAGTGAACAGGGAGACAGGGAAACTTCATACCACCAAGAAACTCGAGCCAGGAGAACAGTGCATCCTTTGGACCTGGGGTTCCTGTGCTCAGAAGCTTCTAGACCAGGGGAAGATTGATGACAAGGATCTCCCTCCAAAGCCAACAGAGAAAGCCTTCCCTTAGAGTCGGCACCCTGAATTTGAACTTGTAATCTCCTAAACTGTGAGAAAATAAATTTTTCTTTTTAATAGCCATTCATTTGTGGTACTTCTGCTATAGCAGCACTAGATAACTAAGACAAGGTAGATGATGTGAGAACAGCTGGAGCAGTTGAAGCCTGACCTCTGAGAAGACCTGTGTGTGTGCATGCATATGTGGGTGTACGTGTCTGTGTGTGTGTGCGCAATGTAGGGTACGGATATAGGTGTATCTCTGTATGCCTGTAAGTATTCAGAATTATATTTTTAGAGAGCTCCAGCATGAGGCTTTTCCTATACCTGGACAAAGATGCATTTAGGCATGCAAAGCGATTTCTTAAGATCTTATTTCTGCAGGCAAGACCTTACTTTGACGCGCAGAGCTCTTTTAACCCTACCGAACTTGATCAGTAAAGAAATGAGCGCCTTTATCATCCTAACCTCTTTAAAAAGTGAAAATTAAGGCAACAAGAGGTTGATGAATTCTCCAACGGACCATCAAGTACAGATTGTTCACCACTCAGATTAGTTTGTTATATAAAAAAGAAACACTGTATTCAGCTAAATAATCCAGATTGTGGTTTGGTTTTGAGTGGGGGCGGGAACATGAAGAGGGTGACGCTTTATGAGCCATCAGGCTCAAGCAGCTAAAAGCCTTCTCTCCAAATCTTAACACTTTCTAGGAATAAAATTCTCAGCTTCCAGCTGTCAGCAGATGACTTATTTCACACCTCTCCTCCTCAGTATCAGGGACGAGCTCCCCAGAGTCATTGCTGCCTCTGAGGTCTGAGCCTGTTGCCTGACCTGACAGTGGGAAGGGACCATTTAAGGTCAGATCTGTGGATGTCCTGAAGGCCTTCCTGTGGAGAAGGCTTTTCAAAGGTAAGTATTCTGACAGGAAACTTAGAATTGGAGGGTTTCACATCTCAGTCATAAGATCCATTTCTCTGTATTCCCTATGTTTATTTCCTTTGAACCCTGGAAATGAATTTAGTCATTCAACAAAGACGCATTTAGTACCTGCTATGTTTTTTTTTTTTTTTTTATGTACTAGGCAGAACCCTGGTAGCACAGTGGTTAAAGTGCTCAACTGCGAACCAAAGGTCAGCGATTCAAAATCACCAGCAGCTCTGAGGGAGAAAGATGTGGCAGTCGGCTTCTGTAAAGATTTACAGCCTTGGGAAGCCTATGGGGTTGCTATGAGTTGGAATCAGTTCAACGGCAGTGGGTTTTATATACTAGGTAAGGAGCCCTGGTGGTGCAATGGTTAAGCACTTGCCTGTTTACTGAAAGACTGACTGAACCCACCAGCCACTCTGCAGGAGAAAGACTTGGCAATCTGTTTCTGTAAAAATTTCAACCTTGGAAACTTTATGAGGCAGTTCTACCCTATCCTTTAGGGTTGCTATAAGTCAGAATCGACTCAAAGGCAGTGGGTTTTTATATAACAGGCATATGGGAGTCCCTGGGTGATGGAAATGGTTAACACGTTCAGCTGTTAAGCAAAAGTCTGGAAGTTCAGGTCCACCTAGAGGCACCTTGGAATAAAGGCCTGGCAATCTACTTCCAAAAAAATCAGATTTTGAAAACCCTGTGGAGCACAGTCCTACTCTGATATACATCAGGTCACCATGAGTCAGAGTAGACTCAATGACAACTGGTTTACATATTAGGCCTTTATTGAACATTAACTGGGTGGTTCTAGTTGCTCACTGCTACACGTCAAATTATCCTAAAGCTGAATGGATTAAAGCAACAATGTATTATTATCTCTCACAGTGCTGAAGGTGATTGATCTTAGCTGGGCAGCTTTCACAAGTGGGTCCTTCATGCAATGGAAGCCAGGCAGCAGCTGAGGCTGGAGTTATCTTAAGGCTCAGCTAGGCTTGGCATTCAAGATGGCTTCTTCATTCATAGGTTTGGCACCCTAGTGTTCCTTGTCCTCTTTCCTTCTCTTCATATGGTCTGTCATCTTCCAGGGTTTTCTCCACATGTCTTGGTATCCTGACAGCATGGTGGTCTTAGGGTAGCCACACCTCTTACATGGTGTCTGACTTCCAAAAGTAAAGAATAAAAGCTGCTGGCCTGTTAAGGACTGTACTCCAACCTGCATGGAGTCACTTTAGCCACACTCTATTGGTTATAGCAGTCACAGGGCCTGTCCAGATCCAAGGGGTATGGATCTTTTCAGGTCTCTCTTCTCTTTTTTTATGGTTAAGGCAGCAGCAAAGAACACAGGAATAATCCTGCCATGTTAAGGTACTAGTCCCCCTTTCCTGGTAATTTTATCTATATGAATAATGCTAAGAAGCATTATTTATTATTTATGGCTGTGATACTGTTCAGCACTGGAGACACAATGGTGTGTAAAACCTCATGGTCCCCATTGTCATAGAGCTTATGAGCCAGACATTAATCAAATAACTCTGATCAATACGTGTATAGTTACAAAACTGAGCTAAATAATAGGAAGGTAAGAACCACAACTCCATGAAAGCATATACCACAAGAATCTGCCCTAGGCTGGTAGATCAGAGAAGGCTTCAATAAGAAAAATGGTGCTTGAGATTAGAGATGAAGATTGATAATGAATAACTAGAAGAAAAAGCAAAAGGCAAGCATGTCCCAGGATATGGGGATGTACGAACATGAGGAGCAAAGACCTCTGTCAGGTGACAGCATGATGAAATTGAGAAACTAAAAGAAGGCCAGTGCAGTTCTAGCACTGGAAATAAGAGGAATGGTAGTGCAAAATAAGGTTGAAAAAATATGGAGAAAAATCCATGCAAGTCAGTGGAGGTCTCATTAAAGACTTTTAGGTATCATTGATGAATGAGAATCCCTTAAAGGGTTTTAAGTTGGAGGTGACATGAGAAAATATTTGAATTTTGAAAAGATTACTCCCATTGTCCTTCTAAGAATGAGTTGGAAACAGTTGGGGAAGGTGGAAATCCTGGATTTAGGCAAACTAAGTAGGAGGCTCATACATGTAGGAAACAATGATAGCTTAATACCAGAAAGGGCCAGGTATATACAAATGGATATATTTGAGACATATTTAGTAGGAGAAAAGGGTATGACTTGCTGATGGGGGAAGTCAGGGATGACCATGGCTATTTGTTTCTGCCTTTACTGAGTTAGAGAACACAGAAGACCAATTTTACGGGAAAAGGTCATGGATTTGGGAAAACTCAGGCTTTCTGTACTTTGGAGTCATGTTTTCTGTGCTTTGGGGAACAACAAATTGAGAAGGCAAGAAGGCAATTGGATATACATGGAGAAGCTCAGAGACAAGAGCCTAAAACTGAGCCCTAACTAACTACAACACTTTTTTTTTTTTTGCTCTTATTTTGGGATTATTTCGTAAAGTATATAATACAAGTGTTTCTCTCCAATTACTTCTGTCAGAGCACTTTTGTTCGTAAATCAAGGCCTCTGAAACAAAGTACACCTCCCCAAGTCACAGACCAATCTTGGCCAATTTTTAATCACATCCTTTCATCCAAAAAAAAAACCAATTGCAGTTTGGTTCTTGCACTTCAGATTACAGAAAGGAAAAAATCTTTTCATGAGTATTTTAGCTAAAAATAAAGCCAGGATTGATTTTACTTTTCATAGCTTTAAAAAAATGTATCTTTAAAAACAACCTACTGCCCACAGAGAAAAAGAGGCGTTATCTGATTATAACAATGATTGGGTTTTTTTGTACATACTGACGTTTGGTACAGGCTCTATCTTTGAATCATTCCATTCCTAGCAGCATCACAGCATTATTTGTAAGTGTTTATTGCCCCTGTTAAAATAGAAACACACGTACATGTGCAGTTTTCCTCTTGAAAAGAAGCCCACTGGGGTTGTGCTGTTCCCTTGGGCCTAATAATAAGAGTTTGTTAAATCATGTCTTTGTTAGTATGGAGAGAAAATGTAAGCCTGCTTATTTCACCATGCCAAGAGAAGTGCTATTATCAAGTTTTCAGAAGTTCACAGCTGCTAATTCTAGCTTTGAGATGGTTGCAATTGGGCAACAGAACAGAGGACTAGAATGGGCTTCGAACAGAGTACCCGTTGTTGTTGAGTCAGTTTCAACTCATGATATTCAATCACTGGTCATGCTTGTATGTGACACATATGCTGTGAGTTTTTGGATGTCCACATCAATGACACTTTTTATTGTTTTTAATAATGATTCCAACTGTAAGGATATATTAAATCTCCGCTTTTCATTCTGTGCCACTTCTGTTCTGACCCCAGCTGCCCGTGTAGCACTTCTTCTTCCGATCTCATTCCACCTGGAGCTAGATCATAGCTCACAAGTGAAAGGACATGATCCTCCAGACCGCCAAGTCTGCCCAAGACCTCAGATGCCAGCTGCAAGCTTGAGAGCCTACATGACACCCTCACTTTTGACCTGCTGGCTACAAATTCAGAAGTTACTTTTACACAATTTTCAGAATAGCAGCCATAAGCTTAGAACTTCCTGGCACCCATTCCTCACTTCTGACCTGCTGGTTCTCACTACTCCAGGTTCCATAATTCACTAGAATGACTCACAGCAGTCACAGAAAGCTCTACATCTACAATTCCAGTTTTATTGCAGCAAAAAGATACAAAGAAACACATAAGGCAGGTATGGCCTGAAAGGATTCCCAACAGGAGCTTCCATGTCCCAAAAAAGGAAAGTGCTACCCTTTCACGTGTATTGACATCTTTTACCAACAGGAAACCCACGGAGATTCTATGTCCAGAGACTTTATTGGGAGCCTCATTGTGTAGACATGATTGATTGAATCATGCCCCCCATCAAGTCAGCTCATAACACCAGTTAGTCTTTCGGGCCTGGCTAGCCTCCATCTCATTGACATAAAGACTTGGATGTGTTCTGGAGGTCTGTAGAGAACAAAGATACCTCAATTACTCAGGAAACTCAAGCTTTTAGTGTTATCTCTCCAGAACCAAGGACAAAGAGCAATTTTTTTAAAGATAAAGTTGTGTAAAACCCATACCCAGTGATAGTGGGAGTGTCAGGAAGTACTCATTCTCTTCAACTATTCTTGGCTGAGTTTGGAGAGTAGTTTGACAATATGCCACTAAACCTTAAAAATTGGAATACCTTTTGACCCAATAATTATACTTCTATTATTTTGACTCTAAGGAATTTATCACGAAACTCTGAAAGTTTTAATCTACAAGAATATTAACCCCTACTTGGTTTATAAAACTTGGTTTATAGGAGACAGAATTTAGAAATAACTCCATTTCCAACCAAGAAACATGGTTTAAAAACAGTCAAGTCCTTCTATATAATGATTTGCAGCCATTAAATTATGATGTAGAAAATAAAATGAAGTAAAAAATGGTCTCTATATATATGTATATATAAATCCATTGCCATCAAGTCAATTCCAACTCATAGCAACCCTACAGGACAAAGTAGAACTGCCCATAGAGTTCCCAAAGAGCAGTTGGTGGATTTGAACAGTCTATCTTTTGGTTAGCAGCCCAACTCCTAACCACCACATCACTAGGGCCCCTCAATATATAAAAGCAGGTTACAAATTAGTATGTAGAGTACAATTCTCTTTGTGTGTGAAAAAGACTATTTACAGGGGGAAGAAAAAAAGCCTGGGATCGTATGCACTAACTTCTTAACCACTGTTATCTCTGAGTAAGTGTAAATATATAAGTGACATTTGTTTTCATTTTTGTGGTTTTTTTTGTATATTCCAAATTTTCCACAATGAATGTGTGTGACTTTTACATAGATGTTGCAAACATATAATTCTAAAGTTGTTCTTGTTAGGTGCCGTTGAGTTGGTTTCAACTCATAGTGACTCTACGTACCACAAAAAGAAAAACTGCCTAGTCCTGCACCATGCTCACAATCGTTATGCTTGAGCCCATTGTTGCAACCACTGTGTCAATCCATCTCATTGAGGGTCTTCTTCTTTTCCACTGACCCTGTACTTTACCAAGCATGATGTCCTTCTCCAGGGACTGATCCCTCCTGACAACATGTCCAAATTATGTAAGATGCAGTCTCGCCATCCTTGCTTCTAAGGGAAATTCTGGTTGTATTTCTTCCAAGACAGATTTTTTCATTCTTTTGTTGTTTTGGTAGTCCATGATATATTCAATATTCTTCACCAACACCACAATTCGAAGGCATCAATTCTTCTTTGGTCTTCCTTAGTCATTGTCCAGCATTTGCATGAATATGATGCGATTGAAAATATCATGGCTTGGGTCAGGTGCACCTTAGTTTTCAAGGTGACATCTTTGCGTTTCAATTCTAAAATAGGGCTCGCTTATTCAAAAAATACCCATCCATTTGCCCCACATCTACTTGCTAATGTTTGAAATCCTAAAAGTAGAGAACCATTTCTCTTCAATCTTGCAAACATATTTCCTTGAGAAGAGGGTTTACAAAGCCATACCAGTCACTTACACTTCAGTTTAAATAAGCTCATCAGACTTTTTCAGAAACTGGAGTTTTATAGACCCAAGGGATGAAGAATAAGGCACCAGATAGGAAGGTGGTGTGAACAGCATTTAAACTCACCAAGGCTTAGTCTGCTCATGGATACCTCTGACTTCTTTATACTTTATACATCTATGAGAAATCAACAGCAATTTATTAATCTAGGAACGCTGCTTGCTTAAGTCTTGGCATTTTAAATATTCTCTCAGTATGTTCAGATTTTATTACACATTTTTAAGCAGATTCAGATGGAGACCCTATCTCCTATTCCCCTAAAATGTATAATAATAAATACAGATATTAGATATATTCATCTGCTTCAAAGACTCTGGCTCATTAATTCTGTTAGTCTTCATCTATTTAAAAATAACCTGGACTACTCTGACTCTCTTTCTTAGAAATTTTTATCATGTATTCAACTCCAGTGGGAAAATTTATTTTTTAATAGGATACCATTCTAACAACTTAAATATTCGTTAATATTATAAGCAGACTAAAGTAGACACATTATTTAAAAAAAGACACTATACTTTTTCTACCACTTTTATTACCACTATTACTACTATGAAGAAAATAGCATTTACTGGTCATGTACTATGATTCAGTTATCTTGTATAAATTATAAGTACATATGTATATGTATATATATATATATATAAAACCCAGTGATATATACATATATAGTTGTTGTTAGGTGCCATCTTGTCGGTTCTGACTCATAGGAACCCTATACACAACAGAACAAAACACTGCCTGGTCCTGAGCCATCCTTACAATCGTTGTCATGCTTGAGCTTATTGTTGCAGCTACTGTGTCAATCCACCTTCTTGACGGTTTTCCTCTTTTCTGCTGACCCTGTACTTTGCCAAGCATGATGTCCTTCTCCAAGGACTGATCCCTCCTGACAATATGACCAAAGTATGTAAGATGCAATCTTGCCATCCTTGCTTCTAAGGAGCATTCTAGTTGTACTTCTTCCAAGACAAACTTGTTCATTCTTTTGGCAATTCATGGTATATTCAATATTCTTTGCCAACACCACAATTCAAAGGCATCAATTCTTCTTTGGTCTTCCTTATTCATTGTCCAGCTTTCACATGCACATGATGCAATTGAAAATACCATGGCTTGGGTCAGGCACACCTTAGTCTTCAAGGTGACATCTTTGGTCTTCAACACTTTAAAGAGGTCCTTTGCAGCAGATTTGCGCAATGCAACGCGTCTTTTGATTTCTTGACTGCTTCTTCCATGGCTGTTGATTGTGGATCCAAGTAAAATGAAATCCTGGGCAACTTCAATTTTTTCTTCATTTATCATGATGTGGCTTATTGGTCCAATTGTGAGGATTTTTATTTTCTTTATGTTAAGGTGTAATCCATATTGAAGGCTGAGGTCTTTGATCTTCATCAGTAAGTGCTTCAAGTCCTCTTCACTTTCACATGAGTCTTCCTCCAATCCTGATGTCTCGTTCTTCTTCCTATAGTCCAGCTTCTCGGATTATTTGCTCAGCATACAGATTGAATAGGTGTGGTGAAAGGACACAACCCTGACACACACCTTTCCTGACTTTAAACCAATCAGTACCCCCTTGTTCTTTCTGAACAACTGCCTCTTGATCTATGTAAAGTTTCCTCATGAGCACAATTAAGTGTTCTGGAATTCCCATTCTTCGCAATGTTATCCATAATTTGTTATGATCCACACAGTCAAATGCCTTTGCATAGTCAATAAAACACAGGCAGACATCCTTCTGGTATTCTCTGCTTTCAGCCAGGATCCCTCTGACATCAACAATGATATCCCTGATTCCATGTCCTCTTCTGAAACTAGCCTGAACTTCTGGCAGTTCCCTGTCGATATGCTGCTGTAGCCATTTTTGAATGATCTTCGGTGTTTGTCAATTTGTCGTATTGTGGGAGCTTGCATGTTGCTGTGATGCTGGCAGCTATGCCACCAGTATTCAGATACCAGCAGGGTCACCTATGGAGGACAGATTTCAGCTGAGCTTCCAGACTAAGACAGACTAGGAAGAAGGACACAGCAGTCTATTTCTGAAAAGAATTAGCCAGTGAAAACCTTATGAATAGCAGTGGAACATTGTCTGATATAGTGCTGGAAGATGAGCCATCTAGGTTGGAAGGCACTCAAAAGACGACTGGGAAAGAGCTGCATCCTCAAAGTAGAGTCGACTTTAATGATGTGTGTGGTGTAAAGTTTTCGGGACCTTCATTTGCTGATGTGGCATGACTCAAAATGAGAAGAAACAGCTGCAAACAACCACTAACAATTGGAACCTGGAATGTACGAAGTATGAATCTAGGAAAATTGGGACTCTTCAAAAATGAAACGGAATGCATAAACATCAATATCCTAGGCATCAGTGAGCTGAAATGGACTGGTATTGGCCATTTTGAATAGGACAATCATATAGTCTGCTATGCCAGGAATAACAACTTGAAGAGGGATGGAGTTGCATTCATGGTCAAAAAGAACATTTCAAGATCTATCCTGAAGTACAACGCTGTCAGTGATAGGATAATATCCATACACCTACAAGGAAGACCAGTTAATAGGACTATTATTCAAATTTGTGTACCAACCACTAAGGCCAAAGATGAAGAAACTGAAGATTTTTATCAGCTGCTGCAGTCTGAAATTGATCAAACATGCAGTTAAGATGCATTGATAATTACTGGTAGCTGGAATGCGAAAGTTGGAAATGAAGAAGAAGGATCAATAGTTGGAAAATATGGTCTTGGTGATAGGAACAATACCAGAGATCGAATGATAGAATATATATATATATATATTCTATATATATATATATATAGAATATATATATATATATATATATATATACACATACGCACATAATTTGGAGGTTTCAGGTTGTCCTAATGTTTAAACACTTGGCTACTAACTGGAGGGCTGGCAGTTTGAATCTACTCAGATGGCGTGGAAGAAAAGCTTGCTGTTCTACTTCTGAAAGGTCACTGTTATTGAAAAACCCATGGAAAGCAGTTCTACTCTGAAGCACATGGGGTCACTATGAGTTGGAATTGACTCAATGGCAACTGGTATACATCAATTAATTCTTACAGCAACCCTATGAGGTCAATCATTTATTCTTATTTTACAGATGGGCAAATTGAGATTTAAAGATTTCAAACAACTTGCCCAAGTTCACACAACTAGGAGGTAACAAACTGGATTCAGACTTGCTCTTCCTCAATGGCAAGGTCCAACTTTCAACTAGTCTGCCTAACTACGTTCTTAGAACACAGAAGATAGAGACTCTGTTAAATGACTACTAACACTGATATCACTATCACTACCACCACCAACTAGAACACCATGTTCAGGGTCATTTTCAATAATGAACTGCCTCACTGTAGACAAATCTAATGGATTGCAGTCTCAACACTTTTTAATAATCACAAGGTAAGTCAATCGCAGAGTGTCCAATTCCTAGGTGATCTGTGTTACCTAAAGCACTGGGATAGCCTCAAAGTCACTCAGAATTCTCTGAGTGGAGAAAATGGACATCCATTTCCATTTTCTGTCACTTCACACTTGAGTTTATTTCTCCCATCTTTTCTCAGAATCATGGCAATCAAGTTATTTTAGACAATTAATGATAAGGTGGCACTCCAGTCACCATTTTGGGTGATTTTATGCCTTTATTTATTTTATCTCCTGGTAGACTTTTCTAGTATCCTGTAAGCTTATACATATAAATGACAACCAAGGTTGAGTATATTTTTGCTGCATTTGACAAGCTCACTCGACCAAAAGACCTCTAGCACAGGTGGGAGTAACCATGCTGAAATGTCTAAATTACTTAAACATGTTTCCTCTCAATCAGGAATCTGAGTTCTCACCAGGTTTGTTGAATGCAATTGCTCATTTTAGTTAAGGCTCATTGGAAGGAAAGAGAAATTAGCATTTTAAAAAATACATGAACAATCTTATTGACATGCCTGTTATCTCAGACAGTTGTGGAATTAGTTTCCTTACTTTGTGGAATAGGTGAGGGTGGGGGAAAAGTAATAAGGAGACTGGGCTCAGCCAAAGGGGAAACACACACATATACACACACATATATATATACATATATATGCATACACATACACATTTACCATGTAATTGGCATAGAGTTGGTCTCTTGAAGTACCACTAAAACCAATAAAGGAATTTTAAAAATGCAAGGCTATACCAAGCACTTTTTCAGTAACAACAACATTTATTAAGCACATAGTATATACGAGGCACTGTGCTACACGGGTATAGATAGATATGTATTAAACTAATATATATAATTTTACAACAGCCCAGTGAGCGTCCATTTTACAGGTAATAAAACCGAGATTCAGAAAGGCTGAATAATGAACTCATTCAGAGGACTCCACAGCAGTGATACTAACCCGTGGATATTTGTCCTTTCAGTAATGCCCTGCCACATACGAGTTTTTCAAGTTGCAGGGTGAGGACCACCTGCATCAGACTGATCTGGGGTACATGCTAAAATATAATTCCTAGCCTCTGCTATCGACTTTCCAAATCAGTTAGCATTAGGATCCTTCCCTGGCTTTACACTCTTTTTTAGGTGTAATGAAATATAGGCAAGTGAATCTGCCATTCCAAATGTTCTAGGGTTGAGGGACAGAGGTAGCGCTTGCTGGCCATCAGCATATTTTCATGGGAAACAAGTAATATTTTCTATTTGAGAAATCAGGGGCCTTTAGAACTGATGGCAGCAGCTCCTTAATCTATTTCAGCTAACAGGTAATAATTTTCCAGTCTCTGAAACCATTCCTGCAAATCTAACAGCAGTCATTTGTGGCCCACACGACTGTACTGGCCTTTACAAGAGAAGAAAATATGTCCTCTGCGGCTGCTTTGTATTTGCAATTAACTTATCTGTCTGCTGAATCTGGCATCTGCATATGCAAATGCACTTTTAGCAATAAGCCATGGAATGCAGCGACACATTTCATTTTGCAGGCATATTTTGGGAGCCTGGAAGAAAATATGGTCTTTATTTTAATCTGCAGTGGCTTGTCCACTGCTTTCCCTACCAACATGTTTACTAAAAGAGTGTTTGATATTTAGGTCCCAAAATAAACAGCTACTACTGAATATTCATGTATGTTGAATGTAATCAGATAAAATGCCAGGAATAGAATCTCAGAGTGCATACTCCTACTCCCCATCTGTAACCATTAGGATAACAGGACTGCACTGCCACCCTTTAGGCATGGAATCATTCATTCAACAAACTACTATTGATTGCATATTATGTACAAGCCACTGAAATAAACAATGCAGGCTTTGTTTATTTTTTTGTAATTTCAAGGAGAAATTACCTGAAAATAGAGAGCAATAGTTTAGAATCTATATTCATTCACTATTTTATTCCACAAATATTTATTGAGTACATACTTCATGCCAGGCATGGATATAGGTAGTGAGGGTTCAGGCCATGAGTTAAAATAAAAGTGACAAAAATCATTTCCCTCACAAAATCATGTTTTAATTTGAAGAAAACAGACAAAAACCAATTATTGAAAATATACAGTAGGAAAAACGGATGGTAAGTACTATCGAAAAGAATAAAACAGAGAGGGGAATAGAGGGTGCTAGTGAAAGGGGGTTGATTGAAATGAGGCAACAGGAACAGTCTTACTGAGAAGATAAAATGTCAATATAGATTTGATGGAGATAAGGGCATGAGCCATGGGGGTATCTGCGGGAAGAGTGTTTTATGCAGAGAAAATAAGAAGTCCAAAGTCTCTGAGGAAGTAGTAAGTTAGAACAACAGAACAGAAGGTAGTGTGGCTAAAGTAGAGGAAATAAGTATTAAGAGAGGAGAAAAAGAGATAAGAAAAAAGCAGATCAGGTAGGCCTTATAAACCATAAAAGTCTTTGATTTTGAGTGGGAAGCAATTGACTTTTTGACCAGAAGTATGACATGATCTAGTTTGTGTTTTAAAACAATGACATTAGCTGTTGAGCTAAAAGAAGACTATAAGGGGACAAGGTAAGAAGGAAATCTAATTGGATGACTATTTCTATTAACAAGTTAATAAATTATGGAAGCTTGTATCAGAGTGGTACTGGTGGAGTTGCTCAGAAGTGGTCGGATTCTGTATACGTTTTGAATGTGGAACTAAAATAATTGTTCAAGCCATCTAACTTTTTATTTTGAAATATAATACACAAGCAGAAAAAAAGCACAAAACACAAAAGCAAAATTTAACAAACAAAATGAACACCCAGATACCCACCACTCAGACTAAAAGCTAAAACATTATCAGTACTCCAAATACTCCATATATTTAACAAGATGGAAGAAAGATTAAATACATTAGTAGAAGCATGAAAGATATATTTAAAGGTCAAACCTCTAGAAATAAAAATTACAATTCTTAAATAATAAAAAAAAATCCATTTATGGGAAGAACAGAACATTAGACATTTCAGAAGAAAAGAATAGTGAATTTGGAGACACAGTAATAGAAATTATGCAAAATAAATCAGAGAGGAAAAATAAAGAGTATTTATTGGCTATGGGACAACTTCATGTGCTCAAGTATACATGTAATTGGGATTTCCAAAGGAGAACAGAAACAAGAGAAAGGCAAAAAAAAAAAAAAAAACTGGTTGAAATTTTTCCAAATTTGATGAAAACTATAAGTGCACAGATCCAAGTCCAAGAAGCTCAACAAACTCCAAACACAAGAAGTGTGAAAGTAACTACACCAAGTTACATCATAATCAAATTGTTTAAAACCAGTGAAGAAAGAATATCTTAAAAGCTGCCTGTGTAAATAGATACATTACATACAGAGGCAGGAACATAAGAATGGCAGGAGACTGTGTCAGAAGACAAGCCAGAAGACACTCAAGAAACATTTTTAAAGTACTACAACAACAGCAATAATAAAAGCTGTTAATGTAGACGTCTACACCAAACTATATTTCAAAAATAAAGATCAAATAACAATACTTTCAGATACAAGATGAAATAATTCATCATGAGCAGATCTGTAGTTTAAGAAATGTTAAAGGTAGTCCTTGAACTAGAAGGAAAATACCAGATGGAAATCTGAATCTACATAAAAGAACGAAGAGCAATGGGAATGGTATTTATGTGGTTAAATATAAAAGACTTTTCTTATTACTTAAATTTCTATGAAAGATAATTGACTGTTTAAAGCAAAAGTAGTAACACTATATTGTGGGTTTTATAACATATGTGGAAGTAAACCATATGATACCAATAGTACAATGACTGTAAGGACAGAAAAATATAGTACTATAAGGTTTCTTATACTATGCATGAAAGGTACAATATCTGAAGGTAGAATACGATAAATTAAAGATGTATACTGTAAACCCTAAAGTCCACTAAAAAAAAATAAAAAGACAAAGATTTCCATCTAATAAGACAACAAATGAGATAAAAATAAATATTAATAAAAAATATTTACTTAAAAAATTCAAAAGAAGGTAGAAAAAGAGGAACAAAAAATGGATGGCACAGAGAGAAAATACTGCTAGGTAGCAGGTTTAAATGCAATTATATTAATAAATTGACAAAACACCAACTGAGATGTTTCAACATATGGATGCAGCACTGGAAGCACTCACTCATCTATACCAAGAAATTTAGAAGACAGCTACCTGGCCAACCAACTGGCAGAGATCCATGTTTATGCCTATTCCAAAGAAAGGTGATCCAACAGAATGTGGAAATTATAGAACAATATCATTATTACATGGAAGTAAAATTTTGCTAAAGATCATTCAAAAGTGGTTGCAGCAGCACATCGACAGGGAACTTTCAAATGTTCAAGCAGGATGTAGAAGATGGCATGGAGCAAGGGATATCATTGCTCAAATCAAATGGATCCTGGCAAAAAAAGCAGAGAATATCAGAAAGATGTTTACTTGTGTTTTATTGACTACGCAAAGGCATTTGATTGTGTGGATCATAACAAATTATGGATAACATTACAAAGAATGGGAATTCCAGAACACTTAATTATGCTCATGAGGAACCTGTACATAGACCAAGTGCAGCACAATGGAAGAATTACAAACAACAGAACAGGGAAATACTACCTCATTTAAAGTCAGGAAAGGTGTGTGTCAGGGTTATACCCTTTCACCATACTTACTCAGCCTGTGTGCTGAGCAAATAACCCAATAAACTGGACTACATGAAGAATGGGGCATCAAGATTAGAGAAAGACTTATTACCAACCTGCGATATGCAGATGACACAACCTTCCTTGCTGAAATTGAAGAGGGCTTGAAGCACTTACTGATGAAGATCAGACTATAGCCTTCAGTATGGATTACACTTCAACATGAAGAAAACAAAAATCCTCAAAACTGGACCAATAAGCAACATCATGATAAACAGAGAAGAGATTGAAGTTGTCAAGGATTTCATTTTACCTGGATCCAAAATTAACACCTATGGAAGCAGCAGTCAAAAATCAAATGATATATTGCATTGGGCAAATTTGTTGCAAAGCAACTCTTTAAAATGCTCAAAAGGAAAGGACTAAGGTGCGTCTGATCAAAGCCATGGTGATTTCGATCGCCTCACATGCATAGGAAAGCTACATAATGAATAAGGAAGATCAAAGAAGATGCCTTTGAACTGTGGTGTTGGCAAAGAATATTGACTATACCATGGACTGCCAGAAGAAAGAACAAATCCATCTTGGAAGAAGTACAGCCAGAATGCTCCTTAGAAGCAAAAATGGCAAAACTTCATCTCAGGTGCTTTGGAGATGTTATCAGGGGGGACCAGTCTCTGCAGAAAGACATCATGCTTGGTAAAGCAGACGGTCAGAGAAAAAGAGGAAGGCCCTCAATGAGATGGATTGACACAGTGGCTGCAACAATGGGGTCAAGCTTAACAGTGATTATAAGGATGGCCCAGGACCGGGCAGTGTTTCTTTCTGTTGTACATAGGATCCCTATGAGTTGGAACCATCTTGATGTCACCTAACAACATCAACGATATATCAGTAAATGGAGCCCTGGTGCAACAGTGACTAAGCATTCAGCTGCCAACCAAAAGGTCAGCAGTTGAAATCCACCAGACACTCCTTGGAAATCCGATGGGGCAGTTCTACTCTGTCCTATAAGTTTCTAATGAGTTGGAATTGACTCAACAACAACGCATTTGTTTTTTTGTTTTTTTGTATCAATAAATACCCAATTCACTGCCATCAAGTAGATTCCAACTCATAGCAACCCTACAGGACAGAGTAGAACTGCCTCGTAGAGGTTCCTAGCAGCGCCTGGTAGATTCGAACTGCTGACATTTTGGTTAGCAGCTGTAGCACTTAACCACTATGCCACTAGGGTTTCCCACACATACATACATACATATACATATATATATTTGTTGTTATTGTGTGCCATCAAGTCAATTCTGACTCACGGAGACCTATAGGACAGAGTAGAACTGCCTCATAGAATTTCCTAGCCTGTAATCTTTACGGAAGCAGATTGCCACATCTTTCTCTTCCATGGAGCAGCTGTGGATTCGAACCACCAATGTTTTGATTAGCAGCTGAGCTCTTAACCATGGCACCACCAGGGCTGCCTTTATGTATATAACTGTACCTAAAAAAAAAAAAAAAGAATTAGAAGAGATATATCCTACTAATACTAATCAAAAGAAAGCTAGAATGGGTCTACCAATATTTGACAAAGTAGATTTTAGAGGGAAGGATATTGCCAAGGATAAAGAGGTCCATTTTTTTATAATGATAAAGAGGTCAATTCATCATGAGGATAATCCTTAATGTTTATATACCTGATTAAAAAAAAAATTAGATAGCAGAGTTTTAATACATATGAAGTAAAAACTAATACAACTGCAAGGAGAGATATACAAATCCACAATTATAAATGAAACTTTAAACACCCCCTCTCAATAACTGATAGAACAAGTAGATAATCAATAAGGACTTGATTACCAACAAGCTTCACCTAATTGTCCACTAAAGACCACGCCACTCAATAAAAGAAGAATACATAGATCATTTACCAAGGTAAACCATATTCTAGGCCAGGGTCAGCAACGTACAATCAGAAGGTCAAATATGGCCCACTACCTGTTTTTGAAAGTACAGTTTTATTAGAATACAGTCATGCCCATTCATTTACCTATTGTCTATTGCTGCTTTTGTGCAATAACAGCGGATTTGAATAGATACAACATAGACCATCTGGATTCAAAATCTAAAATATATACTATTTGAGCCTTCATGGAAAAAGTTTGCCAAACCTCACTTCTAGGTCATAAAATGAATTTCATAAATTTAAAAAGATCCAATTCATATAAATTATGCTTCATGATAATGGAATTAAATTAGAAATGAATAGCAGAAAGATAATTGGAAAATCCCAAATATTTGGAAATTATATAATACACTTCTAAACATCCCATCAGTTGGAAAAAAAAAAAAAAAAGATAATTCAATCCCCATTTCCTATTCCTTCATTTTTCTATTAAGCAACGGAAAAAATAAAAATTTTAAAAAGAAACATATTTGAGCCACAAAGCCCTATAAATTATTCTGTCAAATGAATGGGAAACAAACAAAAGAATAGACTTTATTCAAAGAAAGATAGTAAATTTAGATAGGAAGAGGTAAATTAGAAAGTATTTTGAATGGAATGCAAGTGAAAACACAATATCTCAAAATTCATGAGATGCAATTATGGCAATTCATAGAAGGAACTAAATGTCTAGATTAGGAAACAGGAAAATTACCGAATCAATGGCCCCAGTTTACTCCTTAAAAATCAATGTAGTGTGTTTCCTGACCCTGTTGTTGTTAGGTGCCGTTGAGTCGGTTCCGACTCATAGCGACCCTATGCACAACAGAACGAAACACTGCCCAGCCCTGAACCATCCCCACAATCGTTATGCTTGAGCTCATTGTTGCAGCCACTGTGTCAATCCACCTCGTTGAGGGTCTTCCTCTTTTCCGCTGACCCTGTAGTCTGCCAGGCATGATGTCCTTCTCCAGGGACTGATCCCTCCTGACAATATGACCAAAGTATGTAAGCCATCCTTGCTTCTAAGGAGCATTCTGGTTGTACTTCTTCCAAGACAGATTTGTTCGTTCTTCTGGCAGTCCATGGTATATTCAATATTCTTCGCCAACACCACAATTCAAAGGTGTCAACTCTTCTTTGGTCTTCTCTATTCATTCTCCAGCTTTCACATGCATATGATGTAATTGAAAATACCATGGCTTGGGTTAGGCATACCTTAGTCTTCAGGGTGATGTCTTTGCTCTTCAACACTTTAAGAGGCCCCTTGCAGCAGATTTGCCCAATGCAATGTGTCTTTTGATTTCTTGACTGCTTCTTCCAAGGCTATTGATTGTGGATCCAAGTAAAATGAAATCCTTGACAACTTCAATCTTTTCTTCGTTTATCATGATATTGCTCATTGGTCCAGTTGTGAGGATTTTTGTTTTCTTTATGTTGAGGTGTAATCCAAACTGAAGGCTGTGGTCTTTGATCTTCATTAGTAAGTGCTTCAAGTCTTCTTCACTTTCAGCAAGCAGGGTTGTGTCATCTGCACAACGCAGGTTGTTAATAAGTCTTCCTTTAATCTTGATGCCCTGTCCTTCTTCATATAGTCCAGCTTCTCAGATTATTTGTTCAGCATACAGATTAAATAGGTATGGTGAAAGAATACAACCCTGACACACACCTTTCTGACTTTAAACCAATCAGTATCCCCTTGTTCTGTCTGAACAACTGCCTCTTGATCTATTTAAAGATTCCTCATGAGCACAATTAAGTGTTCTGGAATTCCCATTCTTCGCAGTGTTATCCATAGTTTGTTATGATCCACACAGTCAAAGGCCTTTGCATAATCAATAAAACACAGGTAAACATCCTTCTGGTATTCTCTGCTTTCAGCCAGAATCCATCTGACATCACCAATGATATCCCTGGTTCCACGTCCTCTTCTGAAACTGGCCTGAATTTCTGGCAGTTCCTTGTCGCTATATTGTTGCAGCCGTTTTTGAATAATCTTCAGTAGAATTTTGCTTACGTGTGATATTAATGATATTGTTCTATAATTTCCACATTTGGTTGGATCACCTTTCTTAGGAATAAGCATAAATATGGATCTCTTCCAGTCAGTTGGCCAGGAAGCTGTCTTCCGTATTTCTTGGCATAGATGAGTGAGTACCTTCAGTGCTGCATCTGTTCGTTGAAACATCTCAATTGATATTCCATCAATTCCTGGAGCCTTGTTTTTCATCAATGCCTTCAGAGCAGCTTGGACTTCTTCCTTCAGTACCATCGGTTCCTGATCATATGCCACCTCTTGAAATGGTTGAACATCGACTAATTCTTTCTGGTATAATGATTCTGTGTATTCCTTCCATTTTCTTTTGATGCTTCCTTCATCGTTAATATTTCCCCCATGGAATCCTTCACTATTGCAGCTCGAGGCGTAAATTTTTTCTTCAGTTCTTTCAGCTTGAGAAACGCCGAGTGTGTTTTACCTTTTTGACTTTCCATCTCCAGCTATTTGCACATGTCATTATAATACTTTATTTTGTCTTCTCGAGAGGCCCTTTGAGGTCCTGACCCTAGAAAGGGCAATTGACCTTAGTCTTTAAAGAAACTCTTGGGCTGAGGGCATTACCTAGAAAGGGACTCTGCTAAGACCTCTCAGCCACCAATATTCTCAGCACGTGGGGGAATAGATGTCTTAGTTCTGAAAACTGGGTGAGAAGTGCACCCCTACATCTACTACATAACATGTGGATAAAATTATCTGCCCAATTCTGTCTAGCTTACATGATTCACCAGCACTCTGATGGAGTCAACGTCATTGTAAAGAATAAATGCTGTAGTTGAAAAGGCAGAAAAAGTTCATGCCAAATGCAGAGTCAGGTATATCCCCTCAGCCCTGGCAGGAAAATAAATCAGCCATTTACAACTTTGCAAAACCCAACATGCTGTGAAGTTTTGTCAACTGGACCACGAAAAAAAAATTGACCGTCTTCGACAAAGCAATTAAAAATGAAAATTGGTGCAACTGAAGTCCAAACACAATAAGCTTCAAGAGCAGAAGAAATGTGGAGATGAAAGTTTTTAGGATTTAACTCTCTCTCCTTTTTTTTTTTTAATAGCTTTTGAATTTCATATCATTTTGAAAAGTTGGGGATTGACTGCACTGGATCAGGCTTAACTTAAAGGCTGCTTAATATTTGGAACAAATGACAAAGGCTGATTAAGTGCCTCAGGCCCTGAGAATAGTGAGCTCAGGGCATGTAAGAAGCCAGTGTGGATTCCGCGAGTGGTAGCAGTGTGATTCTAACGAAATTTTCTCTTTGTTCCTAGCTGTTTTTTCTTCAGTAATTACAGAACAAAAGTTGTGCAATCTGCATTTAACTGTTCCTTCATTATCCTACTAAGCAATGGTAAAAATAAAATTTTTGAAAAGATACCATAGCTAAGCCACAAAGTCTTATGGGCTATTTTGTCAAATTAACAGGAAATAAACTAAAAGAAAGAAAGTTAGCAAATTTATATAGGAAGAGCAAACATTGAGAAATTTTGTAAGAATTCAGAAAGCAACTGCAGGGGTGAAGAGGGAGTCCAGTCAAGGCAGCAGCAAGAAGTAAAGACCACACCTCAGCAAGAAAAACTGAATGTGTGAGGTGTTTCTAGCAACACATCTTCAGAACATGTTGTCTGAGTCCATTGGGTTAGTTGCTTCTTGACGCTTTTCTTGCATCATATTTCAAATATCTACACAGCTGCCTGATCCCTTATTTGGACCAGTACAATCAGCATATGTTTATCGTTTGGGTTCTATGCTTGGTTCAGTGGAAGACACACAAATACGTCAGCAATAGCTAACACATTTTGAGCAATTACTATGGGTTTGACTCTTTACATAGATTTTATTTAACCCTAACAGTAGCCCCTTGAGGATGAGCCTATTATTGTTTCCATTTTGTGGATGAAAAGGCTGAAGTTCAGGAACACTAAGTAACTTGCCCAAGGGTATGAGGTTGCAAGCTAGAAAGGACAGACTAGAACCATAGCAGGTCTGACTGCAGAATGTGGACTTTTAAACATTATCCTCTATATTGTTCAGAGTATAAGAAGAGATTCATTTTTTTGTTGTTGTTGCTGTTAATTGCGGTATGTGTATGTATATATATATATATATCACAAAACATTTACAATTTAAACCTTTTTTACACATACAGTTCAGTAACATTATTCTGATCATCATATTGTGCCACCATCACTACTATCCGTTTCCAATTTTTTTATCACCCTTAACAGAGGCTCAGTGCTCCATAAGCAACATCTCCATCTTTCTCCTCCATTCCACCCCAGATCACCACTGATAACTTTGGTCTCTATATTTTCTTATTCTAGATATTTCATATAAGTGAGATAATACAATATTTGTCATTTTGTATTTGACTTATTTCGCTCAGCATAACGTTTTCAAGGTTCATCCACATCGTAGCATGGATCAGGACCTCATTTCTCTTTATGCCAAAGGAATATTCCTTTCTATGTAGGTATCACATTTTGTTTATCTATTCATCTGTTGATAGACTTTTAAGTTGTTTTGATCTTTTAACTATTGTGAACAGTGTTACAATGAATATTGGTGTACAACCGTCAGTTTGTGTTCCTGCTTTCAATTCTTTTGGATATATTCCTAGGGGTGGAATTGCTGGACCATATAGTGATAAGCAGTTTTGTTTACAAAAGCTTCTAAAAAATAAAATACCTAGGAATAAATTTAACCACAGAAGTGAAAGACTTGTACACTGAAACTACAAAATATTACTGAAACAAATTAAAGAAGACTTAAATAATTGGAAGGACATTCTTTGTTCATGAATTAGAAGATTTAGTATTTTTAAGATGTCAATACTACTGAAAGCAATCTATAGATTCAATGTAATCCCCATCAAAATCCCAATAGCCTTCTTTGCAGAAATGGAAAAACCAATCTTTAAATTCACATGGAACTGCAAGGGGTTCTAAATAGCCAAAGCAATCTTGTAAAAGAACAAAGTAGAAGGACTCACACAACCTGATCTCAAAATATACTCTAAAGCCATAGTAATAAAAACAGTCTGGTACTGGTATAGCACTTTGTTGCCATCAAGTTGATTCCAACTCATAGCGACCCCATAGGACAGAGTAGAACTGCCACATAGGGTTTCCAAGGAGTGGCTGATGGATCCAGACTGCTGACCTTTTGGTTAGCAGCCGAGCTCTTAACCATTGTGCTACCAGGGCTCCAGTACTGGTATAGGATCGACAAATTGACCAATGGAATGGAATTTTGAGTCCAGAAATAAGCCCATACATTTTGGTTAATAAATGGTGCTGTAACAACTGCATTTCCACATAACAAAAAAAAAAAAAAATGGAACTGTACCCATACCTCACACCATATAATGAAATTAACTCAAAATAGGTCAAGGATCTAAATGTAGGAGATAAAACCATACAACTCATAGAAGAAAATATAGGGGAAATGTTATGGAATCTAGTACTTAACAATGAAGTCTTAGATATGATACCAAAAGCATGAGCAACAAAAGCAAGTAGATAAATGTCAACACACAGGTGTGGTCTATGCCTTCTCTCTCCTGTTAACTCCACCAGTAAGGATGAGTAAGTATGCGTCCTCTCCTTGGCTCACATGTAACAGAAACATAGGGGCAATGTTACGGAACCTAGTATTTAACTATGGAGGCTTAGATATGATACCAAAAGCATGAGCAACAAAAGCAAAACAGATAAATGGGACTTCACCAAACAAACGAAAATAACAAACACAACTTTTGCTTATCAAAGGACTTTATCAACAGAAAGAACGGAAAGACAACCTACAGACTGCGGATTTCTCATTCTCACCCTTGTGCTTTTGATAAGGTTGATGCATTCCCTAAGCTAGTTATCTTATGATGTTCCCTTAGTCATGTAATTGTTTCATAGATGAGTATGTAACATACTCAAAACTAATGTTAATCAAAGAAAAACTTACTGGGAATTCTGGAAAAGCAAAGTTTCCACTTCACCCTCTGGGAGTTACCAATGGAAACCTTCTTTATAGTCTTCAGGGCTTGGTAGAGGAACAATAAGACACTTGAAAGTCCTACAGCCTTTTTCTTACTAGCAGGATAAAGCCAGTATTTATTTGTTAAAAATCTTACTACACCCATTGACTTCAAGGAAAAGTAATTTCAGCAGTTTAGCATAGAGGGGATTTTACTTTTGCTTTTCTAATGAATTATGCATTCGGCTTAAAGGATGCCAGGGAGGCTTTACATGAGAAGTATACTCAATAGGCATACACGACAAAACGCGTTTTGCTGTTTGCCTGGTCTTCTGGTTTTATGTTTAAACCTTTAATTTAATTTTCCCATTAATATATAAAGCTTGACTGTGCACAAAATGTCACAATATTAAGGGAGGCTTTCATGGCATTTAAATTACATTTCCCTCCTGTTTTACCCATTTATATTAAGGGGAAATTTTCAAATGAAGTAAAATATAACGTTTAGGCATAAATGAGACAGGAGACCCAAACCAAAGCAGTGTCATTTGCTACAAACAGTCTCATATTCTGTTAGCAAGCTACAACTTCTCTTCACTGCTTTTGGGGATGAGTAGATGGCAACTTGCCAAGGAAATTGTCATTGAATTTACCAAAGACCACTTCCAATTTATGACACTTGTGCTGGACTCCTCTTTTACACTGAGTCTTTAATCTCTTCCTCTGAACTCAGAAATCTTTGTCAGTATGAAAGTCATTAATTTTAATTATGGAACTCTTTGTTTTTTACACTTGCAAGAAAATGAGGATTAGTCTCAATAATGTTCATTAAATAAATAGAGCAAATTAAAATTTATAATACATCACCAGATAGATCTAAAGTGATCTCATCAAAAGTCTATTAGCTGGCAAGGAGGGAATTGTCTCAGTGAGTTATGGTAAAAGATATCCCCAGAACCCAGGAAAAAGTATTTGTTTTCTGAGCTAGTCTTTTTGGTTGATTTTTTAATTTAAACACTTCCATTATAACATTAAAACGGAGGTAAAGATTACATCAACTTTACAGACTTTTGGTAAAGTAATAACTAAGTTACCCTAATTACAACCTGTATTTGAATAGCTTTTGGCAGTGTGCAACACACTTTTATACCTCTTTTGAGTGGTCTATGAGCAATAGTATATATTTTAGACCTACACAGACTGGATTACAACCCTACCTCTACTACTTATTAGCTTTCGCTTCAGGCAAGTAACTTCAATTCTCCTAGCCTCAGTTATCAAATCTTTAAGGATAATTCCAACTTTGTGGGTGACGTGAAATTGAAATAAAATAACACGTGAAAGATGGTACTCACACAGCTTGGAACATAATATGTATTTAGTAACTTATACTCTGCTATTATCTTTTCTGATTTTCATGTTCTAGGCCTGCCCAGCCTTAAGAATCTGAGGTGACTCATTCAGTTAACTGGATGCTGGTGATAGAAGTGAAAGTGGGTCTATACCTTATTCTATACTACTCTTTAATATATACACAAGGACAGTATTTGACAAATAGGATTTTAACAATAATTTAGCTCTTCGACTCTTCTTCAGCTTACAGAGAATTAGCAGTACTATCACAAACAGAAAAAGCATAATGAATGTGCTATTTTTCCATGAACTTCACACTTGCTTGTTTATAATTCCCTATTTCCAAACCACTTGATATTTACAGGGAGGTGAAGATGATTCTTGAGTAAGCCACGTGAGCCTTCTGTTTTCTGATCTAAGTTTTCTAAAGGAGAAAAAAGTTAAGATTTGAGAAGGTTGAGCCACTTACCTAAGATTATAAAGGAAAAATATGTTTGGAGCTCCATAAAATACAGAGCTTTTCATACCCCACCTTTTGCTCTGAATTGTTTTTAAATCATTAGGGTAACAAATTAATATAAGGTGAAAATGTGATAGAGAAAGTACGTATGAGAATTAGGTGAGCAATTTTTGAGGAACTATCTTCTCCCCTCCCCTTCTTTCTTTCTTCATTATAGGGAGCCAATTTCAGTAATCGAACCCAGAAACACAGCTGATTCCAGCTCCTCTCCCAGGCAGGGCTTCAAATGTGGACTGTTATTAAAGTTTACCTCTGGGTATTCCTTTTTTTTTTACTCTTTACTCTTCCTAGGAGTCCCTGGATGGCACACATGGCTAAACAGTCAACTACTAGCTGAAATGTTGGCAGTTTGAGCCCATCTAGAGGTTTCTCAGAAGACGAGTCAGGCAATCCAGTTCTGAAAGGTTACAGTTTTAAAAACCCTGTAGAGCAGTTCTACTCTGCACGCATAGTGTCGCCCTGAGTCAGAATCAATTCGACAGCAACCAACAACCTCAACATTTTCTTAGCTATCACCTCTTATGACCTTGGCCTCATTTCCAAGGACATTTCCTACATAAATGTCTTCCACACTGTTCCCTCCTCCTCTCAGGAGGTTGACTGCAAAGATTTATTGCTATTTAACCTCTTATGTCTCAGTTTCTTCATCTGCAGATGGGGACAGCAATACCTGCATATTTCACTGGATTGAGACAAATGCTAAAGGACAGAGAACGTTAAAATAAAATGTTACATGTAAATAAACTGAAAATGTATATTTACATGTTTTCTTCTTAGTAAATTTCCATCAACATTTAAATGATAATTAAAAACATCAACGAGAGCCTCTCTTTTCCCTCAGATTATGCTATCAAGCAGGCCAAGGACAGTATTCTCTAACAGTTCTAAGGAGGTAAATAGTTTTGGAATCTATAGGGAAGTTCCTGAGTAAACAACTAATTTAGTAGCAGGATATGGCCTACCTGGCTTAGAAAGAAGCTGGAGAAACCACTGATTTCTCCTCAGCATGTCACCACCAAACCCACTGCCAAACCCACTGCCGTCGAGTCCATTGTGACTCATAGCGACCCTATAGGATAGAGTAGAACTGCCCCATAGAGTTTCCAAGGAGCGCCTGGCGGATTTGAACTGCCGACCTCTTGGTTAGCAGCCATAGCACTTAAACACTATGCCACCAGGGTTTCCTCATGTCACCACATACACTCCTAAATAAAATAACTAAAACAGTGTCAAATAGCCCGACTTTACAAATGATACAGGTTTGCAATTGGAGTAAAAAAATATATATATATTTATTTATTTGTTTTTTTAATTGGAGTAGCGCCTGCTTTTTTCAAACAGCTCCACTTTCCCATCGTGTTCAACATAAAGATCCCAAAATCAGCTTCAGCTGTGATATCAATTCGATTTTTCATCAAAAGTGCCCCAAATCCTTTATTCAGTCAATAAATAATAAAAAACAATATGACCACACATTTCAGTTTTCATCCATGGTGAACTTTTCACACAATTGATGTTTCCAAAATGTTATACACACACACACATATAATTTTTATAGTATATAATTATTATGTTTTATATAATAATTTAAACTATAGTTAAAATTATTAATAAAAATATAAGAAAATATCTATTAAGAGCTATTTCTCCCTTTCCCTCCATGTTGTTTCTATAATGCCAAAAATGAAAATTAGAAAGGGCAAATAGCCTAGCTTATTTAATCAAGTCTGTGAGGAGAAATATTCAAAAGAGTTGCTTGGTATCTGGTATATAGTCCAGGAATTTATTTCTTTCATCAATTATTACTTTGGATTTTTGAAAACATGGCTTCTATGCCGGTAAGTAGCAGCATGATTACCTTCTGAAACAGAAGATTGTATTTTAAGTAAGTAACTTGAGCATCTCAGGTAGCGCACCTTTATGTCAGAGGTTCCCATCATTGTGGCACCTGTCTCTGAAAGATGAGAGGGAACCCATTGCTACCTTTGCTGCATATCATATCATAAGGCAATTTTGCTTTTCTCCCTTTCTTCTGGAAGCACTCCTAGCCCACAGAGTTGGAGAGAAAGAACAGATATCCCATTGATCGGAAGTTCACCTACTTAAATGTGGTAGTCTCATGGCGTGTAAAGAATTTTTGCTTCAGGTAAGAATGCATATCCCGCTGCTTATACCTTTTGGTGTTTTTGTTGCTGGGAACTGTGTTTCTCTAATAATATCATTTTTTGTTAATTTTCAGTGGATAATAATAATGGCCGTAATGAAAATGGCATCCTAAGCACTATACATATGTTAATGCATTTAGTCCTCAAAACAACACTATGAGATGAATAGAATCATTAGCCTTGTTTTAAAGACAGAGAAAATGAGTCCAAGACTTGTTATATAATTTGTTTAGAAGAGTCAGGTAATACGTGTCAGAACTGTGATTCAAACCTGGCCAGCCTGGCTCAAGAGAGGCTGGCACATTTCAAATATCATGGGGAGGGAAGACCATACTGAGAAGCTGACATTTGAACAAAGATTTACAGAAGCTGAAAAAGTGAGGTCTATTTCTTAGGAAACAGCATTTCAGGCAAAGGGAAGGGCAAGTGCAAGGACCCTGAGGCAAGAGCGTGCTTACGTGAGAGAGAAAGGAGTCAGAGATGATTCCAAATGTTTTTGTGAGCAACTGGAAGAGGAAAGTTGCTGTTATTCAAAGTGGGGAAGGTTTTGGTGGCACAGGTTTTATGGGAAGATCAAAAGTTCAGTTTTGAACAGGTTAATGATCAAGGCAAAAATCTAATTAGAGCGGCTTATGGATAGTGAACGAGACACTGTAGCTTCAGTGATGGAATACTTGCCTTCCGTGTGGTAGACCGGAGCTCAACTTCCGGCCAATGCACTTCATGTGCTACCACCGCCCATCTGTCCCTGGGGGCTTGTATGTTTCTCCGATGCTAAACAGATTTTACTGGAACTTCCTGACTAAGACACACTAGAAAGAAAGGCCTGGCAATCTACTTCCAAAAATCAGCCAATGAAAACCCTATGGATTCCAATTGTCTCAGTCTGATCCTGAGCATGGTGCAGGACTGAGCAGCATTTCCTTTCATTGTGCATGGAGTTGTCATGGATCAGGCCAACTCAATGGTGGCAGCTAACAGCACCAACAACAGAAATGATGAATAATGTTTCCGAAACTGCACAACTAAGATTTATCAAATAGCACTTCCATGGAGTCCCTGGATGATAAAAACAGTTAATGTACTTGGCTGCTAACCAAAGGGCTGGTGGTTCCAGTCAATCTGAATGTGCCTCAGGAGAAAGGCCTGGTGATATAGTTCTGAAAAACCAGCCATCGAAACTCCATGAAGCACACATCTACTCTGTCACACGTGGGTCAGAATCGCTTTGACTGCAACTGGTTTTTATGATTACCTTTATTGATTATTATTATTATTATTATTTTTTTATTGATTACCTCCAACCAGTGCATAGTTTTCTAAGAATGGGAAATTTTTAAAGCGATGAATAATTCCTGAATAAAATATAGAATTCAGTTAAAAAAAAGCAAAAACCTGAAAGATATTGAATAAATGGGCAAAGAAACATTGAGAGAGAAAAGAGAGATTTAAGCAAGGTGCACACCTTGGAAGGATGGAATGGATAAAAGAAAGTGATTGGGTCATATTTTCTTACTTGAAAGTACAGACACCCAATTCAACCAAACCTGGAAAAAAAAAAGGGGAGGGGGAGATTTATTGGCTGACACAACTGAAAATTTAGGCATACCTAAATCCATGTGCTCCATGCAATTGTCTGAACTCAGTCAAGATCCATCCCCCAGCTCTGTTATCCTCTGTGTTGGCTAAAATTTCAGGCAAGCTCCCCAATCATGCTCTCGGTGGCTCTAGGCTTTCCTCTAACAATCTCTGTGTAAAGGGTTTTTCTTTCTCAATAATTCCTGTAGGTTGCATTATTAATTTTGATCAGTGTGGCTTATGCTTTATAAAGGCCAAGAACCATTTACTGTGGCCATGGGGGTGGATTAACTAGATTTAGGGCTCCTCTTCCTCTTGAAGGTGCCATAGTGAGGTCGGCTCTTTCCAAACCACAGGGATTGAGAATTAAGTGGAGAGTTGTCCATAAGAAAATTAAGGGGAGTGGGTACTGAGTGTGTAAAAAAATAGATGTCCATTCAAACGAAGAAGAAAGAAGACTTGCAAAAAGGAAGAATGGAGACAAGTAGTCATGTAGCATTTATTGTGTACTTTACCTGGATACATGCACATTTTCTCGTTTAATACTCAAGAGAGCCCCAACAGGCAGGTGCTTATGTTGAGGAAAGCTGAAGAAAGGGAGAGGAACTCTTAATACTTACTTCAGAAAAAACATGCCCCAGTAGGAAATTGGAGTCGTTGGGTGGTGCAAACAGTTAACGTGCTCAGTTGCTAACCAAAAGGTTGGAGATTAGTTTGAGCCCACTCAGAGGTGCCATGAAAGAAAGGCCTGGCAATTTACTTTTGAAAAATTAGCAATTGAAAACTTTATGGAGCCAAGTTCTACTCTGACACAGATAAGGTCACCAGGAGTCAGAGGTGAGTCAATGATACCTTTTTTTTTTTTTAATCTATATAATATTAAAATCAGCAGCCATGAAAACAGCCCATGGCAAATAAATATAACAAAAAGCTGTACTCTAGAGCCTTCCTGATTTAATTTCCCCAGTGAGTGAACTTCTTAGCTTCTGAGGGTGAGCAAAGAGTAGTCATATGGCTGTGAGGGATGGTGGAGGAGCTCTGCTGGGGTGGGGGGAGTGAGGTGATAATTGCGTCTTACATAGTCTTTCAAGCAATCTTCCAAATTCAGCCTTCTGTCTCTCCACCGCCTTTAGAATTACACTGCACCTCCAAATCCTGAGCCTCTCTAAGTTTTTATGGCAAACACTGACTCGTTTCTCATCGCCTGCTCCACTTTAGGCAGATAGGTTCCAGCTTTTTCTGCTCTGCAAACACATTGCCACCCTGCCATTCATTTCCTTCGTTCACAGTGTTGCTGACATCTCTCCTCTGGGGTCTTCTCCTCTGTTATATTTTCTTTTTCTTTGTCGACTGACATCTCAGTTTTCTCACTGTCATTTTTTCCACTGGCATTTTTGAGAAGGAGGAGACATAAACTTGTATATTCAATCTACTTCATTTGACCGGAAGCCCTCTCATCCATTTCTACAAGCATCTATTTACAAGTCTAATAGTTGGTAATATTAAACACTGCTATTATATTCCCATTATTGGTACAAAACCCTGCTTCTCAATCTCAATAAACATCACCCTCCCCAAGATGTAGGTATACCAGCCTTTTAACTCTGCCAACATCCATAAATTAAAACATATACTTTAGCACAAGTGCTACCCCTTCCTTATTTGAGCACCTTGTTTTTATGATTGCTCCAACTCTGAAATATCACTATGTATCAAACAGAATTTGGATCCGATCACATTGAAGATAACAGAAAATACATAGTAAATCTTAGACACAGTGATCTGAACGGTGAACACTTATGTTTACAAGCTCTTAGATAAGGTGATTGATTGAAAGTTAAGTTCTCATTCTACCTGGAGTTTTCTAATGTACTCCTCTGAAGTTAAACCCACAATTGCCCCATCTATGTAAAGCACACATTAGACTTAATGAAAGACTACAAAGCCTGGTGTAAAGAAGTGCAGTGATGAAAATGCCATGTATCTCTCCACGAGCCTTTAATATATCAGAACGAATATACATTTGGGAAGGAAGGACACTGATTCATAGAAGCGGAGAAAATGCAGCTTGGAGCGGCCCATTTCTTTTAGCTGTCAGTGAATTTTTTGTTCTTGGTTTCCTTTGTTTTATAGCTTTCTTTTGCTCCATAAAATATCTTGACATACTGCAGGAGACCTCTGGCTTGCTATCTATTCCATTTTTTTTAGAGTAAGTGAGATGCCATTTTGAAAGGCACTGAGGCATCACTGTTAAATTACACCCACTGCTTGTGCAGACAGCCATGTGGTAAGCTCACTCCTACTTACTTGTTCAACTTTAATTTATTTCCAGTTTAGGAGAGCGATGGTGATCACCACTATATGACAGATTTGATACATAGATTAGGTAAACGCATACATGGATAGTCTTCCGTATAAGGACAAATTATTACTGTATATCTTACAGGTCAGCAATTTTACTGGGAATTCAGGTATTCTAATCAAATAAAGGAGCCCTGTTGACACAGGGGTTAAGCATTTGACTACTAATCAAAAGGTCAGCAGTTTGAATCCACCAGCGCCTCCTTGGAAACCCTATGGGGCAGTTCTACTTTGTCTTATAGGGTCTCTATGAGTCGGAATCGGCTCAACGGCCACATAGGCAAATAAAGGATATGTAATAATAACTCAGATTATAGGTTAATAATCTAGCATATTGATGGACATACAAAAAAACCAAAGCCAAACCTCTTGCCATTGAGTCGATTCCAAATCATAGCAACCCTATATATTTGCTCAGTAAGTGTTAATTACCTTATTAAATACCGTTAGCACTTCTCACTTTCAGGACTTTGTACCAGTTGTTCCACTGCCTTAAATGTCCTTTCTTCCAGGTATTGGGATGGATGGCTCTTCCTATCTTTCTATTATTAGCCTAACCGTGTCTTTCCCAGAGATCTCTCCACTGATCACCCAGTTGATATTGGCACCACCCCCAGAGACACCCTCTCTCACAACACCCATTTTATTTTCTCTCTTGTATTCATCAGAGCTTGAGATTGTCTTGATTATTCACTTAGTCATACGATAGAAAGCAAGAAATCTGTTACATCCTCTATCTTTCCCTAGAACTGGGCCTGGAATGGAAGCCCTGGTGGAGTAGTGGTTAAGTGCTACGGCTGCTAACCAAAAGGTCGGCAGTTCAAATCTGCCAGGTGCTCCTTGGAAACTCTACAGGGCAGGTCTACTCTGTCCTATAGAGTTGCTATGAGTCGGAATTGACTCAACGGCAGTGGGTGGTGGTGGTGGGCCTGGAATATAATAGGTATACGTGTGTCTCTACATTACACTGAGAAAGGGATCTTGTCCGGTTTGTTCATTGAGGTAGTTTAATGCTTAGCATGAGGCTTGCACATAGTGTGTCCTCCATATGTACTGAACTAATGAATGACTCTCCTCTGGTACCCTTACCTTTCTACAGTTTATTATTTAATTGAGTTGAAGTTTTACAAGTAAAATACCCCTCTCCTAGGTATTTGCACGATTAATAAAAACAAGGATGGCGAGACTGCATCTTACGTACTTTGGACACGTGATTAGGAGGGATAAGTCCCTGGAGAAGGACATCATGCTTGGTAGAGTGCAGGATCAGTGAAAAAGAGGAAGAGACTCAATGAGAAGGATTGACACAGTGGCCGCAACAACGGGCTTAAGCATAAAAATGATTGCGAGCATGGCGAAGGATTGCAGTGTTTCGTTCTGTAGTACATAGGATCAGTACGAGTCAGAACCTACTCGAGGGTACCTAAAAGCAATAACAGCAACAATAAAAACTTACTTTCACACACAAAAACTGTTTTTGGAGGCTTTACTCTTATTTGCTGAGCCCTGAAAATAACACGAATGTCCTTCAACTAGTGAATGTATAAAGAAACTGTGGTATATTCATTTAATACAATATTACTCAGCAATGAATAAGAACAAAGTACTGAAGCACACAACATGGTGAATCTTAAATGCATCACATTAAGTGAAAAATGCCAGACTCAAAAGGCTACATAAGATATGACATTTATATGGCTCTCTGGAAATGCAATACTATAGGGCCAGAAAACAGATCAGTAATTGCCAGATTATGGTGGGGTTCACTAGGAGAGGCAGGATGAAGGTATTTTAAAGGGTGATGACACTATTCTATATCATGATTATAGTGGTGGTTACATGACTGTGTGGTTGTCAAAATTCATAGAACTCTACTCCAAAAAGAGTGACTATTACTTTATGTAAGTTATACCTCAATTTTTAAAAATAATATAGATGAGACATAATCCACTGCAGTTTAAAGGACTACTAGGCTGTTACACATAGCTGCCTAACTAGACTTGTCTTCTAGGCTCCACCTTCCCTACCCAGTTGATTCTCAACACAGTAGAGTTACACTATGAAAACACATCAGATCATTTCACTCCCTCATTGTCCCCCAACTCAGACTTTCATGGATGTACAAGGCCCTACTGGATCTATTACCCCACTGCTTCACAGACCTCTTATCACTCTCCCCCTCTTTCACTCTGCTCTAGCCAGAGTTGCCCCTTTGCTCTTCTTCAAGCATGTCAAGCACTGCCTGCCTTTGTAGTTGCTGTCCTCTGCCTGGATGCTCACCTCCCTAACATCCACAGGTTTGTTCCTTTGCTCTCCTCAGCGTTCTCTGCAAACATCGTCTTATCAGAGACATTTTCTTGACCACCCTATATAAATAATACTCTACCCCCCTTTCATGCTTTACTTTTCTGTGTAGAAAAATTTACTTTTTTAAAATCTGTATGCCTTCATTAAGATATGAACATAAAGTTTGAAGCTAAGTTTTATTCACTACTATTTCTCTTTAATTTAGGACAGTTCCTGGCACCTAGTATGTGCTAAATAAGTCATTATTCATTTGAATAAATAAATAATTAACTCATATGTTTTAGCAGAAACTAACTAGATTCTCTCAAAACCTGTTTTCTCTTCCTAGGTACACAGGTAATTCACACTGCCCAGCCAGCCTTGCATCTAGCAGTCATATGACCAGTTCTCATCAATGGAATATAAATGAAACAGATACTTTACTATTTGGCCTAGACAGCTATGAGCCAATTTTCTTTCTATTTGATATCTGCCTCTGGTTTATAGTTTTTTTTTTTTTTTTTCCTTATAATTGTGCTTATGGAGCCTGTTTAAGATAGCAAAGTCACAAAGATTCTTCTTCTGAAAGCTCCAAAATTTTATCATTTATGTTTAGGTTTATAATACATTTTGAGTTAAATTTTGTATATAATGTGAAGTAAGGGTTGAGGGTCACTATTTTCATACAGTACTATCAAGTCATTACATCTATTTTTCTTTTCCCCATTAAAATACTTTGGCATCTTTGTCAAAAAAATCAATTGACTATATATGCGTGAGTCTATTGCTTGACTTTCTACCCTATTCTATTGACCTGTGTGTTTAACATATACCAGAATCCCAATGTCCTGATGACAGTGGCTTTATCATAAGCATGATGTCAAATTATGTAAGTGCTTCAATAATATCATCATTTTAATATTTATTTTGGCAGTTATGGAATCTTTACCTTTCCATATAAATTTTAGAATACATCTGTCAATTTCTAAAACCACCTGCTTGGATTTTCATTGAGATTGAGTTGAATTTTTGTACATACATTTGGAGAATTAATATCTTAACAACATTGCATATTCTAATCCATGAGAAGAGTGTGTCTCTTTGAATTCATGAACAAGGCATATCTATCAATTTATTCTGATCTTTAGTTTTGTTCTACAATATTTTGTAGTTTTCAGTGTAAAGATCTTGCACATATTTTGTTAAATTTATCCCTAAGAATTTTCATGGGCTTTGATGATATTTTAAATGTTATTTTTAAATTTTCATTTTCCACCTGTTTGTTATTAATACATAGAATACAATAGACCTTATAACCTGAAATACTGCTAAATTTAATTAATAGGTTTATTAGCTTTTGCTAGATTCCTTAGGAGTTTTTACACATACAATTATGTTGTCTGCAGGTGAATATGTCGTCACTTCTTTTCAGTCTCCATGCCATATGCATATATATATATATCTTTTTTTGCCTTATTGTTCTGGTTAGGACATCTGTCTTAGATCACCTAGCGCTGCCATAACAGAAATACCACAAGAAGATAGCTTTAACAAAGAGAAGTTTATTTCTTCAAGTAAAGTAAGCTAAAAGTCCAAATCCAGGGTGTCAGCTCCAGGGAAAGGTTTACTCTCTCTGTCGGCCTTCTCGTCAATCTTGTCCCAGACTGGGAGCTTTTCTGTGCAGGGATCCCTAGTGTGAAGGACGCCCTCTGCTCCAGGCACTGCTTTTTTGTTGGTATGATGTCCCCAACTTTCTGCTTGCTTCCTTTCCTTTTATCTTTTGAGAGATAAAAGGTGGTGCAGGCCATACCCTGGGGAAAATTCCTTTACATTGCATCAGGGATGTGGCCTGAGCAAAGATGTTACATCCTGCCCTAATCCTCTTTAACCACAGGCAGAGATTATGATTTACAATGCATAGGAAAATCACAAAATGGAGAACAACCTCACATGACCTAATCAAGGTACACATATTTTGGGGGGACACAATTCAATCCATTACAACATCCAATACAGGTTTAATAGAAGTAGTGAATGTTAGCATCTTTGCTCTTTTTCACCATTAAGTATAATATTAAAGAATCCTTTTTGCTTTCTTTTATCATATGGAGGAAGTTCTTTTCTATTTCTAATTTGCTGAGATTTTTTTCAACATGAAAGGTTATAGAGTTTTCTCAAAATCTTTTCTCCATTATCCTCTTAATATGGTGAAGTGAGTGATTTTTATATGATAAACCAACCTTACATTCTTGGAATAAATCTTGTTGGTAATGATGTGGTATCCTTTGTACTTACCGATGAATTTGATTTGCTAATATTTTGCTAAGAATTTTTGCATCTATATCTTTGAGGGCTACTGGTCTTAAGTTTTTTTTACCCCTCCATCATAAACAGCTGGAAAGCTGGGCGATATATATGAATTAAATATTAAAAAAAAAAAAAAAATTATGTAACAGCAATCTCTGGGAAGAAGGTGAGCCAAAAGGTGAACTCTTTGATCGCCCCCAGGTTTCTGCCTGTAATCACCCTCCTGTCCAGGGAGGGTGTAGGGAGAAGAATCCCAAGCAGAGTGTGGTTGCTTTGCCGAATTAAGGAGAAAGAGGTGAAAGCTCAGGGAGCTGTAGCTGAAGAAGAGGGAGCTACACAAAGAAAGAGCTCCCTAAATCTGTGCAGGAATACCTTTGAGTCCTTGGCTGAGTACTAAGACATGCATAAGGTCCAGCTGAAAATTTCTGTGTTCAGATATTCTCTGCATTTTTCTCTGTTTAATGAAGTGTTTGGCATAATGGTGGTTTAACCTCGAGTCGTGTCTACTTGACCCAAATGAGGAGCTGAAAAGCATAAAATTTATTCAATCAGTTGATTGTTTTCATATGCTCAGCAAGTTTGTTTTCTCACTGAATTGGTGGTTCCTTTGTTCTCAAAGAAGCAGAAGACTGACCCCTAGAAACATCTTGTTTTAGCAACTGGATAGATGAGGTGATTAGGCATGATACGATCCTTTTCCAATTTTAATTTCAGCGATGATTACTGGCAGAAGGCAAGCAATATGTAGCCTCCACTTCAGGTGTGCTAACATATTGCTATTAAGGAACGCTACTCCTAGTCACCCAGGAGGAAAGTGATTGATCAAAATGTCAAATGATTTACTTCCAAAGTAAACTATAATTCCCTGCCTCAAATACCACAATGTATTTAGTAAAAAGAGATTATCATTAAAACTTGGAAACATACTATTCATAAATTGTGGTTTAAGGGAATATGGATGGCATAAACAGGTAAACACATTCAGTGCTTTCTCCACATCCATCCTTATTGTAAATAATTGTTCCAATTAGTGGTATCCAAATGCTGTACAAAGGCTTGGGTAAAGATGCAATTTAAAGCAATGAAAGCAAGGTTATTTTTTACACTCGGTGAAATAAATCCAAGTCAGGCAGGAAAGGGCCTTATGGAAGAGCAATAGAGATGCAGATGGAAAATCAACGTGAAAATGACATAAGCAAATTAGATTGACAGGAAGAAGACTACAATCTGGAGGCAAATGAACCTAATTCATATTACTGTCATCAATACTTAGTATTTAACAACAATGGACAATGACCCAGATCACTAGTTAATATGATTTGAATCAATCCCAAGATGTAGGACTTCTTTGATTGTATAGTGCAACTACTAGTAACAATAACAATAACAGAGAAATAATCACAGTGTGCCCCTCTTATTGACACTTAATGTCTAGTGTACTGTTTTAGCTTTATAATAACAGTATAATATTGTCTAAGAGTCCATGATCTGAAGGCAGACTGCCTTGAGTTCCAACGCTGACTCTGAAAATTAACCTCCTTAAGACTCAGTTTTTTCCACTGTGAAAATCAGCTAGTAAAAATCAAAATGAATGAATAAAGTACGGACGTTTAAGTAACTTGACAAATATCTTGGAGCTGGTTGATGATGGAATCAGGATTCAAACATGCAGTCAATTTCTAGAGTCTGAACTCTAGACACCAAGCTATACTGTCTTTCTCCTTCTAGGTGTTTGTGAGAATTTAGCAAAACTGCATGTGGGGCAAAACTTAGCCCAGTGTTTGGCATGCAACATTCAATAGCCTGTAGCTAGGAGGAGGAGTTAAGAGGGCAGGAGATGGAAGAGACCAGCAGGGGTTCAAAAATTTTTACTGTAAAAGGTCAGATAGTAAATATTTTAGGCTACACAGTTCATACATTCTCTATTCCAAATACTCATCTGTGGCATTGTAACTTGAAAACAACCATAAGCCATAAACAGCGCATAAAAGAATAGGCATGGCAGTGTTCCAATAAGACTTTATTTACAAAAATAGGCGTTAGGCTGGATTAGTCCCTCAGGCTGTAGTTTGGCATCTGTGTTAGAGAATGCCTTCCTCTGGCATGTTTTCTCTTTGTAAACAATGAAGGAGTGAGATCATATGATCTCATAGGCTCTTTCCAGCACTGATGGTCTTAGAGTCTATACTACAGACCCAATGTAATATCTGAAGATGATTTAGTGACTAGCAACTAGAATAAAATAAAATAAAACAATTAAATACTGACTCCAGGCATGGTGAGTATTGCTCAGACCATGGTGAAAACCTTGCCCGTGACCCTTCATTCTCTGCTCAAATCAGGATTATGTTTTTGTTCAAGGGGAGAATTTATATTGGCACCTGGAATCCTCCACACTTACCAGCCTCTGGCTTCCAGGCGACATTTGCAGTAAGGTGATTTTAAGTCCTTGTTTGCTTGCAAAAGTCCCAGAATATGCCTGTCTGGCCAATCTAATTACTAATGCCATCCCTTTTCACTATTCTAAAAGTGTCCCCGTTTTCATGAGAAATTATATGATCCCCCTCTTTATAGAAGATGAAACCCAATTCTATCGATTTCCACTTTGCTTTGAAGCTACACAATTTATCCACGAGGACAGAGCAAACACATTTAGATGAGTAATTCTTACCTAAGAGTCCCTCTAATTTAGCACACATTTATTGAGTATCTAATACATGCCATGCACCATGAAAGATACTGAGGATAAAATGTTCTGTCAAAGGTTTTCATTTTAGTTGTAGAGACAGATTGTCTCTGAAGGCTTATATGAACTCATTCTCCAAAAAATCTTTAAATTTAACAGGCAGGCTGTCTTTCTAAAATGTATTTTCTCCTTTGTTATGGATTCTACATGACCAAAACCTACATGAGGGCAGAGGCAGGGCACACATTTTCACCCTTGTCACAAGCGTCTTGTTATTCTTACTACGTGCTAAGTGAGCTCTAAGTAAACACTTGCAGAATGAATAACTTAGTACTAGTCAAAGTTTTCCTCATTAAGCACTGATTTTATTCCACGTTGCACAGAGAAAGGGAAGCGGATTATTTTACAATATTTAAAAGGCTTGTATGAATAGCTTCAAATAGTTATCTTCATATTTGATATCTATTTTTTATTGACAGCTTACTATACGCCAGGGGCTGGATTACAATTTTATATACTGTATAGGAGTTAATCCTCATAATTCCTCTATGGGGTAGAAACTATTATTTTCCCTATTTTGTGGATAATAAAATTTAAGCTCAAAGAATTTAGGGCATTTACCTAAGGTACCATAGCTTGTAAGTGGTAGAGACAGGATCCCATTCCTCATTTAATTCCCAGGAAGATTGAAAATATGAAAGCTGTTAGAGTACAGCTTAAAAAAAAATAGATACACACAAATTCAATAAGAGCTTAAACTGCTTAATTCAATAATACTGGTAACGCTATGGAAACCTTGGTGGTGTAGTGGTTAAGATCTTGGCTGCTAACCAAAAGGTCCGCAGTTCAAATCTACTAGACACTCTTTGGAAACCCTAGGAGGCAGCTCTGCGCTGTCCTATGGGATCACTATGAGCTGGAATTGACTCGACAGCAATGGGTTTTTTAACAGGTAACGCTATACAAATATTGCAAGGGTCATAATACTTAAAAAAATTTGCTGTTTTCCTGAAATTCACATTTAACTGGTTGTGCTATATGTTTATTTGCTAAATTTGGCAATATTATCTGTTATTCATTCTGGGTAGGATATTTGCTGTAGGATAGCATAAAAGGGTTCTAATGCAGTTTTCATCTCAGTTGTCCTACATCCATTCCTGTTTTCATGGTCCTAGGTATGTGCGGACATAGAAACATTTCTTGAGCAATTCTAGTCAAGTTCAAGGACAGTGTTGTTTATCCCCCACACCAGCAATCGTGGTGTGAATTAGTTTATATCAGCCAGAAACTATATGCACACAAATGCCCCTTGAGCAGTCAACATTACATTAAGTCCTTGTCCCCCACTGCATAAATTAATCCCTGAGTATAGTTCCTCTAGTTTTTTTTTTTTTTTTTGTGGTGATGAGATTCAGTGGAGAGTTCAGCTGTAAAAGTGAACTACCATATAAATTAGAGTGACAGCCATAAGCAGGTAAAATTCATGTTGACCCTCTGTGTGCAGAGGAGAACTGCCCCATAGGGTTTTCAAGTCTGTGGCCTTTCAGAAGTAGATCATCAGTCCTATCTTCTATGGATTCAGGCTACCGACCTTTAGCCTAGTGACTGAGTATTTAACTGTGCCACCCAAGGACTCCACTACTATATGCTAGCTACTGTGAAGCCTACCAGAAAAAAAGCCTGAGACTAATTCCTCACTCAAAGAGCCTATTGCCTCCTTGTAGAGAAATTGTTAACACCTAGAAATTGATTTTAAACATTTGTGTATAAAACTCCTTATGTAGGAAATATTTGTCAAGTTTTTTGTCCCCTAGACTTCTATTCCAACTTCCTAAAAGTAACCCAAATTTCCTTTGTAAAACCACCTTCCTTCATTTTAAACCAGATTTGTTTAAATCAATGATTTTAACACTTCACATATCCTGGTAACTAAATGATCTGCTCAAGGAAAGACAAATGACCTGTTTGAACCAGTAAGATGAGGAGAAACACTTGCTGGAATCTGTAGAAAGAAAAGCATTTTCTTTATTCTAGAAAAGCTATTTTCCCTCTTTCTATGGATTTGGTGGCTGGGGTACTGCGGATTTGGTGGTTTGAGTGGTCTCCCTTCATAAAGAGAGAAAGCCTGTAGATGTTTATCTACATGCGCCAATACATTTTTTGTTGGTTAAGCTAGTTTGGAGTGGGTTATATGTTGTCATTTGTAGCACAAAGATTTCTGATAGATATATCTTGCATATATTTCATTTATATTTCAGTTTGCACCTACCCTGAAAAGAAACATACATTAGGAGGTTTATCAGAAAACAGAAATGGAACACATACTAGATGTGTCATAAAGAAAAGGTATGTGTGTGGGGGGCGGGGGCGGGTGACTTAGTTACCTAGAGCTGCTGTAACAAAAAATACAACTGGGGGCTTTAAAGAACAGAAAATTTATTTTCTCACAGTTCAAGAGCTGAGGATTCAGGGTTGGCTCTAGGGGGAGATCCTCCTTTGTTTACTTCAGCTTCTTTTTGTTGTTGTTTGTTGCCATGGAGTTGATTCTGACTCATGGCAATCCCATGTATGCAGAGTAGAACTGTTGCACAGGGTTGTCAAGGCTGTAACCTTTCAGAAGCAGATTGCCAAGCCTCTTGGTGGGTTCAAACTGTCAATCTTTATTCTAGTAGTCAAGTGCTTAACTGAGTGTGCCATCCATGTATCCCACAATCCTTGGAGTTACGGAGCTTGTAGATGTATCAGCTTATGCATATGTCTTAATATGGTGTCCTCTTTCTATGTGTGTCTCTGTATCTATTGTCTTTTCATAATTCAGATCTATTTAGGTTTAGGATCTACCCTACACTGGTATGGCTTCATTAACATAACAGAAGGAAAAACTTTATTTCCAAAGAGGATCACATTCATAGGTACAAGGGCCAGGAATTAAACACATATTTTAGGGAGGCACAATTCAGTCCATAACAGGGGGCATTTGCATCTGAGATGGAGCCAGAACTGAGGTTCATATAAAAATGTTTACTGTGAAGTCTTTACACTGGTTATGCTTAGCTCAGGGACTTGCTGTAATCTACCTAGGCAGTGATGGAGAAGAATCAGCTTGTTTGTTTACACAATTCAAATTGTCTTCTAGCTAAATTTAAAAAAATTGCTCAGGAGAACCACAAATTATGAAAATCTAAAAAGTGTAAGTTAATAGGTAGAAGACTGATCACTGGGGTGGAGCTGTTAAGAAAAGCTTCCTGTAGTAGTTCAGACATGAGCAGGACCATGAGAGATGGAAATTCACATTCTAGGAAGGGGAAAAAGCATGAGCAAGTTTAGCCCTGGCAGTGAACTTATGTAGAGGACTGTGAAGAGATGAACAGGGATGACGTTGAGAGGAGTAATGGTGAGACATGGGGAGAAGATTATTTTGCAATGCAGGTTGTAAGGTAGTGTGCAAAACAAAACACAACAAAATCCTACTATTAAAAGTAGATGTTATCTCAAGGTTATCAAATATCTAAGTTCTTGGATTCTTAAAATATATCCATGCCAGTAAGTCTGGTTTGATGAAAAATAGAAATAGTCTACAAATAACTCTCAAGAAAAAATAAAACTGAGAATAAACAAATTCCCCTGCAAAAACTAAACAACATATGGCGCTTAATTCTCCTGTTGTGTAAATTAGTCCTTAGGAGTAATTTAGGCAACTTTCACTCCCTAGCCCAGAGATGTAAATCTTTAATAAAATAATTCTAGTTTGCACCCTGTCATGATTATACAACAGAAGCTCCACTCTCCTTTTCTTAATCTGGTAGGATGGAGAGTGGAACCACAGTGACAGCATTACATGCTCACGGGAACTTTTATTGTCATCACTCTGATTGGTGTGTCCTATTAGTCATCCCTGTCACATACTTAAATTATAATACCCATAAGTCACTCAGAAATCGTGAATTATCAGTGGACAGTGTGCAGTAGGCAACCATGGAATACTTACTGTTTTTAATTATCTTGATATCATCTAATATGTAAAAAAAAAAAAAGTTGCCATTGGCTTGATTTTGACTCATGGCGACCCCGTGTGTGTCAGAGTAAGACTGTGGTCTTTAAGATTTTCAATGGCTGATTTTTTAGAAGTAGATTAATAAAACTTTCTTCCAAGTCCCCCTGGATGGACTCCACCTCCAAACTTGGTTAGCAGAGGAGACTTAACTGCTGGAACCCCCCAGGGACTCCACTTGAATGTGTACCATGATGTAATAATCAAACTAGTTATGTGACCTTGGATAAATGAATTGACCTCTCTGAGCCTTAGGGTCCTCATTTGCAAAACAAGTGCAATAATAACTACCTATTAGCTTTGTTATGAGAATTATGTGAGAAAATACATAGTAATTGTCTAGTAGTAGTAGTATCATCTAAGCGATGACTATGGGCCAAGTCCTAAGTATGCTACATGAATTATTTTAATTCTCATTACAACCCTAGGGATAGCTTGTCCTCTCTAGACTTAAATAAACTCAGACCCAGAAAAGCTGATCAATTTACCCAATATTGTCATTTAAAAAAATAATTCATATGCTATATATTACTTCTCTATTTAAGAGATCACTCTATTACTACTAGCATGCCAAATTAATATAACTTATTTTATTGCTGCTTCTGAGGAACCAGAGAAGATTTTACATTAAAATGAAGTTATTGGTCCTCAGAGAGCTCTTTGATATGGTTGAGGTCGTAGATTATTATCTCTCTTTTACAGACAGGTATAAGGAAGTGACAGTACGATATATTAACTCAGTTTATTATGGGAGATATTATCTTTATTTAATCATTATCTGTTTCAGTGGTCCTAAAACCTTAGTATTTCTAAGAATCACCTGGAGAACTTGTTAAAAATGCAGATCAGTGGGCCTAACTCGCAAATATCTGCTCTGGGGAGAGGCCCAAGAATCTGCATTTTATGAGGCACTGCAGGAAATTCTGATGTAAGTTGTCCACAAGCCACTCTTTATGAAAAATTGATCTTGAGTCCAGTAAACCCTTGAAGTCAGGAGCTACACATATATGATCACAAAAGATTGACTGGGAAGAAAAAAAAAAAAAGAGGAACAAAGAGGTGGATGGAATGGCTATTTACGGTTTGCCCCCTTTGTAATATACCAAAAATTTCCCAGGGGCATCCATAGTTCCACTACTCTCAGTCCATGTCCCTGGGTAGTACCGCCCTAACGAGAATAGATCATGTGACTTAGGTCTAAGCCAATCGGCACATCAGATTACTATTGCAGGCCATGATTAGTTCAAGCTGGCCAAAGCAGGTCCAATCAGAGTAAATCACAAACTTTTGTAAGAGCTACCAGAAAGAAGGGATTTTCTTCTTGTTGCAATGGGAGTCACAAAGATGTGAAGGTATGTAGTATTTTTATCTTAAAAAGTTAATCGGAAAATACTCAGGTTTAATTTATCACAAGGTAGTCATGGCAAGGCACATGAGTAAGACCTCACGACATTCATTTAGAACCAGAGAATCAGAATTAACAATTATAATTACAATGTTACTCAATGGTTAGAGTCCAAATCTTTACACTTCTTTTTCCGTTAACAAGAGGCCTCAGGAGGAAAGGCTTAACCACGGCTCAAACTTGGTGAAGGTCCCTGGTAGATAGGGTCTAAGGTAAATGACAGAGGACAGAATCTCAGTTCCATTTTTGCCTTCTCTCAGGGAGTGAGCAGAAATTTAGAGTTTATATGTGAATTTGTCACCTTGGATCCACATGACAAGGGCCAGTGTGATGTCAAAAACCAGTATGTTATGTCTTTTCTCCAGGCTTAGGGGGCAGCCGAATGACTCATCTTTTCTTAAAGGTTAGAAATTAGGGAGGTTATTTAGGTTTATGTTATGTGTTCTTCTGTCACAGTACATTGGGTCAAAGTCAACTTAAAAGTTGTTTATGTTCTTTATATGCTTCACATGCTTCTGCGTTTCATGTTTAAATTCAGAAATTTAAAAAAATTTTTAAATTGTGACCGAAAGATTACTAATAACTTACAGTTAATGTTAGAAAGTGTCACAAAAGTATATGTATTTCCAGGAGTGGATTAACCAATAAGCGCAGTATGCATGGGCTTACAGTAGGCAAGTTATGCACAGGCTTAATTGTGCTTACTTACTAATATATAGTGCATATTACATGTGAAGTTGTGCACTATAGATTAGTAAGTAAAAACAAGCCCATAGATACCTTGTTTATTGGGTAATCTGTTCCTGCTGCTTTCTATTTCTAAATTCATATTATGAGTGTTTATACATATGTATTTTGAAACCATAATAGTGACTTATACCTTATGGGATTTGATAGCATTATAGAAATATACAGAACAGCAGGGTTGATGCAGCAGACATCTTGCCACTTCTTGGAGGCAGAGATTAAAACCAACACAGCAGAAGTTCAAGTCCTGAAGATGCTGTTTGAGTTCTGAACGCCTGAAGCCACAACCTACCTCTGGGCTTTTCAATCATGTGCGCTAGTATATTCATATTTTAACCTGATCCACTTTCGTTTGCAATTGATACAGCTCATATGCAGACAGTTTTCCTCTAAACTTAGGGCCAGAACAGACAGGAATTCAAAGGGTAGCAGGTTTTCAAGAGAGAACCTCCTAAAATTATCTTAAGGACAATCTTCCTAGCTCTTACAACACGCTCATAGTAGTTCAGTAATGTGTATATCATATGTACGTCTATGGTTATCACTTGCTCAGCACTTACTATGCCAGACATTATGCTAAGCACTATCTCCTTTAGTCCTCAGACCAGCCTTCTGTGTAGACATTATTATTATCCCAATTTTACTCAGGAGAAAACTGAGGGTTAGAAAGATTAAGAAACTTGTCCAAGATCATCCAGCTTGAAAAAGGCTGAGTCAAGATTCAAACCCTGGCCGCCTAACTCCCAGGACTAATATCTTAACCACTGCTGTATATCATCTCTAAAACTTTTGGATGTACCGAGCTATTGTAATTCAAATTGCTCATAGCATAAAACACCTCGAGGAATTTGCCATTTTTGGATTTAAACTGCACCTCCTTTGTTAACTGCAAGTGGAGGTATACCACAGGAAGCCTGCCTTTCAATTACTCACATCACCATCCATTTTTTGATCCTTCCTGTTTTCCACTGGCTTCACACGTTATATGAAGCTTTGTTTTGGATCTTGTTGCATGCAGAGTAGTGGGGATACAGGCGAACAGCAGAGTGTGTATGTGGCAGCGGGGGGAGAATGTCACAACCACACACACGTTTCAAATGGTGTCATCCCTTCAGGCTTCTATCTGCTTATTGGAGCAATGCTCCTCTTCCCTATGGTCAATTTGTTTATCATCACCAGCCTAATACATGTTTGGATTTGCATCCAAGGGTCCACTTAGCTAGACATCGAGCTTTCAAGTCAACAGATTTCATGATCAGGGCAGGCTGATTTGATACAGAGAGATCTGATTTGCTGACGCCCTGGATACAAAGTGCAGCATCTGTTTATAATAATGCTGACTACTTCTTGCAGCAGAACCATTTACTACTGCAATACACCAGTTTTAGTTTGCATTTGGGCTGTCAAAAGTAGAACTTTTTTTTTTTTTTTTTTTATCTTGGCATTGTTTTTTACTAGCCACCATTCTTGGTGTCATTTTCAAATATGAGAGAACCTTAGAATGTCACTGTTAAATGTTTTAGATTATGAAGGTGATGATGATACCTAGTCACTTAAATGTCAAGCATTTTCTTATGTATTTTGCTTTCATTATTTTATTCATGAAGGAGCCCTGGTGGCACAGTGGTTAAGCACTCTACTGATAATCAAAATGTTGGCAGTTTGAACCCAGCAGTCACTCCATGGGAGAAAGATGTGGCAGTTTGCTTCCGTAAAGATGACAGCCTTGGAAACCCTATGGGGCAGTTCTACTCTGTCCTATAAGATTGCTATGAGTTTGAATGGACTTGGCGGCAACAGGTTTTTTGTTTGTTTGTTTTATTTTTCTTTTTAGTATCTCATTCATAACAGACCTATAGGAAAGATATCTTTATTGCTCCCAGTTGATGGTTCAGGAAACAGAGGCTTAGAGTTGTTTAAGAACTTGCCAATACTCACACAGCTAGTGAGTTGTGAAGCTTGGATCAAATCCATGTCTGTCTGACCCTTAAGCTCTTAATCATTATATTAGATCATCTGGCCCAGTGGTTCTCAAAGTTTAGCATATATCAGAATTATCTGGAGGGCTTGTTAAAGCACACATTGCTGAGCCTCGCCTCAGAGTTTCTGATTTGGTAGATCTGGACTCATCCCAACAATTTGCATCTTTAACAAGTTACCAGGTGGTGCTGATGTTGCCTGTCCCAACATCACACATTGAGAGCTGCTGATCTTGTCCAACTGCCTGACTTCAGAAAAGTAAAACCAAAACTCACAAAAGGAAAAGGACCTACTCAAGATTGCAACATGAATTAACCGACAAGAGAAAAACTCAAATCTAGGTCATCTGGCTCACATAACAGTCTCTCAAATATGAGGAATCACCTATCCTTTATCTCTTTTATGTTTACAATAAAGAGATACAATATTTGGCTAAAAACACCAGTGATAACACTTTTGATATGTCCTGATTCATCAAGATGACAGGCGTTTATAAATTATGATTAACCTTTTTTTAAATAATTTTTATTGTGCTTTAAGTGAAAGTTTACAAATCAAGTCAGTCTCTCACACAAAAACTTATATACACCTTACTACATACTCCCAATTACTCTCCCCCTCATGAGATAGCCCGCTCTCTCCCTCCACTCTCTCTTTTCTCGTCCATTTCTCCAGCTTCTAACCCCCTCTACCCTCTTATCTACCCTCCAGGCAGGAGATGCCAACATAGTCTCAAGTGTCCACCTGATCCAAGAAGCTCACTCCTCACCAGCATCTCTCTCCAACCCATTGTCCAGTCCAATCCATGTCTGAAGAGTTGGCTTCGGGAATGGTTCCTGTCCTGTGCCAGCAGAAGGTCTGGGGGCCATGACCACTGGGGTCCTTCCACTCTCAGTCAGACCATGAAGTCTGGTCTTTTTATGAGAATCTGGGGTCTGCATCCCACTGCTCTCCTGCTTCCTCAGGGGTTCTCTGCTGTGTTCCCTGTCAGGGCAGTCATCGGTAATTAACCCTTTTGAGTCTTGTATTCCTTCCCATAAAATTGGGTTACCAATTCCTACTTTGCAGTTCTATCATAGTTTTGGAAATAGTGAGAAATTTCTACCACTGGAATATAAGATGCAAGAAATTCCCGGCTGCGTTCTTACACCCAGGAACACAGTCTGAAACACATTAGGCACTAATAATTTTTCAATGAATAAATATAAATGCCTGGTTGTTTTTGTTGTTGTTAGATGCTATTGAGTCAGTTCTGACTCATAGCTGCCCCATGTACAACAAAATGAAACACTTCCCGGTCCTATGCCATCCTCACAATCATTGCTACGCTTGAGCCCACTGTTGTAGCCACTGTGCCAATCCTTTTCATTGAGGGCCTTCCTCTTTTTCACTGACCTACTGCTTTACCAAGCATAATGTCCTTCCCTAGGGACTGGTCCCTCCTGATAACATGTTCAAAGTAATTGAGACGAAGTCTCACCATCTTCACTTCTAAGGAGCATTCTGGTTGTACTTCTTCCAAGACAGATTTGTTCCTTCTTCTGGAAGTCCATGGTATATTCATTATTCTTTACCAACACCATAATTCAAATGTATCAATTCTACTTCTGCTTTCCTTATTCATTGCCCAGCTTTTGCATGCAAATGAAACAATTGAAAATATCATGGCTTGTTAGGCACACCTTAGTCCTCAAAGTGACATCTTTGCTTTTTAACACCTTATAGAAGTCTTTTGCAGCAAATTTATCCAATGCAATATGTTGTTTAATGAATGGTGGCTTTATTGCTATTTCATCATCAGCATCATCTTCATCACAAATTCCCCTACTTTCCCAATGTCCTGTTCTGTTTCCCCCACCTTCCAGATTTTTTATACTCTCTTTACCTGCCAAGCTCTATCATATCTTCTGGTAATGATGTTTCCATTTTATGGCTTCTAAAAAACAGACCAGATGTTAAGCTTGTTTTTGTTATTTTTTCAGTAGATTCACCCTGCAGCCATTGATCTTCCATTTTCAAATGGGGAGCTCTAAATTCCTGCACACCTCCTGCCTCAGCTGCCGTTTAAATCTTTTCAAACAGTCAGCTTGGCAGAGAGGATGAGGATGACCATCAGTCATTTGGGACATATGTTAACCCTTTGGATAACAGTGAGACAACGACTCCTACAGATTGGGGAGTGGAACTTCTACCACCCCACACCAAGTTCTCTTTTACCCCAGCAGACAATCCAGGTAAACAGGAAAGACGTTTGCTGAATTTATTTAGTAGCACATTCTGCAATTCCAGGATGACCTGTCATGAGGTATTAAAAGTACTTGTGAAAGGAGACATCCGTGTACATGGATGTAAGGTATAACTTTGGGTAGGGAACAGTTTCTGGAGTGGAAACAGTGACCAAGGGGAAAATGCCCTGCTGGTCCTAGACTAGTGGCTCTCAACCCTGGTTGCATGCAGCTTCATTGAGAGAACATTTAAACATTCCTGAGGCACAGGTACCACCCAAGACTATCTGAACCAGAGTCTCTGGGTAGGGGCCTGGGGGCATCTAGATTTCTGAAGCTCACTGATTGCCAAATTACCACAAAGGGCCAATATGAGTATTGTAGAAGTTTTCCATGGGTCCTCAACAGCCTGGGAAAACTGAAGTCAAAGTAACAGGATTTTCATAATCCTAATTTTTGTCAGTATAAAAGACATCCCTTTAATCTGAGAGTAGCAACCCTTTTAGCATTGCTTCATTACCATCATTAAATAAATAAAATGCCGTTACGACACAGCTTGGAGCAGGCTACATTTAGGCTACATATTCTGAGAAGCAGCAAGATTGTAATCAAAGCCTGTAATTCAGAACATCTACCCTTCTGACTTCAATCTGGGACTCACATTTGAAATCACTGCTGTTTCCTCTGCTTGTAACAGATGCATGTGACAACCAGTATGCATTGCTCGTGTCTCCCTGCCAGGTATCAGGAGGGCATTGTGGTGGGGCTCTGTTCTGGCTGCTCTGAGAGAAGGGACCTGTTGCTTTGGGGTGTCTCTGAATTTCATGTGTGACACTCAGCCTATACTTTAAATCAAATTGTCCTATACATACAGTCTAAATATTCTGACCAATCAATACGGCCACTTAGGCAAAATGTATTAGGAGGCATATATAGAATGACAATTTTATTTACATAGATTATGTTCTCCCTACTTATTTTGGTTTCAAAATATTCTTTCTTTCAAAATAATGGTAATTATAGCTTCAAAAATTATACATTTATGTCATAAAGTAACAACGTTGGTAATGCTCTTTGTGGGAGGTTTTTTTTTTTTTCTGGATTGTGAAATCCAAAAGTCTGTGGATACTGCACTTTGTGAAATAAAATACCCCAAACACGGTACTCTCAATCATTTTTTAGTTATTTTGCCAGCAATTAGTGATGACTAAATATTATTTAAATAAGCTATGTAGGTAAGGCTCCCACTTTCTCTAGGGCCAGCAAGAACTAACAGACGACTTTTTCTTCTGATGGAAGTGTAATAACCACTCCTTACCTGCCAGTATCCATTTCATGGAGTTCCGAGACCGCACACTGGGTCCATTATAACTGAGCTCAGGTATCAAACGATAACAGATAAGTAGATGCTTGGTGAGAAGGACATTCTAGCTACAGCCCTGAAATAACTCCTTAAAATCCAATCTTTCCTTCCTCTAACCTCTGTAGCACATCACCAGTCTTCTTGGATGGCACTGATCACTTGCATTCTTGAGATATGTGTATTTATATACAAGAAGATCTTTGGCATCTGTGAATTTAACATTTCCAGTTTCAACTCTTCATAAGTGACCCTGGAGAGTCCATAATTTGTATAATCTGTCATGTGGTTGTGGCTTGAATTTAAATCACACTCACTTTGAACTGGTGTAAAAGAATGACTGACTTAGCTAATGTAATAAAAAAAAAATTTTTTTTTAATGTAATAGCCTAGACAAAATGGTATTGTTTAAAATAGCAATTAAACACTATAAAGTAGTCTCAAAATAATTTTAAAAAGGACATAGCATCTAAATTAAGAAAACTGTAAACTACGTAAAGAATAAAACAAAATCTAAACAAGAATGGTATTGCATAGGAATAGTTACAATCATTTAAATATCAGTTTTCCAAAATTTACATAAAAATGTAATGCAATTCCAAATAGAATCACAATAGTATGTGTTGATTTCCTCCTAGTAACTGCATATAATTACATTAAAGTTTGTATGGAACACATATCCAAAAATTGTCAAAATGTCTGAAAAAAAAAAGGATAGCAAAGTAATTCATGATTTACCAAATTTAAAAGTATAGCACATAATTAATGCAATCAATTAAAGATCGAAAGGCATAAGAATAGATAAATTGATCACAGGAAGAGCTCAATATTTATCATAATTTAATATACGCCAAAGCTAATCAATATAGTGAGAAAGTAATGATATATTTAACAAATGTTGTTGGCTTAATTGGTTGAATATCTAGAAGAAAAAGTTAAGGCTTTACCTAATACAATAACTGAAAATTAATCCTAGATGTACTCAATGTTTACATATAAAAATAAAACATTAGAAAATCTAAGGAAAACTTAGGAGTGAAGGTGATTTTTTTAATCAAGACAAGAAACAGAATTTCAAAGGGAAATATATTTTTAATATCTGTATGTGCACACACATAGATATCATGAATTGCAAAAAATAATCAGTTACAAAAAAGGCAAAAATTTCAAATAAACAATGCATAGAAAAAAAAATTCTAAATGACAAATAATAGTCTTCAAAATAATTGATGACCAAAGAATTACAAATTAAGATTGATAATGAAGTATTTCATGTGTCTGTCAGGTTGTCATACCGTGGGGGCTTGTGTGTTGCTGTGGTGCTGGAAACTGTGCTGCTGGTATTCAAATACCAGTAGGGTCACTCATGGTGGACAGGTTTCAGCTGAGCTTCCAGACTAAGACTAGGAAGAAGGATCCAGCAGTTTAATTCTGAAAAGATTTAGCCAGTGAAAACCTTATGAATAGTAGCAGTATATTGTCTGATATAGTGCTGGAACATGAGCCCCTCAAGTTGGAAGGCACACAAAGACAACTGAGCTTCCTCCTCAAAGTAGAGTCGATCTTAATGAAGTGGATGGGGTCAAACTTTAGGGACCTTCATTTGCTGATGTGGCACGATTCAAAATGAGAAGAAACAGCTGCAAACATCCATTAATAATCGGAACCTGGAATGTACAAGTATAAATCTAGGAAAATTGGAAGTCTTCAAAAATGAAACAGAACACATAAACATTGATATCCTGGGCATTAGTGAGCTGAAATAGACTGGTAAGAGCCGTTTTGCATATGGTCTACTATGCCAGGGATGACAACTTGAAGATGAATGGCTTTACATTCATCTTCAAAAAGAACGTTTCAAGATCTATCCTGATGTACAATGCTGTCAGGGATAGGATAATATCCATCGAGTTAATACGACTATAATTCAAACTTGTGTACCAACCGCTAAGGCCAAGATGAGGAAATTGAAGATTTTTACCAACCTCTGCAGTCTGAAATTGATCGAACATGCAATGAGGTTGCATTGATAATTACTGGAGATTGGAATGCGAAACTTGGAAACAAAGAAGAATTAGTAGTTAGAAAATATGGTCTTGGTGATAGAAATGATGCCAGAGATCACATGATAGAATTTTGCAAGACCAATGAGTTCTTCATTGCAAATACCTCTTTTCAACAACACAAACAGGTCACTGAAAAGACAGGAAAGAAAGAAAAGATCAAGATTGATGTCAGAGGAGACTCTGAAACTTCCTCTCGAACGTCAAGCAGCTAAAACAAAAGGAAGAATTGATGAAGTAAAATAACTGAACAGAACATTTCAAAGGGCCTCTCGAGAAGATAAAGTATTCTAATGACATGTGCAAAGACCTGGAGATGGAAAACCAAAAGGGAAGAACACGCTCAGCGTTTCTCAAGCTGAAAGAACTGAAGAAAAAATTCAAGCCTTGAGTTGCAATATTGAAGGATTCCATGGGGAAAATATTAAACTATGCAGGAAGCATCAAAAGAAGATAGAAGGAATACACAGAGTCATTATACCAAAAGGAATTAGTCGATCTTCAACCATTTCAAGAGGTGGCATATGATCAGGAACCGATGGCACTGAAGGAAGAAGTCCTAGCTGCTCTGAAGGCCTTGGTGAAAAACAAGGCTCCAGGAATTGATGGAATATCAATTGAGATGTTTCAACAAACAGTTGCAGCACTGGAGGTGCTCACTCCTCTATGCCAGGAAATATGGAAGACAGCTTCCTGGCCAAGTGACTGGAAGAGATCCATATTTGTGCTTATTCGTAAGAAAGGTGATCCAACCGAATGCAGAAATTATAGAACAATATCACACGCAAGCAAAATTTTGCTGAGATCATTCAAAAATGGCTGCAGCAGTACATTGACAGGGAACTACCAGAAATTCGGGCAGGTTTCAGAAGAGGATGTGGAACCAAGGATATCATTGCTGATGTCAGATGGATCCTGGCCGAAAGCAGAATACCAGAAGGATGTTTACCTGTGTTTTACTGACTATGCAAAGGCATTTCACTGTGTGGATCATAACAAATTATGGATAACATTGGGAAGAATGGGAATTCCAGAACACTTAATTGTGCTCATGAGGATCCTTTATATAGATCAAGAGGCAGTTGTTCGGACAGAGCAAGGGGATACTGATTGGTTTAAAGTCAGGAAAGGTGTGCGTCAGTGTTGCATTCTTTCACCATACCTATTCAATCTGTATACTGAGCAAATAATCTGAGAAGTTGGACTATATGAAGAAGAACGGGTTATTAGAACTGGAGGAAGACTCATTAACAACCTACGTTATGCAGGTGACACAACCTTGCTTGCTGAAAGGGAAGAAGACTTGAAGCACTTACTAATGAAGATCAAAGACCACAGCCTTCAGTATGGATTGCACCGCAACATAAGGAAAACAAAAATCCTCAGAACTGAACCAATAAGCAACATCATGATAAATGGAGAAAAGATTGAAGTTGTCAAGGATTTCATTTTACTTGGATCCACAATCAATAGCCTTGGAAGCAGCAGTCAAGAAATCAAAAGATGCATTGCACTGGGTAAATCTGCCGCAAAGGATCTTTTTAAAGTGTTGAAGAGCAAAGATGTCACCTTAAAGACTAAGGTGCACCTGATCCAACCATGGTATTTTCAGTCACATCACATGCATGTGAAAGCTGGGCAATGAATAAGGAAGACAGAAGAAGAATTGACGCCTTTGAATTGTGGTATTGGTGAAGAATATTGAATATACCACAGACTGCCAAAAGAACAAACAAATCTGTCTTAGAAGAAGTACAACCAGAATGCTCCTTAGAAGCAAGGATGGCGAGAGTGTGTCTTACATACTTTGGACATGTTGTCAGGAGGGATCAGTCCCTGGAAAAGGACATAATGCTTGGCAGAGTACAGGGTCAGTGGAAAAGAGGAAGACCCTCAATGAGGTGGATTGACACAGTGGCTGCAACGATGAGCTCAAGCATAGCAACGATTGTGGGGATGGTTCAGGGCTGGGCAGTGTTTCGTTCTGTTGTGTATAGGGTCGCTATGAATCGGAACCGACTCGATGGCACCTAACAACAAGAACAACAAAACAGTGACTATACATGTAGACCTCGCCAGATGAAATACACAGGAATCAAATCAACCACATCTGTGAGAAGAGAGGATGGAAAAGCTCAATATCATCAGTCAGAGCAAGGTCAGAGGTTGACAGCAGAACAGACCATCAATTGCTCATACGCAAGTTCAAGTTGAAACTGAAGAAAATTAGAATAAGTTGACAAGATCCAAAGTACAACCTTGAGTATATCCCATCTGCATTTAGAGACCATATCAAGAATAGATCTGACACATTGACCACTAATGACCAAAGACCAGACGAGTTGTGGAATGACATCAAGGATATCATACATGAAGAAAGCAAGAGGTCATTAAAAAGACAGGAAAGAAAGAAAAATCCAAAATGGATCCTGGCTGAAAGCAGAGAATACCAGAAGGATGTTTACCTGTGTTCTATTGACTATGCAAAGGCATTTGACTGTGTGGATCATAACAAATTATGGATAACATTGGGAAGAATGGGAATTCCAGAACACTTAATTGTGCTCATGAGGAACCTGTACATAGATCAAGAGGCAGTTGTTTGGACAGAACAAGGGGGTACTGATTGGTTTAAAGTCAGGAAAGGTGTGCGTCAGTGTTGCATTCTTTTACCATACTTATTCAATCTGTATGCTGAGAAAATAATCTGAGAAGCTGGACTATATGAAGAAGAACGGGGCATCAGGATTGGAAGAAGACTCATTAACAACAAAATGGATGTCGGAAGAGAGTCTGAAACTTGCTCTTGGATGTCAAGTAGCTAAAGCAAAAGGAAGAAGTGATGAAGTAAAAGAAGATTTCAAAGGACAGCTCGAGAAGACAAAATAAAGTATTATAATGGTATGTGTAAACACCTGGAGATGGAAAACCAAAAGTTACGAACACTCTGCATTTCTTAAGCTGAAAGAGCTGAAGAAAAAATTCAAGCCTCGAGTTGCAATATTCAAGGATTCTATGAGGAAAATATTAAACGACTATTTTAAAAGAACCATCAAAAGAAGACAGAACACAGAGGCACTATACCAAAATGAATTGGTCGACATTCAACCATTTCGGGAAGCAGCATATGATCAGGAAGAAGTCCAAGCTGTACTGAAGGCACTGGCAAAAAACAAGGCTCCAGGAATTGACAGAACACCAACTGAGATGTTTCAGCAAACGAAGGCAGCGTTGAACATACTCACTTATCTATGCCAAGAAATATGGAAGACAGCTACCTGGCCAGCTGACTTGAAGAGATCTATATTTATCTCTATTCCCATGAAAGGTGATCCAACTGAATGTGGAAATTATTGAACAATACCATTAGTACCACAAGCAAGTAAAATTTTGCTGAAGATCATTGAAAAGTGCCTGCAGTAGTATATCAACAGGGAACTGCCAGAAATTCAAGCCAGGTTAAGAAGAGGATGCAGAACCAGGGATATCGTTGCTGATGTCAGATGGATCATGGCTGACAGCACAGAACAACAGAAAGATGTTTACTATGTTTTATTGACTATGCAAAGGTATTCAACTGTGTGGATTATAACAAATTATGGATAACATTGTGAAGAATGGGTTCCAGAACACTTAATTGGGCACATGAGGGAGGAACCTCTACATAGATTAAGAAGAAGTCTTTCGAATAGAACAAATGAATACTGCATGGTTTAAAGTCAGGGAAGGTGTGTGTCAGAGTTGTATTCTTTCACTATACCTATTTAATCTGTATGCTGAGCAATTAATCGGAGAAATTGGACTATATGAATAAGAAAGGGGCATCAGGATTGAAGGAAGACTCATTTACAACATGCGTTATGCAGATGACACAACCTTCATTGCTGAAATTGAAAAAGGTTTGAAGCACTTATGGATGAAGACCAAAGACTACAGCCTTCTGTACTGATTACATCTCAACATAAAGAAAACAAAAATCCTCATACCTGGACCAATAAGCAAACATCATGATAAACAGGGAAAAGATTGAAGTTGTCAAGGATTTCATTTTACTTGGATCCACAATCAACACCCATGGAAGCAGCAGTCATGAAATCAAAAGACATTGCATTTGGCAAATCTGTTGTGAAAGACCTCTTTAAAGTGTTGAAAAGCAAAAATGTCACCTTAAGGACTAAGGTGTGCCTGACCCAAGCCATGGTGTTTTCAGTTGTTGCCCATGCATGTGAAAGCTGGATGATGAATAAAGAAGACTGAAGAAGGATTGACACCTTTGAATTGTGGTGTTGGCAAAGAAGTGCGGCCAGAATGCCCTTTAGAGGCAAGGATGGCGAGACTGCATCTTACATACTTTGGACTTGTTGTCAGGAGGGATCAGTCCCTGGAGAAGGACATCATGCTTGGTAAAGTATAGGGTCAGCAGAAAAGAGGAAGACCCCCAAAGAGGTGGATTGACACAGTGGCTGCAACAATGAGCTCAAGCATAACAACTATTGTAAGGATGGTGCAGGACCAGGCAGTGTTTCGTTCTGTTGTGCATAGGGTCACTATGAGACGGAACTGACTCGACGGCACCTAACAACAACAACAAATGTATGGAAACCTTGGTGGCATAGTGGTTATGAGCTACGGCTGTTAACCAAAAGGTCGGCAGTTGCAATCTACCAGGTGCTCCTCAGAAACCCCGTGGGGCAGTTCTACTCTGTCTCTAGGGTCGCTATGAGTTGGAATCAACTCGACGGTACCGGGTTTGGTTTTTTCGTTTTTGTGTATGCATGTGTGTGGTATGTGTGTTTCTATTTCTTTTTATATAAAACAGTTGCCATCGAGTCATTTCTAACTCATGGTGACTCTATGTGTGTCAGGGTAGGACTGTGCTCCATAGCATTTTCAATGAGTATGTTTTTGGAAATTGATCTCCAGGCCTTTCTTCTGAGGTGCCTCTGGTGGACTCAAACCTCCAACAACTTTTTGGTTAGTAGCCAAGCTTGTTAATCATTTACACCACCCAGAGATTCCTACTTTTATATAACCATATACAAATAGCATATTTACACCCCCATATATACATTTTTTTTAAATTTGTTTCTCACACACATGCACACAACCATTGTATCACACATACTTAGCTGCACATTAAGGTTTTTTTTTTTTCTTCAACAATATCTTGTGAATGTGTTTTTAAGTAAAGAGATACAGATTTAAATTATTATATTTAGTGACTCCATCATATTTTATGAAGCATTCTTTTATATTTAACCCATCTGTTTTTGTTTTACTATTGTAAAAAATGCTGCAATTAACAGCCTTGTTCATATAGCCTTGTGTACTAGAGGTTATGAGAAATATGTCACATAGGCTTCCAGGAATTAAAGTATTTGGTCAAAAATATAAGAATTTTAAAATTTTAGAGATATTGACAGATTGGTTTTCATAAAATCCATGTGTATTCACACTTCCACTAGTAATTTTAAGAGACCCCTTTTTTTCGTCATTCTTATCAGCAGTGGGTATTAAGGTTCTTTTTAATTTTACCAGCACATTAGAGATGAAATACTTCATTGTTGCTGTCATTGTTATTACGTGCTATTGAGTCCGTTCCAACTCATATCTACCTTATGTACAACAGAATGAAATGCTGCCCAGCCCTGCACCATCCTCACCATCGTTGTTATGCTTGAGCCTATTGTTGCAACCACTGTGTCAATCCATCTCATTGAGGGCCTTCCTATTTTTCACTGACCCTCTACTTTACCAAGCGTGATGTCCTTCTCCAGGGACTGATTCCCCCTGACAACATGTCCAAAATATGTGAGACATAGTCTTGGCCATCCTTGCTTCTAAGAAGCATTCCGGTTCTACTTCTTCCAAGACAGATTTATTCATTCATTTGTTCTTTTGGCAGTCCATGGTATATTCAATATTCTTCACCAACACCACAATTCAAAGGTGTCAGCTCTTCTTTGGTGTTCTTTATTCATTGTCCAGCTTTCACACGCATATGATGTGATTGAAAATACCATGGCCTGGGTCTGGCACACCTTAGTCTTCAGGGTGACATCTTTGCTCTTCAACACTTTGAAGAGGTCCTTTGCAGCAGATTTGCCCAATGCAATGCATCTTTTGATTTCTTGACTGCTGCTTCCATGGCTGTCAATTGTGGATCCAAGTAAAATGAAATCCTTGACAACTTCAGATGTAGTCAATTTGATTCTGTGTGTTCCATCTGGAGAGGTCCATATGTATAGTCGCCATTCATGTTGGTGAAAGAAGGTATTTGCAATGAAGAAGTCATTGGTCTTGCAACATTCTATCATTTGATCTCCAGCATTGTTTCTATCCCCAGGGCCATATTTTCCAACTACTGATCCTTCTTCTTTGTTTCCAACTTTCGCGTTCCAATTACCAGTAATTATCAATGCATCTTGATTGCATGTTCAATCAATTTCAGACTCCAGCAGCTGATAAAAATCTTCTATTTCTTCATCTTTGGCCCTAGTGGTTGGTGTGTAAATTTGAATAATAGTCGTATTAACTGGTCTTCCTTATAGGCGTGTGGATATTATCCTATCACTGACAGCGTTGTACTTCAGGATAGATCTTGAAATGTTCTTTTTGATGATGAATGCAACACCATTCCTCTTCGAGTTGTCACTCCCAGCATAGTAGACTATATGATTGTCTGGTTCAAAATGGCCAATACCAGTCCATTTCAGCTCACTAATGCCTAGGATGTTGATGTTTATGCGCTCCATTTCATTTTTGATGATTTCCAATTTTCCTAGATTCGTACTTTCCAGGTTCCGATTATTAATGGATGTTTGCAGCTTCTTCTTCTCATTTTGAGTCGTGCCACATCAGCAAATGAAGGTCCCAAAAGCTTACTCCATCCATGTCATTAAGGTCGACTCTACTTTGAGGAGGCAGCTCTTCCCCAGTCATCTTTTGAGTGCCTTCCAACCTGGGGGCCTCAGCTTCCAGCACCGTATCAGACAATGTTCTGCTGCTATTCATAAGGTTTTCACCAGCTAATGCTTTTCAGAAGTAGACTGCCGGGTCTTTCTTCCTAGTCTGTCTTAGTCTAGAAGCTCAGCTGAAACCTGTCCTCCGTGGGTGACCCTGCTGGTATCTGAATACCGGTGGCATAGCTTCCAGCATCACAGCAACACACAAGCCCCCACAGCATGACAAACTGACAGACACGTGGAGGAATTCTGTACATGTATGTGTGTGTGTATGTGTATGTATATATATGTACGTGTGTACATGGAAACCCTGGTGGCGTAGTGGTTAAGTGCTACAGCTGCTAACCAAAGGTCAGCAGTTCAAAACCAGCAGGTGATTCTTGGAAACTCTATGGGGCAGTTCTACTCTGTCCTCTAGGGTTACCATGAGTCAGAATTGAATTCACGGCAATGGGTTTGGTTTTTCAGGTTTATGTGTGTACATATATACATAAATATATGTATACATACATGCAAAATAACAAATTGTTTTTAGAAATTGTCATGTTAGTTTGGGGATGAGAGTATAACTGAAGGGGATAGGGAGTGGAGAATAGAAGATGAGGAAAAAATTTTTAACGGGGAAAAAAAAACAGTATAATAGCCTAAGTATGCATGATATCAAATTATATAAAATTATACATAGGTTTGTGAATAGAAAAAAAAAAGAGAGAGAGAAAGAATTGGTAGCTACTTTTAAATCTCCGTTGTAATACTGGCCAAGATATGTCATTGGGGAAAAAATGTTGGTCTATTTTCGATGAGTCTATTTCAATAAAACAAAAATCCACAAATAAAAATGACACATTTCTATCTGTTTGTAAGCTTTTATATTTTGAATCTATCTCTATCTAGAATGATAAACCTTATCTCATAGAAGTATACATGAGCCCCAATAGAAAATTTTTATTGTTGAACTTGGAATGAAAAGTATGCATACATTTATAATTTTTGTCAAAGTTTTTAAAACATAAAATGCATATTTTTAAGTGTGTGCATGAGAAAGTCCAAGATTCTAGTATCAGCAATAGAAAGTTGAAAAAATGACAACACGGAAAAAAATAATTCAATTGATTGAAGAGTTTCCATTCTAGGTAAAATCTATTGTGATATTTTCTGGACAGTGACCTAAGGGGCTCTTAAACTCAAATATACCCAATCTGTAGATATTTATGGCTTAGCCAGATTTCACAGTATCACAGAACATTTGGAAAATGACCTCTGGGTCTCTGCTTGAAATTGAGACTTCAAGTTCATGGATTTCAATAAAACTATACATATGTCATGACATTCTCAAATTTATCCACTGTGTTCTTTGGACATGTGGAGTGTGATATTGCCTTAATTTATTAGTGCTGTTTCACATCTGTCATATCTCCCTCAGGCATTGGTGATAGTTATCTTAAAAGCAAACTGTAATCAGGATTCTGGGCAGGACAAGATGAAAATTAGCTATCTGTCTAATGCTTCTCTGTTTATCGCCAAATGTCAGCACTCTACTCTGGAATATATTTGTTAAGTAAATTTGTTAAGTAGACACCTGCAATTCCATATATAGGCATTAACTGAGGCTCAGGTTAAGTCTAATTAAATCCTATTGCATGACAATATAAGTACAATGTGTTCATGGGCGGTCAAAAGAAGTAACACGTACAATATTGTGTAACATCAACAATGACAGTCATGTTTACTTCTCGATAAGTCTTTTCATCAGTCTAGTGCTGAATGTAGCATATAAGACATGGAACCAGGGAAAACCAGACAGTAAGCCTCACAAAGCATTGCAGTTAAGATTGCCTTATATTCAATATCACAATTGACATTCTTCCAAAATAAATGTGGCATTGAGAGCTCACCCCTAATTATATCATTCCTCTGCTAAAAATTGTTCTGTTGATTCCTACTGCTCATTGGATGGAACAGAAATTTCTTTGCAAGATGTTCAGGTCGTCCATGGTTCATGCCCTGTCCTGTTTTTCAACCTAAGGGCCTTCTTTTGCATGCTAATATTAACAAATTCTCTTATTCGTCTTCAAAGACACTGGGATTCCTTATGCCTCTAAGAAATTGATTTAAAAAAAAAAAAAGTTAACACTGAGTTGATTCCAACTCGTTGTGACCCCATTTGTGTCAGATAAAACTGTGCTCCATATGGTTTTCAGTGGAAGGATTTTTGGAAGTAGATCACCAAGGCTTTCTTTCAAGATGCCTTTGGGTGAACTCAAACCTCCAATCTTTTGGTTAGTAGCCGAATGCATTAACTGTTTGCTCCACCCAGGGGCTGCAAGAAATTGACAGTTTTTTTTTTTTTTACCTTTACATCTTAACTCAAGCCCTCCTGTATCTTTGAAGGTTTCTTTTGCTTGTGAAAATTTAGAAATATCTTCCTCATATCCATATAAATCCATATAGTTAAAGCAACTGCCATATCATATTTTAATGTTTCTCTTCACATGTCTGCCTTTCATTAAGCTTCAGGCTCCTTTAGGACAAAGTCTTTCCTTCCTGTGTCTTCAAACCTAGAAGAGTGCCTGAAACATTGTAGGTATTGATTAAAATTTTGATAAATGAATGAAGAGAAAATTTATTGAGTGATACAAGCCTTAATTTCAAAAAAAAAATGCTATAATAGCATCACTATTGAAATCACTGGATATGTGATATGGGAACATTGTCTGGTATAGTGCCAGAAGATGAGCCCCTCAGAATGGAAGGCACTTTGAATACAAGTAGGGAAGAACTGCCTCCTTAAACTAGAGTTGACCTTAATGACATGGATAGAATAAAGCTTTTGGGACCTTTGGAACATGGAATTTACAAAGTATGAGTCTAGGAAAATTGGAAGTCATCAGAAATGAAATGGACCACATAATATCAATATCCTAGGTATTAGTGAACTAAAATGGACTGGTATTGCAATTTTGAATAGGACAATTGTATGGTCTACTATGCCGGGAATGACAGATTGAAGAGGAATGGCGTGGCATTCATCATCAAAAAGAATATTTTCAAGACCTATCCTGAAGTACGATGCTGTCAGTGATAGGATTATATCCATCCACCTTCAAGAAAGTCCAGTTAATACAACTACTATTCAAATTTACCCACCAACCACTAATGCCAAAGATGAAGAAATTGAAGATTTTTACCAAATTCTGCAGTCTGAAATTGATCAAAAAAGCAACCAAGATGCACAGATAATTACGTGATTGGAATGTCAAAGTTGGTAACAGATAAGAAGGATCAGTAGTTGGAAAATAGGATCTTGGTGAAGAATATTAGTGATAGAAATGACGCTGGAGATCACGTGATAGAATTTTGCAACACCAATAACTTCTTCATTGGAAATAAAGTTTCTATATTTGCAGGAGTTTCTCAGGCCCATTGAGAAAGGTTTAGGCAATGAGAAAGCAGCTTCAAATTGCAAACTATAGTGCTCAAGATTTCATTGAGTAGTTATTTTATGAGTTAAGACTCAAAATGTCAGTACCTTTACTGTACATTCATTATAAAATAAAAAGTAAGCCAATATGAGTGGTGAATAGTACATAAATCATAGTGTTTATTTAAATTATGAAGTATAATTTACTTCATTAATATTTTCCCTGTCTTCATGGTTAAACTACTTATGGCCTTATAACTTAGAAGAATATTTAGTAAAATGTGAGCATTTCAAACTTATAGAAATTTTAATAACCGATTAATGTGGGAAAAAAAAAAACAATCAACACCCATGGAAAGAGGAGTCAAGAAATCAAATGGTGTATTGCGTTGAGCAAATCTGCCACCAAAGACCTCTTTAAAATGTTAAAAAGCAAAGATGTCACTTTGAGAACTAAGGTGCCCTGCCCCAAGCCATGGTATTTTCAATCATCTCATAGGCATGTGAAAGCTGGACAATGAATAAAGGACATGAAAGAAAAATTGATGCCTTTGAATTGTTGTGTTGGCAAAGAGTACTGAATATACCACAGACTTCCAGAAGGAGGAACAAATCTGTCTTGGAAGAGGTACAGCCAGAATGTTCCTTAGAAGCAAGGATAGCGAGATTTTATCTCCCGTATTTTGAACATGTTATCGGGAGGGACCAGCCCCTGGAGAAGGACATCATGCTTGGTAAAGCAGAAGGTCAGTGAAAAGGAGGAAGACCCTCAACAAGATGGATTGACACAGTGGCTGCAACAATGGGCTCATTGGCGTAGGACTGGGCATTATTTTATTCTATTGTACGTACAGTCATTGTGAGTCAGAATAGGCTCAAGGGCACCGAAAAGCTAAAGGAAAACACTACTGTGGGCTCCTCCTCCTCCAGTAGTTGCAGGAAAAAACACAAACAATCTTCACCTCTCCTTTCAGATTTTTCAAGTTCTGGTTCTTTCTCCACTCCTAATAAACATTTTCCGCAGAGAACTCCCATGTAGTGCCTGCAATGTGCTCAGTGTCTGGCCCAACTCCTTTTCACTGAGACACATGGGCACCCGTGAATGTGGAGCACCCAGGGCTGAGCCATCCATCAAAATCTCTTTTCAGTGACTGTCTCTGTCTCCTAGGTCTGCTCAGTCTTCTGGTGAATTAACCTACACCCACAGCTAATCCTCATCCTGCCAAGTTCTTCAAGGAATTCTGAGCTTCAGGAGTTTAGCTCTCTAATCTCTACACACCGTAACGCTTATGTGCAGTGTGTGGATTTTAACTACGTATTGTATCTGACCGCTTCTTTTGTTGCTTTCCTATTCTCAACTACCACAAGGATGCTCTGGCCTGTGACTTTAGGTCCTGGAGGCGTTTCCTTGTTTGCTAAATATTCGTGCTGTATAATGTGTCTACAGAGTGTTTTCTTTATAGAAAAAAAGTAAGAGTTTCGTGATAGATGCAAAGGTAAGTTTCCACAAGAATTTTTAAAATCCCCCAAAGAAGAATTCACAACTTTTAGTTTGGATATTGAAAACAACTAACATATTTGTACTGTACCCACAGCATATGCTTTGCCAGAGTATTTATAGCAATTTCTGAAAGTTTCTTATTTTTGGTTTTTTTATTGTTTGCCACTTTCTCTTTCATTCTTCCCTCATTTATGAATTGTCTAACCTCTCCTTCTTTATATTTGATATAGACTGAAATATGTGCATACTTTGTGTATAAGGCCGCATTTAAGAGTTCCTATTCTGGGGTCAGAGAGACCCAGATTGAATTCCAGTTACTCCACTTACATTGTGACCTTGTGCAAATGGCTTATTCTTGCCTCACTTTCCTCATTTATGCAATAAAAAAAGGTATAAGAATAGTACATTACTTGTGAGATTACGAGGATTAAATTAGAAAAGGCATATACAAAGATTTTGTACAATGCTCATCGTGGAGTATATGTTCAGTAAATTAAAAAAAAGAAAAACCAGTTAACCTAATGGAGTTGATGTGATAGGACTCTAAGAATCAGGGACATAAAGAACTTTGGAGTTATTTTTGTTAATTATGATTTTCATCATTATCAACATCATCATCATCATCATGTACTTGCACACTCTAAAAATATTATAATTTATTATGGTTCTAAAAGTTAGGTATTAGCTTCTTTTACTAATTGAGACAATTGAGACTTAGAGAATTTTAATAGCTTCCCAGGATCACTCACTTATTAGGCAGTAGAGAGAGGATTTGAATTAGGCTGTGTTAAAAGTTTGAGTTCCTAGTCATTTTACCTATTTTGGTTTTGAAATTTTGGGACAAATATGTCAAACTGGTGACTCACAGATGCATTTTGGGTAATCTGGTAAGGATGATTTAAAAATGATCTCACATCAAAAACTTATGAAAAACCAGAATATCAATCATCTTTGGGCTACATTTCTGCTTGGAGACAATTGTCTAAAACTTAGAATAACCACCTCTTTCAACAAGACATGTGTCTTGGTCATCTAGTGCTGCCATAGCAGAATACCACAAGCGGATGGCTTTAACAAAGAGAAATGTATTTCTTCACAGTAAAGTAGGCTAAAAGTCCAAATTTAGGGCATCAGCTCCAGGGGAAGTCTTTCTCTCTCTGTCAGCACTGGAGGAAGATTTTTTGTCATCAATCTTCGAGGAGCTTCTCAGGTGCAGGGACACCAGGTCTAAAGGACGCGCTCTGCTCCTGGTGCTGCTTTCTTGGTGGTATGAGGTCCCCAACTCTCTGATTGCTTCCCTTTCCTTTTTATCTCTTGAGAGATAAAAGGTGGTGCAGGCCACACCCCAGGGAAACTCCTTTTATATTGGATCAGGGATGTGACCTGGGTAAGGGTGGTGTTACAATCCCACCCTAATCCTTTGTAACATAAAATTGCAGTCACAAAATGGAGGACAACCATGGAAATCATGGCCCAGACAAATTGATACACCCATTTTTGGGGGGGAGGGGGGACATAATTCAATCCATGACAACATGCTTCTCAAGTTCTTATCACTTCTTATTGCCAAACACGTGACCTGCTTCGCTCATTTCCATCATCTTCCAGCCTCCATAGTCATTTGAATTTTCCAGCGTGCTTGAGAATATGTTAGGTATACAATGCATATTAGTTTTTTTTATTTCATTAGAACAACAATTTTAACCTTACGTATGTTGAAGGAATTTTAAACCAGGGATGTTTCAGGAACCATCTCCCATTCGATAATAGGAGACATTCATTAGTTTTGTTTCAGTTATTGACTGAATGGTTACATATTCTTCTATACAATCTCTGATATGTTTCAATTCTAGTTTACACAGAAATACTTAAAATGAATTGTCTCATGGGCACTGTTGTCTCTCTGTCCCAGTCCCAACACAACATTGTCCCCAATACAAGTATTGTATTTTACTTATATATTACCTGTGTCCCTCAATAAGCTCCACAAGGTCTGACATTTATGTCTATTTTGTTCATTGTTGTACCCTGAACCCATAAATAGGGCCTGGAACAGAGCAGGACTTCAGTAAATACTTGTCGAATGAATGAATGAAATAATACATGTTCAGCTGTTACAGCAGTGCTTGACAACTACTCACATGTATTCTTGGTTTGCATAGAATGGAAAAGAGAATAAGACAAATTTCCCTCGTCACCCCATATCTTCAAAGATCCATAGATCCATAATATCTTACAAGTGTATTGCTTGGGTGGGTCCAACTTTCCTGGGCGGTGGAAACCTCAGGGAGTTCAATCTAAAGATAGAATGCCTGGGTAGCTTCATCCCAAGAAAGCTTATACAAGACACAGTGAGAGCGTGTGTTCCCATTTTCTCAGTCCAGTGTTCCTTCCCAGTAATAATGCCACGGAGTAAAGGGGAGGACAATGTGGATTATTCATACAGGATGTTATACCTATATGTGCTTGACCATTATGGATCAAGAGAAGGAACAGAGCAACAGAACCTGGAAGTTTTCTTGAGCATAGAAATATAAGTTAACCATTTTGAACATAAATTATCATCTCCTTTATGAATTCATTTATTTTCTGAGGCCGAATTTCCTCTCAAACTCTTCCCTAGACCTTACCAAGCATATGGGTCCATCTGAAATAATATTTATTTTGTTTATATTGATTTTTCTCATTATAATGACATCATTGCAGAGGCAGCTTTGACAAAACTTTTAAACCTTTAACTCTCCTTGGTTAGATTATTTCTGTCGTTTGCTTCCCTTACTTTTATGTCAAAAGAAAGCAGGCCACTCCATGGTGCTGTCTGTTTTCTTTCTTCGTCCCCTCTTTCTCTTTCCTGACAACATCGGGTTTACCTCCTTATTTTCTCCCAAATGTGTTAATTCAAGTCCTTTTTATTTCTAGCTCTCCTTGATCTTATTTACTCACACTTTACATTCAACTCCCCTTCTGAATTTCCCCTCTAATTGATATTGCCTAATTCGTATGCCTTGAAAAAACTAAAAATTCTGTCAAGTCAATTCCAACTCATAGCAACCCTATAGGACAGAGTAGAATGGCCCCACAGGGTTTCCAGGTGGATTCGAACTGCCAACCTTTCTGTTAGCAGCCGATCTCTTAACCACTGCACCACCAGGGCTCCAACTGATATGCCTAGATAGCATTAATAATATTTTGCTTTCCTCCTTATCTAGTCCCTGACTGTATCCACAAAAGAGATAGGTAGGTAGGTAGATAGACAGATGGGTGCATGGATGGATGGATAGATAGATGGATAGATGTATGGATTAATAGAGACATTATTAAGCAAAACTTTTGACTCAGGGAAAGAAGATGGGAAGATGCTGATGTGTCCAATATTTTATTAATCTCTTAGATAATCAGTAATTATCTGGTCTGGTCTATCTTCAAATTATATTCGGAATGCAACAATTTTTACCACCAACATCACCACTATCATGGTTCAGGCCATGATCATTTCTCATCTGGATTATTGCAGTATCCTTCTTACCATTATCCTTGCTTCTACTCTTGTACCCTTTGTGTCTATTCTAAACAAAGCAGCCCGAGTGATCCTGTTTAAGCATACATTGATTATTTCAATCTTCCATTGGAAATGCAAATGAAATCTTATCTTACTCAAAATAAAAATTAAATGCCTTCTTACGAACTACAAAGGCCAATGTAGTCTCCTCTCTTCTCCCCTGGCCTCTACTTCATAACCTTTACTTCATCCCCCATTCTCTTCTCCTCATTCAACCACTTTCCAGGTTGTTGCCTTGCTGCCCCACACACAGCCTGCAACCAGTTCCAAGCCCTTCCTACTTTCATTCCCTCTACCTTGTACCATCTTCTCTAAGTTATCCATATGGCCGACCTCTCATTTCTTTCATATCTTTACTCAAAAAACACCTTCTCTATGAGGCTTTCCCTGGCTATCCTTCTAAAGTTCCAACTTCCCAACCTCCAACATTTCATATTCTTCTTCCCTTCTTGATTTTTCTCTTGAAGACATCACTATTCAACAAATGTTATATTTTGCTTATTTATTATCTGTGTCCCTCAATAAACTCCACAAGTTTGTGTCTGTTTTGTTCATTGTTGTATTCTCTGTCCCTAAATAAGTCTTGGTACAGAGCAGGCTGTCAGTGAATACTTGTCAAATGAATGAATAAATGAGATAATATATGTCCAGTTGTTAGAGTAGTGCTTGATAACTATTCACATGTATTCTTGGCTTAGATAAAATAGAAAAGAGGGTAATAACAACTTTCCCTCTTCACCCCTATATTCAAAGATTCATGGGTCCACAATATCTTAAAAGTGTGTTGCCCAAACTAGGATATAGCTAAAATCTAATCTGCAAAACTTTCTCAAGTCTGTTTTGAAAAGGGATGTCAGTCATAGTATCACAGGAGATCTTTTGTCCAAAGCCAAGTGTTTAATGGCCCATTTTTTCCTTCCACTGTGAAATGAAAACTGAAATAAATCAAAGTAGCAGCCCAGTAGTCTAGAACAGCCCTAGACTAAAAGTGTAAATGAATGTGCTCAGTGATAAAAAGAAAAAGAATTCAGGTAGAGAAATATATTGCAATTCCTGGTTCCTAGGGATATTGTGTAAGCAAAACCAAAGCAAGTTTTATACAAATCTTACTTCAGGATCCTCCTTTATTTATTGCTCACAACCGCCAAAAAGTTAAATGAGCATTTACCAAACTTCGTAAAAACCCTGAAGGATAAACTGTATATTTATTTATTTTCATTCAATAACTTGTCAATAAATCAAGGCATCAGCAATGCACAAGTAAAGTTTAGACACAAAGCACTTTAGCCCAGAGTGTTTTTTGGCTTTTCCTGGACTTTGTTGCCTGGGACCAGAGACCAATGACCAACAAGGCCTGGTCTTTGATAGATACAGTGGGATTTGTAGTACTGTGGTGGCTTGCTTGTTGTTATAATGCTAGAAGCTATGCCACCAGTGTTTCAAATACCAGCAGTGTTGCTTACATAGACAGGTTTCAGTGGAGCTTCCAGACTAAGACCAACAGGGAAGAAAGATCTAGCAATCTACTTCTGAAAACTAGCCAGTGAAAGCATTATGGATAACAACAGAACATTGTTCAATACAGTGTTGAAATATGGGCCCCTCAGTTGACTGCAACAATTGACTCAAACATAGCAACAATTGTAAGGATGGCTTAGGACTTGGTAACATTTTGTTCTGTTCTACATAGGGTCGTTATAAGTTGGACCCAACTCCACAGCACCTAACAACAGCAACAATGGAGTTTTAAATGAATTAACAAAACTGTCTTGTGCTACTCTTTTTTTTTTTAGTTTTGCACTACTCTTGAAATGCCATTTGATTTTCCTACTTGCATCAGAGCAGATTTGTGCAAATTAACAGTTTTTGTACATGTGAATACTGAAATAATCTTTTCCATATCAGTGTGTACTTACCATCCAATCACCAAACTTTCAGTTTCTTCTTTATGAAAGCCAGTCACTGCATTTATCCAGCCAGCATCTAATAACAGATTGTGATGAAGTCAAATTGAGTTGTAAATTCCCTAGTTTGTTAACTCTAGTGGTCATTTGCTGTGCTTTGCTTCCTCAACTTTGAATACCCCTTCTTCTACTAATGTTCTCTAATATCCTTTTGGGAAATTACATTTCCTGTTTCAGTGTAGTCTTGATAGTTTCGTTAATCAAGATGTCATGCTAGGCCTCTTGGACTTTGCCTTCTGAAACTCAGCATCATATATATAATAATAATGCTTAATACTTTTGAATATATATTTTGGGTTTGGCATTGGTATTAGCCCTTTGTGGCCCACAATAACCCATGGAAGTAGATACTGTTATTATCCCTACTTTACAATTGAAGCAGTTTCCCAAGACCAGGGAGCCAGTAACTAATTGGTAAAGGTAGAACTCAAACCTAGATCTGTCTATGGTGAGATCACACACCCTTAAGCACTAGTATATATCTCTTCTGAGCATATAGTGACTCAAGAATAAAAACATTGGCTTAACAAGTGGCCATCTAAGATGCATCAATTGGTCTCAACCCACCTGGAGTAGAGGAGAATGAAGAACACCAAGGACATAAGGCAAAGATGAGCCCAGGAGACAGAAAGGGCCACATAAACCAGAGACATCATCAGTCTGAGACCAGAAGAACTAGATGGTGCCTGGCTACCACCAATGACTGCCCCGACAGGGAACATAAAAGAGAATCCCTGATGGAGCAGAACAGTGGGATACAGACCTCAAATTCTTGTAAAAAGACCAGACTTAATGGTCTGACTGAGATTAGAAGGACCCCGGAGGTCCTGGTCCCTGGATTCTTTGTTAGCCCAAGACTGGAACCATTACCAAAGCCAACTCTTCAGACAGGGATTGGACTGCACTATAAGATAGAAAATGATACTGGTGAGGAGTGAATTTCTTGGCTCAAGTAGACACGTGAGACTACGTGGGTGATGCCTGTCGGGAGGCGAGATAAGAAGGTGGGGCGGGGGGGACAGGAGCTGGTTGAATGGACTTGGGGAATACAATGTGGAGAAGAGGAGTGTGCTGTCTCAGTTGGGAGAGCAGGTAGTAGTACATAGCACGGTGTGTATGTTTTTGTATGAGAGATTGATTTGATTTGTAAACTTTTACTTAAAGCACACACACACACACACACACACACACACACACAAATTGGCTAGAGATCATTAATCCTAGTAGTAGCTCCAAGATGAAATAGTTCACCACTTCCTGCTCCCTGGTCTATCCGTGTTTTAATTTTTCTTCATTTCTATGAGCTGCACAGTTCTTCTAAGAACTTGTCCTTTTGATTAAGATATCAAAAGTTTCTGTTTCTTGACACCAGTGAATCTGAATGCTTTTTTTTTTTTAAATAGCATCCCTCTGCATTCAACTCTTCCAAGAGGACATGGCTATTAAGACTCAAATACATGTTGTTTTTAAATCTATTTTAAAATGCTACTTCAGGCTACACTACTCTCTTGTCATGGGCTCTAGATATGATAGGGTGAGCTGTTGAAAACCACTGGTGTGTGAATGAACTCCTGCTATTCAGGGCAGGGTCAGAGCTCTGCTAAGTAATGAAAAAGGAGTCATTACTTTAGTTCCCTCCATGAATCCTGTTCTGCATCAAAGGGATTGTCTGACTTTCTTAACTTCAAAACCAAAGTTTGTTCCAGCTTTGGCCTCTTTACAAAGTCCCAGCAGAAGCCCCCACTACATCAGTTTATGGGCTGCTGTCAGCATATTCTGACATCCTAACTGTAATATTACAGTTCCAGAGTGGCCAACCTGGTTAAAGAAGGCAAATCTGTCAATGGCCTCCATGAAGAGCTGCTGTTTTGTTTCTCTCAATTTGTATGCCTACATAAATGTATCTGTCAGGACTGGTTATAGAACTGACACTGGATAGCTAGTGCTTGTTATTATTTTTTAAATTGGTCTTGTTTCTTCCTTTTAAGAACAACCCCTCCTCCATTACATGTGCTATTGATAACCCCGTAAATCAAGGGTCTCTAATTTACAGTCACAGGGGTGTTCATCTAATCCAGACTGGCCAATCAGAGTACTCAATCCAGAACCAACCAAAACCCAGTGCCATCAAGTCGATTCCGACTCATAGCGATCCTACAGGACAGAGTAGAACCGACCCATAGAGTTTCCAAGGAGCGCCTGGTGGATTTGAACTGCCAACCCTTTGGTTAGCATCTGTAGCACTTAGCTACTACGCCACCAGGTTTTCCCAATCCAGAACAGTTAACAAAAAATAAGTGCTCCAAGCACTTAGATTCATTTTTAAACAATTGGTCTAGTCACTAAGAAGGAGAGGGTTGTTGGGGTTGTAAGACCCAAAAATGAAACTCTGGAGTAGCTTATAAAATCAATGCAATCATGAGGGGAGATCTGCCTTAGAATAACCTAGGGGAAAGTAGAGAAGAGTGGAGGGGCAAGTGTAATGACATCATCTGAATCTCCCTATCTTGCATTACCTGAAGCCAGCACCATCTCCTTGATTTGCTTGTTATGATGTTCGTTAAATTTCTCCCAACTCTCTTGTTTTCTTTTGCATAAATAAGTTTGAATTGGACTTTTGTCACAGGCAAAGTGAAAAAAGTACTGACTAATCTTTGTGTGATTCTAAACTACAATGTTGATTTAGGACTTAGAAATTTATTCTTTTTTTTTTTTCTTACATCAACAAATTATATATATATGTATATATATAATATATATATTTTATATAATTCCATTTTTGCATTTTATAATCCCAACAACCCTCTACTTCTTAGTGACTGGATCATATATGTATGTTTTATTCAAGATCTGAAAATCGCCTTATGGCTATGAATTGCACCCTATTCACTCAGAAACATTGAATGGAAACCTCTTTCTATAAGACCCTGAACATCTGAAAGAAAATTTAAAACATTCAGAAGCATGTATAAAATATCTATCTGGTGTTATACAGTCTAAACACCCTCCTTATTGGTTAAAAATTGATGTCTTTTGGATTCTTGTCGTTAAAGCCTTCAGTATCTTCTCCTCCCACCTAGTTGGCCCATCTCTTTTTCACTTACTTGCTTCCATCCAGCCATCTGAGATGATTCTCTTCCTTCATGAGCAAAATCAGATTTTCCAGGAACTCAATGAAGACATCCAAAATTTTAAGTCACTTTGGATCTCTCCTCTCTTACAAGACTTATAAGAAGATAGTCTTATAAGTATGGACAGATCAACATGGTAATTTCTAATAAGAATAACTTCCTATAATTCTATAGAAGTTTTTTAAAGTGTTGTCACATGCAGTACTTCAACTGTTTTTCTTTTGCAGCAGATACGTTTAGATTATCAACAGATATTGAGAATGACAGGTGGCCTGCCCCAGTTATTAATATCAGAAGCCACAGTCTGGATTCAAATCCAAGATTTTAGACCCTAGTCCAATGATAGATTTACTCAGAGTATTTTTTTTTTTTAATCTGATCTATATACAAAGGTTCTGGTTATAATTTTTAATGAAAATTCATTTCTGCTGAATTAAAAATGTTTGAGGAGAACTGCACAATGGCACGTATTTATGTTTTCAAATTTGAAGAGACTGTTCTTATGTTGTCCTTGAAAGCTATGGCTGACGAAGATGCATTCCTTGTCTGAGATTCAACTTAGGAAACAAAGAAGCATGTTTAGTCACTAATTCCTGGGGGCGAGGGCAAAGGAGGAAGTGTCTCTCATTCAGCTTATGAAAACTGGCACAGATCTTCGTTAGGCATTTTACATCATGACAGTGTAGTTGTTTCCTGTGTATCCCTGGTCAGTTGCAGTTGGCTTATTCATGCTGCCCTTTGTATTAGGGGCCACTCTGATTCCCATGCATCTCTCCACACTAGAAAGATATGAATTAGCTCTGAAACTATAAATACATCCCTCCCTGCTGGGTTAAACCTGTTGAACTCCCGCTCTGTGAGCAACCTTGATCTAACTTTACCCTTTATTAGTTATTAATATCTGTGTTCTGTGATCTCCAGTAACCCCCACTGCCAGTGTGTTTTTGCTACACAGTGTAGCTCTGGGCCAGGGCCGAGCTCCCCAAGTAGCCTGTGGGCTGACAATGGTTTCAAAGTCTCTTGCTTTTCAGTGAAACAAGTAAAATATATCACAGGCTACACTTTTTTCAGGTCAACAGGGTATAAAAAACTTGCTGCAGTTTGTCATTCCCAGCCCCCTCTATGTTACACATTAAATAAATCTGTTTTCATGTCTCTGGCTTGTGACAGCCTGTCATCTGTTGTAGAACAATGTGGTTCGTTGGGAATTTGCTCAACCTGATTGCACGAAGAGGTTATATTCATCTCGGGGGGAATGTTGCCAACCTGATTCCTTTTCAAAAGATTCAGAAATGATATCAATTATCCATAGTAAATTGTTATATATTTATTATCTAAGAGTATTGGTGATAATTAGTAAAAGTTTTGTTGACTTTCCCCTCTTCAAATGACTGTACGATACTTGAATTCAAATTTTCAATGTAAGATTCTTGCTTTAGATTCTTTCCAGGGCTCAAGATAAGAGAAAAATATTACATATATACACCACCCATCTATCAGTTTGTCATACTGTGCTGGTTTCCATGTTGCTATGATGCTGGAAGCTATGCCACCAATATTTCAAATACCAGCACCCATAGTGGGCAGGTTTCTGTGGAGCTTCCAGACTAAGAAAGGTCTGGTGATCTAATTCTGAAAATTAGTCAATGAAAATCTTATAATTCCAATGGAATATTGTCCAAACTGCTTGCTTTGGACACATCACTGGGAAGAATCAATCACTAGAGAACATCATGCTCTGCGAAATAGAAAGCCAGCAAGAGTGAGGGAGACCTTGGTGAGAAGGATTGGTACAACAGCCACAATGATGTACTTGGACATGCCAGTGAATGCGAGGATGACGCAGGACCAGGCAACATTTTGTTCTGTCGTGTGGGGTTGCGATGAGTTAGAGTGCACTCAATGGCAGCTAACAACAAGTGTGGGTGTATATGTATGTATTCTACTCTTAAACTTTTCAGTCTACCCTTAAACTTTTCAGTTACATAAGTCAATAAATTCTCTTTTCTGAGCTACTTTTTATTGGGTTTCTGTCATTTGTCATTAAAAATATCCCAATTAACATAATAGTTTAATAAAATTTTGATAAATTATTTAGTATAGTAACTCAGAAACATTTTAAATAATTTTAATACATGATGGGCAAATATTTTTGAGAAATGACAAAAATAGCTTTCTTTTTGTTATTATTACTTTTTTATTGTATCTTAAACGAAGGTTTACAGAACAAACTAGCTTCTCATTAAACTGTTAGTACATGTATTGTTTTATGACATTGGTTAACAATCCCACGTCATGTCAATGCTATCCCTTCTTGACCTTGGGTTCCGTATTACCAGCTTTCATGTCCCTTCCTGCCTTCTAGTCCTTACCCCTGGGCTGGTGTGCCCCTTTAGTCTCATTTCGTTTTAGGGGCCTGTCTAATCTTTGACTGAAGGGTGAACCTCAGGAGTGACTTCATTGCTGAGTTAAAAGGATGTCCAGGTGCCATACAGTAGGGGTTCCACGAGTCTCTGTCAGGCCAGTAAGTCTGGTCTTTTTTTTTTTTTTTTCCAGTGTCCACCTGATTTAATTAGCTCACTCTTCATCGGCATCTCTCTCCCCGCCGCTGACCCGTCCCTTTCATGTCTGATGAGTTGTCTTCGGGGATGGTTCCTGTCCTGTGCCATCAGACGGTCTGGGGAGCATTGCCTCCGGGATTCCTCTAGTCTCATTCATATCATTAGGTATGGTCTTTTTATGAGAATTTGGGGTCTGTATCCCATTGGCCTCCTGTTCCCTCAGGAGTTCTCTGTTGTGCTCCCTGACAGGGCAGTCATCGATTGTGGCCGGGCACCAACTAGTTCTTCTGGTCTCAGGATGATGTAGGTCTCTGGTTCATGTGGCCCTTTCTGTCTCTTGGGTTCTTAGTTGTCGTGTGACCTTGGTTTTCTTCCTTTGCCTTTGCTCCAGGTGGGTTGAGATCAATTGATGTATCTTAGATGGCCGCTTGTTGGCATTTAGGACCCCAGACGCCGCATTTCAAAGTGGGATGCAGAATGTTTTCATAATAGAATTGTTTTGCCCATTGACTTAGAAGTCCCCTCAAACCATGTTCCCCAGACCCCAGCCGCTGCTCTGCTGACCTTTGAAGCATTCATTTTATCCCGGAAACCTCTTTGCTTTTAGTCCAGTCCAATTGGGCTGACATTCCTTGTATTGAGTGTTGTCTTTCCCTTCACCCAAAGCAGTTCTTATCTACTGATTGATCAATAAAAAACCCTCTCCCTCCCTCCCTCCCTCCCTCCCCCCTTTGTAACCACAAAAGTATGTGTTCTTCTCCGTTTTTTCTATTTCTCAAGATCTTATAATAGTGGTCTTATACAATATTTGTCCTTTTGCCTCTGACTCATTTCGCTCAGCATAATGCCTTCCAGATTCCTCCATGTTATGAAATGTTTCAGAGATTCGTCACTGTTCTTTATCGATGCGTAGTATTCCATTGTGTGAATATACCACAATTTATTTACCCATTCATCCATTGACGGACACCTTGGTTGCTTCCAGCTTTTTGCTATTGTAAACAGAGCTGCAATAAACATGGGTGTGCATATATCTGTTTGTGTGAAGGCTCTTGTACCTCTAGGGTATTTTCCGAGGAGTGGGATTTCTGGGTTGTGTGGTAGTTCTATTTCTAACTGTTTAAGATAACGCCAGATAGATTTCCAAAGTGGTTGTACCATTTTACATTCCCACCAGCAGTGTATGAGAGTTCCAATCTCTCCGCAGCCTCTCCAACATTTATTATTTTGTGTTTTTTGGATTAATGCCAGCCTTGCTGGTGTGAGATGGAATCTCATCGTAGTTTTAATTTGCATTTCTCTAATGGCTAATGATCGAGAGCATTTTCTCATGTATCTGTTGGCTGCCTGAATATCTTCTTTAGAGAAATGTGTGTTCATATCCTTTGCCCACTTCTTGATTGGGTTGTTTGTCTTTTTGTGGTTGAGTTTTGACAGAATCATGTAGATTTTAGAGATCAGGCGCTGGTCGGAGATGTCATAGCTGAAAATTCTTTCCCAGTCTGTAGGTGGTCTTTTTACTCTTTTGGTGAAGTCTTTAGATGAGCATAGATGTTTGATTTTTAGGAGCTCCCAGTTATCTGGTAGCTTCATAGAATGAGTTGGGTAGTATTCCGTCTTTTTCTATGCTTTGAAATACCTTCAGTAGTAGTGGTGTTAAGTCTTCTCTGAAGGTTTGGTAGAACTCTGCAGTGAAGCCGTCCGGGCCAGGACTTTTTTTCGTTGGAAGTTTTTTGATTACCATTTCAATCTCTTTTTTTGTTATGGGTCTATTTAGTTGTTCTACTTCTGAATGTGTTAGTTTAGGTAGGTAGTATTTTTCCAAGAATTTATCCATTTCTTCTAGGTTTTCAAATTTGTTAGACTACAATTTTTCATAGTAATCTGAAATGATTCTTTTAATTTCATTTGGCTCTGTTGTGATGTGGTCCTTCTCGTTTCTTATTCGGGTTATTTGTTTCCTTTCCTGTTTTTCTTTAGTCAGTCTAGCCAATGGTTTATCAATTTTGTTAATTTTTTCAAAGAACCAGCTTTTGGCTTTGTTAATTCTTTCAATTGTTTTTCTGTTCTCTAATTCATTTAGTTCAGCTCTAGTTTTTATTATTTGTTTTCTTCTGGTGCCTGATGGGTTCTTTTGTTGCTCACTTTCTATTTGTTCAAGTTGTCGGGACAGTTCTCTGATTTTGGCTCTTCTTTTTGTATGTGTGCATTTATCGATATAAATTGGCCTCTGAGCACTGCTTTTGCTGTGTCCCAGAGGTTTTGATAGGAAGTATTTTCATTCTCGTTGCATTCTATGAATTTCCTTATTCCCTCCTTGATGTCTTCTATAACCCAGTCTTTTTTCAGGAGGGTATTGTTCATTTTCCAAGTATTTGATTTCTTTTCCCTAGTTTTTCTGTTATTGATTTCTAGTTTCATTGCCTTGTGGTCTGAGAAGATGCTTTATAATATTTCGATGTTTTGGATTCTGCAACGATTTGTTTTATGACCTAATATGTGGTCTATTCTAGAGAATATTCCTTGTGCACTAGAAAAGAAAGTATATTTTGCAGCAGTTGGGTGGAGAGTTCTGTATAAGTCAATGAGGTCAAGTTGGTTGATTGTTGTAAGTAGGTCTTCCGTATCTCTGTTGAGCTTCTTACTGGATGTCCTGTCCTTCTCCGAAAGTGGTGTGTTGAAGTCTCCTACTATAAATGTGGAGGTGTCTATCTCACTTTTCAATTCTGTTAAAATTTGATTTATGTATCTTGCAGCCCTGTCATTGGGTGCATAAATATTTAATATGGCTATGTCTTCCTGATCAATTGTCCCTTTTATCATTATATAGTGTCCTTCTTTATCCTTTGTGGTGGATTTAAGTCTAAAGTCTAGTTTTTCAGAAATTAATATTGCTACTCCTCTTCTTTTTTGCTTATTGTTTGCTTGATATATTTTTTTCCATCCTTTGAGTTTTAGTTTGTTTGTGTCTCTAAGTCTAAGGTGTGTCTCTTGTAGGCAGCATATAGATGGATCGTGTTTCTTTATCCAGTCCGTGACTCTCTGTCTCTTTATTGGTGCATTTAGTCCATTTACATTCAGGGTAATTATAGATAAATAAGTTTTTAGTGCTGTCATTTTGATGCCTTTTCATGTGTGTTGTTGGCCATTTCATTTTTCCACATACTTTTTTGTGCTGAGACGTTTTTCTTAGTAGATTGTGAGATCCTCATTTTCATAATGTTTAACTTTATGTTAGTTGAGTCGTTACGTTTTTCTTGGCTTTTTTCTTGAGTTATGGAATTGATATTCCTTTTTGTGGTTACCTTATTATTTACCCCTATTTTTCTAAGTAAAAACCTAACTTATATCGTTCTGTATCACCTTGTATCACTCTCCATCTGGCAGTTCAATGCCTCCTATATTTAGTCCCTCTTTTTGATTATTGTGATCGTTTATCTATTGATTTCCATGATTCCCTGTTATGTGTATTATTTTGTTTATTTATTTATTTTTTAGAATTAATCTTAATTTGTTTTTGTGCTTTCCCTATTTGAGTTGCATTGATATCAGGACGTTCTGTTTTGTGACCTTGTGTTGTGCTGGTACCTGATATTATTGGTCATCAGGCCAAACAATCTCCTTTAGCATTTCTTGCAGTCTTGGTTTAGTTTTTGCAAATTCTCTAAACTTGTGTTTATCTGTAGATATCTTAATTTTGCCTTCATATTTCAGAGAGAGTTTTGCTGGATATATGATCCTTGGTTGGCAGTTTTTCTCCTTCAGTGCTCTGTATATGTCGTCCCATTCCCTTCTTGCCTGCATGGTTTCTGCTGAGTAGTCTGAACTTCCTTGAAGGAAACCTTTCTTTTCTCCCTGGCTGCTTTTAAAATTTTCTGTTTGTCTTTGGTTTTGGCAAGTTTGATGATAATATGTCTTGGTGTTTTTCTTTTTGTATCAATCTTAAATGGGGTTCGATGAGCATCTTGGATAGATATCCTTTCGTCTTTCATGATGTCAGGGAAGTTTTCTGTCAGGAGTTCTTCAACTATTTTCTCTGTGTTTTCTGTGCCCCCTCCCTGTTCTGGGACTCCAATCACTTGCAAGTTATCCTTCTTGATAGAGTCCCACACGATTCTTAGGGTTTCTTCATTTTTTTAAATTCTTTTATCTGATTTTTTTTTCAGCTATTTTGGTGTTGATTCCCTGGTCCTCCAGAAGTCCCAGTCTACATTCTAATTGCTCTAGTCTGCTCCTCTGACTTCCTATTGCGTTGTCTAATTCTGTAATTTTATTGTTAATCTTTTGGATTTCTACATGCTGTCTCTCTATGGATTCTTGGAACTTATTAATTTTTCCACTATGTTCTTGAATAATCTTTTTGAGTTCTTCAACAGTTTTATCAGTGTGTTCCTTGGCTTTTTCTGCAGTTAGCCTAATTTCATTTGTGATGTCTTTAAGCATTCTGTAAATTAGTTTTTTATATTCTGTATCTGATAATTCCAGGATTGTATCTTCATTTGGGAAAGATTTTGATTCTTTTGTTTGGGGGGTTGGAGAAACTGTCATGGTCTGCTTCTTTATGTGGTTTGATATGGACTGCTGTCTCTGAGCCATCACTGAGAAACTAGTTTTTCCAAAAAATCTGCTAAAAAAAACTGCAGTCAGATCCCTATCTGAATTCTCTCTCTGGCTCAGGGTATTTGGATGTTAATGGAGCCGCCTGGGGAGGGTGGGGGAGGGATCAGAGAGCTAGGAGTGTAGCACCTCAGAATATAGAGCTGATCCCCATGTTCACGCCCCTCCAGCACCCACCAAAATCCCGGCGGGACGGCTCCCCGGCTGGGACGCTGCTCTCCCCGCTCCGAGACCAGTCACTTCCTCCCGGGAACTTCTCCCTCTGGTGCGCCGCACCGCTCACGCGAACTGGGTGGGCGTCGCCTGCACGAACGTCTGCCCCCCTCCGGGGTCACTTTAGGGAAATGTACCTGATCCCCACGCTCGCGCCACGCCCACTCCCCGCCAAACTCCCAGCGGGACGGCTCCCCAGCTGGGACGCTGCTCTCCCCGCTCCAAGATCAGTCGCTGCTTCCCGGGGACTTCTCCCACTGGCTGCGCCACTACACCGCCCGCACCAACCGGCTAGGCTCCCTCCCAGGATGAATTCAGGGGCTAGGGCTGGGCCCCTTGTCTGTGCCATCTGCCCCCCTGGGCTCTGCCCCAAATCGGGCTCCGAAGGTCACCTGCCTGGTACGCTGGCTCCTGGTTCTGAAAACTATCGCTGTCTGCCCATATTTGTTTGTTCTCCGTCTCTAAGTCTGTGTTTGTTGTTCAGAGTTCGTAGATTGTTATGTATGTGATCGATTCACTTGTTTTCCGAGTCTTTGTTGCAAGAGGGATCCGCGGTAGTGTCCACCTAGTCCGCCATCTCGGCCCCGCCTCTCAAGTCTGGTCTTTTTAAGTGAGTTAGAATTTTGTTCTACATTTTTCTCCAGTTCTGTCTGGGACCCTCTATTATGATCCCTGTCAGAGCAGTCAGTGGTGGTAGCTGGGCACCACCTAGTCGTACCGGACTCAGTCTGGTGGAGGCTGTGGTAGTTGTGTTCCATTAGTCCTTTGGACTAATCTTTCCCTTGTATCTTTAGTTCTCTTCATTCTTCCTTGCTCCTGAAGGAGTAAGACCAGTGGAGTATCTTAGATGGCAGATCACAGGCTTTTAAGACCCCAGATTCTACTCACCAAAGTAGAATGCAGTACATTTTCTTTATAAACTGTTATGCCAATTGAGCTAGATGTTCCCCGAGACCATGGTCCCCACAGCCCTCAGCCCAGCAATTCAGTCCCTCAGGGAGTTTGGACGTGTCTATGGAGCTTCCATGACCTTGCCTTGTACAAGCTGTGCTGGCTTCCCCAGTATTGCGTACTGTCTTACCCTTCACCAAAGTCACCGCTTATCTATTGTCTATTTAGTGAAAAACAGCTTTCTTAATGTAACAGTGAGGTTTACTTGAGTGGTCTACACAAACAAATGAATTTCAAAATGTAAACTTTTTCATTCAAGTAAATTATTCCTTTTTTTGTCAGGGGAACTGACTGGCTGCATTTGTTCATGAAATAGATTCAGCATTTTACCCTTACTAAATCATTTTGTGTTATAGATACAGAGTGACTGAATTTGAGGAGAAATTTGGCTGATTTCAGCATGAAAACATACAAACAATAAAATAAGTCTTGGGTGTATGTGGCATGCATGCATACCTGCAGTGCTAAATATCTAATCCTACTGAGGTTTTTGTGAAACATATAAAAGTATTTTTTCTAGCACTATTCCACAGCCCATGGAATAACTTTATATACTAATAATCGTATTTTTTTTTAATGCTTCACATATGCCAAAAACCCTGCGTCAATTCTAAATACTCTAAATCATCCCAAATTCTTTGTAATAACCCACAAAGGTAGGTATTATTATCTCCCTTTTATACATAGAAAATTTGAGATCCAAAAGAGTGTTAGCCCCCTTCCCAAGGTCATATTGCAGTATTCACAGGCTGAAGTACATAGTAACGTTTACCTCCACAGGATCAGGAATGTTTTCATTCTATATTTCAAAAACATATTGACGTGTGCTTATTCCTAAGGATAAAATTGTGTACCCCCCAAAACTATGTTGAACTCTTAACCCCTACTCCCTGTGGACATGACCTTGTTCGGAAATAGTGTCTTTGGAGATATTATCCATTAAGTTATCATGAGGTGGTACTGGAGTAAAAAAGTAGGGTGGGTAAAATCCAATTTCAGTGGCAGCCTTATAGAAGAGAAGAGACACAGAGAGACAGACAGAGGTAGGATGACCACGTAATGCTGGAGTTGTGCTGCAGCTGCAAGGCAAGCAATGCCTGGGGCTACCAGAAGCTGAGAGAGACAAGAAAGCATCTTCTCCAGAGCATTTGAGAAGAACATAACCCTATGACACCCTGAATTTGTACTACAATCCTCTAGAACTGTGAGACAATAAATTTCTGTTTGTATAAGCCACCTAGTTTGTGGTATTTTGTGGTGACATCCCTAGGTAACTATACACCTACCATATGCCAGGCTCTGTGCTGGGCATGAGGGATGAAAAGACAAATAAAGCCATATCTCTGTGCTCAGGATATTCACAAGCCAGGCACTCTCTCTGAGGAGAAAAACAAAATATCGTTGATATTGCAGTTCTATTGCCTTGGATTACATTGAAAGACATTAAAATTCTAAATAGAACTTGGCAACTCCTAAAATGGCTTCAGTGAGCAGACCCAGGGAAAATATAAGGAAAAGGAGTGGAATACATGGAATACGGGGGGAAAACATTCTGACCTGAAATTTATGGGAAAGTTAAGAATGAATAAGAGATTTCGAACATTCGGTTGAACATCTGTTCACCAGTTACTGGTGTAAAATGTAATAGCAGTGGTATCACATAGCTTTTAAGGCATAAGTTATGAAATCAGACAGAGTTCAAATCTCAGGTTTACCACCTATTGGTATTATGGCTTTGTGAAAGTTGCTTATCATCTTTTGCATTCTTTTCTTCGGGTAAGAATTCCTACCTCACAGGTGGTTGCAAGGATTAAGAGAGGTAATATACGGTAGTAGGTTTCTGTTGTTTTACCCTGCTTTATATCTGTTCCTCTATCTTCTGTTGAGAGCAACTTGTTCATCCTTAGAGAACCATTTGTCCCTCACCATCTAGGCCTAATAAATCAAAGTCATATAGATTGGTTCAATGTTAAACATATGACCCAAGATGGAACAATAAGTGCAATCCCAGGACTTTTGAGAATCCCAGGTACTATTGAGAAAGAGGAAACCCTGGTGGTGTAGTGGTTAAGTGCTACAGCTGCTAACCAAGAGGTCGGTAGTTCAAATCCCCCAGGTGCTCCTTGGAAACTCTATGTGACACTTCTACTCTGTCCTATAGGGTGGCTATGAGTCGGAATCAACTCGACAGCAGTGGGTTTTGGTATTGGGAAAGAAGAGCTATCTTTCTTCTGAGACTACTGATTTGTAGAATAAATGTGGTAGAATATAAACTGTAAACTGCTGGCAGCCATTTGCCACCATATAGAAATGCCTGCCTGATGATGAACAAAAAATGGGAGTAAATAGAGACAAAAAGAGAGAAATGCAGCTTCTTGAGCACGTTGACTGAACTTCTGGGTCCATTGACACTTGATGGTGGATGTATTTCTGGACTTTCTAGGCCTGTGAGCCAATTGAATACAATTTCTCTTCTTAATAACAGAACTATATTGGTGACTACTCTGTGCAAACAACTTAAAATAGTGATCATGTACTTCCTTATGGCATATCTTCAATTTGTTTCTGAAACTGTTGCATAATTACCTATTATCCATATTTTTATTTAATTTTTAAATCATACTCTATCTTGCCAGCTCATCTGTCAATTTTTTTGAGGGCAAGAACTTATATTTCTGTGTATCTTCCCCAACCACCTAATACTTAGGTGTTAAATAAATATCTGTATATTTGCTATTATAATCAGCACATTGAAAATGAAACATTCCTGAAACGATAGACTTGTGATCTTCACGTGGGTTACCCCCAAGAAGTAAGTATTATGTAAGCTGGGCTTTAAAATGGCATCTAATGACTGTCAGAGAGAATATTTGCAAAAAATTACTCATTATTAAAATTATTTTACATTTTAGATTGTGAAAAAAATCAGAAAACGAATGCACCAATACTGTTTTTATAGTTACACTCGAGCACAGAACAATATGATTCACTTTTATAGCTACTTTTCGCAGATTTGCAATCTAAATTTGTTTTATGTAGCCACTCTAGGGCAGAATCCATTTATGTAAAGCATCTGGCTTAGTGTAAAATTGCAAAACCCAAATTCTTGCCTTTGGAGGCAAATTCCCACTGATACTCTACAAATAGAATAGGAGGGTAATGTTTTAGTTACAATCTTTGGTACTGAGTGCTTTAGAAACATGGAGAATGTAGAATATTTAAACTGCCATGCTTTCTCCCCAAGTGTTAGGTGGTCTGCCACTAAAGGATCACTTCAGTGCTTAACTCCCATCCCAAAATAATCCTAGCACAAATCCAAGGTATGGCTTGGGGTGTGGCCAGAGGTCATATATCATAGCTACCACTTAAGAAACTCTGTGAGATAATAGTGTCTGAAAAGAAAAGATGACCTACACGAGAACAAGAATTTCTATCTGTTTTTCTTCACTGATATATCCAAGTGCTTACAAAAGTAGCTAAAACCTAACAAGCATGGCCAATTTTTTTTGAATGAACTTATAGATGCATGGATAAATTTTCCTGCTGGAAGTATAAATGTAGCTAAACTTGGATAGACATAAGAAAGAAATCTAAGTTTTTAGTTCTATCATACTGAGAACTTAACATCTTATTCTTCCACAATGCTGTGTTTGATATTTTTGTAAGATTAAAAAAAAAAAAAAAAGACTCAGGAAAGGAATGAAAATGTACATTTACTATGTATCTTGTTTCACTATAGGATAGTTCATGGCAGCAAAATATTGGAAACAACTTAAATGTCCAATAAGATGTTGGCTTGATGAAGTAGGGTACATACAGATAATGGGATATTCTGCGTCCACTAAATATAATGTTGAAAATGTGATAAAATAAAAGTTAATTTTCATTTAATCACTGGAAAGGTAAATCGACATTTATATTCTTTACATATATGATATCATAAGTTTTAAATGATATTTCTCTGAATATTTGAAAATTAACATTGGACATTCAGATGATTTCTGATCTATATAATATAAAATCTTCAATATATTGATATTCCTGGTAAATGAGACTTTTACAAACATATTGCCAGTGATTTCAAGGAGGAAGGACCACTGATAAAGACATAAAATTCCACTGAAGATGGTTAGAGGGCAGTGGTGCTTTAGCAGTAGAATTCTTACCCAACAAATGCACCTCTGAGCAGCCACCACCAGTCCATCAGTGGAGGCTTGTGTGTTGCTATGATGCTGAACAGATTTCATGTGCGCTTCCAGACTGAGATGGACTAGGAGGAAGGGCTTGGTGACCTACTGCTGAAAATCAGCCAGTGAAAATCCTATGGATCACAACAACCTGACCTGCAACTCATCAGGAGAATGACACAGCACCAGGCAGTGTTTTGTTCCATTGTACATAGGGTCCAACCCAACAGCAGCCAGTGACAACACTTTCCAGAAGCAATGCTATTGTCTCAGGCTCTCATCTTCCAAGCCAGTGATTTGGGGGAATCTTGAAGTATGAATGGAAGGAGGGAAGAAGTTCATGTTCCCTGGAAAAACAAGATAAAGGATGGGATGTACAGTACACTGCTCCAGCTTTCTTTCTTTCCTATAGGGAAACAGAAAGGCCCAGTGGACATCTTTTCGAGTGCAGTGTCCAAACTCACTTCTGTTCATTCAAACAAGTAATTATAAGAAACATACACATTAGGTTTGTGGAACTGGGATCCTAATGTTCCTACTGTGAAAGCATTACAATAAACAGGATTAATAGTCTCTGAGATGCCTTGTGTGGTCATATAATTACAACCAACATGATGCATAGTTATACTCCATTTGACTTTCTACATTAAAGCTAGTCACCCATTGAGCAAGCAGGATACTTGCCATCCACATTTTGCTTAAAAAAAAAAAAAAAAAAAAATTGTGCTTACATTGTGCTAATATAAGGGAAGACTGTTTCAACTTTGTCTTTAATCAATATTTATTTGATAGCTATTCATCTTCTCTCATATATCTGTAACTATTCAAATTAACCTCGGATGAAGTAAGGCAATATGCTTCCTTTTAAAGAAAACTTACAATTGCCCCCTTGTCATGGATTGAATTGTGTCCCCCAAAAATGTGCATCAACATGGCTAGGCCATGATTCCCAGTGTTGTGTGGTCATCCTCCATTTGTGATCTTATGTAATTATCTTATATGTTGTAAATTGTAACCTCTATGATGTCAATGAGGCAGGATTAGAGGTAGTTATGTTAATGAGGAAGGACACAATCTACAGGATTATGTTGTGTCTTGAGTTAATCTCTTTTGAGATATAAAAGAGAAAAGCCAACAGATAGGAGAGACACCTCATACCACAAAGAAAGAAGAGCCAGGAGCAGAGTGTGTCTTTTGGACCTACAAGCCCTGTGCTGAGAAACCCCTAGACCCAAGAGAAGATTGATAGTAAGGAGTTTCCCCCAGAACCCACAGAGCTGGTGCCCTGACTGTGAGAGAATAAATTTCTGTTTGTTAAAGCCATCCACTTGGGATATTTCTGCTATAGCAGCACTAGATATCTAAGACATCCCACATAATATTTCAAAGCTCAGATCAAGGTTTTATGACACAGGGACCTTTGCAACTTTCCTTCAATATGAAAACTTCACCCTGGATCTGCAGATAAGGATAGTATTTCCACATATTTACCTGTCTTTATCATTTTATGTTTTCATTAAAAAAAAATACTACCTGTCTTTATCATTTTATGTTTTCATTACACATTTTAATTCCATTAATAACCCTTGTGGTGTATTACATGAGGGCAAAGATTTTGTCTTGTTTGTTGCTGTATTTTCATTGTCCAGCCATAAGTCTGGAACATAACAGATTGTTGAATAAATGATTCACGCAGTCCCTCTCTGAAAAAATTTTCATTATTAAACACAAGAACAACTAACAAAACCAATGGCTAAGATTTGTCTATAAAAAATTTATTGAAATTTGATGAAACTTGTGCACACAGCTTCATTCAAACTAGAGTTCAGCAAAGAGCTCATAAATTCTACATAGCCAACAATCTCTTGGTCCCTTAATTCATAAATTCAGTGAGACTATTTTGTAAAACTAAGATGCTTCTAAAGAAGAACATCATCAAAAATACAAACTCTCAAAGATTTATGTCTGTGGAATGGAGTAAAACCATATAATGCAGAGGCTATGGCAGTAAAAATATACAACGATAAGTAAGATCCATGGCAACGTAGCTGTCATGAAATGTTTAAACCTCCACATGGGGCCGGGGTAGGATAGGGATTTATGTGCTTTTATAACTGCACTTATGCCATTGATGTTCATCACTAGAGAATGACTGAAACTATAAGATACGTATTGATGACTATAACAAACCAGAATGTTTAGTCTAAGGTGAAAAAAATAAAAGAATTTCAAAAGAATGTGAAGCCACATGATACATGATTGAACATCCAGAAAAATAAAATGGAACACTTTAGTGAAGCCTAGACTAAAAGAATTCCAGAAAAACCAAACCTATTGCTGTCAAGTCTGACTCATGGTGACCCCATGTGTTTCAGAGTAGAACTGCTCCATAGGGATTTCTCGGCTGTGATCTTCATGGAAGCAGATTGCCAGGTTTTTCTTCCATGGTACCACTAGGTGGGTTTGAACCACCAACCTTTAGGTTAATAGTCCAGTGCAAACCATTTGCACCACCCAGGGACCTACTAAAAGGATTATACATACCTAAATGATGTCAATAATCTGCATATAACTAGTCACCTTCACCTAAGATTGCAAGTGTTATAGACTGAATACTAGTCCTGTGTACCTTGAAAATAAAAAGGAAAAAAAATTAACATGTACAGTCTTGTTATAAATAGTCAAGGCATTATTTTACTCTGACCTAGAGAATTTAAAATCAGACCAAAGCAACTAAATGTAGAAGGGTTTTGCTTTTTCTGATGTAGCACTTGTGTAATATGGGGTGATTGGAAGATTGATAGTCTACTTACCTTACAGACAGTGGCTTCAAGTGCCTCTATGAACTCTGATGAAATATGATTTGGAAATGCTTACTGTAGCAATTCTGAATGAATGCAGGTCACCATACACCCTCCTTCCAACACACAAACACACAACATCTTACCTGCAACATTTTCTTCTGTGTTTCAAACTATGAACAGTGCTTTTCTCACAGAATAAAAATATAGTCCATAGGGAACAATCACTGCATGAAAGTTTTTTTTTTTTTTTTTTTAAATCAGCTGGCCACTTAGTGGCACGATGCAAACCAAATGGCTTCACGGAATTTTTTTTTTCTTCACTGAGTTATTTATACACACCCAAAACAGAGTTTCACAGATAAGCAAACACAGTTAAATCAAGCAAATCACCAGTTGCATCACATGCAACAGGTTTAATTGCACAAATAAAATACTCTTTTTTAGAGAGACTCCTATCAGATTTTTTGTTGCGATCAAACATCTAGGTAAAATCCCCATTCAGTGGACATAACTACATTAATAATCATCTCTATATGTAGTACTGATTTGGGACATAATGCACATTAACTCATAGGAAGAAAAAAAGTAATAGAGGCACCATTTTTTTCACAAGACAGTGACTTCACTGTTCAGTGACTAGAGCCAAAATTTCATTTCTCTGACACTGACATAAATTGAGAAGGATTTCTGATGGTGCAGTGGTTAAGCACTCAGTTTCTGACCAAAAGGATATCTGTTCAAATTCACCAGCAGCTCCACGGGAGGAAGATGTGGCAGTCAGCTTCTGTAAAGATTACAGTCTTGGAAACCTTATGGAGCAGTTCTACTTGTCCTGTAGGGTCTCTGTAAGTCAGAACTGACTTGAAGGCAACGAGTTTGGTTTTTGGAGGTTGAACATGTGTTTGTAAGACAATAGGGTAACGTCCGAGAATATAAAATCTAGCTGACAGGAGAACTTAATGATTGAGATACTGGCTTTAGAGTCCTTCAGCATGGATTTGAATCTGGATTCTGTCACTTTATCTCTGGACTCATTTAGGCCGTAGGGCTTAGTTTTTTATCTGTAGATTGGATAATGAGTAATTGTATTAAATAATACATAAAAAGTAACTTGGCAGAGTGCATGACACAGTTCATGACTCATAGATGATAGCTCTTAATCTTGCAAGTCTTAACTATGTTGTTAACCAGCAGTGTGGTCTTAGCTGATTGATCGCAATAACAGATTACTGAGCCCTTTAATTTAACATACAATTAAGTTGGCAACATAAGCACAAATTTTCTCTTCATTGTTCAGCTGGAGGATATCAAGGCTCAAAGGGATTTTGTAATAGACCCTAGAAGACAGATCAAGTATGAGCGGCATCCCAGATTTCAAAGCAGGTTTTATGTATATATTCACCATCATAATACCCACTTATCAAAGTGGACAGAACAGAAAAAAAATGCAGAAGAAATTGGTTCCTATCTGTAAGATAAACAAGTGAAAGGAGGGAACTGGAACTTCTTGAATGTCTGTTCTGCATGTGTCTAATGCTATGCTGATAGTTTGACATGTACAGTCCATTTAATTCTCATAATATCCTTAAGAAGCTATTAAGCTTATTATTAATTATAAGACAGTAGACGATGGATCCACAGCCCATCTGTCAGTGTTGTGCCATGGTCATTTGCATGTTACTGAGATGCTGGAAACTATGTTGCCAGTATTTCAATACCAACAGGGTCACTCAAGATGGACAGGTTTCAGCAGAGCTTCCAGGCTACGACAGACTAGGAGGAAAGGCCTGGCAATCTACTTCCAAAAATTAGCTAATGAAAACCTTGTGGATCATAGCAGAACATTGTCCAGCTCACTTGCTTTGGATACATCATCGGGAGGGATCAATTGCTAGAGGAGGACATCATGTTTAGTGAAGTAGAAGGCCAACAAGGGTGAGGCAGATCCTATGTGAGATGGATTGGCACAGTAGCCACAAAAATGGGCTCAAACGTGGCAATCGTGAGAATGATGCAGGGCAGGGCAACATTCTCTATTGTACATAAGATCATCGTGGGTTGGAGTTGACACCATGACAGCTATCTATCTATAAAAGATATAAAGAATAATTTTAAAAACACCCACATTAAGAAAAAACATATTGACGACAGAATTAAGATCTCCTGCAAATTCTATAAAAGTATTCCTTTTCCTCACCTTGTCATCACAAGTAACCAATATTCTCAAATCAGTCTTTAATATCTTTGTCTGTCTTATACTTTTACTCCATGTGTCTATCTCAAACAATATAAAGCAGTGTTTAGTATATTTTAACTTCTATATATACCATTTTGGAAATCCTCGTGGTGTAGCGATTAAGTGCTACGGCTGCTAATCAAAGGGTCGGCAGTTCGAATCCGCCAGGCGCTCCTTGGAAGCTCTGTGGGGCAGTTCTACTCTGTCCTATAGGGTCGCAATGAGTCGGAATCGACTCGACGGCACGGGGCTTGTTTTTTTTTTTTTTTGGTTTATATGCCATTTTAACTGGACATAGTCTATAGCAAGTTGCATTTTCACTTTAATTTATACTACAGTTTTTTATTCATTCATTTTGATACATGTGGCTCTAGTCCTTACCATTTCACTAGTGAATATTACTCAATTTCAATAAAACAACAGATTTTTTGTCTATTCAATTTTAAGGTAACATCATAATTTATTTAACCAGTTTTTCTGTTAAGGCATTTCCCCCCTTATACATAATGCTTCTGTATACGTTATCTGCATATCATACAAGTACCATATGTAAATATGCAGGACTTTGTCTAGAAAATGTATCTGGAGATTGAATTGCTATATAGGGAATGAACTCTTTCAGCCATAGTAGATATTGTCAAATGCTTCACTTCTTTGCTTTATGAAGCACGGTCAAATTGTTCCCCGGAGTAGGTGTACTAATTTATAAGGCTTTCTCTTATTCTACATACTCTTCAAAAACCGACATTACAAACTTTGATATTTTTGCAATTCTGATGAGCGTACAATAGAATTATATTGTGCTTAAATGCCATTTCACTTATTACTAGCGAGATGGAGTATATTTTCTCATGTTTATTTGTTATTCAAATTTTTCTTCCTTTGCATTTCTGTTATTTTATTTGTCACATTTTAAATCAGGATATTATGCTTTTCTTACCAGTTTGGTGGGATTCTTTTCATTCTGAATATTGATATTTTTTATTACTCTGGATATTGATCCTTTGTTATTTATCTGTATTGTAAATATTTCCCTTCAGTCTTTGTTTTTTTTTTTTTTTGTTGTTGTTCCTTTCTTTTTAAATGGTGATTTCTGATGAAATTTTTAATAAAAGTAGTCAAATTTATCCCTTTTCCTTAAGATTTGTGCTTATTCTGTCTTATTTTTGAAAGTCATTTTCTATCTGTTGTTGTTGTTAGGTGATGTCGAGTTGGTTCCAACTCATGGCGACACTAGTTACAACAGAAAAAAACACTACTCAGTCCTGAGTCATTCTCATGATCATTGTTATGCTTGAGTCCTTTGTTGCAGACGCTGTGTCAATCCATCTCAGGGAAGGTGTTCCTCTTTTTCGCTCTCTCTCCACTTCATGAAGCATGATGTCCTTTTCCAGGGACTCGTCCCTCCTAATAACATGTCCAAAGTATGTGAGATGTAGTCTCGTCATCCTCGCTTCTTCCAAGACAGATTTGTTCATTCTTCTGGCAGTCCTTGGTATATTCAATATTATTCACCAACACCATAATTCAAAGGCATTAATTCTTTGGGCTTCCTTATTCATTGTCCAGCTTTTGCATGTATATGAGGCGATTAAAAACATCATGGCTTGGGACAGGCACACCTTAGTCTTTAAAGAGACATCTTTGAATTTTTTTTTAAAGAGGTCTTTTGCAGCAGATTTGCCAAATGCAATGCGTCTTTTGATTTCTTGACTGCTGCTTCTATGGGCATTGGTTGTGAATCCAAGTAAAACGAAATTCTTGACAACTTCAGTCTTTTCTCTGTTTATCATGATGTTGCTTATTGGTCCAGTTGTGAGGATTTTTGTTTTCTTTATGTTGAGGTGTAATCCATACTGAAGGCTGTGGTCTTTGATCTTCATCAGTAAGTGCTTCAAGTCCTCTTCACTTTCCCCAAGCAAGGTTGTGTCTTCTGCTTATCACAGGTTGTTAATGAGTCATCCTCTAATTTTGATGCCCTTTTCTTCTTCGCATAGTCCAGCTTCTCAGGTTATTTGCTCGGCATACAGACTGAATAAATACGGTGAAAGGATGCAACCCTAATGCACATCTTTTCACGTTTTATCCCATGCAGTATCCCCCTATCCTATCTGAAGGACTACCTCTTGATCTAGGTACAGTTTCCTCATGAGCACAATTTAGTATTCTACAATTCTCATTCTTTGCAATGTTATCCACGCTTTGTTATGATAAATACACACAGTCAAATGCCTTAGCATAGTCAATAAAACACAGGTTAACATCTTTTTGGTATTCTCTGCTTTCAGCCAGGATCCATTTGACATCAGCAATGATATCCCTGGTTCCACATCCTGTTCTGAATCGGGCTTGAATTTCTGGCAGTTCCCTGTTGATGTACTGTTGCAATTGCTTTTGAATGATCTTCAGCAAAATTTTACTCGCCTGTGATATTAATGATATTGTTTGATAATTTCTGCATTTGTATGGATCATCTTTCTTTGGAATATTCATAAATATGGATCTCTTCCAGTCAGTTGGGCAGGTAGCTGTCTTCCGAATTTCTTAGCATAGACGAGTGAGTACTTTCAGCACTGCATCCATTTGCTGAAAAATCTCAATTCCTGGAGCCTTGTTTTTCATCAATGTCTTCAGTGCAGCTTGTACTTCTTCCTTCAGTACCATCAGTTCTTGTCACATGCTACCTCCTGAAATGGCTGAATGTCAACCAGTTATTTTTGGTACGGTGACTCTGTGTATTCCTTCCATCTTCTATTGTTGCTTACTGCGTCACTCAGCATTTTGCCCATAGAATCCTTCACTATTACAACTCGAGGTTTGAATTTTTTCTTTGGTTCTTTCAGCCTGGGAAATGCTGAGCATGTTCTTCCCTTTTGGTTTTCTAACTCCAGGTCTTTGCACATGTCATTATAATACTTTACTTCATCTTCTCAAGCCACCCTTTGGAATCTTCTGTTCAGCTCTTTTACTTCACTACTTCTTCCCCTCACTTCAGCTACTCTGTGTTCACCAGCAAGTTTCAGAGTCTCTTCTGACACCCATTCTTGTCTTTTCTTTCTTTCCTGTCTTTTTAATGACCTTTTGTTTTCTTCGTGTATGATGTCCTTGATGTCATTCCACAACTCATCTTGTCTTCGCTTAAGACAAGTGTTCAGTGCATCAAATTTATTCTTTAGATGGTCTCTAAATTCAGGGTGGATATACTCAAGGTTGTACTGTGGCTCTCATGGACTTGTAATTTTTTCAGCTTCAACTTGAACTTGTATACAAGCAATTGATGCTCTGTTCCATAGTTGGCCCCTGGCCTTGTTCTGACTGATGATATCGAATTTTTCGATAGTCTCTTTCCACAGTTGTAGTTGATTTGATTCCTGTGTATTCCATCCAGTGAGATCCACATGTATAGTCACTGTTTATGTTGTTGAAAAAAGTTATTTACAATAAGAAGTCGTTGGTCTTCAAAATTCTATCATGTGATCTACAGCACCATTTCTATCACCAAGCCCATATTTTTCATCTACTGTTCTTCTTTGTTTCCAACTTTAGTATTCCAATCATCAGTAATTATCAATGCATCCTGGTTACATGTTTGATCAATTTCAGACTGTGGAAGTTGGTAAAAATCTTCAATTTCTTTTCCTTTGGCTTTAGTGGTTGGTGCGTAAATTTGAATAATAGTTGTATTAACTGGCCTTCCTTGTAGGCATTTCCTAAAAATATTAAAGTTTGATTTTCTCACTTTGTTCATTAAATCCACATGTAACTACTCAGCAATAGTATGATATGGAGTAGAATTCCAGTTTTCCTTATTTCCATATGGATTTTAAATTGTCACAACACCAGTTTACACACTGCTAATCCTCAAAGTAAATTTATGATGTAAATATTAATATAATTCCTAATTAGCTGATTCAGAAACAAACTTAGAGGTTCAGTAACCTGATCAATGTCACAGAGCTAGTAAGCTGCAGAGCCCTGAGTAAACTCAGGCTTCTGGGCTCATGTATCATACAGTAACATGAATCTGGGCCAGGATTTCCACAACAAAGGAAGGGTGAAATAGCATCAACACTAACCCCATGTTTCACAATACAACTGGGGTGCCTGGCATTTTTGCCCTGTACTCAAGCTATTTTGTATTTGATGAAATTAGAGCGTTGAAAGGAAATGATAGATGAACTAATTCACATGATTAATTCAATCAACAATTAATAATTGACCTGTTATCTGTAACAAGCGGTCTATTAAATAATAATTTTATTCAATTAAAGACTAATTAATTATCAGTAATCAATAATCTTTAGGCCTGGTAGTGCAGTGTTTAAGAGCTTGTACTGCTAACCAAAGGGTCAGTGGTTCAAATCCAACAGGGTTTCCTTGGAAACCCTATGGGGGCAGTTCTACTCTGCTCTATAGGGTCAATAAGACTATGAATTGACTCTGGGGAAATTGGTTTGCTTTTGGGTTTGGCTAATTAATAATCCAGGTCTTGAAGATGAAATAATGTTTCAAGCCAGTTTTTTCATTCATTAACTTGCAATCTAAAAACAGACCTAAAGGGATAAATATGTCAAATGTAAAGAAAAAAAAATATTCAGTGTATAATGTGGATCATTGTTGTTGTTAGGTCCATCAAGTTGGTTTGGGCTCATAGCAACGTTATGTACAATAGAATGAAACACTACCCTCTCCTGCACCATTTTTACAAACTTTGCTGTGTTTTACTCTATTGTTGCAGCCTCTGTGTCAATCCATCTCTTGAGACTCTTCCTCTTTTTCTACTTTACCATGCATGGTGGCTTCTTCAGGGACTGGTCCCTCCTGATAACATGTTCAAAGTATGTGAGATGAAGTCCTGCCATTCTTGTTTTTAAGGAGCGTTCTGGCTGAACTTCTTCCAAGACAGATTTGTTCACTATTTCAGCAGTCCGTGGTATACTGAATATTCTTCATCAACAGCACAATTCAAAGGTGTCAGTTCTTCTTCTCTCTTGCTCATTCATCGTCCAGCTTTCACATGCATATGAGGCAGTTGAAAACACCATAGCTTGGGTCAGGTGCACCTTAGTCCTCAAGGTGACCTCTTTGCTTTTCAACATTTTAAAGAGGTCTTTTGCAGCAGCTTTGCCCAATGAAATGCATCTTTTGATTTCTTGACTGCTGCTTCTGTGGGTGTTGATTATCTATCCAAGTAAAATGAAATCCTTGACAACTTCGATCTTTTCTCTGAAAATAGAATAAAAAGAGATAAAGCATCTTTTACCATGATGTTGTTTATCGGCCCAGTTGTGAGGATTTTTGTTTTCTTTATTTCAAGGTACAATCCATACGGAAAGCTGTGGCCTTTGATCTTCATCAGTGCTTCAAGTCCTCTTCACTTTTACCAAGCAAGGGTGTGTCACCTGCATATGGAATGTTGTTAATGAGTCTCCAATTCTGATGCCGAGTTCTTCTTCATATAGTTCAGTTTTTCAGATTATTCGCTCCGTATACAGATTGAATAAGTATGGTGAAAGATATAAACCTGGCGCACACCTTTCCTAACTTTAAACATTCAGTTTTCCCTTGTTCTACTTGAACAACTGCCTCTTGATCTATGTATAGCTTCCTCATGAGCACAATTAAGTGTTCTGGAATTCCCATTCTTTGATATGTTATCCATAATTTGTTATGATCCACACAGTTGAATGCCTTTGCATAGTCAATAAAACACAGGTAAACATCTTTCAGGTATTCTCTGCTTTCATCCAGAATCTATCTCACATTGGTAATAATATTTCCAGTCCACATCCTCTTTTGAATCTGGCCTGAATCTTTGGTAGTTCCCTGTTGATGTACTGCTGCAAAGGCTTCTCAATTATTTTCAGCAAAATTTTACTTGTGTGTGATATTAATAATATTGTTCAATAATTTATGCATTCTGTTGGATCACCTTTCTTTGGAATGGGTACAAATATGGATCTCTTCCATTAGGGTGGCCAGGAAGCTGTCCAACTTTTTTGGCATAGATGAGTGAGCACTTCCAGGTTTGCATCAGTTTGTTGAAACATCTCAATTGGTATTCCATCAGTTACTGGAGTCTTGTTTTTCATCATTCACTTCGGTGCAGCTTGTACTTCTTCTTTTCTATACCATTGGTTCTTGGTCATATGCTGCCTACTGAAATGTTTGAACATCAACCAGGTCTTTTTGGTACAGTGACTCTGTGTTTTCCTTCCATCTTCTTTTGATGCTTTCTGCACCATTTGACATTTTGCTCATAAAACCAAGGAACCAAACCCACTGCCATCAAGTTGATTCCGATTCTTAGCAATCAGGACTGAGTAGAACTGCCTCACAGAATTTCCAAGGAATAGCTGGTGGATTTGAACTGTTCACCTTTGGTTAGCAGCCAGGCTCTTAACCACTGCACCACCAAGGCTCCAAAAAATATGGAACCCTTCACAAATTTGTCTGTCATCCTTGATAGAATGCTTCAATATTGCAACTTGAGACTAGAATTTTTCTTCAGTTCTTTCACCTTGAGAAATGCTGAGCATGTTCTTCCCTTTTGGCTGTCTTACTCCAGGTCTTTGCACATTTCATTATAATGCTTTACTTTGTCTTCTTGAGCCACCTTTTGAATTCTTCTGTTCAGCTCTTTTACTTCATCATCTTTTTCTAATTGCTCTGGCTACTCTACATTCAAAAGCAAGTTTCAGAGTCTTTTCTGAAATCCATGTTGGTCTTTTCTTGCTTGCTTGCTTTTTAATGACCTTTTGGTTTCTTCATGTATGATATTATTGATGTCATTCCACAGTTCATCTTGTCTTCTGTCATTAGTGTTCAATGCATCAAATCTGTTTTTGAGATGGTTTCTAAATTTAGGTGGGATATACTCAAGGTTGTACTTTGGCTCTTATGGACTTGTTTTCATTTTCTTCAGCTTCAACTTGAACTTGCATATAAGCAATTGATGGTCTATTCCACAGTTGGTCCCAGGCCTTGTTCTGACTGATGGTAATGTGCCTCTCCATCATCTCTTTCCATAAAAAAAACCATGGATGTAGTCAATTTGATTTCTGTGTATTCCATTCAATGAGGTCCACTTGTAGAGTCGCCATTAATGTTGTTGACAAAAGGTATTTGCAACGAAGAAGTTGTTGGTCTTGCAGAATCGTATCCGTGTGATCTCTGGTCTTGTTTCTGTCACCAAGGCCATATTTTTCCAACTACCAATTATTCTTCATTTCCAACTTTCACATTCCAATTACTAGTAACTATCAGTGCATCTTGATTTCATGCTTGATCAATTTCAGACTATAGAGGAAGGTAAAAATCTTCAATTTCCTCATCTTTTGTTGGTAGGTAAGTTTGAATAATAGTTGTATTAACTGGTCTTCCTTGAAGTCATATGGATATTATGCTATCATTGACAGTGTTGTACTTGAAATCTTTTTGATGATGAATGTGACACCCAAAACCCACGTGACATCATTCACCTTCAATTTGTTATTCCCGGTATATCAGACCATATAATTGTTCTGTTCAAAATTGCTAATACTGATCCATTTCAGCTCACTAATGTCTAGGATACTGATCTTTATGCATTCCATTTCATTTTCGATGATTTCCAATTTTCTTGGATTTGTACTTTGTACATTCCACAAATCTGATTATTAATGTATGTTTGCAGCTGTTTCTTATTTTGAGTTGTGCCACATTAGCAAATGAAGGTCCTGAAAGCTTGACTCCATCCACGTCATTAAGGTCAACTCTGCTTTGAGGAGGCAGCTCTTCCTCAGTCATATTTTGAGTACCTTCCAACCTGAGGGGCTCATCTTCTATCACTATTTCAGACAATGTACTGCTGCTATTCATAAGATTTTTACTGGCCAATTTATTTTCAGAATTAGAACACCAGGTCCTTTTTCCTAGTCTGTCTTAATCTGGAAGCGCCACTCAAACCTGTCCACCATGGGTGCCCCTGTTGGTATTTGAAATACTGGTGGCATGTCTTTCAGCATCACAGCAACACATAAGCCACCAGTGTACAACAAACTGACAGATGGATCATAAGACCAAACCCACTGCTGTCAAGTCGATTCTGTCTCATAGCAAACCTATAGGACAGAGTAGAACTGCTCCATAGAGTTTCCAAGGAGTGCCTGGTGAATTTGAACTGCTGACTTTTTGGTCAAAAGGGTCACTATGAGATGGAATTGACTGGATGGCAACAGGTTTGGTTTTATGATTCATACCACCACTCATCTTGTCAGTTTATGATACTACGGTGGCTTATGTTTTGCTGTGGTGCTGGAAGGTAACTCGTTAGAAGGGTACTGGAGGAAATGTTTAGAAACGTTTCCTAAAGTAGAATTTTGTAAGCTGGTATTAAGCAAAAGTTAAAATTCATCAGATAGGCTGCAGCTGAAGTCCAAGCAGAGGAAATAGTAAGAGCAAAGATATAGAGATAAGAATCAGCAGAAAGCATTCCTGGAAAATCTCCTGCCATTTAGTGTTACTGAATTGTGAAACACTGGCAGGGCTCAAGGTGAGACTAGGGCAGTATGCAAGGACCAAATTCAGGAGAAGACTATATTTATTATGCCAAGGAGATTGTACTTTATCCTGAGATTACTGAGAAACATCATTGCATGATGTAAACAGAATAGTAGTTTTTACCAGTTGGGCAGTAGAGAGAGTAATTGGGAGGCCATTGTGGAAGTGCAAGTGACAGATAACAGGGGTCTGACTCAAGGCAGAAAATTAAAAAATCAGAGTTATCATTCCTGCAGCTTACATTGGGAGTTAATGGCTGCTAGGGCCTCTGTGGGAAACCCTGGTGGCATAGTGGTTAAGAGCAATGGCTGCTAACCAAAACGTCAGCAGTTCAAATCCACCAGGCACTCCTTGGAACCCTGTGGGGCAGTTCTACTCTGTACTATAGGGTCGCTATGAGTCGGAATCTACTCGACAGCAATGGGTTTGGTTTTTATTTGGTACGGCCTCTGTGCAGTCCTTGACTTTGGAGTCTATTATCATCTTTTGTAAATATTGATTTGCACATCTGTCCTTCCACAAAAAAGTGAGTGCCTTGAGGAAAGAAAGACATGAGTATTATCTCTGGACCTAACTCCCCTCTCCAGGTAGCTCTATTCAGCACCCTCCTCCACTCTATCTAGGAAGGAAAAGAAAGGAGGAAGAGGGGTAATTTGAGGAATTTAATATAGCACCTTTTGAAAGGGTATAAGAAAACAACAAATAAAAGTGCAGTGTTACACAGTTAACATCTTGGGATATAACCACCCCTAGTCCTGAAAGGAGCAAGAGAGGAAGACTAAGGAATGGAACTCACAGAAAGAGGGAAAGCTGAGTGGAATGGTTGCCTCTTAGGAGTTGGGACTTTGGTCAAGAGACAAACCAACCTAAAGGGACTCTATAAGAAGTTGAAGAATACCCTAATTTCATTTTTCTCCCTTCCTCCAGTAGACTGTCAGTGTCTCCCATTGTCAAACCCAATAGGAAGCTAGCATACAAGGGAGTGTGTTGATGCAGTCCACACACATTAGTCTTGGACACATAGGGCAAGGGGGAGAAGGATGGAGAGTGAGTCTGGAGGTATCCAGAGATATGCCATCCACAAACTTTACAATATAAGTTAAAATAGAGTGTTTGTGATACAAATGCAACTTCGAAACCATGCTGTAGTTCTCCTTCCAGTCAGATTGCAGCCTCTAAGCCCCTGCCTGTGTAGAAGTTCTGTATTCAGCACTATTTGTAGTCTAAACATTCAACACTGAAAGAATTCAACAAACACTTGTTTAATCAATTTTTATCACAATGATATGAAAATATATTTTACATTCTCATCTCATTTAGTCCTTTTAGCTATCTACTCTCTTAGATTTTTTTTTTCATATTTTATAAATGAGGAAATTGTAAGAGAGAAGATGTTAGTGAGAAGAGTTACAGGAAACTGAATAGTGTTTAAGGAACTTGGGCAAAGTCACGCATCACAATCTTGGAGCTAAGAACCTACCCTGGGGACTTCAGACCCTAAAGAGGCAATAGTGTTTCTGTCATACCAACACAAGTTAGAGTAGTTGCATTGGTGGTGGCGGGGGAGGGGGGGCTACCTTGGGTTCTGCATGATGTGATGTAACTCTAACTCTTAAGTGGACAACAGAATGCCCAGATTCCACTTTAGCTGACTGACACAACTGCTGTAGAGCTACCTTTCAGAGCGGAAAGTATGTCTTTACTTTGAAGAATTGGCTGTTCCAGGAGAAGGATGGTAAATAAAATGAAGAGGTTGGTGCTAATTAAATTCTGAAAGTATGTTAAATTTGCCTTAACCTGAACAAATAACTGATATTTTTACCCTGATTTATTATTAAAGGATTGTCATCCAAGTAAATAATAGATCACTATGATGCAGCGCTTTTAAGATGCTCTTCTCATGTTTGAAAGATTAGGGTCATCATAGCTAATAAATATTACAAATAAGCCTGTGAATAAAAAGATAAATATTAAGATTGCAAATTGAGGAAATTAAAACTCCATATTAAGGGAAATAAAACACTGGAATCTCTCTCTTTTTTTCCCCCCAGATAAAGTAATTGTGAAATATGAAAATTGGAGCTGGATATAATGTACAATTAGGCAATAAAAGGAAAACAACTGATTCCAACAGGGGAAAGCTGGACAAGCAAAATGGTGGTTACAGAAAAAACAATTAATTAAAAAGAATTATTTGGAGGCTAAAAGTATATATATATATTTTTTAATAATACGCTTTCCATGAAAAATTAGCATACCACAACAGTAAGGTTTTTAGCAAAGGTTCTAGTAAGGAATAATCACAAAATACGAACCAGGAAGCTCAGTAACAAGTATTTCAGAAAGATAAGGCTAATGGAGGTTCCAGTGCTGGCTTAAAAGCAAATATTTCTGTTTTGTAATTCCGTATTGCTGGTAGCAGTTTCTGTTAGGCCATGATAAAAGCTTCAACAGAACGCTTAGGATTCCCTTCACCAGTTAGGTATTTGTTTCAGGAAAGATTTGTTTTTGTGTAGCCCATGTTTTTACTACACTTTGTTAAAATACCAACCAACCCAAACTCACTGTAGTCAGTTGATTCCAACTCATAGCGACATGATAGGACAGAGTAGAACTGCCCCATAGGTTTTCCAAGGCTGTAAATCTTTATGTAATCAGACTGCCATGTATTTCTCCTGGGGAGCCACTGGTGGGTTCAAACCACCCACCTTTTGATTAGCAGCCGAATGCTTTAACCACTGTACCACCAGGACTCCTTTGTTAAACACAGCCACCAAATAAAATTTCCTTGCTTGCTTAATCCCTGTGATTCCACATAGATAAATCTCATATAATTAGCCTGAGCTTTGGAAAATAATGTTGCCTGGCGCACATATAATGAAGTTTCATGTTGTGCCAGAGGAAGTTACAACCTGTTGTGGGAATAGAAATGCTTTATTGGGAGTTCCTTGCCCATGGCTATACACGAAATAAAGAGAGAACAGAGGAAATGACTCAAATCTTAAAATTCTTCCCTAGCCAAAAAAAAAAAAAAAAAAAGTGATTTTTTTCACTTTCCTTGGTATTTTGTACCCAAAATTATTATTTTGGCTATGTTGCAATTATGCCAACAAAACAGGTTGTAAGAACATTTTTTAAAAAATACACCAAAATATATAATTCAGCTATGTCTCCTGAGGACCTAGCACAGATCCTGGCACTCATGGACAAGTTTAGGAAAAATATAAGATAATGCTGTGAACTTTCTGAGAGCATTCAGTGATGATAAGTTTAATCTTGCCCTCTGGGTGCAGTACCCCAATACTACAATTTTTTTTCATTATTATTGTACAATTAGTCAGCTGCATAAATTTGTTCTTGGCATAAGCTGAAATTCTGAGGGGAAGTATAACAATATAACAGTTCAAAACACAGGGCAATAATAACAACACACACACACACACACAAGCTGTAAAGGTACCAATAAGCAGGATTAAAAAAAAAAAAGACACTGGATTCAATCACCCAGCTCTTGCAAACCACGTAGGAAAAAATATTAATAACAGTCTAGAGTGTGCATTTTTTTTTTTTCATTTTCTGGCAATTTAATATCAAAGATAAAAAACAACATGAGTTAATAATGTAAAACAAATGTCAGGACAAAATAATTTTCACTTCAGTTATTTGATTACTAAGTTCTTTGGTTTATACTATCTAGATCAGTCATTCTCAAAGTGTAGCACCTACCCTACCAGCCTTACCATCACCTGGGAACTTAGAATTGTAAGTTCTTGGTCCACTGCAGATTTACTAAATCAGAAACTCTGGGTATGGGGCCCAACAACCTGTGTTAATCTGGTCTTCCGTGTGATTCTGATATGGCTCAAGTTTGAGAATTTTTTTTTTTTTTTTGAGAACTACTGATACAGATAATCTCCCAAGTGACACCCAAATTGTGTTACAAGTGCAGATTGTTAAAGCATCACTTATTTTAAAACACAGGGCTTACAATATTTTTTAAGGGTGGTTTTCTTATGGGGATAGCAATGAAGAGAGAAAACGTATCATTTACCTCCTAGGTTGTTATTTTTTCACTTTGTATTGGTGTCACAGACCCAGTTGTTATGTCTGTACTACCCCATCTCTGGTAGCTACCATAGCCTAAATAAAGATCAGGAAATAATACAAGCCAGGCCAACGAGAGTCCTTGCCTCGGATATTTCTAACGGACACTGGAAAGTGAAACTCTCTTTCCATACTGATTTGCTGAGATAAAGGAATGTGAGTTAAGAATTGTCCTCAGCCATGTTCCCGTCTATGAAGTTGTTTTTGTTTAATAATATTGATGCTCCCAAATCTCTATCTCCAGCTTAGATTCCTTCTTTGAACACTAGACTCTGAAATTAACAGTCCACTCATCAGGTCTACTTTGATGATGTTTGGTCAACCTGAATGTAAAGTGTCCAAAAATGGATTCTTTATTTCTTCCAACAACAGTTTTCCTACCTCAGTAAAAAATATAGCAGAACTAACTACCCATCCGGTCAGGGAAAGATATATTGAGTTGTATATTTTATTTCTCTTTATGATCTCTCATAATCAATTAGTCAGCAAGACCTTTTAACTCTACTTTGAAAATATATCCTGAATTGAACCATATTTCCAACTTCACAGCATCTACCTTAGTTCAAACCACCATAATTTTTCATTGGACTGAAGTCTCAACCTCTTAGCTAATTGTCCTGCTTTGGCTCTTGACCTCTTAGAGCTGTTCTTCACTTGCAGCCAGAAATATTCTTTTAAAGCTTAAATCTGATACTTTCAGTTTCTGCTCAAAACCTCCCAATGTCTTCCCATTAAAACTAAAGTGAAATATATACTTTTTGCCATGGGCCCTAGATAATCAGTCCTTGTCTATCCAACATCACTACCTCCCACTCTCCCCTATAGCTCACTTTGTTCCATTCACATCAGCCTTGCATTTGCCTCTCGAATACCCCAGGATCATTTTCATTTTAGGTTCTTTTTACTTGCTGAGGCTTCTTCCTGGGATTTTCCAGGAATATCACCTCTTCAGGGAAGCCTCTGCCTTTGTGATGAGGAATGAAAGATTAGCAATAATCTGTTTATCTGGGCCAATAACTTCAGGGTAAATTTAGCTTATTATCCAGCAGCTGTTTATTGAGATTGCCAGAAAAAAAAAAATTCCAAAAACAATTAGACTGAATAAATATGAAATTCAAGTGACCACATATAGTCAGAATCTTGGTGGCCTTTTCAAATCTAATGAGATTTTCTGTCATAAGGTTTGGGTGTCATTAAAAAAAAAAAAAAAACGGATTTGTTGAATTAACAGTAATCTCTTTTGTCTGTATGGAATTATAGAAACAATGCAATATTCAAGTCATTTTAGATTAGTTCAGTTCATATTCTTATACTTTATAGTAATAAAAAAAAAAAATCAGGGCTCTTTACTCTTCTCCAAACACATTGTCCTAGCTGTTACCAAATATCAAACATTGCTAAAATCTCAGAGTCTCTGATGCCTTGCTTATCACTGTATGAAATGTTCTCCCTAATTTTTTCATGGATGTTTCCTGCTCAATATTCAGGCATCAATTTAAATAAAACCTCTTTTGAAATGCTTTTCTTAAACACCCTAACTACATCTCCCTCATATTATGTGATCCAGCTGCTTTTTTCTTTCTTTTTCTATTTTTCTCTCTTTCTTCTTTCCTTTCTTTTTTGTTTTTACTAAATTTATCACAATATATAATTCTCCTATTTATTCATTTGTGTACTCCATGATCTTTTTTTTTTTTTTCCTACTAGAAGGAAAATTCCTCCAGTGGAGCAGATACAAATTCTATTTTATTGGTCATTCTATCCCCAAAACATATCTCATAGTAGGCATTCCAGAAATAAATATCTAATAAATGAATAAATTCATCCCAGTCAAAACAGCCAACTGAAACAGACTGAGTCACAGAGAAGATACAGTCTGAGTCCTCTTAGATGGATCCAATGCAAAACTATGCTGCAGTATAAAAAATTTCCCATAAAGTGGTGCCAACACAATGTGGGGCTACTTTTGAGTAAAAAAACATGGGACATCCCCTGTAACCTCCATTCTGCTTCACTGTGAGTAGCTACCAATGATGAGAGCATCAATATTTATATATGTTACGGAGTTTCTTCTCAGAGATAAATGGTTTCTTGTTTTCTCATGGCATGGAAAGCTACCCCATGAGTAATTTTCAGCTAAGTAAGTTATTTAAGTCAGTGCCTTATCTCTTCCAGATGTTTAATTCTAACTTTTAGCCATAAAATACAGTGGTTAAAAGACCCCTGTGCTTAAGAAATTCTTTGTTGAATCATTAGTTGACCACTAAGCTAATGGAATACAGACTTCAGTGGTTACCTATGACAAAGAACACAGACTTTAAAAATTCATTCAGAAAAGTCACTGAACAAATAAAGAGCTAGAACAAGCAGCAGCAACAAACCCTGAGGGGAAGGAATAATTTGTTGTTCATTGTTGTCACATTAAAATATTCAAAATGTCTAGTTGTCAACAAAAATTATAATGGATACAAATAAACCAGAAGTATGGTCCATGTACAGTAAAAAATAAACATATATTATTTAATCAATAAAAACTATTCCTGAGGAAGCCCAGAAACTGAACTTACTAGAACAGAAAACTAAAGGAAATCATGAGAACAATGTATTGTCAAATAGAAAATATCAATAAAGAGATAGAAATTACAAGAAGGAAGAAAATAGAAATTCTGGAGCTGAAAAATACAATAACTGAGATAATATATTCACCAGAAGGGTTAAACAGATAATTTGAGCAGCAAAAGAAAACCAGCAAATTTGAGGATAAGCCAATTGAAATTATCTAGTCTGAGGAGCAGAAAGAAAAATGAATGGAAAAAAAAATTGACTGAGGCTAAGAAACCTGTGGGACACCATCAAGTGTACCAAAATACGCATAATGAGGCCCCCAAAAGGAGAGATGAGAGAGAAAGGGGCAGAAAGATCACTTGAAAAAAATAATGGGCAAAAACTTTTTAAATTTGATGAAAAATATCCAAGTAGCTCAACAAATCCAAGTTAAATAAATTCAGAAAGATCCACACTGAGATACCTTATAATCCAACTGTTAAAACACAAAGTGATAACCCTGAAAGCATGAAGAGAGAAATTATTTGTCATGTCACCTACAAGGGATCCTCAATAAGATTAACAACTGATTTGTCACCAGAAACCATGGAAGTTAGAAGGCAGGGGGATGAAATATCCACAGTGTTGGAAGAACAAAACAAAACAAAACAAAACAAAAAACTGTCAACCAAGAATCCTATATTCAGTAAAATGACCTTTCAAAAAATAAAGGCAAAATTAAGGCATTCCCAATAAACAAAAACTGAAACAATTTATCACTAGTAGACCTGCCCCACAAAAAATGATAAACAGGTCCTTCTGACTGAAATGAAAGATTACTAATTAAATGCACATAAAAAATAAAGAACAACAGTAAAGTTTAACTACATAGATAAATATAAAAGTTAGTATTAATATATTTATGCTTCGTAACTGTAAAAATGGCATGGTGGCATCTGAACACCTCTAACTTCACAAGGCAGAAAGAGAATGAGGACTAGACATGCCTCCACCGTCCAATCTTTTCACCAATTCTGACGTGTACTGTTCCATCCACAGCACCCTCTACTTCTCTGCAGAGTTCGATAATTCATTGCAACGGCCACACAGAACTCACAGACTATACTCACAGTTATGGGATCTGTTAGGGAAGCAACAGGTTACAATTTTGGTTCAAGAACACTGAGGATACAGTTTGTTAATCAGGGCCTCTTCCAGCCGTATCCACAGGCACACTTCTCTCTGGCCCCTTGGCCTCTGCTCTGCTCAGACAAGTGTTACCATGATCTTTTAACTTTGTTGGTAAGTGCCCCTAGGCACCCCACTCCACCAGTAAGCCTTGGCTGGAAAGTGCTCAGCTCTAGCTCCATGGGTCAGCAAATTTGGCCTCATCAAATGTCTAGAGGCACCCTATACCATCAACAAGCCTCCTACTCAAAGACACTTAGCTTTTCTCCCTCCATAGGCCAGGCCGTCTCCTGCCATTCTCCTGTTTCTGCTGCTGCCATTTCTCTGCTGCTGCTTCTTTCCATCTTCAGTGTTATAGCTCTCTCTCTCTGTCTTCTGGCTCCAGTAGCTTCTCAGCTCAGAGATCCCAGGTCCTATAGGATAGAGTAGAATTGTCGCATAGGGCTTCCAAGGAGCGGCTGGTAGATTCAAACTGCCGATCTTTTAGTTAGCAGCTGAGCTCTTAACCACTTTGCTACCACCTTTGTCTCCTAAAGTTGAATGTCCATGATAGAAGAGACATACAGTTTTATTTGCTGAAATTTCTGTAATACCTAGAACACTATCTGGTATACGGCAGAATCTCAATAAGTATTGGTTAAATGGGTATATGAAAAGCTATTATTACACTTTCGTTTCACAACATTTTATCCACTAACCAAAGGCATTCCAAACATCAGAAAGCAGTTTGAGGAAGGTATTCAGGACAAAGGCAGGGTCTTCTGAGCACTTCTGAAGTTAGAATAAAACAAGAATCCATGTTCCTGGGGAGTTAAGACTTACACATTTGTCCCAGTACTGTGTTATCAGAACTTTACAGATTTAAGATCTGAAAACATGCAGGGCAGCACAGAAACACACACACACACATACACACATGAAAGCATGCACAACCGGTGAAATATGAATATGTTTTGTGAATTGTACTAATGTTAATATTCCGGTTTCAATATTATAGTTATGCAAGATGTTACCATTGAAGAAAACTTTGTGAAGAGTGTATGGGACACCGCTGCATATTTTTTGTAATTTCAAATGAATCTATAATTATTTCAAAATAAAATGTTAAAAATGTGCAAAAGTTCCTTCACCTTCAGCACCAACTGGCGGTTAGTCTACATGAGGCTCCAGTATGGAGACACCCACAAATATTATGGACGAGATTAGAAAATTTTGTTTAAACTTGAACACCATCTCTACTGGTAATAAAAATATTGCTAATTGAAATTGGAGCTAATTGAAATCAATGCAGAAGGAGAAAGATTAACGAAAAAGAAAAGCGCAACTCTCATAAATTGTTTTATTTATCATCAGGAACCTAGGGCTAAATTTCCCAATGTTTATTCTGAAGTAGAATACTCCTTCTTTAGACTTCTGAGAGAAAGGGAACAAAAATAATGCTTGAGAGGTAGAAAGGTTTAGGTTTTAAAATAAATTGGGGAACTTGCGTATGTGTCAAATCCCCTATTCTGGAGGTTCACAGCACCACTACAACAAAGGCTCAGAAGTTCTTAGGTAAAACTTTGTTTACCCTAGGACTTGTCAAACCCTTTTGGCCACTGGAGATGAGAGTATCTTTTAGATCTCATGTTGGAAAATAGGGAAGAATTTATATAAGAAAGTGGGTGATGTAAATAGTTACGAACATCTCTAAGGGTAGGTTACCATAAAACATCTGGAAGATTAAAGTTCCAAGAGTTGTCTGCACTCTTCATAGACATGTTGGTGCTCTTGTTCTAATAGCCGATACTAGGTTATCAGATCAGACAGCATGAGAGAAGTACTTGAGGACACTGAAGATTGATTTTAAAAGTACAGTTTCTTTTAATTTTAAGCACACCAACTCTCCTCTTGATCTTTATTTGTTCTCCAGAGTACACCAGAGGAAGGAGTCTTATTCAAATAAATAGTAATATTAACCTTGTTAGAAATGAATAGTAATTTTAACCTTGCTAGATAAACAGCTCTTAGTAAAAAAAAATAGTTGATGTATCATTACCTGTGCATTTAGTTAATGTATTTACCCAGAACTTGATCACGTGTATATGAATTTATAAAAGGTACAAAATTGAGGAGGAGTAGACTCTGGAGAAATTTTAACTCCCTTTTCCTCCACCTCAACCAGCCTGTATATCCAAGTTCCCATGCTGAGTGGCTGTGCCTTTGGCACTTGGCTACAGTTTTTGATAGATAATCCTCAAGTGAATATGTCATGTGTTTTACCAGAAATTGTCTACATTTAAATACTTCAAATTGTATCTACCTTAACTAGGGCCCACCATTTGCCAAGGGGCAGACATCCCAAGTACAGACATAGTATCAGGAAGAGTGACTTGACTTATTTAAGTTCACCTTTACACTTCTTATGTATCTCAGAGATGGAAATGTCATACTTGAGTAAGTAAAAACAACATCTGAAAAGGTTTCTACATATATTATCTAAGGTAACCAAACCAGCTTTGCGTTTTGGCTAGGAGGATTTTTTTTTTTTTTTTTTTCATAAAGCAGGACTAAGATGTATTTATTGGGATGAATGGTAACTTTCTCAGATTTTTCAATAGCTCCCTTGATGAGTTGGAGAAACTGCTTATTGTTTCCCATTGTTCCCATACTTGGGTACTTGGATTGATTTTAACAATTCCATTGAACCCATTTGTTGGGATTCCATAAGCAGTAAACATACTCTTTCTGGCATTTCACCATTTATAAGACTCTAAAATAGATAATAATAAGTTGGCAATTGCTAAAAATCAGTAGAAAAGGTACATCGTGTTTGGCAATGCAGAGGATCAGAAACATTGAGGAAAACCCTCAGTGAGATGGATTGGCACAATAGCCAGAACAATAGACTCAAACATACCAACAGTTATGAAGATGGCACAGGACTAGGTAATGTTTTATTCTGTTATACATGAGGTCACTGTGAGCAGCAGCCAACTCAACAAGCAACTAGCAACAACAAGCTGGGGAACTACTAATATTTTGTCATTTGATCTATTTTATAGGCACAGCCATCAATCGGCTGAATTGTTCTTTTGCATTTGAACTGCCTTTGAGGGCACATATATCATCAGATAGTAATATCGTAATAGAATCTATATTTTATCTGCTAAAAAAAAACAGTTTCCAGGAAGTACTTTGAAAATGAGTTTTGAATTATTAATACTTACGTGTTAAATTTATCGTGGTGAAAATAACTATTTAAATTAAAGACAGTGTAGTCAATGTGAACACTTTGCCAATATTCTAATAGGATTTTACTAACTGGTAAGATGATATGTTTTTTAAAGTGTGTTTCCTTTAATAATATGCAAATCTGTTTTTTGGCACTGGGATCAGTTGTATGGATATGTGTTTGGACTTACTGAGCAAAACTGAGAGAATTTGCTCTTTTGTCTAAAAGACGTGGCCTTGACCTCAACAGTATTTTTCCCACATACAGTTTAGGAAATACAACACTGCATTCACAAGGTAGAATTAGAGAATGAGACTGAAAAACCATATGTGGAAGTTTCTATGTAAACACCTATAGCCACTCCATACTTGTCTGTGCCTTCTTTCTCTTGACCCAATCTCCCATGGCTTATTTTTCTCTGGTCATTTATTGGGGTCCCCTAAAGCCCTAGGCACAGGGCAAACAATCCTTCTTCATCCTTAACCTGTTCACAGAACTTTCCTTCCACCTCCTGCCATAACCAAATCCTGGCTTTCCACTGAGGAAAACCAAACCAAACCAAACCTGCAGCCGTCAAGTTGATTCCAACTCATAGCGACCCTACAGGACAGAATAGAACTGCCCCACAGAGTTTCCAAGGAGTGCCTGGTGGATTCGAACTGCTGACCTTTTGGTTAGCAGCCATAGCACTTAACCACTATGGCACCAGGCAGTGTATATAATAAATAGTGTCTCTTCAGAACTTTTCAGAAGGAGCTATTCATTCCCTCACAAACAACATACCCTGAGGTCAGGAAGTGGAGCTCATCTCCCCACTGACCTCCAGCCTTCAGCTGAACAGTCAGCTCTTTGGAGGCTCAAGACTCAATGATACCACCCTCTGCACCCTCCCCCTACAGGTGTCTTCTGCTGATTTCCTGATCAGCCCCCAAACATGCCCTGAAGTTTTTTCCTCAGGGAAAGCTAAGCTGGGCAAGGGCAACAGGGAGGAGAGCAGTAACCTTGATGACACTTTGCCTTTATATGTTTTCCCACTTGTCTCTAAATCTTGACTCTTTTTTAATTTTTTTTTTTTTTTATAGTAGGTGCTTTGTCTGATTTGTCCTTGTTCCCTACAGTGACTGGTTTTTAGAAGGATTAATAACTGGATGGATAACATCTTTGTTCATCTACATGCTATGATAGCTAACTTTGGGAGAATTCACTACATAGCAGGCTCTGTCCTAAGCGATTTACAAGCACTGCCTGGCTATGAGTTGGAATTGACTGGACGGCACTGGGCTTTTTTGGGCCTCCTTTAAAGTCCCACAACAACCATAAATCAAGTGCTAATATTACAGGTTAGGAAATTTAGACAGTTTAAGCAATTTACCTTACTCAGGTGAAATAACTTCCATTTGATAGAAATAGGGTTTGAACCCAGGCAGTTTGCCTCCAGGGCTCACAATTTTAAGAACTACACTAATATATAGGGTCACTATGAGTCGGAACTGACTCAATGGCACCAAACAACAACAATAACCCTAAAATATTTAGCATGATCAGCATGGTGAATGAAGAGTAGATCCATGCCTAAAAGAATACCAATTCCCACATCTTCTTTAGCTGGCTTCCTACAAGAGCTTTCACAGCCTACTGACTGTATCAGGCCCAGAGAATGAAGGCTAGACCAGTGATGACCACAAATCCTGGCCCCACGGAAAGAAGTCAGCATCTTAAGGCTCAGGGGACAGTGGTAACCAGAGTAGCTTCATGAGGGTATTTACAACTCCTGCTATTCATCAGAGTCTGGGAAGAGGAGAAGCAGGAAGGAGAGAGGAAGGAGAGACGAGGCTGAAAAGCTTAAAACAGTAAGGACAAAACATTGAAGTAAATCATATAATTACTATTGATATGTAGCAGGACAAGCAGAGGAGAAAGTTCAAATGGCTGAAGAACTCAGTGATCAAGGAGGAAAAGATTAAAGAGGCAGGAACCAAAGTGTAATTTTATCTTTGAAAATCCCTCAATACATATATAGGTTGAGCGTATTCACTACAATAGAATCATGTGTATGTAGAATATAGAGCCATATGTAAGATATAATAAAGCATACATATGAAAGTATCATTTTACAATCTTTTAAAAAGGGAGAGAGGCCTTAGTGCATATGGCTGAATGCAAATTAAATGCTTGCATGAGAAGAGTCTACTGTATTTATTTATTGCACAAACTCAAAATACTTACATTTAAGGTACTCCTCCCATTTGAAAATACTACTGCCCCCTGAAACATATCTCTTGTGAGTAGAGACAGCCTACACAATTTCGCTTAAAATGTGCTTCACGCTTGATTCACAGTGAAGTAGGAGTTTTGCCACCTGTTGTGGAATTAATGTGGTGTTTAGGCCTCTAACTAGAGGAAGGTGGTGTATCAATTAAAATGAAGGCTAAGGTGAATAATGAGTCCTTGAGGCCATTGAATTTGTATCCATAATTATTAAGTTCTGAGGTTTATATGCTTTGACATCGACATTGTTCACACCCAAAGTGTATACTAAATTAAAAAAAAAAATCCTACTGATGCTATTTTTTTTTTTAACCCCTTTCAATATCAGCTTGCTATTGAAAATTCCTGGAAGCCACAAAGTGCCATCTGTTTCCTTATCAAATTTTGCACCCACAATCACAGGCAGATATTGTTGCTTTTTTTTATTCATGATGTTGCTTAGAAACAGTGTGGTTGTATTCACAGGTTGGTTATGTTTGAGTCTCTGATGATGGGCCTGATGCAAGCATAAAAACAGCTTCCCCGAATTCTGAAAATGGTCTTAAATTCAATTTCCAATCCAGAAACACATCCCAGAGCAAATTCCCCAAGGCAGCTTCTCATACACATATACGCACATTCAGAAGGATGTCTTCTTTGTAATTGATCATCATTGGTTACGTGACCTGATGGGGCATTTTCATGTTAGTTGGAAAATTTAACAGTGGGCTCCCTTTGCAGTTAATCATTATAAAGAGTTAACAATGTCTGATGTGCTTTTCTTTTTCCAGCTCAGAAGAATGAACTATGATGTGCTCCCCCAGAGTGGATTTTTTAAGCTGAAAATGATGAGAGCACCCCTCCACCAATCCAACAGGAGAGAGTCAATATTCTAATGCTATTAGCTTCGCTGGAAATGGAGAGTGATGTGAACAAACAGAGCAGAGACTGACAGACATTTATTCTAGAAGGAAGGTGGCTTCTCTGAGGAAAAAAAAAAAGAAAGCCGCTGTGACTTCTGTGACTCTGTTTATGCAGAGAAAATAGTTGTTGAAAAAAAGTCAATCCCGTGGTTTTTCTATAGCATTATTTTACCAAATAGTTGATTAGACCAATCTATTTCATTTAAAATGGACAAGGAAGTCTATTGCAGCCAGAAATATAGAAAATAGTCATTTTCATGAATAGTTGTGTAAGTGTTATGCTGGACGTATGTTGACATAAACACTGACCCAAATATCTGGCACAGAATTGACATGTCAGCAATCAGCATAATCTTTAATTCTGTACTGAATAATTGGATACATTAGACTGCCTCCTAAAATACTGGTTCAGATACATACATCCTGCTAACCAATTATGTTCTTTTGGATACCAACTCTGTACAGTTGCCTTCCCTGTACCCTAAGCCTTAGGTAATATCTGGTTTTCAATTTGAATTTTTTTTTTTTAACTTTTTGAAAGTCACTTTGGGCACCTAATATATGCCAGGCACTATACTAAATATAGGAGTCCTGGTGGTGCAGTGGCTAAGCACTCGGCTGCTAACCAAAAGGTCAGAGATTCAAACCTACCAGCCGCTCCATGGGAGAAAGATGTGGCAGTCTGCCTCCATAAATATTACAGCCTTAGAAACCCTGTGGGACAGTTCTGCTCTGTTCTATAGGATCATCATGAGTCTGAATCGACTTGACGACAACGGGGTTATACTGGATACTTCACATAAGTGAAATCTTCCTAACAACTCAATGATACAGTTCTTACTATTTCTTCTATTTACATATGTGGAAACTTACACCCCAAACCTTAGAAGTCTTATCTATGTTTGTTTGATTACAAAATGGATTGTCTTTCCACCACGTTACAAAACAATCTATTCATCAAGATGCTTGTTGTTATTAGGTGCCATCCAGTCAGTTCCGACTCATAACAACCCTATGTACAACAGAACGAAACACTGCCCAGTCCCACGCCATCCTCACAATAGTTGTATGCTTAAGCCCCCTGTCGCAGCCAGTGTGTCAATCCATCTCATTGAGAGTCTTCCTCTTCTTTGCTGGCCCTCTATTTTACCAAGCGTGATGTCCTTCATGTCATGATGTTCATGCCAACCCCAAGTGTATGGAAGAGAACTGCTCCATAGTGTTTTCAAGGCTGCAACCTTTTAGAAGTAGATCACCAGGCCTGTCTTCTGAGGTGGCTGTAGGTGGGTTTGAACTATCAACCTTCATGCTCTTCGTCAAGTGCTTAACTATTTGTGCTACCCAGGGACTGTAACTCAATGGCAACTAACAACAGGAACAAAATTCAAGAGTCCCTCAGTGATGCAAATGGTTAACACACTTGGTTGCTAACTGAAAGGTTGGAGGATTGAGTCTGCTCAGAGGTACCTCAGATCTACTTCCAAAAAATCAGCCATTGAAAACCCTATGGAGCATAGGTCTACTCTCACACACATGAGGTCTCCACAGGGCCACTGTTTAAGGAATGTGTGGGCGCTAAGCAGTGATAATTTGTGATGTCCCCTCTTCTGTTTATTCACACATTTGGACAGGATATGTGAGATATGTATATGTATATGTATATGTATATGTATATGTATATGTATATGTATATGTATATGTATATGTATATGTATATGTATATGTATATGTATATGTATATGTATATGTATATGTATATGTATATGTATATGTATATGTATATGTATATGTATATGTATATGTATATGTATATGTATAAAAAAATATGTATATGTATATGTATATGTATATGTATATGTATATGTATATGTATATGTATATGTATATGTATATGTATATGTATATGTATATGTATATGTATATGTATATGTATATGTATATGTATATGTATATGTATATGTATATGTATATGTATATGTATATGTATATGTATATGTATATACACACACACATATACATGTGTGTGTGTTAGCTATCCATGATGTGATTTCAATTTAAATGTTTTTTGTAATATCAATGATGGACTGAAAAAGTGGCTTATGACATTTTAGTGGAATGAGATGAACTGGATTATAATATTTTTAGTGGATGCAGGATGCTAATATTTTTACTGTATAACACATTTCTACAAAAAGAATATCCCACGTATTCCACAACAAAGCAAATGAGTCAATGAACTTAGTTGTTTCAACAATCAATGTAAAATTCTGTTGATCTCCACAAAGAAAAATTGACTTTCACTGATTTTGCTTTAAGCAGCTCATACTTCAATTTTGATGCTTGCTTGTTTCTTAGTAAATGCTATAATTATAAATGAACAGATGAAAAGATGTCATAAAGGAAAATTTAATAATCAGAAAATAAATATTACAACAGAATCCTATATTTTATTTTTAGATAGATCTTTCATCTCTAACATTTTATAATTAAAAACATTTCTTTCTGTTCTTTGCTCTTACAAATTCTTCAATGATTTTGTCACACCCTGGAGAGCTGGTTTCAATTTTGTTTAGTGCCCTGCCAGCTCCCTTCCACTATGGTGCTTGCTTTTCCTGTGTTCTGTCTGCTTGGCATGTATGCGTCTTTGCTTTGGACAACTGGTGTCCCTGTTTCACTGATGCCCTAAGCAAGTGCTTACCTTGGTTATTGGGTAATCCATTGCTCAGGCTCCATGAGTTGGAGTCGACTCATTAGCAACTGGTAATCGGGATTCAGGAAACAAGATATGAAGTCCAGTGCCCTTGAGTTGTGAGAAGTCTAATTGGAGATGAGATATAATTTCAAAACAGCATGCTTACAGGATAAGGGAGAAATGGACATACTTGTTTCCCAAGTAACCACAGGAAAATGTGCTGCCTTGAACACTTACACTGAGTGGTGTTGCTGTTATCAGATGCAGTCCTGTTGATTTTAAATCATAGCAACCCCGTATGACAGAGTCAAATTGCCCCATACAGTTTTCTTGGCTATAATCTTTACATAAGCAGATTGCCAGGTCTTTCTCCCATTGAGCCAATGAGTGGGTTTGAACCAGCGACCTTTAGATAGGCGTGAGTGTTTGGCCATTGCACAACCAGGGTTCCCTTCACCGGACAACAACAACAACAATAGCAAAAACCTCCTCACTGAATTTGAAATAAAAAAAATGACACTTTTGTAGATTTGCATTTTTAATTTACACTATCTGAGTGATCTAAAAAGTTCAAGTTGAGAATTTATAGTGGCTGGGGAACTGTGAGGTGCAGGAGTTTCCAGTTGAGCAGTACAGGCAAAACAAGTCTGTAGAAGTGGAATCCACCTGAAGGTGAACACATTATACTACTCCCTGGGAGTGTTTTGGAGCTCAGACAAGTTATCAAGTGGGGCTGAGACTAGGTCAAGATTGTTGGGGAAGTAGTCTTGAGGTCAAACAGCAGAAACAGGACTCTTGAAGAAATACATGAAATACTCTTCAGAGAAACCCATCTCCAATCAGGTACAAAAGAATTCCTACAAATGAAATTTCATGAAATATGGTTTCATAGTTTAAAATAATAAAACACAGAGGAAATAAGATGCCTTTGTAAAAGCTGTAAATTCAAACCAGCAAGCCTTCAGGTAATGGAATTTCTGATCTAATTTTTTTTTTTTTTTAAATGTGGTTAATATGCTAAAGGAAATACAAGGAAACACATAACAAAAAAGAACAGGAGACTATAAAAAAATTACTGTACCTACGTAAAGGAGATAAATAAAAAATGGAAATATGAGGGATGAAAAATATAATAATTCAAATTAAAATCTCAGTGGATGCATTTATTAGCAAATTTTTTCTCAGAAGACAGAATTCTTAACCTCAAAGACAGAGGTGAATGACTGAGCCAGAATTTAGCATGTAAAGATAGAGATGAAAATACGGAAAAGAAATTATGATGTATAAGGGATGTCGCTGTTAATAGTTGCCATTGGGTTAATTTTAACTCATGGTGACCCCATGTGTGTCAGAGCACCATGTCCCATAGGGTTCTTAGGGCTGAAGTGCCTCTGGGTGGGTTTGAACCACCAATCTTTTGGCTAGTAGTCAAGCGCTTAACCATTTACACCAACCAGGGAAATTCTGACATACATTTCTTTAATCGAGATTCCATTAGAAGAGAGAAAGAAAAGCATAGCATCAACATCTAAAGAGATAATTGTTATAGCCTTCCAAAGTATGATTGTGTTAGATTTTAATTATGTATTTCTCTATTGAATATATCATATTGTAATTATTCATTCCTCTTTAGTGTTCATACTATTATACACCACAACATAATGAATACATTTATCCTATCTGATAGCAATCCCCTACGTGTCTGTTAATTTGTCGTACTGTGAGGGTTTGCCTATTGGAAACTATGCCACCAGCATTCAAATACCAGCAGGGTCATCAATGGTGGACAGGTTTCAGATGAGCTTCAGACTAGGACAGACTAGGAAGAGGGATCCACAAGTCTACTTCTGAAAAGATTTAGCCAGCTAGAACCTTGTGAATACCAGAGGAACACTGTCTGATGTAGTGCCAGAAGATGTGCCCCTCAGGTTGGAAGACACTCAAAAGATGACTGGGGAAGAGCTGCCTCCTCAAAGTGGAGTCAGCCTTGATGTGGATGGAGTCAAGCTTTTGGGACCTTCATTTACTGATGTGGCACAACTCAAAATGAGAAGAAACAGCTAAAAGCATCCATTAATAATTGGTACCTGGAATGCATGAAGTATGAATCTAGGAACATTGGAAGTTGTCAAAAATGAAATGGAATGCACAAGCATTGATATCCTATGCATTAATGAGATGAAAGGGACAGGTATTGACCATTTTGAATCAGACAATCATATGGTCTACTATGCCAGGAACGACAATTGAAGAGGAGTAGTATTGCATTCATTGTCAAAAGGGACATTTCAAGATCTATCCTGAAGTACAACACTGTCAGTGATAGGATAATATCTATACGCCTACAAGGAAGACCAGTAAATATGACTATTATTCAAATTAATGCACCAACCACTAAGGTCAAAGATGAAGAAATTGAAGATTTTTACCAATTTCTGCAGTCTGAAATTGATGGAACACTCAATCAGGATGCATTGATAATTACTGGAGATTGGAATTTGAAAATTGGAAACAAAGAAGGATCAGTAGTTGGAAAATATGGCCTTCATGATAAAAACAATGCTGGAGATCGCATGGTAGAATTTTTCAAGACCAACGACTTCTTCACTGAAAATACCTTTTTTCACCAACATAAACAGCGGCTATACATGTGGACCTCCCAAGATGGAATACACAGGAATCAAATCGACTACATCTGTGGGAAGAGACGATAGGAAACCTCAATATCATCAGTCAGAACAAGGCAAGGGGGCAACTTTAGAACAGACTATCAACTGCTCATATGCAAGTTCAAATTGAAACTGAAGAAAATTAGAACAAGTTGACGAGAGCCAAAGTATGACCTTGAGTATATCCCACCTGAGTTTAGAGACCATCTAAAGAATAGCTCTGATGCATTGAACACTAATGACTGAAGACCAGATGAGTTGTGGAATGACATGGAGAACATCATACATGTTTCGTCATTAAAAAGACAGCAAAGAAGGAAAAGACCAAGATGGATGTCAGAAGAGACTCTGAAAGGTGCTCTAGAATGTCGAGTAGCTAAAGTGAAAGGAAGAAATGATGAAGTAAAAGAGTTGAACAGAAGATTCCAAAGGGCAGCTTGAGAAGACAAAGTAAAGTATTATAATTACATGTGCAAAGACCTGGAGATGGAAAACCAAAAAGGAAGAACACACTCAGCATTTCTCAAGCTGAAAGAACTGAAGAAAAAGTTTAAGCCTTGAGTTGCAATATTGAAGGATTCTATGGTGAAAATATTAAATGACTCAGGAAGCATCAAAAGAAGATGGAAGAAATATACAGAGTCACTATACCAAAAAGAATTGGTAGATGTTCAACCATTTCAGGAAGTACCATATAAGCAGGAACCAATGGCACTGAAGGAAGAAGTCCAAGCTGCCCTGAAGGCATTGGCGAAAAACAAGGCTCCAGAAATTGATGGAATACTCATTGAAATTTTTCAACAAATGGATGCCGTGTTGGAAGTGTTCACTCATCCAAGCCAAGAAATTTGGAAGACAGCTACCTGGACAATAGACTGGAAGAGATCCATATTTATGCCTATTCCCAAGAAAGGCAATCCACTGAATGTGGACATTATCAAATAGTATCATTAATATCACAGGCAAGGAAAATTTTGCTAAAGATCATTCAAAAGCAGCTGCAGCAGTATAGCAACAGAGAATTGCCAGAAATTCAAGCCAGATTCAGAAGAGGACTAGTGTGATAGTTAAGATTGTGTGTGAACTTTGCTGTGCCATGATTCTCAGTGTTTTGGCTGTTGTATAATGTTGTGCTCACTTCCCTGTTGAAATTTGATATGTGATCACCCACTTGATGGAATCTGCTGAGTGGTACCAGCAGGGGTGGGGCCTAAGGCATCTCACTGCCCCCTCAGACTTCATCTGTACCTTCCACTGCCTATCTCCTTCCTGCTCGCCTTGAAAAGTTATTGACTTGTTCTGGATCCAGCAGCTGTCTCTTCTCTGACTTCTGGCTCTCTGGACTTGAGCTAGCAGCTTACCTATCCATCTTGGGATTTGTCTGTCTTTATGGCCTGGGAACAAGAGTCCTGCTCCTCGATGTGCCAACTTGGGCTCGCCAACTCCTCCAGCTACGTAAATCAGGACAAACCTTTCAGTCTTGCCTGCCAACCTTGGGGATTCCTTGACCATCACGGCCTGTGAGTGGGAGCCGTACTTTCTGACTTGCTCATCTTGGGTTCACCAGCTTCTGCGGCTTCATGAATTGGGAAAAACCTCTATCCTGATCCAAGAACTTGGGATGTTCCAACTTCTATAATGGCATGAGCTGTTTCCTTGATATAAATCTCTCTACATACATTTATACAATTTACTAGTTTTGCTTCTCTAGAGGACCCAGCTTAAGTCAACATGGAACCAGGGATATCATTGCTGATGTCAGATCTATCATGGCTGAAAGCAGAGAATACCAGAAAGATGTTTACCTGTGTTTTATTCATAATGCAAAGGCATTTGACTGTGTGGATAATAACAAATTATGAATAACATAGTGAAGAATGGGAATTCCAGAACACTTAATTGTGCTCATGAGGAACCTAAACATAGACCAAGAGGTAATCGATCAAACAGAACAAGGAGATACTCTGTGGTTTAAAGTCAGGAAAGGTATGTGTCAGGGCTTTATCCTTTCACCATACCTATTCAATCTGTATGCGGAGCAAATAGTCTGAGAAGCTGGACTACATGAAGAAGAACAGGTCATTAGGATTGGAGGAAGATACATTAACAACCTGCATTATGCAGATGACACAACCTTCCTTGCTGAAAGTGAAGAGGACTTGAAGAACTTATTGATGAAGATCGAAGATTACAGCCTTCAGTATGGATTACATCTCAACATAAAGAAAACAAAAATCCTCATAACTGGACCAATAATCAACATCGTGATAAATGGGGAAAAGACCGAAGTTGTCAAAGATTTCATCTTACTTGGGTCCATAATCAACGGCCATAGAAGCAGCAGTCAAGAAATCAAAAGATGCAATCATTGAGCAAATCTGCTGCAAAAGACCTCTAAAGTGTTGAAAAGCAAAGATGTCACCTTGAAGACTAAGATGCACCTGACCCAAGCCATGGTGTTTTCAACCGCCTACTATGCATGTGAAAGCTGGATGGTAAATAAAGAACAAAGAAGAATTGATGACTTTGAACTGTGGTGTTGGAGAAGAATATAGAATACACCATGGACTGCCAAAAGAATAAATGAATCTCTCTTGGAAGAGGAAACACTGGTGGCATAGTGGTTAAGTACCACAGCTGTTAACCAAAAGGCTGGCAGTTCAAATCCACCAGGCGCTCCTTGGAAACTCTATGGGGCAGTTCTACTCTGTCCTTTAGGGTCACTATAAGTTGGAATCGGCTCGTCGGCAATGGGTTTTTTTGGTCTTGGAAGAAGTACAACCAGAATGCTCCTTAGAACCAAAGATGGCAAGGCTAAGTCTTACATACTTTGGACATGTTGTCAGGATGGACTGTTTCCTGGAAAAGGACATCATGCTTGGCAAAGTAGAGGGGCAGTGAAGGACAGGGAGACCATCAATGAGATGGATTGACACGGTGGCTGCAACAATAGGCTTAAGCATAACAACGATTGTGAGGATGGTGCAGGCTGGGCAGTGTTTCATTCTGTTGTACATAGGGTCACTATGAGTTGGAACCGACTCTACAAAACCTAACAACAACAACATCTGATAACAATAGGTGACTGATTCTTCAGGTTTCTAATCTGTATTAGCATGGTGTGAATCAAAAAAGAATGCTGCAAATTAATGAAATAATTAATTGACCTTAAGTAAGTTACCAAATAAGTAATAATTTACCAGAATGGTGACAGATTATTTATTCTCAGGGAAAGGAAGGCCATGGTTAGACAGTTTAACAAACTTCCTTCTAGAACAGAGTTGAGTTACTCATTGAAACTTTGACTCTACCTATTTTTTTTTTTTTTAATCTGGTTCTGGCTAATATTGAAAAGGAAATAGTTACTCTTGAGAATAAGGATGCTGTATCACTTCATTTCATAGCTGAGAAAATTAATTCATGTAAACAAACATTCCACCAGAAACTTTCTGAGACACAGTGTCTTAAAGACCATCGTGCACTATGTGGCTTTTTCTTCAGGGGAGACTTGGGAAAACCACCATGTGAATAAGATTTATGCTAGTGTTTGCTGCTAGAAATATGTGGAGATGCACGACACAAAGGTTCTAAAGAATAAAAGAGGTCTACATGTTTCTGTATAATAAGAAGGAAAATTATGAAGTTAAATGGTTTGTGAAAGCACAAACTTTATGACATTAGTCTCTACTACAGCTTATACTAACCTACACATATACACACAAATATGCACAAAATGAAAATAGGTTTGAGGCTTTGACGAGACATTGAGAATTTTGTAGATTTCAAAGTTGAAGCTTTTGTTATTAAGCTATCATAACCAGCACTCATTTCGACCCGTGTTTGTTTTTATCTTCCCCCTTTGGCTGACATGAGAGTTTTATAAGAAGGCCTTGTGATAAAAAAGCCCTCAGTCACTGAGAGCTCCTGGGTGAAACACACAGGGTGATAAAAGCCTTATCCTGGAGCAGAATTCTAAGAGGTATCGAAACCAATTAATTTAATGTGGCCCAAACACACACAGCACTAGCTGAGTTACGGATGTGTTTCTTATTGCCTTTGCTGAGAATTCAGGTCACTAAGTCAAAACCAGAGTAGCAAAAGTGGAATGGGAGCTCCCATGGATGGCCAAGTCAGTGTTAAAAGGACGTGAAAGAACCTCTGGTTCAGAGAAGGTAGTGCAGACCCATTCCCATTTCTGTCTATTTCTCCCGGATCATCATAGCCACAAATGCTAATAATAATGCAAAAGGCAGCCAAAGAGGAGCTTTGAAAATGGTAAGAAGAAGGTGAAATGGCTTTGAACCCCGAGACAAGAGAAAAAACATAGCAGCAGGACATCTTGTGTCCCCAACACAATAGAAGAAGGCAATCCAGACCCAAGCATTTCCTGACCCCCAACAGAGCAACAGAGGGAGCCTAGGTATATTCATTTCTTCCAGTCTTTCTGACAGCACCAGGCAAGCCTGATACTATTGGCAAGGGAAACCAATTGTGAGTCCTGACAGAAATAAGTGGCCAGGGAAAGTCCTCTTCTTCTATGCTACTGAGAAATACACAGTTACATGGGCTAAATCAGCAAAAAGGACCCAGCCACAAAAAGCGGCCTAGGCCAGAAAGTCTCTTTGTTACTATGGGCTCCTCTACATACCAGGTGGTCCTGCTCAGGAAACTCCTTCCATTCCCTGAGACAGCACCATCAGAGACAAGCTGGAGCCCTGTAAAGAAAAAAAATTTTTTTTTTTTTTTTCTGAGCACCAGGTAAATCAAGCAGACTAAAATAGCAGACCAATTAAAAAAAGCTCTGAAAATTAACTTGCCATTGGGACCACAGCCAAGAAAAGTAGTCTAGGATCTGCATGCTAAAACCAAATGGGGTAACTATCTTCTAAAACAAAAGATATGACTTAGAGTCCTTTTGTGGCATAGTAGTTAAGTGCTACAGCTGCTAACCAAGAGGTTGGCAGTTCGAATCCACCAGGTGCTCCTTGGAAACTCTATGGGGCAGTTCTACTCTGTCCTATAGGGTCACTATGACTCGGAATCAACTTGACAACAGTGGGTGGGTTAGAGTCCTTTTACATAATATACAAAATATCGAGGATACGATAGAAAATTACCTGTCATACCAAAACCAAGAAAATCACAACTTGAATGAGAAAAGAAAATCAACTGATGCCAACATGGAGATGAATCAGATTCAAACAAGGATTTAAAAGCAAACATCATGAAAGTGATTGCACAATCAATGAAAAATTTCATTAAAACAAATAAAAACAGAAAATCTCAGCAAATAAATTGAAGTTATATAAAAAGAACAAAATGAAAATTACACAACTAAAAAATACTAAAACAGAAAAAAAAACTTGCTAGATAGGCTCAATAACAGAGTGTAAATGACAGAAGACAGTCAATGAACTTGAGGACAAACAATAGGATTCACCCAATCTGAACAACAGAAGGAAAATGAACTGAAAAAAAAATAATAGTAATGAACATAGCTTCAAGCAGCTGTGGAACAATAACACAAGATCTAGCATCCATATCATCTGAGTCTCAGAAGGAGAAAAAGAGAGTGGCAAATGACAAAGTATTGATGCCTGAAACTTTACAAATTTAATGACACAATATTTAGAAAACTGAGTGAACCCTAAACAGGATGCCCATGGAAAAACACATCATAATTAAACTCTTGTAAACAAAAGACAAAGCCTTGAAAGCAGCCAGAGGAATGACACTTTATTTAGACAGGAAAAAAAAAATTTACATGACGGCAAATTTCTCATCTGAAACCAGAAGGTCAGAAGGAAGAGGCACAAAGATTTTCACTAGCTCAAAGAAAAGAACAGTCAACTATGAATTCCATATCCAACAAAATTATACTCAAAAACAAAGGTAAAATAAAGATGTTCTCAGATGAAGGGAAATTAAAAGAATTTGTTAATAGCAAACCTACCCTTCAAGATTAGCTAAAGGGAGTTTTTCAAACAGAAAAGAAACGATAAGGAATGTTGAGCACCAAGGAGGAAGAAGAAACAATAGAAAATGGGAATATACAATAAATTATCCTTTTCTCATGAGCTTGACAAACCATATTTGATGACTGAAACAAAAATTATGACAATATCTGAAATTCAGTACAATAATCTTTTAAAGGAAGGAACACAAATAGATGTAAATGGAAGAGAGGTTTTCATACTTCACTTGAAATGGTAAAATGTTGATAACAGTAAAAAAGTAGATAACGATAAATAGCATATGTGTATTATAACACCCAGAGCAGATACTACAAGAACTACACTAAGAGATATACTCAAGATTACTACAAATAAACCAATATAGAAACATAATGGTCAAGTGACCCACAAGAAAGAGAAACAGACCAATGAGAACCAGAGGAAACAAATGGACTCCAAATAATAACATGGTGGGTTGAGCCTTGACGTATCAATAAAATATAAATGTTATACTAGTCAAAAGGCAGAGATTGGCAAGAAAAAATAAAACTCAAAAAACATGACCCAAGTATATGCTGTTCACAAAAATTTCACTTCAAATTCAATGACATAGGTAGCTTGAAAGTAAAAATTTGGAAAAAGATATACCATGAAAGCACTAATAATAATAAAGTAGCTATATTAATATATGATAAAACAAACTTCATAACAAAGAGGAATGGATACTACATAATGAAAAAAGAATCAGTCTATCGAGAAAACATATCAATTCTAAATGTGTATATACAAAATAACACCCCCCCCCAAAAAAAACCTGTTGCTGTCAAGTCAATTCCGACTCATAGCGACCAAGTAGAACAGAGTAGAATTGCCTCATAGGGTTTCCAAGGAGCGGCTGAACAGAGTACAACTGCTTCATAGGGTTTCCAAAGGAGCTGCTGGTGGACTTTGATGTCCTTTTGGTTAGCAGCCAAGCTCCTAACCACTGAGCCACCAGAGCTCCATTACAAAATAACAGAGCCTCAAAATAGATGAAGCAAAAATGATAGGGTGGACAGCAGAAATAGACAAATCTTCAATAATCCCTCTCAGCAACTGACAGAAGGGCTAGACAGAAAATCCACAAAGACGTAGAAGACTTAAACAATAACATCAACCGACAGGATCTAATTGACATTATAGAACAGTCCACCCAACACAGCAGAATGCACCTTTTCTTTCAAAAAAACCCATGAAACATTCACGAAGATAGACCATATCCTGCAACATATAAGAAATTTGAATACATTTAAAATATTTGAAATCATACAGAGTTTTCTGATTAATGGGAAAACCAGAAACCAGTAACAGAAAGACAACAGGAAAATCTCTGAACATATGAAAGTTAAAAATATGCTTTTAAATAATCTATAGGTCAAAGAGGATGGCTGAAAGGAAATAAAAACATACATACAGCTTAATGAAAAGGAAACACAACATATCAAAATATGTAAAATGCAGCTGGGTGGTGAAAAGCTTAACTTACTAATAGATGGGTTGGAGTTTCCAATCCACCCAGAGGTGCCTCAGAAGAATGCCTGACAACCTACTTCCAAAAAATCAACCATTAAACCCTATGGAGGACAGTTCTACTATGACATAGATGGGGTTGTCGTGAGTCAAAGCTGACGTAACAGCAACTGTTTTTTAACTGGTTTATGTCCAATCTTCGACTGATTGTGGGAATGGCATAGGGCTAGGTGGCATTTTCTTCTGTTGTGCATGGGGTTCCCATGAGTTGGGTGACCAACTCAAGGGCAGCTAATTAAAACAATAACTACTATAGAACTGGGGAAAGTTCTTAAATCAATATGTTATGTTCTTATCTTGAGAAACTAGAAAAAGAGGAGAAAAATTAACCCAAAGCAGGCAGAAAGAAGAAAATAATAAAGAGCAGAAAACAATGAAACTGGGAACAGGAAAACTATAAAGATAATCACTGGAACCAAAAGCTGATTCTTTGAAAACATCAATAAAATTGCTAAAGTTTTAGCACATTAGCCAAAATAAAAAGAGAAAAGACATAAATCACTAATATCATGAATGATACAGGGGTCAATCCATGGAGGGGAAAGCCAAGATTTTGTCTTCGAAGTTGACAGGAAGGAAGAGAGTTGGGAAAAGTGACTACTAATTACAATATCACACTGAGAGATTGGGACAGTCCCCTAACTTCCCTTTAATCAACTTTTTATCTTTTCTAAACTTTGCTTGAGTTTAATGACACATAAGCAAACTCTTACCAAAGAACATATTTGGAAAAATATAATTTCTATACTTTCCTTTAAATATTTAGACATAATTTTCAGGATGCATGTGAAAGCTGGACAATGAATAAGGAAGACTGAAGAAGAGTTGACGCCTTTGAATTGTGGTGTTGGCGAAGAATATTGAATATACCATGGACTGCCAAAAGAACGAACAAATCTGTCTTAGAAGAAGTACAACCAGAATGCTCCTTAGAGGCAAGGATGGCGAGACTGCGTCTTACATACTTTGGACGTGTTGTCAGGAGGGATCAGTCCCTGGAGAAGAACAGAACACTTGGCAGAGTACAGGATCAGCGGAAAAGAGGAAGACCCTTAATGAGGTGGATTGACACCGTGGCTGCAATAATGAGCTCAAGCATAACAACGATTATGAGGATGGCACAGGACCAGGCAGTGTTTCCTTCTGTTGTGCATAGGGTTGCTATGAGTCAGAACCAACTCGACGGCACCTAACAACAACAATAACAATTTTCATGGCCAAAATCATTTGGATGAAGTCTTTGCAGTTCTCCCTCTTCACTTTAGAAACAATTTTAGTAACCCATCTTAGAATCTTCACCAGACCTTCTTATTAGAAACTGGTCATCAGGTAAAAATTGATTGATTTTGGACCATGCTGGATTGTCTGAATCAGATTACTATGTGGGGGAAAAAAAATCCGTGACTTAATGCTGGCTTTGATTCTGGGTGTGTGTCTCAGTGTCGAGTGAAGAGAAAAATTAAATGCCTGATGCTTGCACACGAAAATGTCCCTTGTAGAAAATTCCCTCTGCCTTTAAGTGTTATTGTTGTTATTGGTTGCTGTTGAGTCAATTCCAATTCATGGCGACCCCATATGTTACGGAGTAGAACTGCTCCATTGGGTGTTCTTGCTTGTAATCTTAACAGAAGCAGATCACCAGGACTTTCTCCCATGGTACTGTTGGCTGGGCTCAAACTGCCAACCTTTAGGTTAGCAGTCGAGCGCAAAACATTTGCACCTCCTAAGGACCTTTGCCTTTAACTAACACCTTTTTAGCTAGTGGGGGAGGAGATAATTTACTTAACCTGTAGCATTTGAAGCTAAATGTAAACATGTTTAAACAATGGTTTTGGAACTAATATAATCAAATTTAACACTCCTTGTTGTTGCATTTTATCTTACTATATGTGGCTCAGGACAAATTTCTTAATCTTCCTATACATGAATTTTCTCTTCTGAAAAAAAAGATAGTAAGAACAATCACTTCCTTGAGATTTTTTTTTACAAAATTAGATGATTTGTAATATAAGTCAAGAGCTTATCAAATTTTCTCATATAGAGTAAAAACTGAATATATGTTATATATTTAAACTTAACCAGCTGCCATCAAGTCGATTTGATTCATAGGACCCCATGTATGTCCGAGGAGAATGTGCTCCATAGTATTTTCAAAGGCTGATTTTTGGAAATAGATTGTATCTTAGTCATCTAGTGCTGCCATAACAGAAATACCACAAGTGGATGTCTTTAACAAAGAGAAATTTATTTTCTCACCGTATAGCAGCTAACAAGTCCAAATTCAGGGCACCACCTCTAGGGGAAGGCTTTCTGTCTCTGTTGGCTCTGGAGGAAGGTCCTTGTCCTCAATCTTCCCCTGGTTGAGGAGCTTCTCACGCGCAGGGATCCCGTGCCCAAAGGACGCACTCTGCTCCTGGTGCTGCTTTCTTGGTGGTATGAGGTCCCCAACTCTCTGCTTGTTTCCCGTTCCTTTTTATCTCTTGAGAGATAAAAGGTGGTACAGGCCACACTCCAGGGAAACTCCCTTTACCTTGGATCTGGGAGGTGAT